>NC_072398.2:207617500-208242500 GCF_028858775.2 Pan troglodytes | reverse complement strand
GGCACTGGGTGGGCCAAAAAGCACTGCACACCATCTAAAAACAGCAGCTATTACTAAGTGAGGATCTACTTTGTGCTGGGCTCCAAGCTGCTATACTTCCAGACTCAGAAGGTATTTTGGCCATTTTCCAGGTGAGGAAACTGAGGCTTAACAAGAGGTAGAACAAATAAAGGTCCGTTTGTTTGTTTGTTTTGTTTTGTTTTGTTTTCTTAGACATAGTCTTGCTCTGTCGCCCAGGCTGGCGTGCAATGGTGCAATCTCAGCTCACTGCAACCTCTGCCTCCTGGGTTCAAGCAATTTTCATGCCTCAGCCTCCAGGGTAGCTGGGATTACAGGTGTGCATCACCATGCCTGACTAATTTTTGTATTTTTAGTAGAGACGGGGTTTGACCATGTTGGCCAGGCTGGTCTCGAACTCCTGACCTCAAGTGATCTGCCCGCCTCAAAAGGTCCATTTGTAATAGTCTGTGTTTATTTTCCTTCCTTTTATGGCAAGTGATATTGGTTACCAAGCAAGGAAGGGACAGAACTGGTGTTAGAATCCAGATCTCTGTTACCTCCAGAGCCCAGGTCTGTCTGCTCTGCTCATCTGCTCATTTGCCTTTTGTGCAGAGGTAGAGGGAGGTGTTAAAATTGAAAAGCAAAAGACCAGGTTGGGGAGAGAGCATGCTTGTGCTGCCTCCTGCCACAACCCAGAGGAGTGACAGGTTTCCCAGAGCCAGGCCTCCAGGCAAAGCCAGGAGTGGCACAGGAGAAGGGAGCAGAGGAGATGCTGGCCCTCTACCTCCTCCCAAGGGGATCTGCAAACTTCATGTCCTTTGCGTTCCCTTTGTGTCTGCAAACCAGCCAGCCCATTTACTTCCAGTCCTTCTGAGATCCTCCCACTGCTTTGGGCCACTGCTTTGGGCCAGGAGAGGTAGAAGACACAGGGGGACAGTGGGGCCCCCCACCCTAAGCTTCTTGGGAGCCCAGAGTATGAGCACCAACTTTTAGTGTGTGACTTTGGCAAGCCATTTGCCCTCCTTGAGCCCAAGTTTGCACCCGTACGATGAGGATGTCAGTTCCTGGCCCCTCCTTCTCTGGGCCATGGAATCCTCTAGTGTTTGGCCTCTGGGTCAGCCCAGGAATCTAGCCAAGGGATGGGGCCACCTGCTTGGCAGCCTTGCCTCCCCTGCCCGACCCTCTTCTTGTCCCAAGCAGAGTCTCTCCTCTGCCTTGTTTGACACAGCTCCCAGCAGCTGTTCCCTGGGCCCAGGCAGAGAGCCCGGCTTGGCGTGTCTCTGGCTGAGGCCGATGAGAGAAAACAGGTTAAAAGTTCAGCCCTTGTTCTCTCCAGGAAGAAAAATCTGTAGCATTCGGAGTGTGAAAAGGAACCCTTTTTTCAGCTCCAAAGCTGCATAATAGAACTTCCCTCCAATTTGCCATCAAAAAGATGCCCTTGGCACTGGCTCTACCGTCCCTGGCACCTTTACCCCACACCCCCTCCCTGTGCCAGCCCCCAGTGCAAAGGGACACAGTGACCACAGGCAGTCATGGGGATGCCAGTGCACAGGGACACAAGCCACAGGCAGTTGTGGGGACACTTCTGCATCCTCTCTTGTCAGCTCATGGGTCTGACTGGGGTCACCTCTGACCAAATGCTTCCTCCTGTCCCCACCCTTTATCCCCTCCACCCCTGCCATAGTTCAAGCCCTAATTATCTGCCATTTGGACCTTCTCAGCTGCCTAGACACTGGGCACACAGCCCCAGTCTCCTGGTCCTTGTCATTTAGCCCAGACCATCAAACTAATTGTTTCAAGTGTCTAAAAGTTTATAGGCTAGGAGGCAAGACACCTGCACTTCCCACTGTGTCACCAACTCCTATGTAATCTTTGGAAGCCCCTTCTCATCCCTGTTGCCCTGTCTCCGAAAGGAGGCGGTTGGGCTGGACCAGGGATAGCATCTCAAATGGTTCGTATTTGTTTCCTGGAACACTGTGGCAAGAAGCATCATGTGGCCACAGTATGGGGATTGATGAGTGATGCCTGCCCTGGGCACAGAATTGGAGCATGGCAGCAAGCATACCTCTCACCCACTCTCACTGAGCGAGGTGGTGTCACTGTGACCTTCTAGGTCTCTCCCCCTACTCTCTCATAGCTATTTATATTCACACCTCATCTCCACTACCAGACCAGGAACTGCTCCATGGTAAGGTCTTGCTAGCCACGGTTTTCTCTCTCAGGGCGCCCAGTGCAGTGCCTGGTACATAATGGGCATCAGGATATTTTGTTGAATGAACGCTTGAAAGGGGTCCATTTAAATTCATTCGGTGTATTGCAATTCCATTCAGAAAGTGTTTGGAAGCCAGGGAGGCAAGGAAGGGGTAGAGGACAGGGGTCCTGAACCTGACCTGGGGAGAATGGGGGTCTCTAGGGCCATGTGGCTCTTCTTCCCCCTAGGCCACGTGGCTTCCTGCAGCTGCTGGAATCGGGGGAGGCAAGTGGGGCCCAGGATGGTCCAGGTGCTGACATGTCTCCTGAACCCCCACAGGCCATGTGACAGTTGGCCCCTACTGGGTGCAGTGCTTGCTCTCAACACTTCTCCACTCCCGGGACCCTGTCCTGGGGGCAGAGTTGCCTGAGCCCTGGGGGAGGGGCCCCAGTGATAGGAACATGATGGAAGACTCCAGGTTTCTAGAGAAAGGGAGTGTGTCCTGACAAGATGTGTGTGCCAGAGGAGCAACGAGGGGAAACTGAGGGGTCTCAGCTGGGATACAAGTACAGCCCCTCTAAGGCCCAAGTTCCAGTTTTTGAGAGTTTGATGCAAGCTGAAAAGCAAACAGATCCCAGAGTTTGATGTAAAATATCAAGGGTTTAGTGGCAGACCCTCGGAAACCCATCCAGTAGACTCCAGGTTTAGTGGATGTAAGACCCTCCTCGTCCAGAAAAGGAAGGGAAGGACAGTACCTAGGTCAGTGAGACTAGACTGGCCTAGAGGTAGAGCCTGACTATGATGTAAGGGTGGACTTGGCCTGGAGGGGCGGGGCCTAGAGGAGTGGCATCAGATGATTGGCTAGGCTGGGGGGGTAGGCGGGATAATGGAGTAGAGAGGCGGAGTCTAAACCGAGGGCAGTCTGGAGAGTTAGAGTCAGATGACTGGGGCAATGGAAGTAGGCGGGGCTCTCAGTAAAGAAGGATGAGGGCCCGGCCGTGAGGGTCTGGCCGGGCGCGGTGGCTCACGCCTGTAATCCTAGCACTTTGGGAGGGCGAGGCGGGCGGATCAGGAGATCGAGACCGTCCTGGCTAACACGGTGAAACCGTGTCTCTACTAAAAATACAAAAAATTAGCCGGGCTTGGTTGGAGGCGCCTGTAGTCCCAGCTACTCGGGAGGCTGAGGCAGGAGAATGGCCTGAACGTGGGAGGCGGAGCTTGCAGTGAGCCGAGATAACGCCACTGCACTCCAGCCTGGGCGACAGAGCCAGACTCCGTCTAAAAAAAAAAAAAAAAAAAAAAAGAAGAAGGATGAGGGCCCAACAGAAAGATTGACAGCGCCTGGTAGGTGGGGCGGGGTGGTGACTCTTTGCTCTCCCCACAGAAACGCTAATGGACTCCACTACAGCGACCGCTGAGCTGGGCTGGATGGTGCATCCTCCATCAGGGGTGAGTCAGTGGTCCCCAAACCTTGCATTGGTCCCCAGGATCCCTCAAGCCCTACTGCAGGGCCCGAATGCCCCCTCATATTCTAACCCCTTTCCCCCTCTTCAGGGCCCAGAGCCAGGCCTCTCTCAGCCCCACCCTCCCAATCCCCTACCATTGATGGAGCCATGATCCCCTACCATTGATGGAGCCAGTTACCATGACAACAGGCTGGATGCTTTCAGCCTTTATCCCGTGGAATCCTTAGGGCAAGGCTGAGAAGTAGGTGCTCTCACTACCCCCGTTTTACAGATGAAGAAAGTGAACTGTCGTTTCCTGAGTACCCATTCTGTGTCAGATACTGTATTAAGTACCTTTATACACATCATCTCTGATCCCATGGAGAGGAATTATCTCCATTTTACAGATGAGAAAACTGAGGCTCAGAAAGGTGTAGCCACCTGCCCAGGGCCCTATAGATAATAAGTGAAGGGCTAAGGTTTGTATTCAGGACTATGACTGAGCTCTCTCTGCCTGCTTTCTGGGTCCCCATAACACAAAGCTCCCCCTCCTTTGGTTCTTATCATCCTAGGGTCTATGCTGTGAGCTCTCCAAGAGCAAAATCTGGCATAAGTTACAGACTGTGGGGTCAAATACTCCTGAAAATCTGTCTTAGCTCTGCCACTCACCACCTGTGTGATTTGGGGCACTTCCTTAATCTCTCTGAGCTTCAGTTTCTTCATCTATAAAATGGTGATGATGTTTTAGACCTCACAAGACTGTTGCGAGGTTTTCCTGCAAAGTGTCTAACACAATGCCTGGCATAGATTGGGCTCCCAGTCAAGAGTAGCTATAATCATCATCATCATTGTCATTGTCATGAAGTTGAATATTCATCCCTCATCCCCGCGGTCTCTGGACTCTATAACCCAGCCCTTCCCTTCCCCCCACCCCAGTTCCTCCGCTGGGACTCAGCTGCTGCCCCAGGGAACTGCATTCCCCCCACCCCCCAGGCCTGTGCTCTCAATAGGCAGGGCCCCAGGGTCAGGCCGCTTTCTGTGGCTCTTTCTTGTCACCAATTTTCCATCTGCGAAGGCGGCTGGGCCCACAGCCCCACCCTGCCAGTAATGAGGCCAGGCTGGGCTGCAGGGCCCCCGGACGCAATTATTTGGGGTGTTTAGGCTGCAGGGCCTCCGCATGTTAATTAGAGAGAGGGGAGAAAGGCAGAGTGCTCTAATTAAGTGTTCTAATTAAGTTCTGAAGAAGAGCAGCGGTTGTAACAAGGGGCTGACTTTGTCACATGGTGCCACCAAAAAGAAAAAAAAAAATTAATGCAATGTAGGGAGCTTCAGAGTCGCCATTGAAGAAGAGGCTGAGCCAGTCAGCTCCAGACCTGCCCTCCCCATGTGTACTCACCCTTCATCACACCTGACCCTCCCCAGGCTGCCAGCCCCTGCTCCACACGCACAGACTTGGCCCAGGGAATCTGAGTGGCACAGGATAAAGGACACCCACTTGAGGGTGACACCTCTTCCATCAGCTGCCACCCCCACAGTCACATTTGGCAACTGGAGGCCCAGGAGGGAGAAATGACTTGCCCAAGGCCACTCATCAAGTTAGTAGAGCTGGGACTAGAACCCAGGACTCCTGGGGCACACTTGGGGTCCTTGTGTTTCCAGGCAGCACAGGCAACCACACAAACAGCTCTGGGTCTGTGTGACCTGGGTCAAGTGACCTCACTTCTAGTCTCTACTCCCTCATCCTCTGTAAAAGGGGTCTAACCATACAGACCATGTGTGATAATCACACCAAAGAAATGAGATCCTGTTAGGGTGCCCATCCCCAGACATGGATGGGAGAGGGGACTCTGCTGTTGGGGCTCCTTTGGGTCTACCCCAGGTGAAGCCAGCCAACACCAAAGGGGACACGGGAGAAGGACAGGAGGGGTGGTTTCCCTCAGCAAGCTCTCAGTCCCACTGACACTGGCCCAAGAGGGCTGAGTGTACTGGGCACTCACGCAGGGAGATTGTTCCCGAAGGCCCTCGGGAAAGTTGGTGAATGCAAACAGCAGGCAGCCAGAGAGCCTGCTACAGAGGAGACCAGAGACGATGCCCCAGGAGGGCACAGAAGTGTGCAAAAGACTCAGCAGTGGGAAGGAGCCTGGTCCGCAAGTGTGAGGAGATAACCCGGGCCCTAGGCCCTTCCTGCCCCAACTTTCCACCACCTGGCCCAGCCCCTTGCAGCGGTGAGGCTTAGCATCTCTCTGCTGGGTTTGTGAGAGCCCAGGCTGCCCCAGTGAGGGTACAGGAGTACTCTCCCCAGGCAGGAAGGGTGGGCGGCCTCCCTCCAGGTACCCAAGAGGAAATGTTAGCAGCTGAAAGCCCCAGAGCAGAGCTGTTCTCATGGGGAAGGACCCTGTCTTCCCCATCATCCTAGGCGTTCATTGAGGATGAGGACTGTCTTCCTCCATCAGACTGAGAGTTCCCAAGGGCAAGGGCTGTCTCTCCCTGGTCAGACAGGGAGAGCTCCCCGAGGGCAGAGGTCCTGTCTCCTCCATCAGACTGGTAGCCCCCACAACCACAAAGCTATGTCTACTTTCATCAGAAGGAGCTCCCTAAGTGGGGAAGGGTTCTCCCTATTTTCCCCTTCCAGGTGGGAACTTCCTGGCCAGGGTCCCTGTCTCCTTTATCAGATTAGTGTACCCCTGACAGTAAGGGCAATGTCTCCCCTGTCAGCTAGCAGAATACCAAGAGCAGGATGTGTGCCTTTCCCACCTGATTGGCATGTCTGCCCCATCAGATTGGGAATTCTCTGATGTCTTCACCATTAGACTGGAGGATTCCCTAAGGCAGAATCTGTGTCTTCCACCTTAGACTGAGTGTGTGCTGGGGCTGAGCCCTTACCTCCCCACCTGACGAGCATTTTACCCACAGTGGGAAGAGGTGAGTGGCTACGATGAGAACATGAACACAATCCGCACGTACCAGGTGTGCAACGTGTTTGAGTCAAGCCAGAACAACTGGCTACGGACCAAGTTTATCCGGCGCCGTGGCGCCCACCGCATCCACGTGGAGATGAAGTTTTCGGTGCGTGACTGCAGCAGCATCCCCAGCGTGCCTGGCTCCTGCAAGGAGACCTTCAACCTCTATTACTATGAGGCTGACTTTGACTCGGCCACCAAGACCTTCCCCAACTGGATGGAGAATCCATGGGTGAAGGTGGATACCATTGCAGCCGACGAGAGCTTCTCCCAGGTGGACCTGGGTGGCCGCGTCATGAAAATCAACACCGAGGTGCGGAGCTTCGGACCTGTGTCCCGCAGCGGCTTCTACCTGGCCTTCCAGGACTATGGCGGCTGCATGTCCCTCATCGCCGTGCGTGTCTTCTACCGCAAGTGCCCCCGCATCATCCAGAATGGCGCCATCTTCCAGGAAACCCTGTCGGGGGCTGAGAGCACATCGCTGGTGGCTGCCCGGGGCAGCTGCATCGCCAATGCGGAAGAGGTGGATGTACCCATCAAGCTCTACTGTAACGGGGACGGCGAGTGGCTGGTGCCCATCGGGCGCTGCATGTGCAAAGCAGGCTTCGAGGCCGTTGAGAATGGCACCGTCTGCCGAGGTAAGGGCCAGGGTGGGACACGTGCCCCTGCAAATGCATAGAACTGGTCTTGGCTGCAGACTCGGGCTGCAGACCTGGGCCTGGCCTCTGAAGCTTAGAGCTGACCATGAGGCACTCTAGGGCCAGGGTTTCCAAACCAGCAACCATCGTTCAGCTTCTTAGAGGGAGGCACTTGAATATAGCACTTTCTGAAAACGATCAGCGCACATGCCGCAGGTGGTATACCAGATAATCTGGGTTGGCACAGGATAAAGGTTTTTTGTTTACATCATCATATGAGTATGTCAAGTGGTGTCAATTTCTTCCTTTACAAAGGTGATATGGTTCACCTTTTAAGAAAACGTATGTTATAGTAAGTAACATTTATATATGAATAAGTTAACATTTTTTGAGCTTTTACTCTGTCAGTATAGACCAGACAATGCTGAAGTGACCAAACAATAAAAGTTTATTTCTCCCCTTAATGCTCCATGTCCATTGTGGATCAGCTTGGGACTCCTCCCTCTGAGAGCCAAATGGATGGAGCGCCACCATTCGGGATGTTGCCATCTGCAGGGCAGACGGATGGAAGGAGTGTGGCAGTTGGAATACTGGCTTTAAAGCTTCCACCTGGAATGCACCCCCGCCATAACCTCTGTGCACATTTCACTGGCCAAAGCAAGTCACAAGGTTACTTCCTATTCAAAGAGATGAAGAAGTGCAATTTTACTGTGAGCCAGGCCCACGACTCCCCCTTGTACTATGTGCTGAGTACTTCTATGACTTAATTCATTTAATCCTCACAAGGACCCTGTGACAGAAAGTACTGTCGTATATGAAGAAACTGAGGCTCACAGAGCTTAAACAGAGACTAAGTAGAGGATCTGGGATTCCAAAGCCCACCCTCTTAACCACCATGCCGCACTGTTAGCTTAAGGAAAACTATTAAGTAAGTATAAGTGGTGTTTGAATATGGTAAAGAACCATGAAGGTGGTCTGCAAACAAACTTTGCAAACACGAGAAGTTTGTGAGAGGTACACCCTGGTGCTAAGAAGGCTGTGAAGATTGAAGGACCTGGGTTAAATCACCCCTTCCACTCACTAGCGGTATCACCTTGGCCAAGTGTAAAACCCTCCTTCCTAGGCTGGTGTGAGGAGTCAGGAACTTGAGGCATGCAAAGTACTTGTAATGGTTTCCAGTACACAGGAAGTGCTTAATAGATGTTAACTAAATGAGATGATGTGTACAAAGCCCAGATGCTCAGCCTGTGAGCTGCAATGGTGGTGCTGGGGGTATAGGGGACTTGAAGCTACTTGTGTCATGTCCTCTTGCATTCCCCATTGGATTCAGAGGTTGGGGCCAGATCCTGGGGTGCCTCAGATGCCAGGTTAAAGGTTTGGACCCTAATCCAGTGGCCTTGGAGAAGGCCAGGGATACTTTAGCCTGGGGGTGGTTGCAGTGATCCTTACATGATAAAATGCTTGTTAAATCTACCAGCTCTGTGGTTCCTCCCTCGGAGACAAGCAAGGCAGCTTTTCAAGATACCTAGAAGGACAGATGGGGGTGCCAGAGACAGGAGGAAGGGGCCTATAAGGGAACCATTGTTTTCATCTCAAGAGACAGTGGCAGCCTGGAGTGGGGCGTCCACCAGTGCTGGGGAAGAGGAGAGGCGAGATCAAAGGATGTTTTGCCAATGAAAGGGATGGGATGGGAAGGAAGACAGGATGGAAAGGGAGGAGAGGTAAGAGTCACAGGGAACAGGGCATTCCAGCTTGCAGAAAGGTGATGGTTCTAGAAAAGAAATGGGCAAGTTAGGAGAAAGGGCTGGTTTCTTGGGGAAGATAACAAATTTGGTTTTACGTCCTTGGGTATAAAAGTGCACAGCCTTGGAAGGTGGCAGTGGTGAGATAGTGTGTGGGTGGCAGAACAAGTGAATGGGAAACCAGCCACTCATTGTTGATGGTTTGTTCAGTCATCAAACTTTTACTGAGCCTGCTCTGTGTTAGACCTTATGTTGAGCATCAGGCAGTACAGAGAAGAATCAGACTGTGGCTCTGCCTTCTGGAGCTCAGAGTCTAGCAAGGGAGACAGGCATATAAATGTACAAAGGTGGTGATGTGTTAGACTTGTTTTAATAGGAACTGCTCAGGCTACAGTGGGCACAGAAAATAACAGAAGGCTTCACAGAGGAGGTGACATTGGAGCTGAGTCTTGGGTGGGTGGCCCAGGAATGCTGGAGGGTAGAGCTGCATGAATAAAGGCCTGGGAACGTGAATCAACTTGGCCCATTAGGGAGGCAGTTTTGGTATGGCCATGGCTAAGGGCTGGAGGAGGGATGTGGGAAGAACCGTGACAGGCAGGGTGTTCAGATGAGAAGGTATATTCATTACCTATTGCTGCATAAAAATTATTCCAAGACTTAGCAGTTTAAAACAACCAACAGATCAGGTATGGTGGCTCATGCCTGTAATCCTAGCACTTTGGGAGGCTGAGGCAGGAAGATTGCTTGAGCCCAGGAGTTTCAGACCAACCTGGGCAACATAGTGAGACCCTGTCTCTACAAAGAAAGAAAAAGAAAAAAATTAGCCAGGTGTGGTGATGTGCATCTGCAGTTCCAGCTACTTAGGAGGCTGAGGTGGGAGGATCGCTTGAGGCTGTAGTGAGCTATGATTATGCCACTGCACTCCAGCCTGGGTGACAGAGCAAGACCCTGTCTCTAAACAACAACAAACGTTCATTATCTCATAGTTTCTGAGGGTCAGGAATCCAGGTGTGGTTTAGCTGGGTTCTTCTGGCTCAGATTTTCCCATGAGGTTGCACTCAAGGTGTGGCCTGGGGCTGCAGTTTCATCTGAAGGCTGGACCAGGGAGGGGTCTGCTTTTAAGGTCACTCACGGGGTTGTTGGCAGGACTCTGTCCCTCACCACATGGGCCTCTTGCATGTGCAGTGACATTCCCCAGAGTGAGAGAGCCAAGAGAGAATACCAGCAAACACCCAAGACAGAAGCCACAATCTTTTATAACCTAATCCAGAAGTGACATCTTGCCACTTCTGCCATATTCTCTGCATTAAAAGCAAGTCACCCAATTCAGCCCATACCCCAGGAGAGGGAATTACGCAGGGTGTGAATGCCAGGAGGTGGGATCATGGGGCCATGTTAGAGGCTGCCTGGCATAGGCAGGTTCTCAGAGTCAGAGCTACTCCTTGCAGATGGTGAGGGTGCAAGGTGGGGCAGGGTTAAGGTGTGCCCAGCCCTGGCTCCCTTCCAGGCTCCCTTCCACTCTCATCTTCCCCTGGACCTGAAAGCCTCCCCAAGGCCTCAGCCCAGCCCAGCCATCCACTGAGTGTGAGTGGGGTCCAGTCAGGGTGTGATTAATGAGCTCAGGGAGCCCAGAAGGACACCAGCTGTTGCTGTGGCCTGTGCTGCTGTCACCCAGATGTGAGGCTGCTGCAGCCCAAGCCCCATAGGCACTGGCCCTGCTGGAGCAGGACGTGCAGGAATGGTGATTCCAGCTCACATCCAAGTAACATTGGCCAAGTGCTTTCTCGTCCTCTAGCTTAGGGCTTCTCAACCTTTATTGTGGATCAGAGTCACCTGGTTAGTTGGTTAAAGTGCAGGTTTCTGGGTCTGACTCAAACCTCTCCCCCAGGTCTGGGAATGTGGCTCTGAGATGGGGCCAAGAATCAGCAGGGTTTGTTTTGTTTTGTTTTTTTGTCTTTTGTTTTTTTTTTTTTTTTTTTTGTGACAGGGTCTCACTTTATCACCCAGGCTGGAGTGTAGTGGTGCAGTCTCAACTCACTGCAAGCTCCGCCTCCTGGGTTCAAGCAATTCTTGTGCCTCAGCCTCCTGAGTAGCTGGGATTACAGGCGTGCACCATCATGCCCAGCTAATTTTTGTATTTTTAGTAGAGATGGGGTTTCACCATGTTGACCAGGCTGGTCTCGAACTCCTGGACTCAGGTGATCCACCTGCCTTAGCCTCCCTAAAGCTGGGATTACAGGCATGAGCCACCGTGCCCAGCTGGAATCAGCATTTTTAAACAAGCAGTCCTGATGATTCTGTACCAGGACCATGAGCTCAGACGCACGATGTGATAACACATGTTTGGCTGGACCAAGCTGGGACCTAAGGCCAAAGAGAGGACACTAGCCCAGCCCCAACACCACCCCAGGGATTGTCCTCCCTGGGGCAGTGGAACATTAGCAGAATCTCTAAGAGGATGTGGTTTGAAAAGATGCATTTAATATTGAGATATAATTTAATAGGAAAACATCCATTGCTTTGTTAATATAAATTAGAGAAAATAAGGCTGGATTAAGTCTTCTTGGCAGATGGAGAGTGGGGGAGTCCTCACAGGGAGTGGCCACCATCCCTGGTGTGGGCAGTGATGGTGAACAAAGGCTTACTAGTTCCCAATGCAGTGAGTGGGCTAAACTGATTCAATCTGACCAACTTCTCTGGTGCCTACTGTGTACAGGGCACAGCGGGAGAGGGGAGGGGCCTGGGGAAGCCAACCATTCAACACGCATGTTTTGAGTAACCTCTGTGGGCCATTTAGCCCTCTAACAAATATGCATTGCATACCTGCTGTGAGCCAGACACATTCCAGGTGCAGGGAGATACGGAAATGAACAAGACGGACACATCAGTGCCCTCCCGGAGTTTTTAGTCTGAGTGGGTGGATAGGAGAAGACAGAAGAAAAAGTCAGTGAGCAAATAAACTAGTTGCAGAATGTGATGAGTGAAGGGGGAAATAATTGTGCAACAATAGAGATCAAAAAGTGGCCGTGCTTCAGGAAGGGCTTCCTGGAAGAGGTATCATTGAGCTGATGGGCCTGAGAAGGCTGTGGGGAAAGCATTCCAGGCAGAGGGTCCCTGAGAAACCCTGACACTCAGGGCTTGGTCTGAAGTGGCTCCTGGGTGAGCAGGGGACTCAGACACCCAGGGAACGAGGCAGAGTATGGTGCTGCCACAAATGAGATCCATCCAGGCAAAGTGCTTTGAGAACATGAGGAAAAAGCCATCTTATATGACTGGGTATCTCAGAAGGCTTCAAGGAGGGAGTAGCATTTGAATTAGGCCTTGAAGAGTGAGTAGGATTTGGATGGGTGAAGGTAGGGAGGAAGGGAATTGTAGGCAGAGAGAACTATACGAATAAAGGCCCCAAGGTGTGACAGTACAAGGCATATTTGATGGGTAGAAAGTGCTTTGCAGGGTATAGGGATTAGGACACAATTTTCCCCTATTTATTCACCTGTTCATTTTTTATTGCATGCCTAATCGGGGTCTACACTGGGCATACAGCTGCCAGGTGAGGATTCCTGGGACTTCCTTTAGAAGAGCCCTGTTCCCTCCCCAACCCCAGTCCCCGCTGGGGCTTCCTGCCAGCAGGTCTGCTGGGAGTGGCAGAAGGTGTCCCTGGAATGCCTTCTTTGCAGCAGCTGCCCGCACCCAAGTCTGTTTCTCTGACTCTTTCTGGAGTATGATAGGTGTGATTGTGAATGTTCCCCTGCCCCAGTTTCTCCAAGCCTGCCTGTCTCCAGATCCCTGTTCTCCTTGGTCTCTCCTTACCCACCTCAGTCCCACTTCCGCCTGCCCAGCAGGAACCCCCAACCTAGCCTTCTTTGGGGACCTTGCTCTGTTCTCTCCCAGTGGCCAACCCGCATCTGCGAGGGATCTGGAGGCAGTTCCGCAGTGAGCATGATTGCTGCGATGCTATCGGGCGTAATGGGATTTTTAATATTTAGCTTGGATGGGGAGAGGGGCTGCTAGCCAGCTCAGGGTGGTTGCACGCACATGTTGATTTGCTGGCTCCAGCTCAGACTCCCCAGTTCCCAGCTGCTGGGTTTCTCCTCCCAGCCTCTCCCTCTTGTCTGCCCTGCCCTGCTGTGCAGCCCCTGCTCTCTCCCCAGCTCATGGCCTCTCCTTGACCTTGGCTTCAGAGACCTGCTTTCAAACCCCAGCCCTACCTCTCACTAGCTGTGTGACCTTGGGTGAGCCACTGACCCTCTCCCAACCTTTGTTTTCTCATCTGCAAAACAGAATAAACAGAGGGCTGTTATACAGAGTAAATGAGAAAATACCCAGAAGAGTGTTATAAAAATAAGATTAAGGACTTCTATGAACACTGTCTTTGCCTGTGAACTTTTTTTTTCCTGGTGAGCTTTTTATTTTGAGGAAAAAATAACTTTTCCTTATCACAAAAGCAATGCAGGTTATTTGTAGAATCTTTAGAAATTACTGATAAGCAAAAAGGAAGAAATTAAAATCACCCATAATCCTATCATCCAGAAATAAGCACTGTGAAACAAACTGGTATAGGTTCTTCCAGGTGGATTTATGTGTATTTACACATACTGATTTTTTGTTTTAAGAAAAAAATGGACTTCTGCTTAAATTACATGGGCTTCTTTCTTTCTTTCTTTCTTTCTTTCTTTCTTTCTTTTTTTTTTTCCTTTCAGAGAGACAGGATCTCACTATGTTGTCCAGGCTGGTCTTGAACTCCTGGCCACAAATGATCCTCCCACCTCAGCCTCCCAAAGTGTTGGAATTATAGGCATGAACCACCATGCCCAGGAGGAGAATTTTTGATAATAGTATTTTGTGGACATCTTTGCATATCATGTCAGAGCTATAACATCATTGTGGAGAAGCTCTTAGGATCCCATAGAATAAATGTACCATAATTTATTTACTACTGCTCTGTTGATTGACAGAAAGATTGCTTGCAGTATTTCACTATCTTAAACAAATGCTGGGGTGAGCCTCATTGTTTCCCTGTCTTTTTGCATTGCTGCTGATACTTGCGTAGGATACATTTCTAGGCGTGGAATTGTAGGGTCAAAGGGCATGTACTTTTTTTAGAGCTTTTGACAAACATTGCCAAATTACCCTCCAGAAAGGCTGGACCAAGTTACCCTCCTAGCAGCCGCCTTTGAGAGTCCCTGTTTGCTGGCATGCTCTCCAGCATGGGATGTTATGCCTGTGGCTTTATTTTCTGTTTCACTCCAGAATCCTGTGCTTCCCAGCCAAGGGAGGGAGGGGCCAGGGGTCCTTTCTGGGCCTTCAGAGTTGGATCCTCCTTCCCACCCTGCTTTCAGCTCGAGCCCTTCTTACAGAGGCTGGACCAGTGGCCCAGATGTGTCTGGGGGAGTCTGCGGGGGTGGGGTGCGGTCAATGGGGTGGGCTCTGGGAGGGAGGCCGCCAGCTGGCAGCCTGTGCTATGCTGACTGGGGAAGGGTGTGAGGGTTGGAATGCTGGGTGGGAGGGGAGGCCCAGACCCCCACACAGAAAATTCTGCTGCTTCTCTTCAAGGACAGGGTGGAGACACCCAGTTGAGGGAGAAGGAGGGGGGACAGACAACTCCTGCAGACCCCCAGGCTCAGGCCAGGGCTGAGACCACACAGGCCAGCCTTTTGTGAAGGGAATTAGATAGGGACCCTGGCCAATGTACTCAAGTGATTCAGGCCTTTGCTCTTAAAAATAGGAAAAATTCTACACCCTCCCCAACTTCCCCTTTCCTATCCATCCATTGGTCCATCCATCCATCCATCCATCCATCTGTCCATGATACATCCATCCATCAGACATCCACTGAAATCATTCAGCTCTTGATTTTTCTTCTTCTTGGAGGGCTCAGTGATGTCTTCATAGAGGACCAGGAAGCTAACACTTGTTGAGTGTCATGTGCCAGGCATTAGGGGGCCTTGGAAGTGGCCATGATGACCCCTGCCCCCAAGGCCCACCCAGCCTAGAGATAGTGACAGATACATCTACAGACAGTGAAGGTGCAGGGGGACTGGGGTTGTGCTGAGGAAAGCAGAGCAGGCAGGGAGGGTCTGTGGAAGCTGACGGAGGCACCCAGCCCATCCAGGGGAGCGTCAGCCAGGAACAGGCGGTCAGAGGACGGCCTCCAGGAAGAGGGGCCACTGCGGTGGAAGCTGAGCGAGGAGCAAGAGTTAGGCAGGTGAGGAGGAGGTGGAAAGGCCTGGAGGCAGCCAGAGTGCATGCTCCTGGGAAGGGTGGGGGTCAGTCACCTCAGTCCTCTCTCCTCTCTGAGTCAGCTAAATGGAAGGTTCTGGATCTCAGGACATGAGATGATTCTTTCTCTCTGGTCTTCAAATTCCTAGTGATCTGGGTAGGAAATATGGGACAATTTGGGCTTCAGAACAGCTCATTCATTTTTCACTCAAATACCACTTCCAGGACACCTGCTGTGTACCAGTTCCTAGGCCAGGTGTGGGAGCTGCCCAGATGCTGAAGGCCCTCCGTACCGTCCCTCGGGCTGCCAGTCTAGGGTGCAGGAGAGAGCTCTATCCATAACTACAGACTTGGGGTGCTTAGGAGGGAATAGGGAGAGAGCCAAGAAGGCTTCCTGGAGGAGGAGCCATTTTCCCAGGGCTTTGGAGGATGAGAAGAACCAAGGGCTGAAAGGGCAATTAGTCCAGGAAAAAAATGGTTGGAAATGATGGTGGTTTTTTTCTTTTTAAACCCTAGCCTCTTGCTTATCCCCAGACAAGGTGCAGCCATCCAGGGAAGAGCAGAAGAAAGGTGTTCTTGGCCAAGGGAGGATGGTGGAAGGGCTGCCAGGGTTTCAGTTCTACTGCCCTCGAAGGCTGAGGGTAGTCCTGAGAGGCCTGGAGGAGGCCCGAGACAGGGAGGTGAAAGGTGCCACCTGTGTGTCCCGCACTGTGGTATATGCTATGCTTCCATTATCTTATTGAAACTTCTGTTGGTATTATTAGCTCTATTTTACAAATGATGAGACTGAGGCCCAGAGAGGGTCATCAAGCTGCCCAAGGCCACACAGCCACTAAGTAGCCAAGCTAGAATTTGAACCTGGCTTTCTGCAGCTTGCTGGGACAACTTATTAACCTGAAGAGGTTGGATGCCAGAATGTACTCACCTTTTATACCTGAGGCCCGTGTCTTATCCACATGGTCATTGAGTCCCAATCCTGTAGACCCTATGGAGAGTGACCAGCAGGGTGTGATAGAAAGAACCTCAGTTTGCTTACCTGGGAAATGGAAACATTACACCCTGGCCTGCCTACCTCCAGATGACGGAGGATCCCCTGAGATGGTGGAAGTGAAAAGAGCTTGGCAGATAACCGGCTAAGGGGCTCATGTTTAGGACTGTGGGACCTCAAAGGAAAGAGGGGGCTGACCCTACTGGGGTAACCAGGAGGGCTTCTTGGGAGAGGAGGAGACCCGGGTCTGGGCCTTGAATGACAAGGTGCTTTCCTATCAAGAGATGCAAGGCAGGATGGAACACAGTCCCAGGACAAAGGCTCAGGAGTAAGGAAGCCTCAGGGAAGGAGGCTTCCCCACCCTGGCTAACCTCTGGCCAGAGAGAAAAGCCCCCAGTCTGTCCCACACCGCACATACCAAATGCTCACCCGGATGGGCCGTTCCTGCCCAGTTACCTCCTTGAATCCTCTCATCAGACTAGGAAACTGAGACTTGGCCAATGTCACACCCCTCTTAGGTGGCAGGGACAGGTCTATGCCTTTGTGCCTTCCACTTCTGATTTCTTCTGATACAAGCAGTATCCACTGGCCCTCAGTCACCCTACAGGGTTGGATAAGGTCATCCCTATTTCACAGAAGAGGAAATTGAGGGGAAAAGTCCAAGATGACCCAGCTAGGAAGAAGTAGGGTTAGAACCCAGGGCATCTGACCCCGGAGCCCTGCACTGTCCTCTCTCGGCCCCAGAATGGCTCATCTGGACCCTGAAAACACATAGGCTGCCTCCAGATCACTCCAGCAGGACCATAAACAGCTGGGAAGTTCCCCGCCCTCCAGCCACTGCCTTTTCATCTGGCTGGGCTTTAGAATCTGGCAAGAGAGGCCCGTTTATTGAGGAAGTTTATGCATTTAACAGTTTAAGCCTTTCTAAGCCTGTGGTACAACAGGATTTGGGAGCTGTTAACAATTCTGTGTGGTTAAGAGCTTTTCATTGCTCTGCGGCAGCTGGCACAGGCCCCACTGGCCCACTCTGGCCTCACCCCACCCTGTTTGGGCACCCCCGTCCCTGGGGCCTGTTATCCTCACTCCCCCCACCCTAAGCCCTACACCTCATACCTCACAAGAGGAACCGAGGCCCAGAGAGGGGAAGAAAGTTACCCAAGGCTGCATGGCAAGTGAGAGACTTAAACCAAGACCTGCCTGAGTCCCTGGAGAGGAGGGAACATTCTATTGTTAATTCTTTATTGGCAGAACTTGCAAAGCCTCCCTAAAATCAACATCTGTTTGATTCCCTACCAGGGCTGTAAGGCAGGGAGTCGGAGGTGGCTCGCCCAGGCTCACTCACCTTATCAGGTACATACGGAGCTGAAATCAAAACTCAGGCCTCCTGAAATCCTAATGAGAATTCTTCACGCCATACTGAACTGGTTTCCATTTTGTTTTGTTTCGTTTTGTTTTTCCCCCATAGCTTGGTGGGAGAAATGCCATTTGTAATGATAATGTCTTGCATATGTACAGTATTTATTTACTTACACCCTGCTTTATTCCAGAAAAGATTGGAGGCTGCTTTTGTGTAACATTCGGATTCACTCCATGAGATATTTTGATCTAAATGATACCCACATGAGAGAAGCATGGCAAAGGTTATTGGCACCATTCTAGAGACAAGGAAAACTGAGGACACGAGGAGGCATGACTTTCTCAGCGTCCCATATACTTTGTCAGGCAGAAGCCGGGACTAGAACCCAGCGCTGTAGGCTCCTAGACCTGGCTCTTTCTGGAGCCCCTTGTCATCTCTAAGATGTCCAATCAGACAGCTCCCCCCGCCGGGGGAGGTTTTCCGGGACCTGTTACCATCCCGCCAACCCATCCACACACTCCTCTTCACACGAGCCACGTGTTCTCAGGTCTGTGAGGAGCTCACACTGAGGCTGGCCGGCCTCTTCCCACCCAGGGCAGAGACCAAGGTCTCAGGGGAGCCCAGGGGTCTCACTCCTGCTAAGGTGGAAGTGGGTGCAACAAGTATTTATTGAGCACCTTCTGTGAGCTCAGCACCATCCTAGAACCTGGAAATACAGTGGTGAACAAAACAGACAAAATAGCTGCTCTTTTGGAGCCCACACTCCACCTGGGAAAGACAGGCAGTTGGGGAATACAGTGGGAAATACACAGTATGTCAGGCGGTGATTAGGACGACAGGGAGAAATAAATCAGGGAAGGGGATGGGCTGCGTAGCCCCCATGGCTGGGGGGCCAGGGGTTATCCTGCGGGGTGGGCTGGCCTGGGACTGCTGCTCTTGCTGGTATCCTGGGCTTTCTGCTCCTTCCTCAGGCCTTCCCAATCTCTTCCCGTGGGACCTGGTGGAGGTTGGTTTAAGTTACTGTTTTCATAACGAGGATTTTGTTTTCTGGTCACAGTAACCTGCTTGCCCAATGAGACAACAGGCCAAGGAGAGGGCCATGAGTGCACAGCCATTTCCATTTCACTTGCAATCCGGGAGCTTTGTCTCCTGTCCTCTCTGTCCCCCCCATCCCCCAAACAAAGGGGGCCAAGGCCACAGCTTGCCAACTTCACAGCTGTAAAAACTGAGGCCCAAGAAGTTAGATGAAATGACTTGTCTGGGGACCGGCACTCAAACTCAGGGTCTGACTCCTGACTCTGTACCTCTTGCTGGAATCTACTTGTAAGTAACAGAATAAGAATCCCCGGAGGAGGCAGGCACAGGCTCTTATCAATTAGGTGCTCACTCTGTGCCAGGCTGCTGCCTTGAGCTTGGTGAACACTCTGCTGAATCCTTACAATCCGCAGAAGCTGGGTACAACTATTACAGAACAGGAAGCAGAAGCTCAGAGAAGTTAAATAACCAAGCCAAGGTCACACAGCTAATGGACAGAGGAGCCAGAAGTGAAATCCAAAGCCTGTACTTGTCCTGCTGGAATATTCGCAGTGTTTCATCATTAGTACATTTTTTTCATGACTGTTATCTCATTGGATTCTCAAGGACTCTAGGAAGTAAAAGGGCTATTGTCCCCATTCTTCAGATGAGGAAATCTTAGCACGGTGAAGTGACCTGCCCAAGGCTTACTGCTAGAAAGGGTCAGAGCTGGGACTGGAACGGGGGTCACCGGGTTGGTTTGATTCTGAAGCCCCCCTTGCTGCTGACTCCCGTTCCTAGGGCTCATGAACACATTCATATCAGACATTTGTCCCCTTCATTCCACTAAAACAGCTCATCATCGAGGCCTCCAGTGATGTCCATGTTGCCAAGTCAGTGGGAGACATGGACGTAATGTCCCAGACCTCATCTTCTTCCACCTGCCAGCAGCATCTGACAAAGTGACTGCTCCCTCTTCTGGGACCTCACTGGCTCCCAGGGTCCCACCCCCCTCCACCTCTCGCTCTGAGCCCTTTGTGGCCAGTTCCTGTTCATCTCCCAACCTCTCCACCTTGGAGGGCCCCAGTGCTGTGTCCTTGGCCTCCTCTTCTCTCTCCCTGATGACTCCACCCAGCCCCACAGCTTCAAATGCCTTCTCTGGGCTGATCTCTAACCCAGACCTGTATTCTGAAGTCCAGACTCACTCCACTGTCTCCTGGCCGCCTCCACCCTGCTCCCACCCTGCCTCCTCCAGTCTGGGGTCCCTAGGATGCTTGGTCTGGCCAGAATCTTTAAGACTCCCCATCCTGCACAGTGCAAAAGCCAAGCTCCTAAAAATGGCTCACAAGGCCCTCCATCACCTTTCCCTTCTCTCACCTTTCTGACAGGTCTCCTCCCGTTTCCTCCTTCCCTCCCACTCTCTAGGCACTCTGACCTCCTTCTGCCGGGAATGTTCTTTCCCTAGATATCCACAGTGGTTGCTCCATCGTCTTCTTCAGGTCTCTGCCCAAATGTCACCTGCTCACTGAGATCCCCCATCACCCAATTTTTATACAGGCACACAGCCTGTCCTCTTCCCTAATCACCATCGTCCTAATCACCATCTGACATACTATGTATTTCCCACTGTGTTCCCCAACTGCCTGTCTTTCCCAGGTGGAGTGTGGACTCCACAAGAGCAGCTATTTCGTCTGTTTTGTTCACCATTGTATTTCCAGGTTCTAGGATGGTGCTGAGCTCACAGAAGGTTCTCAATAAATACTTGTTGCAGAGTCCCACCCACCCCAGTCTCAGACATGGACCCTTTCAATCCTGCTGGGAGTAACGCTACTAACCAAGGCCCATGGAGAGGCTGGGGTTCTTCCTGCCACCTCTGGAGGGCTCCTGAGGGACTGACATGGCCAGGGCGCCCCACAGGTCTGTCTGTGGTTGGGATAGATGTTTCTAAGCACGGATGGAGACTCCTTATTCCTGATACTCAGGGTTTCCCTAAGATCTCAAATCCCTCTTGGAGCTAGAGGCCTTAGAGAGCATTTTTCAGTCTTACCCATTTTTTTTTTAACATAAACCACTGTAGTTTCAACTCCTGCTCCCTTCTTTGCCCTGGCATGACCATGTTCTGAATCTCTGCAGTGTGGTCCTAGACCAGAGCCTGCTGTGGGACTCGATTCTCTCATAAGGAGCTGGTGGGAGCCCACCGTGTGTCTGGGTCTGTGCAGACCCGGAATTGGAAGTTGCCAGGGGGAGCCTTGCACAGAGAGAGCTCCCCGCCCTGCCACTAGCCACCCATGAGACTGACTGACTTGGTTATGTCCTTTTCCTGAGCCTCAGTTTCCCTGTTGTTAAATGAGACCAGTAGTCTCATTTAACAACAGGTTTGAAGGTTTGAAGAGGCTCCGAGGAGTCAAAGGAGCTCAGAAGGCAGGAGCAGGATGAGAAGGGAAGCATTGTCCGGCCGCAGGATGGATGGTTTCTCAGGGTGGACACCAGCCCAGTGCTGGCAGAGTTTCTAGAAAGCAGGCAGTGCCTACATGTCTAAGGTCGGGGGGACATGGTAATGGATGAGCCTTCAGTTTTAAGCAAGTCCGAGCACACAGCAGGTACCTAATATGTGCGTGTGTCACAGCACTGTTTTAACCAGCCAGGGTGCATTGATTGAATAGTGCAGGAGCAGCTCACAAAGTCAGGATCCCTGGGTACAAATTTGGGTTCTGGAACCCCGGCAGAGCACTTCCCCTCGCTCCTCCCACCTGTGGAGCTCCGTGTCACCATCTGTAGAATGTGCCTAACAGTCCCTGATTCCATTCTACCTGGTCCTTGTGGCACTCCTCGAGAAGCCATCAGGACAGCTGTGACCTTCTGTGACATGAGGATAAGGACCCTGTGTTGCCTCCCACCACTCCAGACACCCACAAGCAGGAAGGTTTAGCAAAATAGGTAAGAGCCAGCCACCTGGGTTCAAATACTGGCTCTGACATCTGCTACCTATGTGGCCCTGGACAGGTGACTCACCTACCCAAGCCTTGATCGCCTCATCTCTAAAATGGGTTCAATAATAAATGGAATATGACAGAGCAAGTTGTGAAGACTCAAGGAGATAATGAAAAGAAAGTGTCTGCACAGCACCTGACATGAGGTGCGTGGTCAGTAAATGTTTGCTCTGTTTGACACAGCCTGGCCCCTGCGATCTAAATGCTCAAAGTCATGACCATCCCCTTTTGCAGATGAGGGAACTGGGGTTCAGAGAAGCCAAGTGACTTGCTCCAGTCCACACAGCAAGTAAGTGGTTGTCACTGAACACAGGTCGTTTGGTGGAGCAGGAGGTATGACCTGGGTGAGGCTTAGGGGCCATGCAGAGCTATGTCTGTCGCTGTGTCCCCAGCAAATTTTGGGCCCAGAGCCTCATGGCAGCCTTAGAGAGAACAGATTCTGCCCTGGGGGCTTTGCAGGCCTGACCTGGGACCTGTCAGGGTGATACTGGCTCCTTCTAGGAAACCAGCCTCAAGTTCCCAGTTCCCTCCCTTAAAGGCATTGCCATCTGATTAGCAACATTTTAAAGACCTAAGAGTGGTCACTGGCGTGTCTGTGCTGCCTGGGCAGGCCATGCAGCTCTGAGAGCCCCACATCCGTATCCCTGGCAACCCTGGCCCTGAGTTGCCCTCCCCCACACCCTGCTGTCAGAGCTGTCTGTCTGTGGGAGCTCCCCGGAGACCCGGGAGGGATGTGCACACACGTGCTGGGTCAGCACAGAGCGTCCCTGTACGCATGCGTGTGTGCTGGGCCTGCTGGGAGTTGTTTGTGTGCCCATACGTGCACTAGCGTACCCACTGAGCCAGCCTCTGCACGTGCTGTTGGAACTTCTCTGGATCTATGGGCATGTACGTACATTTCAGGGGCGGGCTGCGCACAGCGCTTGCCTGTGCAGGTGACGCTGGAGCCTGCTGGGAGCCATTCCTCTCCCTGTATTGGTGTGTTCCTGTGTCTGCCTGACCTGCCCCAGCATATGTGTGCAGGGAGGAGCACACTCATGAGTGTGCTGGATCAAAGCGCACACCTAAGAATGTGTGGGTGCAGCCATGGAGGGAGGTCCCCATCTGTGTGTACACGCCACTGCTGTTGAGTACGCTCACTGGGTCATGCAGATGTGTGTTTGCATGGGCGCCCACCCACTCACAGGGAAATCAGCCAGAGTATTCAGATTCATGTGTACATCTGTATATTTTATCAAGCCAGATGTACATGAAAATGGGTACTTGTTAGCATATGTGAGCCCTATCTGTGTGAGTGTGTGTGTGTGTGTGTGTGTGCGCGCGCGCGCGCGCGCATGCGCACGCACATGGCTGGATCAATTTGTGGAGTGTGTGCGTGTGTATGTGACACACACACACACACTCTCTCTCTCTCTTTCTGGGGGCCAAGATATGTCAGGGCCATTGATTTTCTGTCTCTTAGAAATTCCCTTTGAGGTCCTATTCATGCCTCTTTCATGAAGCAAAATCAGTGGTTCCAATGTTCTTAAAGCAAACCAGGCCTGTTTTGCAGCAACGCTCCATCCCTGGCCCGCCCATCTCCTCCACCAGTTGTGCCGGCACACACACATATACCCACAGGACCTGCTTGTCGTGCTCAGGTGGGCACAGCAGCCCTGCAGGGGTACAGGGGGCAGGCTCCCTGGCCAGACTCTGCTGCTTTCTAGCTGTATGGCCTTGGCCATTTCCCATCATTTCCTGAGCCTCAGGTTCCTCCTCTGCCCGATAGGCACAGGGTGGTGGTGAAGATGTGAGTGGTGAAGCCCCTGCCAAGGCTGGAGGTTCTCTCTCATCTGTCCCGGCTGTTACGTTTACAAAGCACTTTCATCTGGGGAGAGAGGCTTGTGTCTGTCCTCGCCAGGCCAGCAGAGGAGCTTTGGGAAGGGACACCCATGAATGCCCCCCTTCCTGTGGGCCCTGTGCTCCAAGCATTTTGCTGACATCCCTTCATTTTTATCCCAGCCACCGCCCTGGGTGGCAGCTGGTGTTATCCGCCTTCCACAGAGGGGAAACTGAGCCCCAGAGAACTGCAAGGGCTTTGTCGAACTTCACCGAGAGCAGGTGGCAAGCCGGGATTGGGACCCAGGTCCAGTGGACTCCGGAACCTTCCCACCGCATTCCAAGAAAGCTTCCTCCAGCAGGCAGGAGTGAGAGGCCAGGCCTTAGAAGATGCCCAGACCCCACACGAGGGGATGGCCTACAGGCCCAAGGCACCATGTGGGCAGAGGTGCAGCATAGGGAAACGCCAGCCTAGAGGAAATAGGCCCTCAGCCTCTGTTGCCTGCCTTGGGCTCTCCCATCCCATCCCCTTCCCCCTCCAGATGGGCAGCCCCTCGTGGGGTCCCCTCCCGCCCCCTCGTGCTGCAGTCTTTGTGGCCCAGGAAGAATGCCTCTCTTTATCTCCCAGACGCCCCTTCCCTTTGATTCTCCTCTACCCAGCGTTTCTGCTGACCTCTGCGTGTTGGGAATCCAATTAGAGGAGCGGACAGGGAGAGTGACAGCCGCGCCGAATCCCGCCTCAGCCCCTCTGAGCACGCTCAGCCAAGCTGCAAGCAGCGCGGGGCCTGCTTGTCATGCTGGGCCCTGCGCAGGGCTTTGTGGGGATTAGCTGCTGGGGGGGTGGGGTGCTCGCAGATGGGACCAGAAGTGATGCTGGTGAATGTCACGTCCAGGCAGAGAGTGGAGGAGGGGGCCCGCCCAGTGTTGAATCCAGCTTGGGGAAGAGAAGAGAAGGGGGCTAGGGGGCAGACTAGCCTGGCCCATAGGAGGCCCATGGGGGAAATGATGGCCCACTTGGGTCATTTGGTTCCCCATTTGAGGGTTGGAGGGTAGAGCTGGCAGCCAAGCTCAGCTGTGTCTACTGTGGAATGGGCACCAGAAGGATTTCCACCTGGGAGGGGCTTTGGGGGATTGATTGGATTGCAGGGGTGGGTATTGAAGCTTCATTTGCAAAACACTTTATGTATGATGGAGGTGGGGACCCTAAGAACGGGGAGATGGCAGGCTTTGAGAGATGTGTCTAGAGAATCTGCCACCACCAGCCACCCCTTGGCAGGGCCACCAGTCTAAGGCCAAAGACTATGCCCTTCCCCAGCCAGCACCATGAAAGTTACCCTTCTGGTTTACAGCTGTGGAAACTGAGGCTCCGAGAGGAGAAAGGTCTGGCTCAAGGACACAAGGGTAGTCCATAGCAGAGATGTCTCATCCCCCTGTCCACGCTCATCACCCAGCCCCACCCCCAACTCCCTGGACCTCCTGAGTGATGAGAGTCCCTGATGCCCTTCCCCACAGAGGGATATGGCATCTAAGGAACTGGATTTCAGGCCCTCAGGGGAAGCAGTATCAGGTAGAATATGGTCTGACTCTCAGCTCATGGACCAGCAAATGCCCCTGCCCCTCTAGAAATGTGTCAGGCCTTGTGCTGGGCCAGAACACAGTGGGATCTGCCGTGGCCTCTGCCCCCAGGAGCCCACAGTGGACAGAGACAAGTAGCCCCTGGTGCACAGAGAGGGTGGAGTGTGTGCATGGAGCAGTAAGGACTATGGGGACCCACTGGGGAGACTAGGACTAGGATGTGGGGATGGGACCACCCTGAGCCTGGGAGTCCCAGAGGCCTTTCTAGAGGAAGGGCCACCAGAACAGAGACCTGGAGGACAAGCAAGAAATAGCCTGAGGAGGCTCTGGCTATCCTAACCTGAGAGGCAGGGTAGTTGTGGGGCTTCTAGGGGGAGGGCATCTCCTGTCCCTCAAATCTTTGTGCTCATTCCATAGCTGCCTGGGCCGGGCAGGACTGACCCACCTCCCACCCGCTGCCCTAGTGAGGCTGCACAGCTGCAGCCGCTGTGGAGTTGGCAGCCACTGGATGTTCAGGATCTTCTGTAAGAATCGTGGTTAGGCCGGGCACAGTGGCACACACCTGTAATCTCAGCACTTTGGGAGGCTGAAGCTGGAGGATCACTTGAGCCCGGGGGTTCAACACTAGCCTGGGCAACATGGTGAAACCCCATCTCTACAAAAAAATTAAAAATTAGCCAGGTGTGGTGGTACGCACTTGTAGTCCCAGCTACTAGGGAGGCTGAGGTGTGAGGATCACTTGGGCCAGGAGGTCCAAGCTGCAGTGAGCCATGATCTCACCACTGCACTCTAACCTGGGCAATAGAGTGAGACCCTGTCTCAAAAAATATATCTGTGTATATATATGTGTATATATATATGTGTATATGTGTGTATATATGTGTGTATATATATGTATATGTGTATATATATGTATATGTGTGTGTGTGTGTATATATATATATATAAATAAATTAGCTGGGATGTGGCGATGCATGTTTGTGGTTCCAGCTACTAGGGAGGCTGAGGTGGGAAGATCACTTGAGCCTAGGGGTTCTAGGCTGCAGTGAGCTGTGATTGCACCAGTGCACTCCAGCCTGGGCAACAGAGTGAGACCCTGTCTCAAGAGAAAAAAAAAGTGTTTAGAGATAGTGGTTAGGAGGCCACAGTGCCACAAGCCAACCTTAGAGATCTGGAATTTCTGTGGTGGTGCTAGGCACATTCCATACACATCTTCACCAATCCCTGGGAGCAGGAGTTGCCCACCCCGTCTTACAAGTGAGAAAACAGGTTCCAAGAGGCAGAAGGGCTTGTGCGGTCTCACAGAGCACATTAATGGAACTGCCTTTTACACTCAGGACCGCATTAGACCTTTCCCACCATCCCAGGCTGCCGCGGCCAGTGTGGGAATGAGCTTATTGGGTTGGCTGGTTTGGTCCTCCTGCCCAGCACCGTGCCTGCCACACAGGAGGTGCTTAGTGGGTGGGGGATGGATGCATGGATGGAGAAAACCAATCAATCAATCAATCAATTCTTCCTTACCTAGTGCCTTTAAAGAAAAAATCTGCACCACCCCCCATCCTGCCAGCGAAGGCTGTATTAAATATGAATTAATCTTTCAGCTCAGTTCTCATGAATATAAAATGCAGAGGGTGTGTGAAGCCAAGAGATCAAGACGAGACACCCCAGTCTGCCTGGGCCTGAAAGCGCACGCTCACACCCACTCACACTTGGAAGTGCATTCTCACAGTCATGCAGACTCACTCACAGTCCTCAGCCACCCTCCTTAGCCCCTCTAGGAACCTCCCCGCCCCACCCTGCCCTGCTCAGTTGGGCCCCTTCCAGGTCAGGCTTCTCTGGGCCACCACTGGCCCAGCTCTTTCCCATCCCACACCCTTCCCGCCCCTCCCAGCTCTCTGAACTTGACTCCTCCCTCCCACCTGCCTCTTCTCTCCTTCCTCCCCTTGTCTCTTTGCCCCCGCCTCTGTCCCCTGCTCCTTCAGTGTCCTCTTGTCTTCCTTTTCCTTGTCTTAGTCTCTCCATCTCCCCTACTCTCTGTTTCTCTCTCTCCCTCCCCTGCCTCCCTACTTGTCTCTCTCCCTGTCTCTCTAGCTCCCTCCCCATTTCCTTCTCTAAGGGGACCACTTGCCTGTGCCTGGACATGCCAGGGACCCTGGGCAAATTGTGGGCTAGAGAGTGAATCCTCCCTCCTCAACCCAGACACATTGGGGTCAGGACATGCCCCCCAACCTCCCACTCTAGCAAGGGGCACAGGTACCTACATACCAGGGCCACACCTTGCCCCCTCTCCTTGCCCCCACCACCTCCCAGGGCTGGCATCCTGCAGGTACGGGATGAACCATGCACCCGGAGTCCACACCAGACATCTGTCAAATCCACGTCCCACAGGGAGCCTGGCCTGTTGATTCTGAAGGACTTCAGAAAATGGATTCTAAAGGGACAGAAGTGTGTCCTGGTTCGACGTGACCCCATTTGTGTGTCTCTGAGCCGTACGCAGTCTCTCTCAGCCTCAGTTTCCCCCCCCCAGGCCCTTGAATAAATTAAACAAGGGGCTGCCAGCCCAGAGTGGGCTGAGATAAATGTCTCCTGACCTCCTGTGGTGCTCCCCAAGGTGAACATTCCAGACCTGCCACTCCCCTGTGGCCTGACTCAGGCCCTCCCTTTCAGGAGCTGACCTCCCTCCCACTGCCTGAGGACTCTGGCACAGGATGCTCTCACCCTCTGCCCCTCTCCCCACCTCTCTGTGACCACCCAGTCCAGACAGCTGGGCTGGAGGGGATCAGAGACTGTGAGCAGCCACCTCCCACCCACCCTGGACCCAGGGTCAGCAAGGAGCGGGTGGGGGTGCAAAGGCTGTGATTCTTTTGGGTGGGAATGGGGGTGAGGGTGAGAATCAGGCAGGTGCATTTACATGTGTGTGAGAGAGAGAGAGAGAGATTGGGAGGGAGAGGGAGCTCACTAGCGCATATGTGCCTGCCAGGGGGGCTGCAGATGTGTCTGAGGGTGAGCCTGGTGAAAGAGAAGACAAAAGAATGGAATGAGCTAAAGCAGCCGCCTGGGGTGGGAGGCCGAGCCCATTTGTATGCAGCAGGGGGCAGGAGCCCAGCAAGGGAGCCTCCATTCCCAGGACTCTGGAGGGAGCTGAGACCATCCATGCCCGCAGAGCCCTCCCTCACACTCCATCCTGTCCAGCCCTAATTGTGCAGGTGGGGAAACTGAGGCTGGGAAGCCACATAGCAAGTGACTGGCAGAGCTGGGACTGGAACCCAACCAGCCTCCTAGACCACGGTTCTTCCCATCAATGGAATGCTAGAGACTCCAGCCAGGTACAAAGTTGGATAAATGAAAGAATGAATAATAGCCATTGATGTTTGTAAAGTGCACAGGGCAAACACTTTATAACTCAGTAATCACCCCCCTTTTACAGGTGGAAAAACTGAGGTGCACAGAAGTGATGTAACTTGCCCAAGTTTATACAGCTAATAAGTGGCAGAGCCAGGATTCAAGCCAGCAGGTTCCAGAGTCTGTGCTCACTGTACCTCTTAGAATACCAAGTCCTTGAACCGCAGGAATTGCCACATTTCTGTGCCCCCGGCTCTGAGCACTGGCTAGGCACATAGCAAATGCTCAACAGTGCTTGCTGAGTCAATGAGTGGATGGATGGATGGACGGACGGACGGACGGACGGACAGACGGATGGATGGATGGATGGGAAAGGAGTTCACCATGAGGATGGCTTCCCAGGCCCCAGGATCCCAGCTTCTCAGCACAGTAAGGTCCTACTGCGTGTGCTTGGCTCCTGCCGCCCCTATTCCCACCCCCGCCAGGCAGGTGTTAGCTGTGCCCTCCACAGGGCCAGGCCCCACAGGGACAAAGCCGAGGGCGCGCCTGGGCGGCCCAGCGCCTGCATAGGCTGAAGCTGCTAACAGGCTGGAAATCTCTTTTGTCAAAGCCTGCACTGCCTCCAACCTCCTTTAATTAAAGACAATTAGTGCTTTCAGCCCCTCTGCACAGCTCAGCTCCCCTGTTTGCAAACACACAGCTGCGGGAGCTTTGTGGGCCCCCCCTCGTCACCACCCCCCAGCCCTACTTCCCCAGAGACACACAGAGGTGCCTTTATTATCAGCACTCCGGCTGCAGCACCAAGAGGCAGGCGCCTCTGCTTAAAGGAAGGATGGGAACGCTTCCCAGCTAGGCGGGGGAGCAGGAAGAGTTGAGGACCCTGGGGTGGCCTGGCACATGTGGGCCATGGGTCCCACGCTTCGAGGAACAGCCACTTGGGGCACCTCTGAGGGACCTGTCACCTCCCCTTCTCCCCTTCTGTCTCCTCTGCTCCTCTGGGCCTGCTTCCTGGAATTTGGGCTGTCCACATGTTTTCTCCCAGAATCTTGTCTCTGACTTGGGCACTGTAGGGTGTAGATGCTGGCCCTGAGTACTACCTTAGGAAGGAAGGAAAAGGGAGAAATGGCTTTTATTGAGCACCTGCTGTATGTTAGGGCGCTTGCTAGACTCTGGCTCTACACACCATCATTCTGAAATATCCCCATTTTATAGATAGAGCTGCCAAGGCGCTCAGAACGGCTTGGTGACTTGGCCAGGCATGACAAGGACATAGCAGAACCAGCATTTAAGGTCAAGCTTTCTGGCCTGAGCATACTGGTTGGATCTACGCATATGAGGAGCCCAGCCTCCTAGAAGTCAAAAGGTCAGCTGGTCCAGCTCCCTCCCAGCCTCTACCCCCATGGTCTGAGCCTGTGCCATGTGTACTAGGGAAGTCACAGCCACATCCATGCCCTCCAGATGCTCCCAGTAAAGGGAAGATGCCACCAACAGACCCTTACACAGTGGCAGTGCCCTACAATGGTGGAGGGCTCTACAGAATTCCCGGACAGCACAGAGGAGGGAGTGACTTTGCAGGGAGAGGTGGAACATTTGAGCTGGTTCTCAAAAGGTGAATGGTTCTCAAAGAGGACGGTGGGGCAAAAGTATTCTAGCCAAAGGCCAAGGGCATAAAAGAAAAGCAAATTCTGGCCAGGCACAGTGGCTCATGACTGTAATCCCAGCACTTTGGGAGGCCGAGGCAGGTGGATTAGCTGAGGTCAGGAGTTTGATACCAGCCTGGCCAACATGGTGAAACCCTGTCTCTACTAAAAATGCAAAAATTAGCTGGGCATGGTGGCGTGTGCCTGTGGTCCCAGCCACTTGGGAGGCTGAGGCAGGAGAATTGCTTGAGCCTGGGAGACGGAGGTTGCAGTGAGCCGAGATGGTGCCACTGCACTCCAGCCTGGCCGGCAGAGCGAGACTGTCACAAAAAAAAAAGAAAAGAAAAGCAAATTCCAGGAAAGGTGAGCAGTTCAGGCAGGAAGGGTATCACTGGGCCCATTGTGGATGAGGGGACTGAGGTTCCCCAAACCTGAATGCGGTGCTGCACCCACCCCATTTCTCAGCTCCTGCAGGAAACCATGACTGTGCTCACTCTCCTTTGAATCCCAGGACCTCAGCCAGTGCCTGGCACAGAGCAAGGGTTGGGGACATATCTGCTGAGTAAATAAAATGTCCCAATGATGGCAGGTGAGAGGCCCACAAGCTACCTGTCTCCCTTCCCGGGCACAGGGCAGACATACCAAATTAACCACGGCCCTCTTCCACCCAGTCCAGAAGGGGCCCGAGGCCAACTCCTGGGAGCTGGTGAGTGTGGTGAAACTGACGTGTCACCGCAGAGTCAAGTCCAATGCTCACATTTTGCAGATGAGAACATCCAAATAGTATGCTTCTGAATGGGGAGGAAGAGATAATAAGATTAATAGCTTAACATTTACTGAGTGATATTTATATACCAGGCACAGTTCTAAGCTCTTAATGTATATTTAATTCCCATAACACCCTTATGACACGGGTATTAATCTTCATCTTCTCATTTTACAACGAGAAAAGCTGAGGCACAAAGCAGTTAAGTAACTTACCCAACACCACACATCAGTACGGGATGTGCAGGGCCAAGATTCAAACCCAAGGAACCTCACTCCAGAGTCATGCTCTCAACCACTATGCCATATGTCCTGTCCTCCATCGGCATGGGACCTCGTGGCCCCCAGAGCTGGCCACCCTGTGGGCTGCTGGGCATGCTGCCTTGCTATAAGGCCTTGGCTTCTCCCACTCCAGTGGAGAACAGACAGCTGAGTCAGAGCTGGTGGGGCCAGGCCAGGCCTGGGATCCATCTGCCTTTCAGCAGCCTCTGGGCCCATTTCCTCGGGCCCAGACAGCTTCCCGGCGGTGCCTCTGCAGGCCCTTTTAAGTCCCCTGGCACCCTCAGCCCCACTTCCTGTGACCCCTGGCCCTGGCCTGACCCACTCCGCTCAATTTCCCAAGATGAGTTGCAGAAGCTACAGGGTCTGTGCAGAGAAGGGAAAATTAACGAGCTGCTCCCCGGCAATTGGCAGTTTCCAGGCACCAGCTGGCCTGGAGTATTTACTCGGCACCCTCAGAGCAAGACAATTAAGTGGAGCTTAGGTTGGGGTGCAGAGATGTCTACAGATCAGACAGAAACCTTCCTAAGATGTTTTTCCAAGAGATCAGTGCCTAAGAACAAGTTTCCAGGGAAATACAGTCTTTATTCATCCTTATTAGTATCTGATATATTAATATACATAACATATATGTTATATACATACTCATTTAATTATTTAGCATTCACTGTGTGCCAGGATCTTTGTTGAATCCTCACCATCTCTCTGCAAGGTAGACATCATTATCCCCATTTTACAGATGAGGAAACTGACTCCCAGCAAGGTTAGGAGGCATCTGCCAGGTCACACAGGAGAGCCAGGATTTGAACCCAGGACTGTCTAACTCTAAGCTTCTGCTTCTTGCATAGAACAGACCTCCTTCTTGGTCTCTGATTGATTGTATGTAGCACTGTATTAGGCACCAAGACTGCGCCAGGAGCAAGAGAAGACCCAGTGTGTGCTGTGGACTTATGTGGTGCTCCACAGCAGGCACAGAGAAGAATAAGAGCATGAGACCCCTTCCCTGCTCTGAGAAGTATCATTTTGAAGATATATGCTGGCCAATATGTGAGCCCAAGGTCTGGTCAGCTTGACTGGTTCTGAAGGTAGGGTAGGGCTTCACTTAGGAAACAAACCTTGTGCTGGGCTTTGAAGGTTGAATAGGAGTCTGCCTGGTGGAGATGGGTCAAAGGGCATTCCAGGTGGAGAATTCAGCATGGACATTATAGTGCTTTGCGTGCTAGGGAAGTGACCCGGAGTTCAGCCTGATGGGGTGTTTGGTAAGATCGTTGGGGTTGGGGGACTTAGAGGGTTGGACTAGGCAGCTCTTGTGCGGGAGACCTGGGCACCAGCCAAGAAGAGACACAGGAGATGGGAGCGGGACCCTGCCACTGCCAACATGATCCTGCGGCAGGAAGGGCCTGCTCAACACCATGCAGCAGGGGCCCTGGGCTCGGCCAGGGGTCCCCCAGCCCTCCACTGTTCTCCTGTTTCCTGTGCCCCACGGTGGTGGGGTGGAGGGAGCTGGTGGATTGCTTGGCCATTGAGCCTCCCCTTCGTGCTGCCCTCCAGGAGCTTCACATCCACCTGTCTGGCACCACCCCACATTGGGCCATTACTAACTCACTCTGTGACCTGAGGCAAGTCACCTCTCTCTGGGCCTGGGTTCCCCAAAAGTCAAAGAAGGCACTAAACCAGAGGTCGTCCTTACACCTCTGCATCCTAGAGTTCTCTGAGAGAATGAGTGGTAAATCCCCACCTCTTGGGAGTTTCCCAGTGGGTGGGGATCAGGGCAGGGGGTGCAGGGACTTCCCATGACAAGGGGCACATTCAGGGACACAACCGACCCCAGCAGAGCTGCCAGGGCAGGAAGTTTATCTTCCAGTCTCTCTGCCTTCCCATCCCACTCCCATCCAGGCCCCATCTGATTCCTTGTCACTTAATTTCCCCTGAAATGTCACCTGGTCCCTGTCATCCCACCCCAAGGCCGGGAAAGAAGTGTAGTTCGAATGAGGGACTTTCGGGCACCCTAACACACCCAAGAGGCCCTGGCAGCCCCAAGTCCCCCTCCTCGGTGCCACCCAGCCCACTGGCAGCTCCCAAACAGGCTCTTATTAAAACACCCTGTTCCCTGCCCCTTGGAGTGAGGTGTCAAGGACCTAAACTAGGGAGTCAGAAGAAAGGGTCCTGTCTCAGCTTGACAACCCATGTGCTGCGTGACCTGGGTAAGTCCCTTGCCCTCCCTGAGCCTCTTTTTCTTCATTTGTAAAATGAGAGGGGTTGGAAAGATGAATGATCCGTAGCCCATGTGTGTATGAGAATCTCCGGGGCCCCCAATCCCATGTCTGATGCTGTTGGTCTGAGAATGGGACCAGCCATCCTGTGCTTTGGGTACCACTGGCGTAGGAGATCCCTGAGGGCCAAGTTCAGGTCCAACGTTTGTGAACTCTGCATTAGGTCCAGATTCTCTGTGCTTCTCTGTTTAATTCCTCGGACCCTAATGACCAGCAAGCACCACAGAGCAAGACAGCGCCCACTCCATCAGTCCCCACCATACTTACGATGTCCAGGCCAGGTTTAGGCAGAAAGTCATCTTTTCCCTTCTCTTTCACTCTCAGGATGGCTGTCCCCAAGCTTGTCTGTCCTCGTGGGTGGTGAGATAAGGGGCTAAAGATAATTGCCTGGGCACTGGGGATGGAGGGCAGAAAGTTTATCTTCCAGTCTCTCTGCCTTCCCATCCCACTCCCATCCAGGCCCCATATGATTCCTTGTCACCTAATTTCCCCTGAAATGTCACCTGGTCCCTGTCATCCCACCCCAAGACCGGGAAAGAAGTGTAGTTCTTTCAGACCATGTACAGGAGGCAGAGGGGAGGGAGCCTGCAGAGTCAGGCCTGGACTTAAAATCCCAGCCCCTTGGCCGGGGGCAGTGGCTCATGCCTGGAATCCCAACTCTTTGGGAGGCCAAGGCAGGAGGATCGCGTGAGTCCCAGAGTTCCAGACCAGCCTGGGCAACATAGTGAGACCCCATCTCTACACAAAATTTAAAAACCAGACAGACGTGATGGCATGCACCTATAATCCCAGCTCCTCAGGAGGCTGAAGTAGGTGGATCACTTGAGCCTAGGAGGTCGAGGCTGCAGTGAGCCATGATCACACCGCCAAACTCTACCCTAGGCAACAGAGCAAGACCTTGTCTCAAAAAACGAAATAAAAACCCCAGCCACAGCCCTGCTTAGCTGTGTGGCCCGGGGCAAGTCAGTTCACTTCTCTGAGCCCCCAGATATTTGTTGTGAAATGGAGGCACCACATCTACCTCTCCAGATACTAGGAGGATGAAATTGTAGTGAATGTAGGCACCACTAGTCATACTCCACTTGTCCTGCCTGGCCAGGGAGGGAAGGGGAGCTTCCAGGGGAGCAGTGAAGCTGCGGCCCTGCCCGCGGGGCCTGAGCTGCTGGAGGCTGGCGCACCTTGGGCCCACCTGGGGATTTTCCATGAGGCTTCCACTCGGAGTGGGCAGCAATGATGTCAGTGAAATCATGGAACACATTTTGTAAGAAAATTAATAAGAAACGGATGAAGATGGAAATTATGAGCCCTTGGAAACCACAGCAGGAGGGGTGTGGTACTCAGAGGTGCCAGACCCACCCGGTTGAGTTGGGGGGACCCTCAGAATGAAGGAAATTGGGGGCGGGGGCTGTGGAGAGCGAGACGTTGCCTGTGAAGGCAGGAGGGAGGGGACTTCAGGGCAGCCAGAGGGAGAGGGACGTGGCCCCACAGCCAGAAGGGCCATTCATGTTGAGCTGGGTCCTGGCCTCAGGCTCTCTGAGCCTTGGTGTCCTCATCTGTAAAATGGGCATAGTAACAGCTATGGGGATGAAAGAAGTTGGAGCAAGCCTGGTTAGATGGGACTCCATAAACAGCAGCTGGCATTGCTGTTCATCGTGGGTGGGAGTCGAGCATTGCCGTCTTCAACCCATCTGAGGCTGGCAGGAGTTTGATGAGTGTTGGTAGAATGACCAGATTGACGACTTGGTGGATGGACTGACAGACAGGTAAAGGGATGAGTGAATGACTAGAAACCACCTTCACCGGCCACAGGAGCCTAAATCTGTGTCTTGTATTTTTCTTCTGTCACCCACAAGCCCCCAGCTGGCTGCTGACATCTAGTACCCTTTTAATTGATGATTTGTAATTTATTATAATTTGGCATATTATATACTTGCGTTATACTTCAGTATCGTACTCTGTTATAATTCTGTAAAGTCTAGCACCTACCTAGTACTTTTCTGTTTACAAAGCATATCTAGACCCTTCAACTTGCCAGTCAGGCAGGTTCTCTTGTTTTTAGGTGAGGAAACCCAAGCTCAGAGAGGTTCAGTAACTTGTCACAGGTCACACAGCTCCTGAGTGGCAGGACCAGAATTCACACTCTGGGTATTTTGTCTTCCTGGGGCACTGCCGGCAGGGCCAGGATATTTCCGGTGATCTGGAGCCTGACTTGAAGGTGTAGAGTAGGGTGAGGGGTCCACTAGGCGTGGGATCAAGAAGAATGGGGTGAAGTTGGGCATCTGAGATCAGAGGCTGAGGGTGGGGAAAAAAGCTCAAGGCCTTATCTGTGGTACAGTCCAGCTCCTTGTGGGAGCACAAAGGGCCTGTGCCACAGGAGGTTGACCTCGAGATGGGCAGCTGAGGTGGGTGCTGGCAGAGGCTGTGGAGGGGCCATCTGGGAGGTAGGGTCAGCAGTAGGCACCACGAGGCATTGGGAGATGGGTGGGCATGCCCAGATTTTCCTGAATGAAGTGTCCCAGATGAAGCACCACTGTCCACCAGCCATGTGACCACAGCAAGTGACTTCACTCTCTGAACGCTGGTTTCTTCCTCTGCAAAATGGGGGCTACAATGAGAGAAGTTAGGGAGCCTTCACAGCCCTTTGCCCAGAGCACTGGGCACCCTGGCTGGCCAGTATTCTATTCATCCCCCCTGAAATATGCCCTCTGGCCCTCCAAAGACCACACCCCTGTATCTGAGGCTCAGAAATGATAGTCACATGGCTGGGCACAGTGACTCATGCCTGTAATCCCATCGCTTTGGGAGGCTGAGGTGAGCAGATCACTTGAGGTCAGGGGTTCAAGACCAGCCGGCCAACATGGTGAAACCCTCTCTACTGAAAATACAAAAATTAGTAGGACAGGGTGGCGGGCACCTGTAATCCCAGCTACTCAGGAGGCTGAGGCAGGAGACTCTTGAACCTGGGAGGCAGAGGTTGCAGTGAGCCAAGATCGCGCCATTGCACTCCAGCCTGGGCAACAAGAGCGAAACTCCATCTCAAAAAAAAATAAAGGAGAAAGAAATGATACTCACCACATGGATTTGTTGGCTTATCTTTATGTATTTACTGAGGACCCATTGAGCGCCGAACTTGAACATTGCTCAGTGAGGCTAGTAGGGCACTGGGTCCAGGTGCTCAAGCTTATCTGAGAAACAACGAAGAGGCCATTGCAGCTCAGGGTGATGACTGCCCTAATGCAAGTCGACATTCAGGGTGCAGTGGGAGCAGGAGGCGGTGTCCCCAACACTGCCTGGAGGAGGTGGGCTTATGTACCTATGCAGGGTGATGCTGGAAAGTGGGGGGGCGCAAATGGAGGGAAACAGACACCCACTAAGCACCTACTCTGTACCACGCTCTGCCCTTTCCATCCATTTCCCTGTCAAGCCTCCTTGCACTGCATCATGGTAGTCTCCTCATGCCCACTTTACAGATGAGGCCACTGAGGCTCAGAAAGGTGAATGCACTGCTTAAGGTCACACAGCCACAAAGCCAACCGCAGCTGAGGTGTATCTACCCTCAAAGCCACTGAGGTTGGTTGAGTGGGCCTGAGGTAGGGCCCAGGGAGGTGGGGAAGAAGCAGGGGCTCCGAGCCCAGTGGCCCAGGAGCTATGTTCTCACCAGGCCAGCCGAGGCCACTGGCAGCCGTGGTTTACAAGGCATGGGGCTGGCCCGACTGCTTTGCTTCACAAATGCACGCCGGCTCATCTGGGGTACATTTGCGCCTTTATGAGTGTTCTTCAGAAGCCCAGCTCGGCTCTGTGCCTGTAACCATGGAGACAGCTCTGGGTGGCTGGAACCAGTCGCCCTCTATGGTCACTCGTGAAGGCTGCCAGGTGCTGGGGCCGTCACCACGCTGGGCAGGGCACCCATAGAGGCCTTTCCTGAGAGGTGCTTGTGGATGCCAAGGGGTGAGGGTTTAAATCCAGTTCCCAGGAAAAGTGAAAAGGTCAAGTCTGCTTCATTGACGGCAGAGCCATGTGGGCCAAGACCACCTCTCTGGCCCACCACATGCCTGCTCTTCCTGGGTAAAGGTGGGCCTTCCCTTAGCCCGCCGCCCTTGGAATCAGGACAGGCTAGAGATGGAAGGTGGGGGGTGGTTGTGGGGGGTACAGGAGGCTGGGTTTGAGTCCCAAAGTGCAGCCCCACACAGCCTAAGACCCTCACACCGAAATCCCATTTTCCAAATAGGGAAACCAAGGCCCATAGAAAAGAAATGAGTTGCCCAAGGCCACCCATCAAGGTAGAGGCCAGGGGAAGCCTGGCTGGACCCTGGCTCCGAGTTCAGTGCTCCCTCCAGGCCACCATGAAGCTTCTCAGTGAAACCTGAGGTGGGGCTGGGCCCAGGATCAGGCCGTGTTGGGTGCAGCCAGCCCACGCTGGAGGCTGGCCTGAGCCCCGCATTGGCCCCAGGCCCTTCTTGGCTCTCAATTTTGGTCCAAGTCTCAGGGGCTGTTCAAAGATTCTGAAGGCATGTGAACATTTTGGAAGCAATTTGTCAGTCCTGGAAGCTGCTTGGAGGCTCCAAAGACTGTTTAAAGATTCCAGAATCTGTTATATTTGCAAGGGCTGTTGTTCATAGTTTCCAGAGTGGTTTGCAGGCCCTGGGCGAAGGTCCGGAGGCAGTGTGGGGGTCTGGGGCTGGAAGCATGGCTGGGAGCCCGGGGCGGTGCTGGAAGTGGAACTGACGGCTGTCTAAGCTCCCAGTTTTCTCTCCAAGGGCTCAGTCTATGAAGCCGCCATGTCCATCGGGCATCTGCTGTTCTGAGAGGCAGAAGGTGTGTGGGTGTTGGCAGCAGCAGGACAGGATTTAAAATCCAACTTTACCATTCACGTGCTGTGTCACCTGGAGCCAATTACTTAACCTCTCTGGGCCTTCTTTTCCCCCATCTATACAATGGGACTTAGACCACCTGTGCTGCAAGCCTAACTGTCCACCACCCATCTCATCTCAGGCATCTGTCGGATTAGTCAGAGAACATCCCCATCCAGAACTAGTTAACACTGTTCCTGGGTGTGGACTTGGTGTCTCTATCCAGGGTGGAAGCCTGGCCTTCTGTAATAGCCCTGCCGGCCCTCCTAAAACTAGACCTCTCTGAGCCCCAGCCCTGCTGTGTCTGTCACTGGGGAGGAGCCATGCACTGTGCCAAAGGCCCTGGTTGACCAGGATGTCTGTTCCTACCCATGCCCCGTGGAAGTTTCTGGCTGGTCACAATCCCAGTCCTGCCTCCTGCCTTCTTCATACCGCATTGCCTTCTCCAGCACTCTTCCTTCCAAGCCCATTGGCCCAACTCCCCCATCCCCACCCACCAGTACCTTAGGTCTCAAACTTGCCCTTGCCATCCTCTGGGCCTTGGCTCATGCTGTTCCCTCTGCCTGTCCCATCTCTGCCGTTCCCCCTGCCACCCTCCCACCTGGACCCCTTGCGGTTCCCTCTCCTCCAGCCTCCACCCTGTCTCACGTTGCTGATTAGAGTGGCACAGTCTACCCTCCAGGTCTGCGTTGCCTCCTTGCCACCAGGTAGCCCCTCACAGCAACTGTAGGATATAGGCCTGGGGTGTGGAGTTAGACTGGCTAGGCCTGTTACCTGTAGTGTAACCTCAGGCAGGCTGGTGGCTGGGCCCTTCTGAGCCTCAGTTTCCTCCTCTGTAGAGTGGGAATGGTAACTCAGGCTCTGCCTGACTCCCAGGGTGGTCATGAAGGTCAGATGAGATGATGGATAGGCAGGAGACGTATAAAGTCTAAAGTGATGAGGCTAATGGTGGCTGAGTGATTTGCCTAACGTCACCCTGGGGGAGATGGGGGCCAAGCCAGGACCTCAGTCCAGGTCTCCTGGCCAGGACATCGACCACTAGAGCCCCAGACCATCATGGGTGCCCCTCTGAGAAGTTTTACTTTTCTCCAACTCCCTGACCCACTTGCAGAGCTGCAAGCAGGCAGGCTGGCTCCCAGCTGGGATAATCACTGGCCGCTGGCTGATGTGTTAAATGCATCGTGCCTTGCTGGTAGACAGAAAGATCAATACCAAGGTGGATGGGCAGCCTCGCTCGATGCCACAGCCAGCCCCCAAGGGTGAGAATGGGCCAAGAATAAATATAACCAGGCCTGCTCCCTCCACAGGGTCAGACCAGGCCAGATGAAAATGCTGTAGCTTTGATGGGACCACCTGTGGCATTATCATCATCATCCCAAGCAACGTGATTAGACCATAAACTCTTCTAAACTTGTTTGTTCCTAACATGTGTAAACTCACTGAATCCTCATAACCACGCTCTGAAGCAGGTCCTGATATTATTCCCATTTTACAGATGAAATGTGGCACAGAAAGGCTTGTGACTCACCGAAGGTCACGCAGCTAGATTAGAACCCGCAGTTGCCTGGGTCAGAGCCCATGCCTGCTGCTGGGATAGTCTGCTGCCTTTTTAGTCATATGGACCATCCTGTGGCCACACATGCCCACAGGCTCCGTCCTGTTCAGAAATGGCAAATCAGGGGCCTTGTCTCCAGCCCCCGGTGTGCTTTGGGCACAGGGGTCTTCAGTGCCTGAGCTTCTTGGAGTTTTCAGAGCTTGGACTGTGCTTTAGCCAAGAGCTCCTTGACAGGTACAGACACGTACCTAGCAGATGCCCATGTTCAGCCTCATTCTTCTAGAGCTCAGAGCAGGCAGGCTAAAGGCGAGCCTGATCCCCATAGACACTCTGGGCATGAGTGACCCCCTGCTTGGCATGAACTCTCAGGGATCCGAGCCCTTGGACTGCAGTGGTCTCAGCCTCACTGCCCATCGCCTAGGGGCCTGCATAGCCATAGCCAAAGATGGGCCTTCCTAAAGGGCAGGACGGGAAGAGGACTCCATCCCTGAGCTTCCTGGGGTTAGACTAGGAGGTGGGACAGAGGTCAGCGTATAAGCTGTGGAACTGCTGAATGGGAAGGGCCCAGCCCATTTATCTTTTCCCTGAAGGGCAGCCCGAGTGATAGGAAATGTCTGGGCTTTGGGATTCAAGCCAGCAAAGCCCCTGCCTTCTGTGTCATCTGGGCTTAGACACTTAACCTCTCTGATCCTTAGTCTGTCGCTTCCCTTACTACAGCTGACCCTTTCACCCTCTGCCAGACCACGTGGTCCACCTGCCTTCAGGTCCCTGTGCTCTATCCATCTGTCTCAAGCTCAGTGTACCTGGCCAGCCCCCCACGACCTCTTCTTCCAGTCCCACCCCGAGTCATCCTCCAGCCCTCCCTCACCTCAGGCTGGCTATGAGAACAGACACCAAGTCCTGCCCATTTTCTCTCCTGAATATCCCTGAGTAGTCACCTTCCCTCCTGGCCCCATGAACCCCCGCCCTGGCTCTGCAGACCTTGTCATCATTCTGGATTTGGGCAGCGGTCTCCCTGCGCCCCCTGCCTGCCCTCTTCCCCATCCAGCCATTCCCCTCTGGCAGCTCCAGAACCATCTTTCTAAAATGGAAATCTGGTCATGGTGTGTATCTACCTAAAACATGTCCTGATTACACACAGGATAAAGGTCAAACTCCTTCCCATCCCACAAGGAAAGCCTGACACCCTCCAGCCCAGCCTTCCCATTCTGCCTTCAGCCATGCTGTGCAACTGGGATGTGCTGAGTCCTACCTCTGAGCCTTGGCACATGCTGTTCTCTAGGCCTAGAATTCCCCTCTTTCTCTTCCCTCCCCTGCACCGTTCATCTTAGCATCCGTTTATCCGTCAGGTCTCAGTTGTGACGTCACCTCCAAGAATCTTCCCTTAACCACTCCCTCCCCCAAGACTGGGGTAGTTGACCATCCCCTGAGCTCCCAGGCTTCATGCCTCCCCTGTCACTCTGAATTGTCACCATCTGTTTATGTGTCTTTCTCTCCACTACACAGAGTCCCCGCCCCCAGGCTCAGAGATGGCCCCCATAGGTTAGAGTGAATGCCCCCCAACCCCAACCTAGGCTCCCCCCTCCCAGGGGAATTCTTACTTCCTGGCTCACTGGGGGCAGCTAATGAAGTCCTAGTCCCACCTCCCCCAGAGCCATGCTGTGAGACCTTAGGATAGTGTCTTCCCCTCTCTGTGCCTTCGCTGCCGAGGAGCTATAAAAAGACAAGCCTGAATTAGATGACTTCTCAGGGCCTTGCCAGCTCTGCAGTTCCACAGCCTGGTTGCCCAGCAGATGTCTCTCTCTCTCTCTCTCTCTCTCTCTCTCTCTCTCTCTCTGCTGGTCTTTGTGCCTTTTCATTCTGCCTTGAAACTCCATCTCCGGCCACCGCCTCTCACAACCTCTGTTCCAGTCTCTCTGGCAGCCCCTCCTTTCCCTTTCTGCCCCAAGACTTCTTGTGAAGACTGAGGTCTTCTTTATGGAATTCCGGATCCAGGTCGAAGGGCAGTCCTGGAAGCCTCCTGGTACCCCCACTCATCCTCCTGTCTTGGGACCTGCCATCTGCATAGCCCCAGTAGGGCCATTAAGTCACCATGAGTCAAACCAAGTTATAAATAAGTAAAGGGGTGAGGGTCCCCAAGGGGACTCAACCCCAGCTGGCTGCCCTATCTCTGGCCAGATCTGGGGTCCTGACCACCCCGGGACAGACTCAGCCTGACAGATCTTGACATGTCGTCACTGTCCCTGGAGAGTGATGGGGAAATCACCAGGCCTCCCCAGCCCCCATTAGTGTCAGTAATTGCCAATCAATTTCCTGGGAGCCTGGTGAGGAAGAGGCCCCTGGGTACCTCCAGTGAGGAAGCCACATCTAATGGCTTTTATTTGGATTACTACAAATTGATGATTTTTTTTTTTTAATGGAGATTTGGTTTTCCTCTCCGTGTCTTAACCACCCCCTCAGGGCCAGTTAGACCAAAAGATGAGTGATGGCGTGACTTTCTTCTCTGGAAGAGCCAAGACCAGCCTGGTCATACCCACACCACTCATGTATCCTCCATGCTGAAGACAGGCACTTCCTGAAGCCATAGCCACAGCTCCCATTTCTCCAGCAGTAACCCCACCCCAGACCCTCCCCAAGGTTATCAGGTTGAAACTGCAAAACAACCCTGTTGAGATATATCTCACCATCCCCAGGAAAAGGGGAGGCAGGCTCAGAAAGGTGGTGAGACCTAGCTAAGATCACACGGTTAATAAATGGTAAAGTTGAGATTTGAACCCAGGTCTTTCTGGCATTGAAGCCTCGGTGTTCCCATTCTTACATGTGTCATCCCACGTATAACAGAGAGTGAAGATGGTTCCCCTGAAAGCCAGAGAGCAACAGGAGTGACAGCTTTCATGGGGCTCCTAGGGCAGAGATTAGCTGATGAGAATAATAATAATGATAGCTGTAACAATAGCAGCTATTGCTGAGCGCGGTGGCTCACGCCTGTAATCCCAGCACTTTGGGAGGCTGAGGCAGGAGGATCACTTGAGCCCAGGAGTTTGAGACCAGCCTGGGCAACATAGTGAGACCCCATCTCTACACAAAATACAAAAAAATTAGCCGGGTGTGGTGATGTGTGCCTATGGTCCCAACTACTCAGGAGGCTGAGGTGGGAGGATCACTTGAGCCCAGGAGGTTGAGGCTGCGGTGAGTCATGATTGCACCACTGCACTCCATGCACTCCAGCCTGGGTGACAGAGTGAGAGCTTGTCTCAAAAAAAAGAAAAAAAAATAGCAACTATTATTTACTGAGCCCTTAATTATGAAACACAGACTATGCCAATGGGTTTACATAAATGTTTTATTTTCTCCTTGGAACTACACCAAGAAGTATTTGTTATTATAACCATTTCACAGATAGAGAAACCAAGACTTAGAGGTTAAGTGACTTGCATAAGATCGCTCAGATTATTGGTGCTAGTAGAACTAGGACTCAAACTAAGTATGTTTGAATCCACGGCATGCACTTTTAACCATTTGCATCAGTTTGGATTATGAGTAACAGAAAATAAAAATAATGGTGGCTTAAACAAGATTGGAGTTTATTCTTCCCTCAAGTAAATGAAATCCAGAAGTAGGCAGCTGGTACAGCTCCATAATCGTGAAGGACTCAGGTTCCTGTCTTGGTCCCAAGATCTAAGCTGGCTGCCAACCCTCCAACCATCGCATCCACATTCCAGCCAGGAGGAAAGAGGAAGCGGTAAAGATAGACACGCATGCTTCTTTTAAGGACAATTCCCAGAAATTGCAGCTACCATTTCTGCTAACATCTCATCAGCCAGAACCAAATCACATGACTATACTACCCAGATGCAAGACAGTCAGGAAGCATAAGCTTGATTCTGGAATGCCATGTGCCCAGCTAAAAAGTAGAGCCTATTGTTAAGGAATAAGGAGAGGTCAGATATTGGGACAATCATCAGTGACTTCCATCAGCATTATTCTAATGCTGATGTTTAGATGGAAATTTACAGTGCAGTCTAGTAAGTCATCAAATCCAGCTTTCTGGTATCCCAGAAAAGGAACCTGAAGCCCAAAGAGAGGAAGGCACTCACCCAGAATTGAACAAAAAATGGGGGCAGAATCATGTTCGGAAGCCTGTCTTAGTAATCACAAAACCTGAGTTATTGGCACAAGAAATGCCCTCTGTCCCTCCTACATTCTGGGACATTTCTTCTGGTTCTTGGATTGTTCCTCTCACTTTCCCATTTTCCTCTCTCCCTTGTCTGGGCCTTAGGGTAGTTGCCCTTTGGGGCTTCTAGTAACCTTTGGATTGAGTAACAGAGGATCTGATTCTGTTCCCAACATGGATACAAAAGATGTCTGACCTTGGCCTTTAGCATTCTGGTCTGAGGATCTTAAAGGTCTTTCCTGCTCGGACAGTCAGTTTACGAGATACTCTGAAGCTAGGGGTGGCTTTTGCTTAGTGAATGTGGTTACTAGTACCAATAGATCCATATATTCCTCAGCATATGAGGCTCCAGTGGTGGTACTTGTGGAAGGGGCAATGGATAAGGGAGAAAAAAAACTAAGGTCCTTGGATGATGCTGGGAGGAAAGAATAATCTTTATTAGACATCTACTATGTACCAATTACAGTGCTACAATAAATGTAAGTAAGTATCTCCTTATTGCTAGACAATGGCTCTTAGATAGGGTTAAAAAATAGAGTAAGTCCAGCTATGTGATCTTTTGAAAGGACACATCTAAAGCAAAATGGAGAAGGGTCAAAGGTGAAGGGATGAGCCGGGCTCAGTGGCTTATACCTGTAATCCCAACACTTTGGGAGGCCAAGGCAGGAGGATCACTTGAGGCCAGGAGTTTGAGACCAGCCTGGGCAACATGGCGAAACCCCATCTCTATTTTTTAATTTTAAAAAAAAAAGGAAAGTGATGGAAAGGACCTACCAAACAATGCTAAAAATAAATTTAAAATGAAGATGAGAAAAGAAAACAAAAGCGGCAATGTTAATATAATGCATATTTCACAGTTGAGGCTCAGAATGATAAAGTAACTCACCTGAAGTCATCTAGCCCCTAACTGGCAGAGGTGTGATTTGAAGCCAGGTCTTTCTGTCTCTTAAATTCCTTCTTCCTTGGGAATGTCTGGTTGCCTCCAGTGAAGTTGGCCAGCATTGTGACCTTGCCCTGATGGGATACGGGTCTGGAGCCACCATCACAGAGCAGGCTGGAGCAGGCAAAAGTGAAAGGAAGGCCCTGTTGGCCAAAGGGACCAGTCCTGGGTCAGGGCATGCACTGGCATCTGGGCCAGAGCCTGGACCAACTCTCAGAGAGCCAGCCATGTGCTGCTATGGCCTGCCATCCAGCTTCAGGCCCAGTGCCCACAGGGGTCTCCATTCCCTGCCTTCCAATCCCTAGTCTCAGGCAGAGGCTGAGATGATAGAGGACCCGTCCCACAGAGCCACATGGCTAAGGTTCATGCCTGGAATGTAGTTCCCTCTGCGTGGCAGAGAACAGCAGGCCTGAGGCCTCCAGGAGACAGTTTGGCTGTGGTTCGGCTGAGCCCTAAGCTAGGAGCCACTGAGACCTACATATACCCTATCCATTCCCAGAGCAAGGGCAACAGTGGGGCCAGAGGCAGGTCCTCACTGTTTCTTAGGAAGAGCCAGACAGGAGACCTGGGTCCAAGTTAGCTCTGCCACATCCCCTGCACACATCAGGCTCCAGTCATCCCAGATGGACCCACCACGGCTCCCAGAAAGCACCCTCAACTGCCTCGCTCCTCTAAGTTTTGCACACGAAACACAACGTGCAAATGGCGGTTAGCTGGCCTATTTAGCTAACCTTGCCCATCCTTCATAACTCAACTTGGGTATCACCTCCTCCAGGAAGCCTTCGCTGACTCCTCTTCATGTCTGTATTATAATGTATAGAACACTGGGTTTGGCTTTCTCTTTACTTGTGTGTCTCTTCAGCCAGTGCCCTGTATCTTGAACTAATGTGTGGATGGCCTTTAAGGAGGTTTGTGAACCTCCTTTGTGAAATTGTTCGCAAAATGCTTCCTGTGTGTATATATGTGCATTTGAGTGGGCAGCAGTAATAACTTTCATCAGATTGTTTTGAGAATTACCACTCTAGACTGTGATGCTCATACAGTTAGGAACTGTGTCTGTCACTGTCTCCTCAAGTGATATATAATAATAGAAGTAGGTGATATAATAAATATTAATTAAATGAACATTGGATGAATAATTTGCTGGGTGACCTTAGGCAAGTAACTTCACCTCTTTCAATCTTGATTTTCTCATCTATAAAATGGGAACAAAAGTGAGGATTCCACTATCTAAGCTTTTCCTCATCTCTCTTTTCCTTCTCTACCCCAGCACCTAGCATAGTGCCTGGCACATAGTAGGTGTTCATAGATATGTATGAGAGGAATGGAAAGATGAGCGATTGGTAGGCAGGTGGAAGAATCAGTGTTTAGATGAATGAATGACAGTGAGCGAGTGAGTGGCTGCTATCCACTATGTGGAGAGAAGACCCAGTGGATGTGTTGGTAGGTTCACTGGCTGGACAGGTAAAACAGTGCCTAGGAAGATAGGTTGATGGATGGGTGGAGAGAGTGAGTGGACATATTCATGCTAAATAAATGGCTAGATGAATGGCTCAGCAAAGGGAAACTTAAGTATTTGGGAGGGGCTGGATAGGTAGGTAGGTTTTTTATAAAATCATCAGTGGATGGGAGAAAATGATGAATACCTGGATCATAGATGGATTTGTGAATGCATGTGTAGATATATGATTGGATAGATGGATGGAAGGAAGGAAGGTCTAATTGATGGATGGGGGAAGGAAGGGAGGGAGGGAAGAAGGAAGGAAGGAAAGAAAGAAAGAAGGAAAGAAAGAAGAAAAGAAGAAGAAAGGCCTCCATCCAACTCAGGCCAGTGAGTAGGAAGGCAGAGACAGAGAGTTTCCTGTGAACAAGGCTGGCTTACAGAGCAGGTAAGCCACCTTCCAGAGCTGTTGTGTGTTGGGCCCCAGCTGCGCTCTTCCTTTCCATGGGTCCAGGGTCTCTCTGGCGGTGCCAATATTCAGAAACTGGTATAGGATGGAGACAAAGGGAGTAGGCAGATACCAGGGCCAGAAGGAGGGAGGGAAGACGGGTGGAGGCTGGGCCTGCCATTGGGCAGCCACCCCTGTTTACTCAGCTCCAGAATGAAGCCCCGGAGAAGGGCTGTTCATATTTCTCCCTTGAACAGGGAGCTGACATTAATGAACAGCTAATTAACATCTTGGAGTGCGATGGTTCCAATGTCAGTGTCCCTAATTAGTCTCGCGCTAATCTGCTTTAATTAACTGTCCCTGTCGTGGTTTTAATTTAATTTTCAGCTCCAGCCTGGGATGGCAGCCCCGTGAGCATTCCGTCCCAGGGCACCTGTGGCCAGGGCAGGGTGGGTTGGCCAGTGCCAGGTTCCCAGGGGCATTGCCAGACAGCCCAGCGATGGGCAGAGCTGATAACAGAGCCTGGCTCCTCTGCAGCCCTGGGGGAAGGGGACTTGGGGATGGGACACTTTCCTCATCTTCTCAAGGAAGTATTCTCAAGTCATCAGGAGCTCCTAGAACATTCATAGGTCAGGAGCATAGTCTGTGACTGCACCTTGATCTCAAGAAGACCCCGTAAACTGACCATACTTTCTGGACATAAGCTCCGATTCAGGTAAACCTGGATTCCTGTGTGACCTTAGGAAAAGCACTTGACCTCTCTGAGCCATTCTAGGTTATCAGCCCCATTCGTTAGTTATACAGTTGGATAGATGGTCAGAAGGAAGGAAGATCTAATCCATGGATGGGGCTAATGAGATGGGGCTGATAACCTAGATGCTGGCATCCCACTTTCACCAAAGATGCAGTTTTTCAGGGGTGATCTGCATACACACCTAACTCCTCGGATGATCCAGTTGGAACACACACTATGACAGCCACCCTTGGGTCAAGAGTGGAGAGGGCTGGGAAGGAGCCTAGATCAGGGGGTGAGCAGAGCACTGGTCCAGGACTCAGGATACCCAGGTCTCAGGCCTAGCTTTGCTGCTACCTTCAAGTCTCTCACCCTCTCTGGGCTTACACCTCACTCCCATCCATAAGTTGGAAGGGGCAGGAAGAGGGAGAACAAGATGCTCTCTGAACCCCCTCATGCATTGGCCAGAGTTAGAGAATAGATGTACAGCTGGCTCAGAAAACCTGTCATCTGGAGCAGGAGAACTAAGTGGGAGCCAGGGGCTAGGGCCACCCTGGGGGCCAGGTGTGGCCTCTGCCTTTTGCAAGGCAAAGCAGGAACTAGCTGAGGAGGCAGTGGCTGCCTTGGTCACCAGGACCCTGCTGCAGGTGGGAAACCAAATCAACATGTCTGCCCCTGGCAGGAGCCAGAGAAGCATCTGCCAAGAGAGTTAGACAAATGAGGATCATCTGGGGGGATGCTGGCTGGTGTCTGAGGTGGGGAGGGGAGAGTCCAGGATCTGAATCAGATCCCTTGTCCCAGAGTGGCTGGGAGCTAAGAGTGCAGGGTGGGTTGAAGGCTGAGGCCTGAGGAGTGAGGAGGCCCCTGCTGAGGCTGGATGCCAGCTCAGGGATTTAAGCTGTAACCCTGAGGGCACTGGGGAGCCACGGCCAGATTCTGAGCAGGAGAGTAGCTAGATCAGCTGATTGGCCACTGGCAGTGCGGGAGTGAATTGGAGTGAGGAAGCAGGAGGCAGGGAGGCTGCCTTCCTGCAGGCAGTGAGTCTGCTAAGCGCGTTCAGTGTGACCTCCAGAAGCATAGATAGTGCACTCTTTAGAAAAAGGTGGGCTCACCTGCCTCTGCCCACGGCCTTGGGCTTAAGGAGTATGTTTGGCATTTCCTTGTAGTACCAGTTCCCAGAATATAGCTCACACTTTCTGCAACTGGGGTCTGCAAACCCCAGAATGGGGAGAGGGTCCCAAATATATTCTCAGGGGCCCAGGAATTCTAAGAGAATTTAAACTTTTGATGTTTAGATTTGGATGCTGATTCTAACAGACAATTTGGTTTTGACCAGTTCTAAAGCAACACTTCTCTCCCAGTGATCTCTCAAGGGGGAAGGCATCCTTGCTCCTGGCATCGGAGGACTGGAGAGGTAGTCTCCAAGGGCCACAAAAGACCATTTCCGTTTCTAAAGAGTCTGTTCTTGTCCAGCCCTGAGAAATGCTGTCACGCCTGCCTCCCCCAGGACAGTGAGCTCTTCCAGCCGTGCTGGAGCTGGTCTGGCTCACTGTGTCTCCGCAGCCTGACACAGGTCCAGACCCAGGGAGGGTTTATGAATTGAGGCAGGTTCTTTCTGGATGTCCCACAGCTCCCTCCTTGTCTGGCCCTGAGAAATGCTGTCACGCCTGCCTCCCCCAGGACAGCAAGCTCTTCCAGCAGTGCTGGAGCCAGTCTGGCTCACTGTGTCCCCGTGGCCTGACACAGGTCCAAACCTAGAGAGGGTTTATAAATTGAGCCAGGTTCTTTCTGGATGTCCCACAGTCCCCTCCCCCTGCCTTTGACCTCCAGTTGATCTTTGCTTTCAGTCCAGTCTGAGCCAAACCAGTTTTTCCTGAAATTCTTAGTAAATGAGTATGGAATCCAGAGCTCCTGCCCCGCTTCCTCCCCACCAGAGCACAAGATTTCTATGAAAGGAGAAGAACCCCTCACCTTTCTCGATTCCCCTCCCTTGCTCATGGAAACTCCTCACATTTCTTCAGATCCAGCTCAGACCAGGCCACCTGCAGACAGCCCTCCCTGGCTTCCCCAGATGAATATGTCAGTCTGTCCTCGGAGCCCCTGGAACATGTGCCACCCCCAGGCCCAGGTCCTCTCTTGTCTTGCATTGAATATATTCATGGCAGGAACTGGATTGCTCCCATCTGTGTGTGCTCTGCTCCCAACCTGGCTCACAGCAGGGGCCCGCAGGAGCAGGTGGAAGAGAGGTGCCCCTCGTCCCCAGTGTATTCTCCGCAAGGGTCCAGTGGCCGCCAGCCTGGCCTTTAGCATGGTAGTGTTATACATAAGAGCCAGCAGAGTTTAAAGAAGCCTAATTCTGAGTGCTACCTGCTAACCCTCCTGTTCCCTGTCTCACTCACGCCTGGAAATGGCTCCGCCAGGGCTCAGGCGACTGCAGAGATAACAAGCCAAAAGGTGACAGACCCTTGGCCTTGCTCCAGCGGCCTTCACCATCCACATGCATTTAGAGACCTGCATGTGAGGGACATGCACAGTGATACTCACATAGACAGAGCCAGGGCTATAAACATGAGTACTCACAGTGATGTGTGTGTCCACACAGCCACACACTCAGAATAAGGAGAAAGAGGCCACTTTTGATGCCCAAGCAAAGACAAACATTTCAAAGCAGAGGTGGCCATGGGGGATCTCTGTTCTGCTTCCCCAGCCCTGGGCCACTGATGGGCTATAGCCACCCCCACTCAGTTCTCTCTGGGTTGAGCCAGCTGCCCAGGCTCATGGCTGTTTTAGATCTTGTGTCAGTGACTAGAGCAGGGACACCACCAGGGGCTGAGCTCCTCAGGGACTGCAGTGTGGGGTTCATGAGTGGGTGCATATGCCTCTCCATGGACCCTGGCAGAAGTAGCAGCAGGGCCTACACTGGTCCATGACTCACCCAACACTGTGGCTTGGGAAGCAGTCGAGGCATCCGGGCCCCTCCAGCTCCCCAGCCCAGCCCTGCCCACCCCACCTAGCAGCTCCTGGAGCCTCTTCTACATCTGCACGGATGAGCATTGAGTTGACCCAATCCTTGTTCTGGCAGGAAGAGGCCAGAGGGTCCAGACTGTAAAAGAAAGCTGAAGACCTTTCGGAGAGAACTGTGAACACTGATAGAATGGTCAAGCAGCCAGGGGCTAGCAGTAGGGGAAGGTGACGAGGTCAGACAACCCAAGATGACAGGCTCACGTGACATCACAGTCACCGCCTGTCACGGCCACAGAAATGCACAGTGTTAAAATCACAGTCAAGCAAGAATTTTAGAATGTTACAGGCCTAGAAAGGTTGTAATCATAGAATTATAGAATGTTACAATCATTTAATCATTGAAGCACTAAGATGACTAGGCACAGAGAGGCCAAGAGGCAGGAGCTTTAGAATGTTGTAGGCATAAAAGGGTTAGAGTCATAGAATTACAGAATTGTACCACCATAGACTATTAAAATTGTAGCCTTACAAGCAGGAATTTTAGAACGGTGCAGTCACAGAACTGTAGACTGTTACAGTAAACACACACGCATAGAATATTCACTTGTAGACTTACAGGCAGGAATTATAGAATGCTATAGTAATAGAATGTCATAGTCAAGAACTGTGGAATATTCAATATTCAGGTGCCGTAGTGTCACATCAAGAATTAGAGATTGTGAGTGCTGCAAGAACATTTTACATGTCTTGTGCCAGATCCTGTGCAAAGCACGTGACACTGACTGACTCGTTACTCCTCAGAGCGCTGGTGAAGTGGGCGGATCCACTATGGGGCTGGGAGGTAGGAGCCACATGCAGCCCCCAGGCCCTGGAGCCTTGGCAGGGAAGGTGGGAGCAGTTGCCTGGGCCTGCAGTTGGCCCCTCCCCACCCCTAGCACACACCCAGCCAGGAGAGGCTCCCGGTCAGCGTCTCTCCTTTTGTTAATGTGTGTCTTAGGGGCCCACCAGATCAGCTTCCAGCTTATGGGCAGGATGCCTGCAGCCTGATGGGGTCGGCTCTACAGGCCCCACCCAGATTCCAAGCCAGGGTGTAAGACCATGGGTGCGTGGTCCCCAGAGGCCTCCCTACAACTGGCCTTGACCCTCACCTGCCTGTCTAGTGCACAAATAGCCACATTGATTTTCATCAAACACCCTTCCCCCATCCATCATTCATCCATTCTGTCAGTTGTCATTTTCAGATCACCTTCTGAGGTCACTGGGGAGGTGGACGTGAATCAAGACAGCCCCCTGCTCTAAGGAATGCAATGGTAGGGCCATTTGGGGACACAGAGGAAGTGCTGTGGGGGTTGGGGATGGTGGGGATGGCCAGGGCATCATGGAGGGCTTCCTGGAGGTGAGGCTGGGTCTCAGACTAGGCAGAATTTGGCTCCGTAGGGATGACGGATGGCAGGGGCATTCCAGGCAGAGGAAGTGACAGGACAAAAGGCCCAGGAGACAGCCGCGTGTGATGTGTTCAGGAATCATTAGGAGCTTTTGTTTGGGCAGCAATGAAGGCTCCAAGTGATGGCAATGGGGCAGGAGAGGTAAGTCGAGGCACCGAGCAGAGGCTTTTGAGTGCCAGGCTAAGGAGGTCAGGATTTGTAAACAATAAATGGCTGTGCGAGTTCATGATCATGCTCAAGTTTGACTGGTGGGAAGGGGGGACTAGGGCTGACAATTTGCTTTTCCTTCCTTTAGAAACAAGAAACTGCAAATTCCTTCCCAGGACTGGTGGGCCAACCCTGGGCTGGGCTCCAAAAATACAGAGAAAGGGCTTTGGCGGGAATTCCAGGGCTACACTGAGGGGTGCTGGCTGCCCAGCCTTTGTCCCCAGAGGCTGGCATCAGACGCCATGCTCTGAGGAGAGGGGCGGTTCGCAGACACTGAAGGGGACCCGCGTGATTCCTTCAAGTTCTTTGCAGCCTCTGTAGAAGCCTGCTCAGAGGAGGAGGCCATGCGCACCAGGGAAAGGGCCAGACAGGCCTGTGCTTGAATCCCTGACTGGCCTCATATTGCTGAGTGCACTGGGCAAGTGATATTACCTCCCCAGGCCTTGGTTTCTCAATCTGTAATGTGGGAACTAACAGCAGAACCTCCCTCACAGGGCCACCAGGAGGCAAGGGATACCTGGCCCTTAATGTGTTCAAAATTCATATTCATTTCTTTTGTTTGTTTGTTTGAGACGGAGTCTTGCCCAGACTAGATTGCAGTGGTGCAATCTCAGCTCACTGCAACCTCCACCTCCCGGGTGCAAGTGATTCTCCTGCCTCAGCCTCTCGAGTAGCTGGGATTACAGGCGCCCCCCATCACGCCTGGCTCATTTTGTATTTTTAGTAGAGATGGGGTTTCACCATCTTGGCCAGGCTGATCTCAAACTCCTGACCTCATGATCCACCCGCCTTGGCCTCCCAAAGTACTAGAATTACAGGCATGAGCCACCGCACCCTGCCTCATATTCATTTCTTTATGCCAACAGTCTTAGATCAACAAGAAGCATTTAGTCCAATCACCCCATTTTACAGGTAGGAAAACAGAGGCTCCAAGAACGACAGCAGACATTTCAAATGTAGAATGGCCAAGTGTGTGGGTGTCAGGAAGAGGAAGCTAGATGAAGGAAGAGGGGTAATGCTCCATGTTGACTACCAGAGTCTGAAAGTCTGAACCTGGGATGCCAGGCAGGCAGTAAACCCAGGGGCTCCCCAGATCAACCCAGCAGTACTGACTGCATCTTTGCAGGTCCACACCGGCAACCTGTACACTTTGAAGAACAGCAGGACCACTGGGGATGAAGGGCGGCTGCAGGGATGGTGATGGGCATTGAGTGAGGTGATTTATATAGGGCAACTTACAGAGTGTCTTGCACATAAAATGTGTTCAGGTCCTGGGAGGTAAGTGAGCACCAGATACAAACCCAGAACTGGGATGGGGAGTGGCTGCCCCTTGCTACCTCCCCCCTTAGCAGAAAGTGAAAGCATTTTGCACAAAAACTCAGCTGTAGGCATTGTGTAATAGCATTGATCTATCCAAAAATATTGAGTGCCTACTGTGTGCCAGGCAGCCTGTGAAGCCTTTTGCGTGAATCCTCTCATTTCAACCCAGGAACCCTTACAAGTCAGTCTACTATTATTTCCATTTTATGGATGAAGAAACTGAGGCTCAAGGAGCCTGAGTGGTTTGCCTAAGGTCAAGCAGAGCAGGGCAGGAATCCAGGGCTTTCCAAATTCAGAGCCTTAACACCATGCCACACTGTGCTGGCAGAGATAGCAAGAGTTGTTGGAGATGATTATAAGGGGAGGGCCAAAATGATCGTGGGAATCCAATCCCCATGGCAGTAGGTGGGAGATGCTGACCTGGGCTTCCTCAGAAAGGTGTGAAATGTTGACACCCTCCCCTTGGGCTCTTCAAGGGCTCAAGAGGAGCTGTGTTAGGCTGGGCTGGAAACAGAGGGCTGACCATCATGGGTTCCAGAGGGAGCTATCCAACCCCCTACCTAGCCAGAGGAATCCAGGATTCCATTAACCTGATTCTCTGCCCCACATAAACCTGCAAAGGGAGCCCCTGGAGGGAGGGGTACTGGGGAGAGGAAGAATTGGGCTTCCCCAGGCCCCAAATGGAGCAGCCAGTGGTGCTAGTTTCCTCTCTTGCAGTCCAGGAGGACCTTCGAGGCCCCTGGCTGTTTGAGCAGGGAATAGGGAGAGCGATGGAGAGCCAGAAAGTAGGGACAAGAGACTCCAGGCTGGGGTGCAACAGCAGGAATAGCAGGAACAGGGTGCACATCATCAGAACAATGGGCCCTGAGTCACCCTGTGCCTGCCCAGCCCTGCATGGCCCTGGGTGAGTCGTGTCACTTCTCTGAGCTGTGGGTTCTTCCTCAATAGTAAGGGCAAACCAATGCCACCTCTCAGTGTTGCTGGGCAGATTCGCAATACCGGGCCTCAAGAAATGGTGGCTGTTGCCAATGCTATAATTTTACAATCTTGACCCCATGTATCCCTTCTCAGCTTGCAAGCCACATTCATCCTTTTTCTCCTTGGAGCCTCACAATACTTCTGCAAGGTGTCCAGGATTCTTACCAGAGAGGTTAAGGGACTTGTTCAGAATCACACAGCTTCTAACCCTTGGCCTGGGATGCACCCCTAGTGATTGTCATGGAGTGGGCCATCCCAGCCAGGCTACGCCACTCTTCTTCAGTCTGGGTGGTTGCTATTCCTCTGCCATGATTCACGTCAGATGCCTCTTCCTCCAAGAATCCCTCCCTGACCACACAAGAGCCTGGTTAGTACAACTCTCTGCTTTCCCACAACCTTTGAGACATTTATCAGAGTGTTTATCAGCAGTCATCACAACCGTTAGGTGCTCCCACCTAAGACTTTGAGGGTTCAGCCAATACTTTATAATAGAAGAAGAGGGGGTACAATAAATATTTTGTTAATGACTACAGCACCTGTACAAAGGGACAGATAGGTGTCCACAGACTCACGTGTATAAGTAACAGAGTCATGCATGCACAGCCATGCACATGTGGCTTAGTGAATACACATGTATACAGACAGGGAGAATGTTCTGGAACATGAATTGTGCTCATGTGGATGCCCCATCCCCCCACCCCCATATAAACACATAAAAATACTAGAGATGATATTGATACAACCTGGTAAGAGAGAAAGGAAAATCCTTGGGTGACTTGGTTTTTCATTTAAGGGATTTTTTTTTCTTTTTCTTTTTTTGAGACAGAGTCTCGCTCTTTCGCCCAGGCTGGAATCCAGTGGCGCAATCTCGGCTCACTGCAACCTCTGCCTCCCAGGTTCCAGCAATTCTCCTGCCTTCAGCCTCCTGAGTAGCTAGGACTACAGGTGCACGCCACCATGCCTGGCTAATTTTTGTATTTTTTGGTAGAGACAGGGTTTCACCATATTGGCCAGGCTGGTCTCGAACTCCTGAACTCATGATCTAGCCTCCTCGGCCTCCCAAAGTGCTGGGATTACAGGCGTGAGCCACCATGCCCGGCCTCATTTAAGAGATTTTTGAAATAGGTGGAACAAAAATACAGCCATAAAATAGAAGCTGGGAGGAATAGGATTGGAATTACAACATACTAAAATTGTTTGGGAGGTAGATAGGGATAGCAATTACCTTTTGGCTTGGTTGAGGCCAATGTGAGTGTTAAAAATGACAGGGTACCCATGAAAGACAGAATATATAACTTCTGAAGCAGCAGAGGGAATAAAAAGGCATACAGCAAATACAATCAATTCCACAGAATTAAGAAAGGAGAAAAAAGTTTTAAGTGGATTATAAATAAAACATACAAGAGTATAAAGTCAAATACGTGTTAGTGTTCACAATAAATGAAAATGGGTTCAAAACTGTTAAAAAACAGAAATTCATACTTTGGATGAGGAAAAACAGTACAGCTCTATCTGTTTACTGCAGACAAGCCTAAGAGATAATGAGGCACAAAGGGTAAAAGGAGAGAAAATTATGTATCAGCAAATATTCTCTAGAATAAAATAGGTAGCAAGATATATTTCAGAGGATAAAAAGACTTTAAGACAAAACAGCATTATTAGGGACAAAGAAGGTCATTATATCTTGTAATGACAAGATATAATAATCCTGAACTTAGTCTCAAAACACTTTAAAAAAAAAAAAAGATACACTTGTAAGAAGAAAATGTCAAATCAGATCCAATTGGTGGGATATTTTAGCATAGCTTTCTCAAAAATCAATGGAGTAAGTAGACACAAATTATTAGACTCAAATGAGCTAACTAATAAGAGCCCTGCTCCCAACAAAGAAAAATTACACTTTTTCCCCCCCAGATTTACCACACAGAATGTCTCATACAGGACCACAAACCTTCCCCAGGTGTGTAAGTACCTGAGGACAGAGTGACAAGTGTGTAGGAACAGTTAACTCTCCCAAAGACATCCAGATATGAGAGGGGGTCTTGTATGGTGGCCAAGGTGTTTAGCTAACGAAACAATTCCATGACTTTGGACGATTAAAATACCTTGTCTGAATCTTAGTTTCCTTATGTAAAACATGTCAATTTGGGGACAGCAGACTGTAAAGGGCCAGAAAGTTAAAATTTTAGTCTTTGTGGGTTTTACAATCTCTGTTGCAACCACTCAACTCTGCCATTGTGACATAAAATCAGCCATAGACAACATGTAAACAAATGAGCCTGGCTGTGTGCCAATAAAACTTTATTTTCAAAAAAAAATGGCAAGGCCAGGCACGGTGGCTCATGCCTGTAATTCCAGCACTTTGGGAGGCTGAGGTGGGCGGATCACTTGAGGGCAAGAGTTTGAGACCAGCCTGGCCAACATGGTGAAAGCCTGTCTCTACCAAAAAATACAAAAAGTAGCCAGGTGTGGTGGCACGCACCTGTAATCCAGCTACTTGGGAGGCTGAGGTGGGAGAATCACTTGAACCTGGGAGGCAGAGGTTGCAGTGAGCCGAGATCACACCACTGCACTCCAGCCTGAGCGACAGAGCAAGACTCTGTCTCAAAAAAATAAAAAAAATAAAAAAAATAAAGGCAAGCCCAATTTGGCCTGTGGGGGCATAGTTTGTCAACCTAATACCATTTGCCTTGCCAGGATTGGTGATGACATAGAGAATGATAAGAAAAGGAAAGCATTACATACAGCACAGGAGTTCAAAAAAGGGGTACCTATTGGCTGGGCACAGTGGCTCACACCTGTAGTCCCGGCACTTTGGGAGGCCAAGGCAGGCAGATTGCTTGAGTCCAGGAGTTCTGAGACCAGCCTGGGTGACATGGCGAAACCTCGTCTCTACAAAACATACAAAAATTAGCTGGGCATGGTGGCATGTGCCTGTAGTCCCAGCTACTCAGGAGGCTAAGGCCAGAGGGTCGCTTGAGCCTGGGAGATCAATGCTACAGTGAGCCATGATCACACCACTACCCTCCAGCCTGGGTGACAGAGCGAGACCCCATCTCAAAAAAAAAAAGAAGCGTACCCATTTTGAAAGAGGACATAACAGGAAGATGTGTACACACATACACACATGTGTACAGAGACACACAGACATGTACATATGTTTGCATATGGATATATAAAGACTGGGTTGCACATGTAAGCACATTTTGTGCACATGAGTAGACATGCATGCATGTGGGCATGCTTTCATACATGTAGGCAAATCATCTAGAAAATGGGATAAGAACATGGACCTCGTGGGGTTGTGAGTGAACGAGTCCATGGTGCTCCGTGCAATGCCTAGCCCATTGTAAGTACTCGGAAGTCAGCTTTATTCCATATGGGAATGGGTCTGGAGCACGGTAAGGGGTACCTGACACCACACACGTTCACACAGGCACGCACAATGCAGTCTGTGTGAGCTCATTTTCAGAGGAAAGCCAGGCTAATGAGGAGGTTGTCTTCATAGCCAGCGGGTGCCCAGGACAGCCCTGATGGGGACGCCACTTGGCTTTCTGCTGAGATGTTGGGCAAATGAGGAGAAAAGGCGTTTTAATCCCTCGTCATGTCTCTGAGGGCTGGAGGACATGTGCTGAGCTGGAATTCTCAACTTCAGCCTTTTTTTTTTTTCCTTGACACATCCATCCCAGAAACATCTGTGAGATGAAACAGAGAAAGGTCTTATGAATTCAGCTCGTACTCGGCCTGTGCTCCCACCCGGAGCAAGCGAGACATGAATCACCAGCCCAGGGGCTCGGGGGCCCCACAGAGCAGCCTCTCCAGAGGGGCCCCGGCCTTTCCAGCGTAGCCGCTTTTGATTTCCCCGAAGCCTTCTGATCGTCTACACTCCACAGAGCGTGTGCGTCCAAGAGAGAGCTCAGCTTGCACCAGGGTGGGGGAGAGCCGCTCATTCCTCAGACTGTGCTGAGTCCAACTCTACACCAGGCTCTCGGAGGCACAAAGATGAACCAGACAAGGAGTGCGCCGAGGCCCTTTCACTTGTCCCCATTTTCCCATTGTTTGAAAACACTGGAGGAAGACAGCTATTGTGGTTTTGTGAGCAGTTGCTTCAATGGGCATGTATTTTGGTACATTGATCCGTAGAAGCCGTAGAATGTTGTGCGTTGGACATTTTTATCCTGCATGCAGGAGGGAGTGCGTAATGGCTACTGCTAGGTCAGGGATCAACCAGGTAAGGTCTTAACAGCCAGCCGGTAATTGAACTTGACCTTCTGGGGGCCTGTGCGTGGCCTGCAGCCTCAGATCCTGCCAGATGGCTGAAATCCCTAGCCCTCTCCCACCTTCTGTCTCACCTTTTCTGTGTGTTTCAAGAAAATGAGTAGATTTCAGAGCCGCAGTGACCCCTGGCCTTTTGTAGCATGCACCAGGGCCAGGAAGGGGGCAGAAATGAGGCCAGCCCTCTTGTTCATTTCTTCTGTCCAATGGACAAAGCTGTGGTGGGCACCTGCTGTGCTCTGGGCCCTGTGCTGGGCACTGGGGAAACGGAGGAGAAGACAGAGCTTTCTTTAAAGAGCCCACAGGCTCAGGAGGTAGACGGCCCAGGGCCCTGGTAGAAAACTTTTTGTTTCCTCAAAGATGCAGACAAAGTCCTGTGAGGTACAGGAGGTGGGAAGAGGGCCTTTGTGGTTCCAAGTGGCTGGAGCAAGACCAGGAGAGGCCCTACACGGCGGGGGAGGGGGGCCTGAACTGGATTTGAGTGTACAGAGATGGAGAAGTCTGCAGACAGCCTTGGGCACTGGATCAGCAAAGTCAGGGATGGGAGAGCTGCCAGTCATTCAAAAGACGTCCCAACCAGAGGGTCCTAATTATTTCAGCTCCCAATGTTATAAAGAAAGCAGCTCAGGCCTGAAGGGGGGAAGCCATTCTCCCACTGTCACAGGGGCCCCTGGGACCCCCAGTCCCCTTTCTAGGGCCATTTCCACAGTCGGGGAGAGAGACTTACTAGTATGACTCCCTGCACACACATAGATGCCTGCTTTCCTTGTGCTGGCCAGCTGCTGTGCGGGGTGGGGAGGATGTGATGTTTACAGAGTCACAAGTTTATGAGAGGGATGGGGGTTCTCTAACATGAGTGTAGGTGGGAGAGATAAAAGAGTTTCTCTAGTCCTGAAGAATTTGGGCCCATTTTACAGATGAGAAAGTTGAGTCACAGGAGACCAAGTAACATACCCAGAGTTGCACATTGTTTAGTAGATTAAACTAGGCGTGTATGAAGCAAGGAGAGGGAGAAGGTGAACGCCAAGTTTCAGCCATTTTCCCATCTGTTTCCAGATCATCCCTGTCTTCCTCAGGACAGTCCCAGACCAGTCCTTCCCATTCAGCTTCTCACCTTGGCCTTCCCCACTCCTTCCCAGAATTCTTAGCAACAGACCGGCAGCCTGAGAGGGGCTGGAATCCCCCAGCCCACCCCCATTCCTTGGAAGGGCTGGCTCTTGTTTACCCAGCTGGTGTGAACCCAGGCTGGGGTCACCAGGAAGACCGAGGATGCCTGTCGTCCAGCTGGTGCCCCACTGCTTGGGTCTAATGACACCTTCCCTCCCTTTCTAGGCCTCCCCCAAAGAGGTGACTCAAGGTGGGGCTTGGCCTCAAGGAATAGGGGAGCTTGGCTCCTATTTCATCCCTTTATGTCTCTGTTCTTTCATCTTTCCTGAAAAAGCAGAGGTGGCCACGAGGAAAGAGATGGAATCAAACTTAAGAGCTAGTTAGTAAGGGGCAGGTAAACAGAGCCCGGGGTTTGGCACTGAAAAACCTGGGTTTGAGTCCCAGATCTGTGTGACCCTAGCAGATCCCATGCCCTCTCTGGACATCCATGTTCCACTCTGCCATCTCAGGGCAATGGTCACCCCCGATCCCAGTGAAGCTCAAGTGCAATAACCAATGTAAAATGCTTTGTAGAGTCAAAATGCAATAAGGTTGGTGATTACAGTCATTATTAGATTGACATAAGGGAACATATCTGTTCAGAAAGGCACATTAAACTAATCAGGGGAAGGGGCATAGGCCAGGAGTCAGAAGACCCAGGGAATAGCATAGGCGTTAACCGTGTGGCCCTGGGCATGCGCTTTTGCTTCATTATCCCTTTTAGCTCCGCTTACGTTAAAATGGAATCATAAGCCCTGTTCTCCCTACAGAGTCTTATGGTGACCAAGTAAGATTATTCATCCAACCAGCATTTACTCAAGACCTTCCATGCACCAGGCCCTGGGGTAAGCTAGCATGTAGCTCCTGTCCCCGAAAATCTAGTATGATTTTTCGGAAAATGATACTAGAGGCCAGGTGCGGTGGCTCACGCCTGTAATCCCAGCACTTTGGGAGGCCGAGGCGGATGGATCACGAGGTCAGGAGATCGAGCCCATCCTGGCTAACATGGTGAAACCCCGTCTCTACTAAAAAAAATACAAAAAATTAGCCGGGCGTGGTGGCAGGTGCCTGTAGTCCCAGCTACTTGGGAGGCTGAGGCAGGAAAATGGTGTGAACCCAGGAGGCAGAGCTTGCAGTGAGCCGAGATGGCACCACTGCTCTCCAGCCTGGGCAACAGAGTGAGACTCTGTCTCAAAAATAAAAACAAAACAAAAAAACAAAAAAAGAAAAATCATACTAGAGAAGGGTGTGGGGTTCAGAATCCTAGAGGGTCAGGTATAATTGAGTCTAGTCTGCTCATTTTGCAGATAGGAAAAACAAAGCCCTAAAAAGCAAAACAGCTTTCCCAGGATATCAGAAATGAGGAACATCTGTTGCCACTTCTCTGCTGAATCCGAGGCAGACAGTACCAATCAATCACGATGCTCTTCCTGCCAACCCACATGCTACTTCAGGATCTTCTGAATCTCAATGCAACACTCTGGGCAACCACCAGTCAATTGGTCAGAGTTGGAGGGCAAGATGAAACTATGCATACCAACCCTAAATCCTAACCCTGGACTTGCCCAAGGCCATTTGGCCAGAACGATCTGTTCTGACACTCAGACGCAGGGTCTTTCACCCACTCTGCATCTCCATTTGTTCCTGAAAGCAACTCTTATGGAGTATCCACCAAAGATGAGTAAGGCCTGGTGACCGTCAGCAAGAGGCTCAAAGTCTGGGGGAGAAGAAAGTCAAAGGGGAAGTAATTGTGATATGGGGAGAAAGTCGGGGATATACACAAATCCCTGTGGGAATTTGGAGAAGAGAACAACCTTGGGGGCAGGGTGGTGGTTAAGGAAGGCTTCCCAAAGGAAAGGACATTGAAATCAGCACTCAGCCAGCAAATACATGGCAAACATGGGGTCCTGGATAGGGTCCAGATGCCTCAGGTGTCTGAGGATGAAGGACATCTATGAACTGACATTAGAAGGCATCGTAGCAGGGCCACCAACCCTGGTGAATGGGCAAAGTCGGGACTTGGGAGGAGAAACTCAGGAGGTAGGAAGGGAAGTTTCTAGGCTGTTTTGAGCTGAAGCCCAGTGAACTAGACGGTCAAGCCCCTACTGAACTCACCTATCGTACCCTACACTCCTTCACTTGTAGCCCTCATCATACTGCTAATTATTTAACATAGGTCTAGGCTGGGAGCCCGGATAGGGCAGGGACTGGATCTCATTTGTTACTAGCTGGGACTTGAACGTAGCCCTGGCGCAGTGCCTGGCTGCTTCATTGTAAGTACTCAGTAAATCTTGGACGGATGTGTGGATGGATGGATGGATGGATGAATGGATGGATGGATGGACAGAGAGATGTCATGCAGCCTCTCTCTAAGCCTGTTTTCTCCTTTGCAAAATGGGAGAAATAGTGCCAAACTCATAGGGATGTTATAAGGATTAAATGAGATGATGTCACTAAAGCCTCTAGCGTGGTGTGTGGCATTCAAAAAATAATATTTATTGAAGGAATAACGATGACTACTTAAGCACAAGTGTAAAGATACTCTTGATAGATAAGCTCCTGATGAATAAATTTTGCATACTCTACCAGGACGATTAAAAGAGCAGGAAGTCTGAGACACAATTGTTAGAAATCAAGCCTGGTGGTGACCATCAGGGCGGTAAAACCTTGGATGGAAAATGCCCCAAATCATTTTATTTTTTATTTTATTTATTTGACGGAGTCTTGCTCTATCGCCCAGGCTGGAGTGCAACGATGTGACCTTGGCTCACTGTAACCTCCACTTCCTGGGCGCAAGCGATTCTCGTGCCTCAGCCTCCCAAGTAGCTGTGATTACAGGCACACACAACCACGCCTGGCTAATTTTTGTATTTTTAGCAGAGATGGGATCTTGCCATGTTGCCCAGGTTGGTCTGGTACTCCTGGCCTCAAGCAATCCGCCCACCTTTGCCTCCCAAAGTGCTGGGATTACACACATAAGCCACCATGCCCGGCTCCCCAAGTCATTTTAGAACATGGAAGAATGGAGCTAACCACCCATTCCGTGCAGACACATTATCCTAGCACTTTACACATGTTAATTTATTTAATCCCCACAACAACCCCCTGTGTTAGGTACTGTTATTACCCTCATTTATCATATAGGGAAACTGAGGCACAGAAAGATACCCAAAGTCTCACAGCCAGGAAGTGGTCTGACTCCCAAGGCCACTCTTTTAGCCACCTGAGGAGCTCACTGTCTGACAGAGGAGACTAAGTAGCAATTACTAGGAGCAGAGATTGCATCTCTGTCCCCAGCAAGGTGCCTGCCACATAGCAGGTTCTCAATCAGTATCTGTGGAATGAATGAATGAATAAACAAATGAATGAATCTGCATACCACCAACTCTAGAGCAGTGTGACGGGCTCTAATCATGGTATTAGTAGACAAATGGCAGCAGGTTAGTGCCTGAATGATCCAAGATTACTGTGTCTTATCTACGTAGTTGTCATGGTCAGTTATAAAGCTTGTGGAGGACACATGCTTTGCTGTCCATTCCTGTCTGCCACTACCCATAAACGGCCTCTTGTTGTTCCTGTGATCTTAACCAGGGCCTCTTGCTGTCGTTTAAGTCCTTGTAGGGCAGGAGGGAGTCTGGACTGCAGGGAGGGCTCAGTGCAAAGGAGGCCACGCTCAACTCCAAGCCAGTGGGGACCTTGGCCCACTTCTGCCACCAACACCCCATATATCCCTGGACAGAGACTTCCCTCTCTGAGCCTCACTCTCCTCATCAGGACAGGGGAATAGAGATGGCATCTCCCTCGAGGCTGTGGGGGTGGAAGGCATGCACGTGGCCACATTTAGGAAACACAGAAGCAGAAGGTAGGATTGTTCTAGAAAGAGGCGATTGTCAGGCTGGTTTCGGGGGTGACTCAGTCTTGAAGGTGGGAGCAGGGGGAGGCCATGGCGAGATGTGAATGGCAGCCCCATGCCCTGTCGGCCCCATGGTCACTCCTGCTGTATATGTCACAGTGCCGGAAGTGTCCATCATTTGATGAACATCTGGGATGAAGGCCTGGTGTCTCCAGGAGGGATCCTGTTTTAATGCATGCGGGGTACAGACAGTGTAACATTTCGATTCCCTGGCAAAGACACATCCCTGGCCTCTCTCAGCATGAGCTGACATCAGAGAGAATGGGGCAGGGCTGGAGACAGAGGGCCGATGCCAGGAGCCGGGCAAGATCTGAGACTTCCAGCAGGGGTCCCACGGGGCCTCGGGACAGCTGGAGGAGCCACATGCCTGGGGTTGGGTGAGGGGCAACAGGAGAACCCTAAAAATGGAGCAAAGAGCTGTCGGGAGTAACTTTCTTCTCTTTCAACTTTTTGCCAAGGAGCAGCGTGGCTACAGACTCTGCATAGCCCAGAGAGGAGGCTCTGCCAGCCCCCCGGGCACCTGTCCCAGAAGTCTAATTACTAGCTCTCAATGGGCAGCCAGCTCACTGATTGCGAGTCCTTGCGGAGAGGCAGTGCTGAAATCATGAAATATTCCAAAGGAAATACGTTTATTCCTTTGCAGAAGGATAACACAGCATCTCACTCGTCACTACCTCGCATTCGCATGGGGTGTTACCAAAGGCTGAAGAACTTACTTATGGGTCCCTGTTAGATCTGACCGCCCCTTTCCACCCCTCACTGTCACCACCCTGTCCATCCATAGTCATCCGTGCCTGAACCATGGTGCAGCCTCCTCCCTGGCCACCCTGTGCCCCCATAGCCCATTCCTCACTCAGCAGACAGAGGGAACTGTTCACATCACAAGCCACTTCCCAGCCCCACCAAAACCCTCCCGTGGTTTGCCATCACACCTAGAGCCACCCTCAGCCTCCTTTCTGTGGCCGTGGGGCCCACAGTTTTGGCTCCTTCCTCCTGCTCTGCCCCGTTTCCCACTCAGTTCCTCCATATTCACCTGCTTCAGCGGCCAGACCTCTGTACAGCCTGAAACTGAGCCCCAGGCTTATTCATTCCCTCTGGGGAAGAGCCTTTGTACATTCTGTTCCCTCTGCCTGGAATACCTTTCCCTGCTCTCCACCTCTAACTCCCCCTAACTGGCACCTTCTTGTCCTTCAGGTCTCAGCTCAGATGCCACATCCTCAGAGAAGCCTCCTCTGACCACCAGCCAAAGCAGCCCCCCAGCACTCTTTAGCACATCCCCCTGTATTTATCTAATACCTGTTTATTTTTCATTTTCCCCATTTGATGATAAACTCTCAAGTAGGAACCTAGCTGTTTTGCTTGTGGCTGAATCTGAGCAATTAGAACACATGGTAGGGTATCGTATCTGTTGAATGAAGGATCCCTGCAAGGAGAAATAGGTAATACTAATGGCCACTTACTGAGCCCCTGCAAGTACATGGCACCATCCAACTGTAACCTCATTTTGTCCTCACAGTATAAAACCTTGCAAGGGAGTGTCCCCATTTTACACCTGAGGAAACTGAGGCTCTGGGGGTTCAAGCAGCTTTCCCAAGACCATGCAGAAAGCAAGAAGCAGAGACCCAGGTCTGTCTAAGTCCTTGCTCTTGCCACTGTGTTTTTTTTCTCCTAACTTTTATTTTAGGAGTACATGTGAAGATTTGTTATATAAATAAATTGCATGTCATGGGGATTTGGTTTACAGATTATTTCATCACCCCGGTGATAAGCGTAGTACCCAATAGGTAGTTTTTCGATCCTCTCTCTCCTCCCATCCTCCACCCTCAAGTAGGCCCCAGTGTCTTTTGTTCCCTTCTTCTTTTTCTTTTTTTCTGGAGACTTAGTCTCGCTCTGTTGCCCAAGCCGGAGTGCAGTGGTGCAATCTCAGCTCACTGCAACCTGCACCTCGCAGATTCAAGTGATTCTTCTGTCTCAGCCTCCCGAGTAGCTGGGATTACAGCCACCTGCCACTATGCCTGGCTAATTTTTGTATTTTTGATAGAGACAGGGTTTTACCATGTTGGCCAGGCTGCTCTCGAACTCCTGACCTCAAGTGATCTGCCCACCTCAGTTTCCCAAAGTGCTGGGATTACAGGCGTGGGCCACCGTACCCAGCCTCTTGTTCCCTTCTTTGTGTCCATGTGTATTCAATGTTTAGCTTCCGCTTATAAGTGAGAACATGTGGTATTTGGTTTTGTGTTCCTGTGTTAGTTCACTTAGGATAATGGCCTCCAGCTCCATCCACGCTGTTGCAAAGGCTTTTTTATGGCTGCGTAGTATTCCATGGTGTATATGTACCACCTTTTCTTTATTCATTCTACTGTTCATGGACATTTAGGTTGATCCCATGGCTTTGCTGTTGTGAATAATGCTGCAGTGAACATACATGTGCATGTGTCTTTGTGGTAGAACAATTTATATTCCTTTGAGCATCTACCTAATATTCGGATTGTTGGGTCAAATGGTACATCTGTTTTAAGCTCTTTGAGAAATTTCCACACTGCTTTCCACAATGGCTGAGCTAACGTACATTGCCACACTGTTATTAAAACAGGCTTATTGCCCTTGTTTAACACATAAGAAGACAGAGACTCAGAGAGGTATATGCTCATGTGCCCAAAAGCCTCAGCCAGGAAGAGCAGGGCTGGGATTGGAACCCAGAGTGCTGCTGCTGTCTCTGCAGGGGCAGGGGCTGGCAGGAGACCCAGGCAGCTGAGAGGCTGGCCCAGCCAGGCGGCTGTCTATAGTGAGAGGGGTCTTAGGGGTAGGCAGGAGCCTGTCCAGTTTGACAGCAGGGTCTAAGTGCTTCACGAGTATTAGCTATCTTCTCACAACCTTAGGAGGGAGAGTGTTATTATCCCCATTTTGCAGGTGGAAAAACTGAGGCACAGAAAAGTTATATTATTTACCCAAGGTCACTCAGCTAGGAAGTGGTGATGCTGGCTCCAGAGCACACACTGCTAACCACAGCACAGCACTGTTTCTCTGAGGAGATGAAGCTGGGCCAGGCACCGGATCCCCCAGGAAGCCCCCAAGACGGAAGCCTATAGCCTGGGACCAGCATCCTTAGGACCTTGACTGATCCCAGTCCTTTGGGGTCCTTGGTCAGATCAAGAGGGCACTAGGTCCTGCCTGCAGCTGAAGGCCTTTGGCAGCTCCATACCCTGCAAGGTACTCGGGCCCTGGAACCAGGCAGCAGGAGTAGACCCTGGCTCTGCCCACACCCGGATTTGTGTGCTCCTGGCCAGGCCACTTGAATGCTCAGAGCCTCAGTTTCCTCAGCTATAAAACAGGGCCAGGAGTTCATCAGGATGTTGTGATGAGAGCAGGGGAGGTGATGATGATGAGTTAGGCTCCATCCAGCGTGGAGTCCCACTCCCTGAGTGGTGAGCGAGCAGTGGCTGAAAGCACATGGTGTCCAGCTCAATTTAGATCCCTCCTCTACCACTCACTGCATCAGTGACATTGGACAAGCGACTTACCTCTCTATGCCTGTATCCCTTGTAAGTGGGGATAATTACAGTATAATTTGAGATTACATGATTAATCCATATAACGCACTTAAAACAGCATCTGCCCCACGGTAAGCACTAAGTGTGAACCGTCATTTAATAGAAGATAAATGTTAAAACGTTAGTTCTGGCCTCTTTTGGAACTAAAGAGACCCTTCTAAGCAGAGTTCCCATGAGGTCAGAGAAAATAAGCTAGGAAGTTGTGGTCTCAAGCCCTCACTTGGTGACAGTGTGGGCTATCTTTGCAGGCTGCCCTTCACCACAAGTTGCCTCCCGACTCCTCATCTCCAGTTTTCTCGAGGATTAGTCCTTGTCTGTGGGTGCTAGAGCTAAGTGCTTGTCAAGTTTATGAACTTTCAGAGCCATTTTTAGAAACAACCAGGACTCCTCGTTTTTATAAGGGCTGAGATGAGAATGGTCTGTAAGATTAGGGGTTTGTCATTTTCCTCTGCTTTGATTTTCTCTCTCTCTTTACACACACACACCCACACACACACACACATACACAGACAGCACAGCAGCCCCAGGCCCTATAAACACATTGTTCAAATAAAGGAGACATTTAGGGGAAGTCTGAAGCACCATTTAAAGGTGATTGCTCTAAATGGCCATGTCTAGGCAATTTGTCATAAAGTCTCCCGGCTGTTGACCAGAGATCACTTTTGCTGCAAATCTTGCTGTTGTCTTGTAATTTTCAACTTTTGACCCTTTAAAACTGAGAAGGTGTGGGAGCTTGGTGAGTTTTGGGGATGGGAGTATTTTAAAGTAACTTGTTAAGAAGCCATTTGGCCCTGGGAAAGTTTGGAATCAGTTAGACCCTAAGGATCCCTGCAGAGGAGCCCAGGATGCCCAGGTACCTGCTCTGCTGCAAAGGACTTAATGATTCAAGAATGTCCCAGGGCGTGGCCAGGTGCGGTGGTTCACACCTGTAATCCTAGCACTTTGGGAGGCCGTGGCAGGGAGATCTCTTGGGTCAGGAGTTCGAGACCAGCCTGGCCAACATGGTGAAACGCCATCTCTACTAAAAATATAAAATAGCCGGGCATAGTGACATGCGCCTGTAATCCCAGCTACTAGGGAGGCTGAGGCAGGAGAATCACGTGAACCCGGGAGGTGGAGGTTGCAGTGAGCCGAGATTGTGCCACTGCACTCCAGCCTGGGCCACAGAGTGAGAGTGAGACTCTGTCTCAAAAAAAAAAAAAAAAAAAAAAAAAAGAAAGTCCTAGGTCAGGGACCGGGCAGACTTCTTCCTGATTTCTCCAGAGGTTCACAGACCGCCCTGCCAAAGACAGAACTGCCCGATCTGCAGGCCTTGGGCATGGAGAGGTTGGCACGCACCTGTTGCTGGGTAGGCGGCTTGTTGCCTGTCCAGCCTCGTGTCCTGCATCTCTGCAACCATAGACTCTGGGTTTCAGCTGCCTCAAACGAGCAGCAGGTCCTCAGCCTTGCCATGCAGTTTCCCATCTCCACCCCTCCGCCCATGCTGCTCCCTCAGCCTCACATGCTTCTCCTTTCTTGCTTTTGTCTTGTCATTCTTAGTCTTCCAATGCAGCTCAAGTGTTTGCACCTCCAGGAAACCACAGTGGTAGAGACCCCTCCTCTGGGCTTCCAGACCCAGTGCCTCCTCCCCACAGGCCTCCCCAGACATTGTTTGGAAACTGCTTACTGACCGGGGCATCTTCCCCACCAGGCTGGGAGCCCCTTGAGCTGTGGATCCCTAAGCCCAGCCCAGGCACCAGCCTTGAGGAGGTGAGGCCATGTGATAGAGTAGTTAAGACCCTGCCTTTGGCCTCAGATGTAATGCTCCCACACTCCCCTCCCAGTTCCAACACTAGCTGGGGTGGGTTACTCAGCCCCGCAGAACCTCCATCACCCCTTCTAGATGTGGGAATATCAATAGTACTCATGGGGTTGCTGTAGGAATTGATGATGCAAGCACACACTCTATGCTTATTAACTCCCAGTCTTCACTGCAGGTAAGTCCTATTCATTAATCGATTTTCCAGATGAGGAAACCGAGATGCAAAGACAGTTTGAGGAGCTTGCCCAAGGTCAGTGGCAGAGTCAGAGTTCAAGGCCAGAAGGACCCTGTTGCAGAGCCTGTGCCCCTAACCACTGGGAAGCACAGCCCCCTGATAACTTATATGAAGCCTGGAACACAGCAGGTGCTCAATAAATGGTGGCTGCTGTTGTTAATAGGTGCTCAGTTCGTTTTTAATGGTAAAGAGGTGGGGCTGGACACAACAGGGGAGGAAGGGCTCAAGACCTAGGGAAGGGAGAGAACTGGAGGAAACAAAAAGGAAACAGGAAAGCTTTGAAACTGGGGAGAGGGCCATCTGAGTCCAGAGCAGGTGGACTGGAGTGTGAGGGGCCCAGGGCCCAGGCAGGCTGCTGGAGGAAAGGGCTGAGGGCACCAGGGCTATGTGGCCATTTGGGCACTGGAATAGGATCTCCCCTGGCTTCCCTGCTGTTGGAAAATAAAACCCCAAACTCCATCACCAAGCACACAAAACCCTTTGTGACATAATCCCAGATCATCTGTCTCACCTCGTGTCTGAACCCTTCCCCCATACACCCTGTGCTCCAGTCCCTCCATGCCTCCAGCACATGCTGTTCTGCCTGTCTGAAATGTCCTTGGTATCTTCTGACCCTGACAGACTCCTACTCATCCTTTAATACCCTATTCAAATGGCTCCTCTTCTGGAGAGCCTTCCTGGGTACCCTAGCTAATCATACTCTCTCTCCCCTGCTAGACGGTGAGCCTCAAGGCCAGGGACTATGTCTTATTCAACTCTGTGCCTAGTGCCTGACACAGAGCTGGGCACAAAGTGATCATTGAGAAACAGCTTGTTGAGTTTTTATGGAGTAAATCTATCCTCAAATCAAGAGCAGGCCCTCATGGAACCACACACACGATCTCAAATCCTCAGTGTCCAGGAGGGCTTAGATTTGGAGGTAGGAGCCAAGTGAGATTAAGAAGAGAACTCATACTTCTTAGGGATCCAGACTAGGGAATTTTCCAGGACAAGTAGGCCTCCAGAACTCTGCTGTGTGCCCATGACTGCTGCTGAGAGAATTCATACCTGGGACCTCACCCCGATCCACTCCAGCACCACTCAGAGATAGTGGAAAACAAGCTAGAGGCCTGAGATGGCCTGTCCACTATCGCTCAGTGGACCTCCTTAAAATGTGGAGCCCAAAACTAGCCCTGCCTGAGCTACCAGGAGGATGCTGGCTGTCACTCTACTTCTACTCTTACAGCCTACAATCACATTGGCTTTTTCAGCAGCTTTTGGCTTGTGGTCAACTCAAACCCCCAGATCTTTTTCACTGGGATGGCTGCCAAGCCACATCTTGTGCATTTGATTTATGGCTTGGGTTAGCTGAGGCCTTCTCCTGCTCCCCAGAAGTCAACAGGAGGAAGGCGACGGGTTCTATACCCCTAGGAGGGAGAGTGATTCCAGGCCTCCCAATCAAGATCCTTGTTGTTTGTATTTCCTAATCCCTTCTCCCAGAGATGCCAAATGCTGGGACCTCTTGAGTGGGATTTTCATTAGCATTCAAGTCACAGGCCACCGGGGCTCAAGCAGACCAACCTTCCAGGTTTCCGGGGGATACAGTTGTTCTGGGAGACACCTAGACAAGGCAGGGAGAGAGAGGCAGGTGGAGGCTCAATCTTCTGAGCTTGGTGTCCATGTGCGCTGGGGATGGCACTTCATTGCTTGGAGCCTCCGTTTCTCATCTGTACAATGGGGGTGACAAATCTCCAACATCATAGCACTGTTAGAACAAAGGTGCCCAAGCAGGACGTCCCTCCCAGAGCTTAGTACTTCTTTCTGTCTGGGATCACGGGCAGCTGGGGCTAAGAGCAAATGGGTATTAAGTCTCTGTTAATACCCCGCTCCCACTGCTGCTGCACTGATGAGGATCTGCGGTGCTGAGATTTTCCCACCTTTGCAAATATTGTTCCTGCTGAGCTGAATGCTCTTCTCCTCAGGTGTTGCCTCTTCAAGGTCACTTTTGCAGAAAGGCCTTTTCTGCCCACGGTCCCTAAAGTGATCCCTCTGAGGTCCGATCTCAGCCCTTGTCCGTCTCCTTCGTGACCCATCACGAGGTGTGTGTGTCATTTCCATCTGTCTATTGCTTCTTTCCCTCCTTCTCTCACCCACTAGACTATCAGCTCCCTGAGGTCAGGGCCTGTGTCTCCTCAGTCCTCACTGGTCCCCAGCCCCAGCACACAACCAGAACCTAGCAGTGTATGTGGAACAACCATTGCAGATTTCAGAATGTTCTCTCAGACTTTGGCAACAAATTCTAACTGTGGGATCCAGCGGACCAGGGGATCCATATAGAACCAAAGACAGAAGCATGTTTAGTCCTCTCTGCCCTGAGCAAGGCCTCAGTTTCCCTAGCTGTAAAATGAAATGATAAAGAGACTAACTTTTTCTCTAAAGTCCTTCGAGCCCTAAAAGACTCTAAGTCGGCACAGGAAGTGGGAGAAAATTGTATTGAATGGTATTGCCTCTTGGATTGAAAAAAAACAACTTCTGCTAGGAATCTCTCTTGCTCTGTCACTTTCTCCACTGGCCTGGAAAAAAAAACTGCCCTGCACAGGCCCAGGCCTGCAGAACCCACACTGAAAAAGTTCACAGGTGCCCTCCTGCCCTGGGCCCGGGTAAAGGGGCCCTGAAAGGTGTGTGGCAGCTGCATCCCCGGGGGGTCCGGGGGTTTGTTGCCTTAACCGAGCTCACCAAGCAGGTAAAAAATTCCAGACATGTTCTCTGCTGACAGCTAATTGTGTCCTTTATTAATGACCATGGCTTTCTTGGGGCAGGTGGGAGGAGGGAGGAGACCAGTCTCAGCCCGGAGGGGCTCCCTCAGGTGCAGCTGATGACCACATTTCTGGATCCCATAGAAGGGGAAGTGCTACATGAGGTGACCCTGAAAAAGCACCCCCCCTTCTGGAGGGGGAGGGGGCTTTCCCAGGCTCCCCAAATCCCAGCAGGGGTGGCCAGTACCAGACACCGACAGAATGATGTAGGGATTTAGGAATCTGAGGGCCAGGGTTCTGGGCCCTAAGTTCTTCTCTGAGAACACAGCCAACAAGGTACAGTGGATGGCCTGAACAGGGGACCCGCATGTGGGGCGGTTTGGGAGATGCTCCCCAGCTCCGCCAGGTCCATCTCACCCTCACGGTACCAGGACTGGGCCTGCCAGGCCTTACCTCGGTGGCCCACTACACCACCTGTCAATACAGCAGCCAGATGTGCGGGAGGGGCCTGGGCCTGGCCCTGCCAGATGTGTCAAGCTTTGCAAACACATCCGACTTCCCCTCGGGCACATCGTGATTATTGTTTAACACTCGCTATTCCTGCATCTGTGAGTCCCAGGGATTACAGGCTGGGACTCACTCCAATGCCCTCCAATGTGGGCATCAGCATAGCTGGGCTGCAACCCCAGCTCTGCTGGCCACTCACTTGTTGTGTAACCTTAGGCAAGTCCCTGTCCCTGTCTGGGTCATGTATTTTGTAGTCATAAAATAAGGAACTTAGCCCAGAAGATCGTGAAGATTCTGCTGACTTCCAATGTCTGAGACCCTGCCTTACTCTCCAGCCTCATCTCCTTCCTCTCCTGGCCTTGAACCTCACGTGCTAGCAACCCTGAACTATTTGTAGCTCTCTGCACGCACATCATGCTGTTTCACGCCTCTGTGCCTTTGCACACTCCCTCTCCCTGCAACATCCTGTCCCAGCAGCAGCCCTGCACACAGATGGCCTGTGTTCTTCAGCAGGTCTCCAGCTTGGGGGCATCTCCTCCAGAGGTTGACCCAGTCCCCTTTCTCAGTGCCCTGAGCACTTTTACAGACCACACACTGATTTTCAGAAGGCAATAGAATGAAGAGGCTGTGGAGTCAGAGCTGGCCTCAAATTCCAGCTACCTATCTGGAGTTGTTCATGTTTTTGAGCCTCCATGTCCTCGTCTGTGAAACAGAGATCATCATATTCTTCCTCCCAGAGTCAAGGTGAAGATGCAACAACATTGTTAAGCACCTACCCCAGTGCCTAGCACGTGGTAGCCAGGATTTTTGAAGTCAGATTCTAGCTACAGAGAAAGAGCCATTGAATGAATGGGAGAGGGTTACCCTGTATAGTGTGGCCCCAGATTCCCAGAAGAGTTCCAGCTCGGACCCCAGGACAACCTCCCAGCAGCCCATTTTGGGGAGGGGGTTCCTGCCCACCCCTCCTGTCACCAGCTCCTCCATCAGGGCTTGGTCAACGCTGCCTGCCGGCAGCCACACAACACTTGGAAATGTCCTTCCTTAATTGCTTCACCAGAATGGGGAGCCACCCTGCAGGCAGATAATTAAAAAGTTCAGAGCTTGATTAATTGGGAGGAAATTGGAGGAATGGGGCTGCCTGCTGGGAGGGCGGGAGCTCTCAGCCCCCACTGTGGGGGAGCTGGGATATCATGAAGGGAGGCCAGACCTGGGGCTGGGGGCAATGCGGGGGTCCAGGGGCTGGGAGAGCCAGGCCATGAAACACCCTCATCAGCTCACCAGCCTTTACAGACTGTGGGGTTCAGTGTCTGGCTCCCCTGGGAGACTGTGAGCTCCCCCTACAACTGGGGAACACACAGCAGTCATGAAAGTCCCGGTTGCTCCGACCTTGGGGCCAGGGGACCTTGCAGCCTGTCACTCAGAGAGCTGTTATGGAGCATCTGCTCTGTGCCAGCTCTGTACCAGGCAGTCAGCAGGGCAGGTGCAGTGGCTGCCCTCATGGAGCTCACAGCTGGTGGGAGGAGGGGAGATGGGAGGTGGAGAGACAGATGTTAATCAAATGCCGGGGACAAAGGTAGGATGCCTTGAGAGCCTGTCACCAGGGGTTCCAGGAGGAGCTCAGAGGATTCCAGAGGCCTCGAGCAAAATCTCCAGTCCACACACAAGTTGAATGAGCTTAAGCACAAGATTCCGCCTTTCGGCCGGGCACGGTGGCTCATGCCTGTAATCCCAGCACTTTGGGAGGCCGAGGCAGACAGATCACGAGGTCAGGAGATCGAAACCATCCTGGCTAACACCGTGAAACCCCGTCTCTACTAAAAATACAATAAAAAATTAGCCGGGCGTGGTGGCGGACGCCTGTAGTCCCAGCTACTCAGGAGGCTGAGCCAGGAGAATGGCGTGAACTTGGGAGGCGGAGCTTGCAGTGAGCTGAGATCGCGCCGCTGCACTCCAGCCTGGGCGACAAACAATTCCTGAAGCCTCTATCGATCACCTCTCAGCCAGACACTGGGGCTGGTGCCAGACCTCGGGGTTACCCACCATCACTGTCACTGTGCTCACAGCCTGGTAGGAGAGGCAGACAGTCACCATCCTGTATACTCATGCAGTGGCAGAGGTACAGTGCCAGGCACTCCTGGAGCACAGAAGAGCACCCCCAGACCCAGCCCTGGCAGGGGACATCCTAGAAAAGGACCAACAGCTGATTCGGGCTGGAGTGAGATTTGAAGAAGGACAAGAAGGAGCTGGGTGGGAGCTGGGACAGCATATGAGGCAGAGGGAACTGCCTGAGCAAAGGCCCAGAGGCAAGACCAAGCACAGCTTGTTCCAGGAACTGGCAGTGCCTGCGGTGGCTGGAGCTCAAGGTGTGACTGGGAGCATGAGGGAGCTGAAGCTGGCCAGGTGGACCGTGGAAGGGGAGGCTGAAGCAGGCCAGACTCTCCCCGGGCATGAGGGAGCCACCGAAGGGTCCTGAGCAGAGGAGTGACTCAACAGATAGCAGGGGTGGGGGCCTGGCTGGCGAGGCCTGGGTGCCCCCTTGGGCAAAGGGGAGGCATGCTCGTGCAGCTCCCCACCTCAGCCTTGTCCCGTCAGCTGCTGGCTGGGTTCCACAAAGCCGGGTCCCAGCAGGGGCAGACAGGAGGAACCTGGGCATTGGGGCAGGATGACTGACAGCCCCTGGGTGGTCCCAGTGGGAGCTACCCCAGCAGGGGCATGGCCCTGAGGCACTTGCTGGACTTAAGCTGTCTTGTCTAGGAAGGGGGAAGATGGAGGAAGGGAAGGAGTAAACGGGCAAGAAGGGAAACCCTTCATCAAGTGGGAAGGAGCTCCAGGGACCTTAAGGATGGGGGTTTTAGAAAGAACATGGACTAAGGCTGGGCATAGTGGCTCACACCTGTAATCCCAGCACTTAGGGAGGTCAGGGTAGGAGGATCACTTGAGCCCAAGAGTTCAAGACCAGCCTGGACGACATGGTGAAACCCCATCTCTACAAAATATACCAAAAATTAGCCAGGCATGGTGGTGTGCACCTGTAGCCCCAGCTACTTGGAAGGCTGAAGTGGGAGGATCACATGAGCCCAGGAAGTCGAGGCTGCAGTGAGCCATGATTGCACCACTGTACTGCAGCCTGGGTGATAGAGTGAGACCCTGTCTCAAAAGAAAGAAAAAAAATTAAGAACATGGACTGTGGAGGCACATGTTCTGACCCTAAGTCTCTATGTGATTTGGACAGAATGCTTCCTTTCTGTGAGCCTCAGTTTCCTCATCTCTAAAATGGGAATAACACCTCCCATTGCACAGGGTGGTCCAAGGAGGCCATGGACCAGGGAGGCTCCTGGCCCAGCACTGGGCACATCCTAGGCACACAGTGCTTAGAAGCACCTCCTCTCCATCTCAGGAGGTAGCTGCCTACTTTCAGTGCAGCTTTGCCCACAGTACGGAGGAGGACCAGGCATCATGCCCAGCCCAGCCCAGCCCAGCCCAGAGGGATTGACTCTGCTGGGTTAACCTTACAGCAAAAGCAGGAAGCAGGCAAAATATAAAAGCCACTTTGCATGAGGCAGACCCCAAAACCCCACCCACTCAACCCAGCAAGCCCAGCCCTGCCCTACACATGGCACAAACCCCTGAAAATATGCAAATCAGTCTTTCCACAGTTCAAAGAGAATGTAAGAGCCCAGCACTGGGTGTCTGAGCCACCCACAGCTGGAGTCCCAAGCTGGAAGAAGCCCTAGAGGGGGTGCCAGGCAGCGCCTTCTTTGGATTGTGGATTGAATGATTGGATTGAATTGTGTATATCAATCCATTCAAATCCAGTAGAGCTGAGGCCCAGAGTGGGAAGGAAGTAGCCTGGGTTCACAGAGCAAATGGCAGTGAAGCCACCAGCCCCCCTACTCTGGGACCAAGACTCTTTTCTCCATCCAGTCAAACTCCTCTCCCCAACTGAAACCCAGAACTGACTTCCTAGAGATTCCAAGGCAGGAAAGCGAGCTGGCTGCACTTCAAACCTGCCGCTGCTGACCCCAGAACCCGCTCCCTGGCCCCTCTGCCCACAGCAGCCAGCAGGTAAGCCTGGTTCAAGGAAGGCATCTCAGCCCCCTGCTTAGTCATGGTCTCTTATGTTCCAGGGCTGAGGCCTTTTGTTTCAAAGTCCCAGTACCTGGCACCTACTGGGGACTCAGTAAATGCCTGTAGAATAAATTTACAACTCACTGTCTCCCTAACTAGACCTGAACTTCTGAAGACAAGGACTATGTCTTCTTTATCTCAGTATTATCTCCAGTGCTTAGCACATAGCAAATGGAGACCAAGAATGAATGAATATAATAATAGCCAACACTTACATAGCACTTAACATGAGCCAGGCAGACACTGTTACGGGTGCTTTACTTTCATTAACTTGTTTAATCTTCCCAACAAATATAATCAATATTATTATTCCCATTGTACAGACAAGAAACTTAGGCACAGAGAGGTTAGGCAACTTGCTCATGGTCACACAGTTAATGAGAGGCAGCACTGGAATTGAGCCCTGGCCGTAGCTCCACAGTCCATGCCCAGGTTCAATTTCATCAGACCTCCTGCTCAGGTCTGGGGAGTAGGAACTCAACCCCAGGGTGCAGACCTTTTCAGATGCCACCTCTACCCAGAGCCACAGACAGCGCCCTCTGGTCTACAGAACCCCAAGGAAGACAGAGATGCTCCTTCCAAGCCTCGGCAGCCTGACACACTGGGCCTGACCCAGCGATTGACTCTGAGGTGGCATCAGTTGTCTTTGGGATTAAGCCGGAGTCCCTGGGAGGAGAGGGGGGAGCAGAGGCAGCAGGCCAGCCATTGAGGTTTTGAGGATCACCTGATGCCAATTAACAGCCCCACCGTGCCAGGCCCAGATGGAGTCCTGCCTCGGCCTGACTCAGGGCTCACTCGGTCAATTATCACCTATCCCCAGAGCCCAGGGGCAGGCAGGGAGAAAATCTGTTTCCCTGTAATCCTCCCTCCTTTCCCCGGCTTGCTGCCATCCTGCCCTGGGTTGCCTGGCCAAGGGCTCTGGGCGATTGCAGAAGGCAGGCGCTGGCTGGCTGCTTCGAGCCCTGAGTCCTGGGTTTGAGGACCAGGTGTTACTTCTGCCCTTCTGAAAGGCTCCAGCAAATCCCGTCCCCTCGGCAGGCCTGACAAGATGGTGTCCAGCCGTAACACTCACCACTCACTAATTTCTGGGACCAGTAGTATTTGGACACAAGCTGTTCTGGATCACGAAGATCTAAGGTCAACCCCAGCTGTGCCATTGACTTGCTATGTGACCTTAGGGCAGTCACTTCACTCTCCCTGAGCCTCAGTTTCCTTATCTGTAAAATGAGAATGATAATGGTACCTAGTTGGGTGGGTGGTTTGTGGAATAAGTTAAAGAATCCATGTAAGACACAGCACTGGGCCTGCCACCTGGAAAGTACATAATGGAATTATTTTTGTCATTCCATGCTGGATGAGTAATAATAGCCATTTACATGGCACTTACTTTGTGTTCTAAGTGCTTTGTGTATATCAATCCATTCAAATCCACAGCCCCTCCCCTCGAGTCACTCACTGTCCAACCAGGGAGACAGACCTGCCTTCATTCAGCAAAACTAAATTGGCTGAACACCTACCATGTGCCAAGTCCTGGGATAGGTGCTGGGGATGCAGAAGTGAAAGACTCAGCCCCTACCCCAACCAAGGTTCACCAACCAGTGGGCAGAACAAAGTCACGTGCCATGTAAGTCCAGTGGTGGACTGGAGCTTGACTTGCAAGAGCCGACTGTGCACATTTTTTCCCAAGTCAGGGTTTAATGATCTCAAGTTGGTACCTTGGCATTTGCTCTGGTGGGAGTATTTACACCACACAAATTGGCAAACACAACCAATCAGGGCTTCTTTTCCCCTCAACTGCCAGTTTAATAGCACACCACTGCATATGGAGCATGTCTTGGGTGCGACAGTGGAGATGTGAGCTGGCGCTGTAGGAGAATGGAGGGCAGGCCGCCTAAAAGTGGGCACACACATCAGACTCACCAATCCAAGGGGCCAGGGAGATGAGGGAGAAGGGCATTCGGGCAAAGGGACCAGCATATGTGGCCCGATGTCCAGGGAGCTGCAAGCAGATGAGAGAGGTGACAGATGGGGCTGGAGAGGTTACGGTAGGTTGGTCAATCCTCCCAGTTTGCCCAAGACTAAGGGAGTTTCTGGGATACAGGACTTGCAGTTTGAAAACCGAGATGCTTTGGTCAGTACCCTGTTCAACAGGTCCCTGGGAAGACCGTGGGGAGAACAAATGGGAGGCAGAGAGGAATGTGAGCCTGATGATGGGCTGGCAAGATCGGGATGACTCTGGTGGTACCCAGACAGGCACAGACTCAGCTAAATATTTTCTCACCCACTTTCTCATCTGATTCTGATGGTACCTTGTAAGAGACACATTGATTCAATCAACCTGTACACATCAAGTGCCTACTACCAGCCCACGGCTCTGCTAGGGGCTGGAGAAACAATGAAAGCCAGACAGAACCGGCTCCTCCTCCCCTTTCCAGGTACTTTCAGTGCATGAAAAAAGACAACACACAAGTTTACAAACCGTTTTCTAATATAATTACAAATTGTGATGAGGGTCAGTAAAGGAAACTGAGACTGAGACAGAACACAGCAAGAGACAATTGCTTTAGCCAGGGTGGTCAGGGTGGGCCTCTTGGAGGAGGTGACATTTAAGCTGGGGTCTGAAGGAGAAAAAGGAGCCAGTGATGGGAAGAGCAGGGAAAGCATTCCGGGCGGAGGGAACAGCTTGGCCAAAGGCCTGGAGGTGAGAGCGCGTTCGATGACCACAGGCAGGAGCGCAGTGAGTGAGAGGAGGAGGGGGAAGCGGCCAGGAGACCATCAGGACCAACCTCACAGGCCTTGTAGCCAGGCTAGGCATGTGGATCTATTCTAAGTGCAGTGGGGATAAATTGCACACGAGGGAGTTTAGACAAGATGCCGCAGGTCTGATTCATTTTAAACAGATCACTCCAGGGACTGTGGAAGATTGGCAGAGAGGCCACAGTGGAGCAGAGACCCATTCAGTGGCTCTCTCTGTCATTATTCCATGCAGGGATCATCAGCCCCCTTTCCAGATGAGGAGACTGAGTTTCAAAGGGGAGAAGGCCTTCCCAAACCCACATACCCGTCAGAGGTACAACTGCCTTCCTGTGTTTCAGGTCTCATTGTCTTCTTCCCACTTCTGCACGTGACATGCAGATGCCAGCAGGACAGGTTCCCTTCCCACCCAGAAGTTGGGAGTGGTGTGGCCCCCCGGGCACTGTGGGCAGTGGCCACCCAGACCTCTCAGAGGTAGCTGATGGGAGCTGAGGCCCCAGTGCACCCCACAGTCACACAGTAGACTTGGGATCAGAATTGGCCTCTGCTACTGAAGAGCTATGTCTGTCTGTTCCTCTCTGGGCCTCAGTTTCCTCAAATGTCAACTAAGGGGGTGGGGCTCGATCCCCTTTCAGCCCCTCATTCATCCACCCATCACCCACTAGAAACCCAGCATTATACGGGGAGTTTACAGTCCAGCCAGGTAGACACATTCATAAGCAAGTAATTAAAATAGGCACCATATACAAAAAAATTAGCCCCGCGTGGTGGTGCACGCCTGTAATCCCAGCTACTTGGGAGGCTGAGGCAGGAGAATCACTTGAACCTGGGAGGCAGAGGTTGCAATGAGCCAAGATCATGCCACTGCACTCCAGCCTGGTCAACACAGCGAGACTCTGTCTCAATAAATAAATAAAATAGACCCCGCCAGGGGGCTCAGGGAAGACTTCCTAGAAGAGATGATGTCTTAAAGGGGTCTAGGAGTTTGCCTGATGGTGAAGGGAAGGCATTCTAAGCAACGAGGGCAGATGGACAAAAGCCAGGGGTGTGGGGTGGGCCTGGTGGGGGGTATTGTACCTAGGTGAGTGTGAGAGAGCACCAGACACTGAGGTAGGAGTGGTGGGCAAGTACCAGCCCCCTGGGGCCCAGGGGCCCTGCAGAGTTTGGGCTTCCCATGTCTGCTTGGGGAGCTGATGTAGACATTTTAAGATAGTGGCTTCATTGAGATAAAATTCACATACCAGCCTATTTAAATTGTACAAATAAGGCTGGGCTCAGTGGCTCATGTCTGTAATCCCAGCACTTTGGGAGCCGAGGCGGGTGGATCACTTGAGGTCAGGAGTTCGTGACCAGCCTGGCCAACATGGTGAAACCCCGTCTCTACTAAAAATACAAATTAGCCAGACATGGTGGCACGCGCCTGTAGTCCCAGCTACTCGGGAGGCTGAGGCAGGAGAATCGCTTGAACCCAGGAGGTGGAGGCTGCAGTGAGCTGAGATTGTGCCACTGCACTCCAGCCTGGGTGACAGAGCGAGACTCCATCTCAAAAAAAAAAAAACAAATTATACAAATCAGTGGTTTCTAGTGTATTCACAGAATTGTGCAACCATCACCACAATCAATTTTAGAACATACTCATCACCCCAAAAAGAAGCCCTGTTCCCCATTAGCAGCTCCTCCCCCTGCTCCCAATCCCCAGCCATTGGCAACCACGCATCGACTTTCTGTCTCTTTCGATGTGCCTGTGCTGGGCCTGTTTCATATAAATGGAATCCTGCTTTCATGGCTGGCTTCTTTCACTGAGCACGATGTGTCCAGGGGTCGCCTGTACTGTAGCATGTGTCAATGCTTCGTTCCTTTTTATGGCCAAATACTATTCCGATGTATGTGCCATTGTGGATTTTTAGGTGACTTGGAAAGGTCTGCACTCCAGAGAGCTAGTTTGGAGAGTGGGTGGGCGGGAGGAGGCCAGATGGCGTGAGAGGCTGAGGAGTGGGTGGAAAGAGCTTTCTAGATGCTGGCAGCGCGGGGAGCGGCCAAGACCAGACCAGAGACTGCTGAGGAGGGAAGACCTAGTAATTGATTGGCTGCAGGGGGACAGGGTGGAGAGTGATGCCACTTCCCAGGGCAGAGAAGAGTGAGTTTCATGAAGCAGTGCCATAGATACAGAAATGATACAGTGCCCGGTGGTGGGGGTCGAACCTGGCCAGGCAACAGAGCAAATGAAGGGCGGCTTAGGGCAGGGGCAGCCTGGGGAGTCTGAGAGGGAGCCAGGACACTGCCAGGGGGAGAGGGCAGCCAGAAAGGCAGTCCAGATGGAGGGGCTGGCACCGCACAGAGGGGAGAGAGAGCAGCTACCCACTGGCGGCCCCCCTGGGAATGCCCCACAGATGGAGGAGGGATGCTGAGCTGGGCAGGCTGTCTCCAGAGAGGGAGCAGGAGGAGCCTGATCTTGGGGCCAAAACCCTTTGGCATCTCTAAGGATGGTTCTAGACCTTCCTGGAAGCCTTGTGCCCCCATTCTGCAGAGGAGGAAACCAGTTCAGAGAGGCCGACTGCTCGACCAGAGCTGGGGCTGCAGCCTGCATGTCCTGACTGCCCAGAAGCTCTGGGCAGTGCCAAGATGGTGAGGCTGCCCCTTCATCCAGCCATCAGGGAAAGGTCGGTGCCCAAGAGGAAGGCGAGAGGGAGGGCAGGAGGACTCAGGGGACCCAGACCCAGTGCAGTAATCCTCATGACTACTTTATGTGGTAGATGCTCTTACCAATGAGAACAATGTAGCTCAGAGAGGTCAAATAACTTGTCTAAGGTCTCTCAGCAAATTGCTTTTGAACCAGATGGCTTAGTACTGCCAGGAACTGTTACAAGTGTTTTTACATAAGTTAAGCAATATAAACTGACAACAACTCTAGGAGGTAGATACTGTTGTCCCATTTTACAGATAAGGAAACAGTTTAAGTGACTTCCCCGAGGCCACACTGCTCACACAGGTGGGTCTAGGTTTGCCAGCAGCCTGCACACTAGCCACTATGTTCACTGCCCTCCTGCTTGCATGGCCTCCAAAGCCCATGCTCATTCCACTTAAGGAGGCAGCTCCAAGATGTATTTATGGGCCAGGTGTGGTGGCTTTTGCGTGTAATCCCAGCACTCTGGGAGGCCGAGGCAGGAGGACTGCTTGAGCCCAGGAGTTCAAGACCAGCCTGAGCAACATAGTGAGACCCCCCCATCTCTACAAAAATAAAAATAAAATTAATAACAACAAAAGAAGTATTTACAGAGCACTTGCTGGGTGCAGACTCTAAGCTAGGCACAGGACAAGCAGCTGTGAGTCAGACGTGGCTCTGATCCTGGGGGAGTTGAGAGCATGGCCAGGAGACCCCCAGAAAAATAATTTTGGTGGGTAAGTAAAGCACTCTGAACCCAAGCAATGTTCTGGGCCCCAAGAAAGGCAGGGTCTCTGAGGCCAGAGCTGGTTGAGGGTTGAGGGAGGGTGGTTTGCTAAGACTTGGACTGGGAAGATAAGCCTTGAAGACTAGAGCTGGAAAAAATGAACTAGGGAAATTTATGTTAATTGTTTACATACACAGAAACTAATGTCCAGAGAAGCTGAGTCACTTGCTGAAGAACCCACAGCACCCAGGCATAAAATGTACTCCCGGTGAGGGCCTGGGGGCCTGTGGATGGTTTAGCTGCATTTCATCCCAAGGAGATGAAATGTTTGTTGCAAAGCTGTTTCCTATCCACCCACTTACCCATTGCACAATCCCTTCCAGGTATCATAGCAGAGCTGGGTTCATGAACCCAGCAGGCTGAAGCTGGGAGAGGGGCAGGGCCTAGACCCTCAGCCTCCTGATTCTCAGCCCAGGGCCAGCAAGAAGAGGAAGGTGGATTTGAATATGTGTGCACACAAGGCAGTTGCCTCTTACAGGCCCTAACCTCATACTCAGAGCTACAGTGGGGGTGGACTCCATATCAGGGATGATGGCCACAGCCCATGGGAGAAGCCAAATGCGGGCCGAGTGCAAGCAGTGCCCTCCTTAGGCTGGCCCTGGTACTGCAGGCCCCCCTTTTATTAATATTTTAATAAATTGATCACATACCAATTATAACAGCTACTATTCATTGGGCACCTATACTGTGCAAGGCCTTGTGCCATGTGCCTTACGCTTAAGCAGAATACTCACAATGACCCTGCAGAGATGGGCCTTAGAATCCTAATTTTACAAATAAGAAAACTGAGTCTGAGTAGTTAAGCAGCTTGTCTGGGGCTGCACAGCTAGTAAAAGGCCTAGCCAGTACTCAAAGCCAGGTCGGTCTTATTCCAAAAGTAGTGTCCTCTTCTGTTCCACCACATCACCTCTCTACACTGCCCTAGGACTTTTCTTCTGCCGTATAATCATCTCAATTGTCTGTAACCCAAGGATCTAGTTCTAAGAATCAGGGCCCAGCCAGACATTATTAAGCAAGACCAGGACCCATGCACACTGCCCCAGACATCTTCAGATGTGCCTCCTAACTAGGTCAGGATTGATTCTAGAGACCACGACACAGCCAAGCTGGGATAGGTGAGGGAAGATTGCTGGGAGCCCTAGACAGCTCACGGACAAGAAACTAGGGAGCCCTGACAGAATTAGAACTCCCACGTTGGGGCCTGGAGACTTCAAACCCTTCAAGAGATGAGATTTTCCAGCAGTGGTGCTGCATGGCCCCTCTGCGAGGCTGTGTGGCCCCTCCGTGAGGCTGCGTGGCTTGTGACCTCTCTGAGTCTTCATCCGGTTTCCTGGTGACTCTCCTTGTCTTCTCTCTTAGGTTGTCCATCTGGGACTTTCAAGGCCAACCAAGGGGATGAGGCCTGTACCCACTGTCCCATCAACAGCCGGACCACTTCTGAAGGGGCCACCAACTGTGTCTGCCGCAATGGCTACTACAGAGCAGACCTGGACCCCCTGGACATGCCCTGCACAAGTAAGTCCTAGGGCCCCTCAATGGCGATGCCTGGCCGAGTCCCAGGTCTACCTGCAGAAAAGCTCAGAGTGAGGATTGGGTGCCGTCCGGTTACAGCCAGTCTTTCCCTGGTGGGAAGAGAAATGGAAAAGTGCTCAAGAAAGGGGCATCCTGGGGTGGCCATGCTCCCACCTTGCAGACACCACAGTGCTGGCATCTGGCTCCTTACCCCCTTCTGCTGAGTCACATGGAAGATAAAGTCAAGGTCTGGATTCACAAAGGGACAGGGGATGGGAGGCTTGGCAGGAGATGAAGCAACACAGGTAGTGTCTGTGGCAGAAAAGGCTGCCCAGTGTTCTAACCTGGCAGTGGCTGCCTGAATCACAGCCCAAGGTGCTCTAGGAAGGGACTGCCTGAGAACGCAGCGTCATAACCCCTGTATCTGTCAGGGATGGCATTCAGCTGTAAGTAACAGAGCTGAGCCCGATGGCTGAAACTGTACAGATTTATTCTCTCACTCAAAAGGAGCCCAAGGCAGACAGTCCTGGGACAGTATGGGCAATCCACGATGGCCTTTGGGACCTGGCTCTTTCTGCCATTCAGAATGGCATAATCCTAGCTCACTGCAGCCTCAACCTCCTGGGCTCAGGTGCCCTCAGCATTCTGCCCTCAGCCTCCTGAATACCTGGGATTCCAGGCGTGCACCACCACACCCAGCTAATTTTTCTAATTTTTTGTAGAGACAGGGTCTCACTATGTTGCCAAGGCTAGAGTTGAACTCCCTGGCTCAAGGAGTCTTCCCGCATCCTCCCAAAGTGCTGGATTACAGGCATGAGCCACCACGCCCAACCTAGTTTCTGTTCTTTTTTTTTTTTTTTTTTTTGAGATGGAGTTTCACTCTGTCGCCCAGGCTCTGGAATGCAATGGCGTCATGATCTCAGCTCATGGCAACTTCCACCTCCTGGGTTCAAGTGATTCTCCCACCTCAGCCTCCCGAGTAACTGGGATTACAGGCATCCACCATCATGCCCGGCTAATTTTTTGTATTTTTAGTAGAGACGGGGTTTCCTATGTTGGCCAGGCTGGTCTTGAACTCCTGACCTCAGGTGATCCGCCTGCCTCGGCCTCCCAAAGTGCTGGGATTACAGGGGTGAGCCACTGTTGTTTCTGTTCTCAAGGTCACTTCATAGTCCAGCATAGCTGCTGAAGTCCCAGCCATCACCCACATTTTAGGCAGCAGAAGGGGGGAAAGGACAAAGGGACACGCCATAGCTGTCTGTCTCTTTTTAAAGAAACAGCCCTAGTCAATAACTTCTGCTCTATATCAGTGGCAAGCACTTAAACACAGGAGGCTGGGAAATGCCATCTTTTAGCTGGACATATTGCCACCATGAATAAAGCTGGGCTGTTCTAAGGAAGAAGGAGAAAATAGATACTGGGCAGGTATAATTCCAAACGCAAAAATACTATCCTCAGTAACAAACACTGAGCAGTTTGTAAGCTGGGAGGAGAGAAAGGTTTGGGCAGATGTACAGCAGGCTAACTTGTATTCTAGAAACATTTCTCTGGTGGGGAGACAGGACAAAGAATTTAAGGAAGTCCTTTCAGAGGCCTGGGCTGAGCCAGAGCAGTGGGCACAGAGTGGTCACATGGGGAATAGTACCCCCTGAGCCCCCCACTGACCAACACCTCTCCCCTGCCCCAGCCATCCCCTCCGCGCCCCAGGCTGTGATTTCCAGTGTCAATGAGACCTCCCTCATGCTGGAGTGGACCCCTCCCCGCGACTCCGGAGGCCGAGAGGACCTCGTCTACAACATCATCTGCAAGAGCTGTGGCTCGGGCCGGGGCGCCTGCACCCGCTGCGGGGACAATGTACAGTACGCACCACGCCAGCTAGGCCTGACCGAGCCACGCATTTACATCAGTGACCTGCTGGCCCACACCCAGTACACCTTCGAGATCCAGGCTGTGAACGGCGTTACTGACCAGAGCCCCTTCTCGCCTCAGTTCGCCTCTGTGAACATCACCACCAACCAGGCAGGTAAGTGCTTCCGACGTGGGCCGGGGGAGTGCCCCATCGTGCTGTGCCAGGGAGGGTCCTGCAGTCCTCACAAAAGACTCCTTCACATCTGTGGAGTGATTTCTTCTTTTCAAAGGCTTTTCATGTGATCCGTCCACCTGGGAGAGTAAGTGCTACCTCTTCATTGTAGTGGTATTAATAACAATTGCTCCCATTTGTTGAGTGCATAGTATTGAAGGTAAAAGTTAAGCTGCTGTAACAAAAAGATCCAACATTAGGTGACTTAAAGGAGTGGAATGTATTTCTCTCTCATGGGAGAATCCAGAGGTGAGCAGTCCACGTCAGCGGGGTGACTCTGATCCACTCAGAGACTCAGGGACCCAGGTTATTTCCGTGTCGTTTCCCCACGTCCCCTGCTCCTTGTCTGTATGACCCAAGCTGAGTCTCAGGCATGTCTGTGCGAAGAGAGGGAAGACAGGGCAGCAATGATGTTTGAAGCAAGGTAGGTAGAGGCAGCATCTTTCTCTTCTGCATGCATTCCACGGGCAGGGCCTCAGTCACGTGGCCTCACTGAGACCCAGGAGAGCCCAGAGATGTCATCTCTTGCAGCCTAACTTGTACCTCCATCACAAGTGCTTTCTGTGAAGCTCAGCCCACTCCAGTCTTAACTCCAGCAAAACTCTCCTCAAGCTCACCTTTAGTAACCTTTTCTGTGGCCTCACGTCATCCTCCACCCCCCACCCTTCTTTCCTTCACGGCAAAAAAGGAAGTTGCCAGCCACCAGTCTCCCCTCCACCCTGTTCTCTCTCTAGTCCCCACTCCATTTGGGCTCCTAGCCTCCCCTCTCTACCAGGACCACTGTCCTCAGTGTCATAGGAGGCTAAGTCCTAGAGATGCTTCCCAGCCTCATCCCCCACCTGAGGGCCACATGAGATTATCGAGGACATCATGCTACCTGTGGGTAGATCTCAAGGTTGGCACTGTGAGTGTGCCCCTCAGTTATTCACTCAGCAGCCTTTGCCAAACCCCTACAGTGAGCATGGTCAGGGCCATGTCCATGGAAGAGCTAAGGGAGGCCAGGCTGCAGGAGGGAAAGCTGATCTTTCTGATGTAGGGTGGGGCCCACATGGTAAGCATGCGGGGATCCAGCTGTGGAAGTCCAGGCCCAGGAAGTCTTCCTGGAGGAGGTGGAATTTGACTTGCAGTTTGAAGGACCAGTCGAAATTTTTTCTTTAGAGATGGAGCCTTGTATGTTGCCCAAGCTCATCTTGAACTCCTGGCCTCAAGTGATCCTCCTGCCTCAGCCTCCCAAAGTGCTGGGATTACAAACAAGAGCTGCTTCACCCAGCCAGTAGAATGTTGAAGGGAACAATAGAAAAAAATGGAATTCAAAAGGGAGGAAGGGCATGCCAAGGACATTGAAAGAGAGAGGGCAACTGGCTGGGCACAGTGGCTCACATCTGTAATCCCAGTACTTTGGGAGGCCAAGGCGGGAGGATCACCTGAGGTCAGGAGTTCAAGACCAGCCTGGCCAACATGGTGAAGCCCCATCTCTATTAAAAATACAAAAATTAGCCAGGCGTGGTCGCGGGCACCTGTAATCCCAGCTACTCAGGAGGCTGAGGCAGAAGAATCGCTTGAACCCAGGAGGCGAAGGTTGCAGTGAGCCGAGATCATGCCATTGCACTCCAGCCTGGGTGACAAGAGCAAAATTCTGTCTAAGAAAAAACAAGAGAGAGGAGAGGGCAACTGACTCCACCTGGTTGAGGGGTGCTTCCATGCATGACCTCACTGCATCCTTGTGGCCTCTCTGAGAAGGAGGCATCCATGTACCCATTTCACAGATGATGCTCAGACAAGTTGAGTCACAAAACCAGGAAGAGTGAGAGGCAAGAATTGACTAGGTCTGACAGACTCCAGTTCTTGGGCGAAGTCCTTGATGTGTCCACGGCACCTTGAGCTTGACTATGCGTCTGATTGCGCATGTGAGTCTGTGTATTTGTGAGTGTGCTGTCATATGTGTTTGGTGAACATGTGTTTACAGCGCATATGACTGTGGCCATGTGGGTTCTGTATACATGCATTTGTGAGCATGGATGTATCAACCTGCAGGGCCTTGGGGACAGGGGTAGGGGATATTGTGTATTTGAGCATGAGTTTGTACATCCAAATGTGGCTCTGCCTGTCTGTGTGTTTGTGTCTTAGGAGTGTGGTTTTGTTTGGGAATGTTGGTGGTGTTGCTGTGGCTGAGAGGGTATGTTTGTGACTGACTGCCTATAGTTCTTTTGGGGCCTTGGGTGGATTTAAGCCCTGCTCAGATTGGGGTCCAGAGGGAGCTGACTCAAAGGAGGCAATCTGAGAAAACCCTCAAAAACCAGCCAGTCACAGTGGCTCATGCCTGTAATCCCAGCACTTTGGGAGGCCAAGGTGGGTGGATCACATGAGGTTAGGAGTTCAAGACCAGCCTGGAAAACATGATGAAACCCCATCTCTACTAAAAATACAAAAATTAGCCAGGTGTGGTGGTGAGCACCTGCAATCCCAGCTACTCGAGAGGCTGTGGCAGGAGAATCACTTGAACCCGGGAGGCAGAGCTTGCAATGAGCTGAGATCGTGCCACTGCACTCCAGCCTGAACGACAAAGCGAGATTCCATCTCAAAGAAGAAAAAAAAAAAGTCAACAAGTGATAGAAAAGACCCCTAACAGATTAGAAAACCTCAGCTGTGCGTCTCTCTGGCTTGACAAAGCTCTGAGCTGGAGAAACCCAGGCCCCCAAAGCGGGTGGTGGAGAGGGAACTCTTTCTAACTGGTAGAAGCCAGAAGGAAGCTCCTGGAGCCCTTTCCCTGGTTGCGGGGAACTCTCCTACATCCATTTGGGAGCTCTGCAGGTGGAACTGCCTACTCAAGACGCCTCAGCTTACTTGTAGCTAGGAGTGGTTCTGGGCTGCTGGGATGGACCCTGCTGTCAGGAGCTGGATGTACCCAGGAGTAGAGATGGGGCGAAGTATGGACGTGAGGGGTTTCCGGGGAATAGGCCCACAGGGAGAGCCCTCAGGATCGAAAGACAGAGAAGCAATGAGAAACAAGCACTGGATTAGGAGCAGAGACCTAGGCTTGGCTTTGCCATTCATTTGCTGCATGACATTAGCAAATGAACGGCATTCATTTAGTCAGTGTATGAGTCAGCTACTCCTGCAATAATGCTGCATAACAAAATCACCCCACAACTCAGTAGTTTAAACAATAAATATTTATTTTCTCACTCACTAGTGTGTGGGTCAGCTAGGGTTTGACTAATCTTGGCCATGCTCTCTGTGCTGGGCAGGTCTCCAGAATGTGATTTGGGTTTAGCCTATTTCATGTGTCTCCTCATTCTCCTTGGACTGGCAGCCACCCCAGGCTTGTTTCTCTCAAGGTGAAGTGTAGGAGCATGGAGGGAGCCAACCATATCTCATTGGCCAAAACAAGTCCCACGGCCAAGCCCAGCATCAGTGGGATGGAGAAGTATACTCTGCCCACAGTGAGTGGGCCCTGCAGATTTACTTGGTAAAGGATGTGGGTACCTAATCCTATCACAGAAAAGGAAGAACTGGGGTGATTGATCTAATCTACCATGCACGTGAAAATCACTTCCTCTGAGGCCTCAGTTTCCCCACCCAATTGTACGTAAGAACTATATGTAAGCACAACTTCCAGAACACAGATTTCTCTCTACCCCAGTCCTGCTGAATCAGAACCCCAGCCGCAGACCCTGGGAATATGCGTTGTTAACAAGTGACTCAGGTGTTTCTTACCATTGGACAAATTTGGGAAACTCAGGTCTGAGTAAGTCTAAACCCCTTGAAGCCCTCAAAGCCCTGAGGCTTTTGAAATTATAACAAGTCTTTCCTCCTCCTCTTTATTCCAAGCCCCTTGTCTTACAGCTGCTCAGAGCCCAGCTGGGGGCTGTGCAACCACACCACACCCCCACCCCATTATCCCCCTTTGCCAGGTGAGGAAACTGAAGCCCAGAGAGGTAGAGTCATTTATGCTAGGTCCTACTACTTAAGTGACTTCTACTAATATTTAAACCCAGTACCATGTGACTCCAAGTCTACACTGTTCTCCAGTGTAGTGTAGACACAGTATCTGCCCTTGAGGATATATGTCCTAGTTGGAAAAATAAGACACAGACACAGAGCCTACATACAAGATGGCGTGGATGAGGGCCCAAGAGGTGCTGGGGGAGATGAGGGAGATCACAGGCAGGAGAAATCATCCTCCTAGGGAATGAGCAAAGGGTATGTCCTGGAAGGCTTCCTGGAAGAGGAGGCATTTGAGCTTGACTTTGAAGAATGGAGAGGCTTCTAGCAAGCAGAGATGGAACCATACAGGAAGGAAGATGGCCTGGGGGAGGGAAGTACAGCAGGCAACTGGAGGGAGGATTCTTCTTTCTGTTCCTCCTAAGTATCAGGTTCCCCTGACACCGAGTCTTGGCACATGCTGTTCCCTCTGCCTGGAAAGACTTTCTTATCCCATTCTTCCTTCAGGCCTCAGCTCATTTCACTGACCTCCCTGACTTGGTGGGACACCTCCTTCCCCAGCCCCAGCACCATGGCCTTCTAGTTCCCGTGGTTGAAATTTTACCTTGTGTCATTGATCATTTAGTTCTTGTTCGTCTCCATCATCAGCACTCACGGCACACAATGGGTCTGCTTTTCCTCACCATGGTTTTCCCGGCACCTAGAGGCGGCTGCACCACAGTGAACATTCAGCGAACATTTGCAGAAGGATTCGGAGAAGCGTGGGGTGAGGTGGGGTGTGGAGAAGTGCAATCGGGCTGGGAAACAAGGCTGGGGACTCGATTTCCAGACAAATGCATTCAGTGGTCGGTTTTAAACAGACCCTAAAATTCAATATATAAATATCTAGCTCATTGCCTTAAAAGAAAAAAGTGTTTCTTCTGGGTGAGTGACTGGGCCTTGCTCGCAATCCCTTGGCATTCACCGGGGCCAGAACTGTCTTCTGACTTCATCCAGCCATCATGCCGCCTTTGAACCACGCTCCGCCTTTCCAGAGCACCTTTCTGCCTCATATTCATGAGTCGTGCTCATGGCCCCCGAGGAAGGAGGCTGGGCTGGGCTTGAGGGATAAGGAAACGGGTTGGGAGAGGTCATGCCACATACTCAGGTGTACTCTGCTGGACAGTGGCAGACCCAGGAGTCAGTCTGGCTGTTCAGAGTGAGCCACGCTAGCCTCCTGCCTCTCCACACCCACAAACAAGACCATAGCAGAGAGGGGCGGGAGGGAGGGACAGAGGCTGAGCCTTAGGGTGGGCAGTCAGAGGAGAGCTTCTCTGAGGAGGTGGCATTTAAGCTGAGGTCCGAATGACAAGCAGACAGCCCTGCAGACCTGGGGGCTGGGAGGTGTAGCATTTCACTGATCCCGGGCTTCTATCCAGTGCCCTTGGCCATTCTCCAGGGCTGCCCTGGACACCGCCTAAGCCCTTTAAGGATCTCACCCTGAGCAAGCCCAGAACACCCCCACCTCTGCCAGCTTCCGGAGGTAGTGGGAAGGGTCTGTGCTTTGGAATCAGGCAGCCGAACCTGGCTTTGAGTCAAGCCTGGCCGCTCACCAGCATGCAACCTTGGACAAGTCACTCAGCTTATGTCTGATTGCATCTTCCTCATGGACAGCTTCGCCCTCTCCTTACAGGAGGATTTAGCTGTGAGGATTTCAGCTAAGCTATGCAAGGTGCCTCCCAGGTTGCTGGCACAGGTAGGCGCCTAAAACACAGAGATCATTCTCTATTCACTCTAATCCCCAAAACGGCTCACATTTGTCAAGTGCTAACTGTGTGCCAGGCACAGTGCTAAGCCCTTAACACTGAATCCTCACAACGATACAAGGTAGGTCCTGTTGTCATCCTGTTTTATAGATGAAAGGAAAGCGAGGCATTGAGACGTAAGTGACTTACTCTGCTCTATCCCAGGCCAGGAAGTAACAGAACCTGAATAATTGTATCTCTGCAACCTCAGGGCCCAATGTTGACCAGACCCATGCCTTCTACAGAGATGGGGCAGGCAGTCCATATGCTCCATCCATACCACAGCCTGGCTGGGTATCCCCAGCCTTTGAGGCCCCCTGTAATGAACAGGGTCAGCCACTTAGGAAGCTCTACCATCGGCATATCCTAGGAGCTCCTGTTGCAGAGAGGGCATCGGAGCGGGGCCTGACAAACTCAGCCCCCATCCCACATGGCCCATTCCAAGCTGTGTAGCCAGGATGTGAGAAGACCTCATTTCTCTGAGCCTCAGTTCCATCACCTACAAAATGGGCATTTATCTATCATTACAGCTTTGCTAGATGGTTGTGGACATTAACAAGAATGTGAACAGCACCTGGCACATAGATGGACAGTACATGGCAGCTTGGCTTAGTTCCCTATTGCTGCCAGAACAAAATACCTCAAACCTAGCAACTTAACACAATACACATTTATTATCTTATTGTTCTGCAGGTTCAGAAGCCTAGTGTGGGCCGGGTGCAGTGGCTCATGCCTGTAATCCCAGCACTTTAGGAGGCTGAGGCGGGTGGATCACAAGGTCAGGAATTCGAGACCAGCCTGACCAACATGGTGATACCCCATCTCTACTAAAATTACAAAAATTAGCTGGGCATGGTGGCACACGCCTGTCATCCCAGCTACTCAGAAGGCTGAGGCAGGAGAATTGCTTGAACCCAGGAGGCAGAGGTTGCAGTGAGCAGAGATCGTGCCATTGCACTCCAGCCTGGGTGACAGAGCGAGACTCCATCTCAAAAAAAAAAAAAAATCTAGCATGGATCTCATCAAGCTAAAAGCAGTGTTGGCAGGGATGTGTCCTTTCTGATGGTACTAAGGGACAATCCGTTTTCTTGCTTAGAGGGGTTGTTAGCAGAATTCAATTCCACGTGGCTGTAGGAGTGAGGCCTCTCTCCCCTTGCTGACCATCAGCTGGGGGCTGCCTGAGCTCCTCAAGGCCTCTCTTGGGTCCTTCCACAGAACCCTGACATCTCAGAAGCAGCAGCAGGGCATTGAGTCTTCCCACTCTCCAACTCATTGGTTCTTTGACTCTCCGCTGGGAAAGGTTCTCTTCATGTAAGCACTCAAGAGATGAAGTTCAAGCTACCTGGATAATCTAGGAAAATCTCTCCATCTCAAGGGTCATAACCTTCATCACACCTGCAAAGTCCCTTTTGTCATGTAAGGTAACATATTCACAGATCCCGGGAATTAAGACGTGAACATCTTTGGGGGGTCATTATTCTGCCTATCACAGAAGTTAAACCTACATCAAATTAAAACTCAGCAGCGTTGGTAGAGGCCTTGGAGTTCACCTAGGGCAAACACCTCCTTTTAGAAGAAAACTGAGGTCCACAGAGGTTCCTTAGTGGCTACCCAAGATCCCACAGCAGGTCCCCAGCACCCTGACCGGGTGTCTGTGACACCACTCCACGTGGCTTTCTCGTGGAAAGACTTTCAACTCTCCAAAGCCTTTTCTGCCACTTGTGTTCTCTGATCCTCCTGCCCTGCTGTGGGGCGGGCACACAATGGCTCAGCCTCTGGAACTGGCATGAACGTGTACTCACCTACTTCTCTCCCTGGGGAACCAAGAGGATCAGAGAGAAATGGGCCAAGAGAGCCCCCTGTGTGCTTATGCCTGAGACCACGAGGTTCGAGAGGGAGATAGAGGGAGAGGGCACTTCCCTCCCTGGGCCGAGCCCTCTGTGCGCATCTTCCTCTTTGATCCTCCCAAGCATTCTGCGGGGAAGGCATTGCTGACCTAGAGTAGCATTTAAGATTGGTTTTGGCTGCATATTCTAGGAAGAAAAATAACAGATAGCCACTGCCACGGTAGTGCTGGTTAACAATCAACCATTAACCACAAAGCCGACGGCATGGAACAAGAAGCACTTAGCTAGCTGGGGAGTCTCGGGGTTGACTGGACAGCAATGCTGGTCTTGGCGAGGTGCATTCTTAGGTTTGTAGTTCATCTGCTCTGGGTCATTCGGCAGCTCTTTGGGTTTTGTCACGTTTGGGGGTTGACTGCTGTCCACTGGTCTGGAGTGGCCCTGGAGGGGACAACTGGAGCAACAACTCTGCCCCAACATGTCTCAGCCTCCAGCAAGTCCGCCTGTGCATGTTTTCTCATGGCCATCACAGGGAACCAAGGCAGCAGGCAGACACTCGCAAGGGCTTTTGCAAGCCTCTGCTTATATCATGTTGGCTTATATCCTATTGGCCACCACAAGACACGTAGCCAAGCAAGAGTCAGAGAGAGAGAGAACTACATAAGTTACAGGGCAAAGGGTGTAGATACAGGGGGGTGATTAATACAACTGGTCTAACAGCGTGGCTTAGACTAAAGGGAGGTTTCTTTTTCTCATGTGTGAAGCATGTCAGAAGATAGGAGTACAGCAACTCCATGGAGCCATCAGAGATCCAAACTCCTCAGCACACAGCTTCATGTCCTCATGGACCAAAATGGCTGCAAGCTCTCTGGCTATCACATCCATGTCTCAGGTTGCAGTGGAAGGAGGGTGAGAAGGGTAGGGCCCTCCCTTTTAAGGAAACTTCCTAGAAGTCCCACACATGCTTCAGTTTATATTTCACGGCCACTTCTAGCTGCCAGAGAGGTTCAGAAAATGTTGTCTTCTATTTGGGCACAATGTACCTAGCTAAGAACCAGGATTTTGTTAAGTTGAGAAAAAGAGAGAATGGATAGTTGTACCGTCTGCCACATCCCATTTTACAGGTAAGGAACCCAGGCTCAGAGAGAGGTAACTTGCCTGCAGTCACACATTGGCCTAGGAGTAGAACAGCTGGCATCTGAACCCTGAACACCACCTTTTCTCACCTTCACCGCCACCACTATTCCAGAGCACTCAGCTACTCATGGTGCTGTTTGAGAATCTGAGCAGCCCAGACAGCTGCATTTGGCTCACATCATCCTCTGACCCCTTAATCTGGGCCAAGTCCTGTGCTAATCACTTTACAAACAGGTCTTCATTTAACCTTCCTTGCCCATTCACAGAGGAGAAACTGAGGCACAGGAGGTGGAGGTAGGCTGCCCAGACCACCTGCTTTGAGGCCCAGGCTTTTAGCATCTTGCTAGTCCAGGTGCTGGGGTAGGACTGTCCCACCAGGAGGCCAAAGGTGAGGTCAAGACGATTCCGCAACCCACTAGGAGGTGGGTGATTGGATGTTTCCCCAGCACAAAGTCCAGGGCCTCGCCTCAGCCCACTCATAGGCTACTTATGGGTAGGGCCAGGTAACCAGGGATAGAAGAAACCAACCTGGGCCTTACAGTCAGACAGACCTGGGTCCCCACCTCAGCCCTGCTGCCTGGGGTGTGGGGGCATCCTGTCGGTCTCTTCCTTTCCTCATTGGTAAAAAGGGAGGGATTAACCCCTACTCCATCTGATTGTGACGAAGGGGCCTGGCACTGGGCAGGCTCTGCTAAACATATGCTGGATCAAGGGGAGAGCAAATGAGCACATGAACAGCCAATTGCCACCCTAGAGAGGGGCTCTTCTCAAGTTCAAGGAAAAAATAATAATAATGTCTCCTGGACTCAGTTCTTTGTTTTATTTTTTTCATATGTTCCACAGATTGGTAGTTCCCAAAAACGTTAAGAACTATTATGTGAGAAAAGGTTTCTGAGGCCAAATGAGCCTGGGACCACTGGGTTAAACCAAGTTAACTGGATGTCTCCCCTGCGGGACTTCTCAGAGCCTTGAATTAAACACATGTGCATTGTGAGTCTCCACAAGCAGATGGGCTACCACTCTGTGTTCCTCAAACTTTCTTAGCCACAGAATACGCAGTGCCACCCTAGCACCAGTTGTCAGCTTTTCCTTTTTTCTGTCCCATACCACTCTCTAAGAGGCCCATCAGAAAGAATCAAAGGCCCACTTTCTGGAAGTTTTATTTGCAGAAATTCGGTTGTGAGAATTATCGTCAGGTCATCCAGAATTGCAGCCAGATCATCGGGGGTTAACTGCGTTGCTACGGGTTTAAGGGACAAACACTCAAAAAGCAGCTGTCCCATGAGTAGCTGGGAATTCTAAGAGTCCCGTCCCAAGTAAACTGTCCCTGCTACAGACCCTGGAGAGGACTAGCGCAGTGACAAGCAATTGTCGTGGAACTGTTGGCTAGCTGGTGGCAAGAGGCCCCACGTCACTGCAGCAGTTCCCAACTGTGGGTGGGCACAGGGCCTGGGGGAGAGGGAACCTGCCTTCCGCTGGCTGCTTGGGAAGTACTGCCTGGGGCCTTTGTTTTAGTGGCCAGCCCACAAGGTCGGTAGACTCGGGTTCCTGAGGGGGCCAGAAAAGGGGAGAATCTGTCTGGTCCCCGCTTTTCCCTTTCTCCCTCCCTTCCTTCCTCCTTCCTTCCTCACTTTCTCCCTTCCTTCCTCCTTCCTGTCTTCGTTTCTTCCTCCAGTAAATATTGGTCATGCACCTACTCCAAGCCACACACTGTTTCAGGCTCTGGGGATAAAGGATTGAATGAGAGACAAGGTCCCTGACCTCAGATAGTGTTGGTGCTGTGACAAAAATAAAATGAGTATGAGAAGGGGCTACTGGAGGGGAGAGGTAGTTCAGGAGGGCATCTCGGAGGAGGTGACATTTGAGCTGAGACTTCAATGAAGAGGAGGATTTGGCCATGGAAGATGTGGGGGAAGAGGTTTCCAAGCAGAAACACCATGGGGCCAAGGCCCTGAGGCAGAACAGAAAGGCTGCCAGTGTGGACAGCTTGGGAGAGAGGGGGCAGGCAGAGGGAGGTGGCAGACGCCAGGCAGCTGGGCCTTGTGGGCCACAGTAGTGTGTCTGTGTCTTATTCTGGGTGCAGTGGGAAGCCGCTGAGGGTCATCAACAGGGAGTGAAGACATCAGGGAGACATTGGGATCTGCAAGTCTGGGGCTTGGGATGGGGTCTCCAGCTGTCCTGTGCCCAGCGACCTCTCCCCCACTCCCTTGGAGCTCAGGGATCTTCGGACCAGTGAAAGGGTCGTAGCTCCGGGTTGTGAGGGGAAGCTGAGCCAATCCCCAAGCCCACCCACCTCTTGCAGCAACCAGGGGCACAGGCTGCTGGCTTCCTGTCCTGTCCTGGGATCCTAGTCCCAGAAGATCCTGAGAGACCACCCCGTACAACCCCTTCATGCCCGGAGAAGGAAACGGAGGCACACAGAGGGAAGGCTCCTTCCCCAAGTCTCAGCCAAGGAAGGGGCTGAACTCCCCCCTGGGGTTCACTGAGGGCAGCAGGGCCCCTGACCACCTGCTCCAGACAAGCAGGCCCCGCCTGGCCGGCCTCCCCCTGCCCCTCTCGGCCACAAGCCTCTTTTGTGCTTACTCCCTGGGGCTCCATCTCCTTGCAGGGGTCACAGGGCACCACTGACCCCATCCCCCTGTCGGCGTGCCCGGCTAGTAATTGAAAATACCAGAATTCCCTGATGACCAACTTACAGGGAAACCTGACACCCCAGGGTGGGCGGTGGGCAGCAGGAGGGGTGGGAGAGCATCCAGCTGTTCCCTTTTCTCCGCCGTTAATCCCCCTGGATTCCAGGAGAAAGGCTAGCCCTGCTGGCCCCCACTGGCCCGCCTTGATCATCTTCCTGGCAAATGCCGCCTCCTTGCCACGCCTGGGGTTACAGGGCTTATGGGATCAGAGCCCGGGTTAGCTGCCTGTAACCCAAGCCTGCCAGCTACGCCTGCCAGGCCCAGACCCCCAAGGCCGCATGGGACCTGCCTCCACCAGCAGCTGAGCTCCCAGAGCTGGGGCGGGCCGGGTGGGTGGTAGGTGAGTCAGCGGGAACCAGGCGGGGTTAGCTCTGCAGCAGCAGGAAGGGAGCTGGACCAGGATGTCCTCAGGGGCCCTCGGAGGTCCGCTGCTTTCCAGAACTCCCTGGTCAGCCAGCATCAGCCACAGCCAGTGGAGGGGAAAGGATGTGTTGGACCTGGGTGAGCCTGGTTTGAATCCCAGCTCCACTGCTTGCTGTGTGGCCTTGGGCAAGTTACTTCACACTTCCGTGCGTCCATGTCCTCATCTGTAAAATGGGTATAACAGTAATACCAGCCTTGTAGGGTTGATAGGAGCATGAAGTGAGTTAACGGATGTGAAGCATGTGGTTTGCTGTTAGCTGCACGGCCTTTCCCTTTTTCTGGGCACCATGGGGCATACGGGGGCTATCAGAATGGCAAGATGAATGACAAGCTTGTTTTAGTTGAGGAGCAGGTTGCCACCCCTACTAGTCCTTCTGTGGCTCCCCAGTGCCTCAGGACTGGAAGTTTGGCCCCCACCTTCCTCGGCAGCCTCGTCTCTTCACCTCTCATGGAACTCTTTGTATGGCTGCTCCAAGACCCTCTGAGCTCCAGGGCCGTATATAAAGAGTGTAGCCCAGGCAGGTGAGGGGGGCAGGCTCAGCAGAAGCCAGGCTGCAAGCAGCCGCGTGGCAGGTGGATCATATACTAGACCAGGACTCAGCTGCTCCTGGCTCTAGTCCAGCTCTACCACTACCAGCTGTGTAGCCTTGGACAAGTCACTTTCTTTCTCTGGCCCTGAATCCACTAGTCCTCAAAGTGTGGTCCACAGACCAGCAGTATCAACATCACCTGGGAGTTTGCTAGAAATGCACATTCTCAGGCCCCACCCCAGACCTGCTGAAGTAGAATCTCAGTGGGGGGTGTTGTGGGGAGGCCAGCAATGTGAATTTTAATAAACTCTCCTGGTTATCCTTATGCCCATTCAAGTTTTAAAAGTGCTACAATCTAGAGAGATACATTCTACAATTGTCCTTTGTTGGGAGGTGAAACTCCAGAGAGAGGTGTGAACAGAACAGCCTCTGCTGAAATCCCAGAGGGTGATGTGAACAGAGCAGCTCTGCTGAACTCCCTGAAGGTGGTGTGAATGGAGCAGATCCTGATGAATTCCCAGGGAGAGGTGTGAACAGAGCAGCCCCTGCTGAAATCCCAGATGGTGGTGTGAACAGAGCAGCCCCTGCTGAAATCCCTGAAGGTGGTGTGAATGGAGCAGCCTCTGCTGAACTCCCTGAAGGTGGTGTTAATGGAGCAGATCCTGCTGAATTCCCAGGGAGAGGTGTGAACAGAGCAGCTCCTGCTGAAATCCCAGACAGTGGTGTGAACAGAGCAGCCCCTGCTGAAATCCCAGATGGTGGTGTGAACAGAGCAGCCCCTGCTGAACTCCCTGCCGGTGGTGTGAATGGAGCAGCCCCTGCTGAATTCCCAGGGAGAGGTGTGAACAGAACCGCTCCTGCTGAAATCCCAGGGAGAGGTGTGAATGGAGCAGCCCCTGCTGAAATCCCAGGGAGAGGTGTGAACGGAGCAGCCCCTGCTAAATTCCCAGGGAGAGGTGTGAACAGAGCAGCCCCTGCTGAAATCCCTGAAGGTGGTGTGAACGGAGCAGCCCCTGCTGAAATCCCTGAAGGTGGTGTGAACGGAGCAGCCTCTGCTGAACTCCCAGGGAGAAGTGTGAATGGAGCAGCCCCTGCTCTTGTTCAAGGCTGAATCACTTTGACCAAGTCCTAAAATGGGAGCTTGGACCCCAGAGCTCCATGCCGCTTCTGAGTCTTACAGCTTCCCCAGTGCCTAGCATGGTGCCCATCCTGGGACAGGCACTCATTTAGTTGAAAAACAATATGCTTCCTCCCATTAAGCTGCAAGTCCCTGGAAGGCTGGGATGCTGTGAGGTTCCTCTCCAGAGCCCCAGCACCCCGTATCATGTGGTTGGCATCATAGCAACTCCACGAACTGAAGAATTCTTCACAATGTCTCCCTCCTGAGGGGCGCCCAGCACCCCACTCAGACCTTCACATGCATTTCCACTGCCTTCTCACAGCGTCCTGGCCAGGTGAGGGTTCCTACTTGATAGGTATGAAAACTGAGGCTCAGCAAAGCTAAAAGTACCTGCTTAAGGCCACACATGAGTGAGTGGAGGAGCAGGGAGCTGCATACAGGTCTGTCGGACTCCACCCTCAGGGCTCCCCACCGCTAGGCTAGACGGCCTTGCCAGGGACTGGATGGGAGCGTCTTGACCTGGGCACTGTGCGGGTCTAGGCATGAAGCAGTAGGTGAGCGAGCACACCTGGCAGCAGCGCAATCCAAATACTCCTCACCCGTCCTTGCCCTTGCGGGCTCTGTGTGTCTGATGCTCCGTTGATGTAATACACATCAACGTGCTGTAAGACAGCAGCACGCCTCTGACTGCACCCTTCACACATCCCTCCCCACCTGCTTGGCTGGCCCTCTGGGAGACAGACCCAGTATTTCAAGGAGCACTGGAGGCTGCCTCACCCAGCCCCTCACCCCAGAACTGTCCTCAGGCCCCTGGAGGCAGGGGTGGGGGGGCATCTCTCCCAGAATCTCTGGCAGCTGAGTTTCAAGCATCCTCCTTAGCTTCTCAGAGCACCCTGTCTCACCCCCACCTCCACCACACACACAGACCCAGTGGTCAGCCCCTGTGGGTTGGATGAGAGGGGCTGAGAAGCTGTGGGGAGGCATGGGGATTGGGGTGCTTCCCGGGCCAGCACAAGGGATGAGCCCCCAGATTGGCCCTGGTCAGTGACACTCCAGAAGGGCCTTATTTTGTTGTTTCACTGGGACACCGACCACTGACAAGCCCGTGATGGGCAGACAGCCTGGACTTCATAAAGAAGCTGGATCCTCGGCAGTCCAGGAGAGCAGAACACTCAACTCCTCACAAAGGCAGTTCCACGGGGAGGGATGGCGCTGGGGCTGAAGGCAGGTGGGAAGTAGGAACTGCTTTGAGACCCAGAGGGGGTCATAGCTAGGGCAGGATGACTCAGCTCCAAGCCCACCTCAGCTCCTCGCCAGCTGTGTGACCTTGGGGAAGTCACTGTGCCTCTCTGAGCCTCTGATTCCTCTTCTGCAAAGTGCAGATATTGACCCTCATCCTACATGATTGTTGAGGGGGTTAAATGAGATGCTGCAAGTCCATGCTCAGTGCACTGTGGCAGGTGACACCTGCAAACACCCACAGCACTGACAACATGCCAGGCGCTACACTGAGCACACAACCAGACCCCTGATCCCAAGAGGCTAATGCCCCTGGCAGGGCAAGGAGCCGAGCTGAGGGTCAGGCAGCCTCCCCTGGGTGTAAAAGGAACAGAGGCTCATCAGGGCCGCATGGACCAGGGTCTAAGTCCTTCTTGCAGGTGCTGCCACCTCATCTGGAGTGTCTCGGGACAATTTTCCATAGCTCCTTGGGGTGCAGGAGGGGAGTCTGGACCTGCCCAGGCCCACGCTGGTCCCCAGGCTCATTCTCGGTGTCGAGGGCTGCAGAGGAAGGACTGGCAGGGAACATTGGAGCCTCGAGGCCTCAGAGATCTTCTAGCCTGGCCAGGGTTGCCCAGGAGGAAGCCAGGTCCAGAGGGGAGGCAGATCACCTAGGTCACACAGCCAGTTAGCAGCAAGGCAGAGAGGAAGTCTAGGGACAGACACAGAGCAGGAAATGGGTGAGTCAGCTCCAGCCTTCAAACCCCACAGCTGGTGTTCAGGTTCCCCTGAACTCCTACCAGGCCTGCTCCACACTCACATCCCATATGGTCAGAGCCCCTGCAGAGCAGGACTTGGGGCTAGGAGAAGTGTCAGCCTCCACTTTCCAGTGTCCTTGTATTGGCTGAGACAGGACGTCTGCTTGTCACAGACCTGCCCAGGAATGAGGAAAGAATGCAGGAGGTGCTCCCTTCACCCTGGTGAGTCCTCAGCCCCTCCTGGGACCACAAAAATCTCGGGCCCAGAGAAGCAAGGAGGCTTGGCAGAGTCACACCACGGTTGTGTGGGGACCACATTGAGAGTCCCTCTCTGGCCAGTCCCACTCTGGAGCAAACAACTGCTCTGGCAAGATGCAGACCTGGGTCCAAATCCCGGCTCCCCCACTGACTGTGTGATCTCAGGAAGCCGCGTGCACCTCGGAACTTCAATGTCTTCACCTGTCAGCAGGGGTGATACACCCTCTCATCAACAGTCAACTCAGGAAGCGTGTGTAAAGGGCCCAGGGCCATGTCTACACAGAGGTGATGCTTTCTGGAGGTTTGCTCCATGTGAGAAGGAGGCAAAAGACAGCAGGCCGGATGCATTATGAAATAAGGACTCAAGAGCAGGCTGTGTGCCATGGACCTACCTCGGCACCTCAGGCAGCTCACACCCCCTCTCTTGACCTCAGTTTCCACGACTGCAAAATAAGGGAACTGGGCCAGGCATGGCAGGCATGGTGGCTCACGCCTGTAATCCCAGCACTTTGAGAGGCTGATGCAGGAGGGGATCACTTAAGCCCAGGAGTTCGAGACCAACCTGGGCAACATGGCGAAACCCCGCCTCTACAAAAATTACACCAGGCACAGTGTCTCATGCCTGTAACCCCAGCACTCTGGGAGACTGAGGCAGGCAGATCACCTGAGGTCAGGAGTTTGAGACCAGCCTGGCCAACATGGTGAAACTCTGTCTACTAAAAATACAAAATTAACCAGGTGTGGTGGTGCACACCTATAATCCCAGCTACTCAGGAGACTGAGGTAGGAGAATCTCTTGAACCCAGGAGGCAGAGGTTGCAGTGAGCCAAGATCATGCCACTGCACTCTAGCTAGGGTGGCAGAGCGAGACTCCATCTCAAAAAAAAAATTAGCCAGGCATGGTGGCGCACACCTGTGGTCCCAGCTACCTGGGAGGCTGAGGTGGGAGGCTCACTTGAGCCCAGGAAGTTGAGGCTACAATGAGCTGTGTTCATGCCACTGCACTCCAGCCTGGGCAACAGAGTCTCAAAAAATAACAATCATAAAATCAAATGAGGGAATTGTACTAAGGTATTTCTTCTCCCCACTCTTTGCGACAGAGTTTCACTCTTGTTGCCCAGGCTGGAGTGCAATGGCATGATCTCGGCTCACAGAAACCTCTGCCTTCCGCGCTGAAGCGATTCTCCTGCCTCAGCCTCCTGAGTAGCTGGGATTACAAGCATGCACCACCATGCCTGGCTAATTTTGTATTTTTAGTAGAGACGGGGTTTCACCATGTTGGCAAGGCTGATCTTGAACTCCTGACCTCAGGTGATCTGCCCACCTCAGCCTCCCAAAGTGCTGGGATTACAGGCGTGAGCCACTGCACCCAGCCATGTACTAAGGTATTTCTAAGCATCCTTCTAGCACTGCACACAGCCCCCTGACTGCTTGTCTCTTCATCTAACCACCTCTGTGAGAGCACTCACAGCACTGGTGGGAGGAATGGGAGGCAGAAATAACTGATTGATTTTATTGAGATGAAATTCACATGACATACAATTAACCATTTCTATCTCTACTGTTTCTCAACTTGATGTGGCCTGAGCTTCCCCAGGGCTGGTGAAGTCGTCAGTGTCTGACCTGAAGGTGCCCCATGAGAGCTCAGCAGTGGCACCCATAGCCCTGCATGAGCCCCTCTGCCCCCTGTCGGCTCCCCGAGACTGGCTGTGTGGCCTCAGCCAGATGCCCTTCCCTCTCTGATCCCACAGTGCCCCACCTGTCCGAGTACCTCTGAGGGTGGGCCAGAAGCTGCACCTTCTCACGCCTCCCTGATCCCTGACCTCTGGCCTCTCTTCCAGCTCCGTCGGCAGTGTCCATCATGCATCAGGTGAGCCGCACCGTGGACAGCATTACCCTGTCGTGGTCCCAGCCGGACCAGCCCAATGGCGTGATCCTGGACTATGAGCTGCAGTACTATGAGAAGGTACCTATTGGCTGGGTGCTGTCCCCATCACCCACCTCCCTGAGGGCCCCTCTCCCAGGCTGAGGCCTGGGAGTTCTGCCCCACCGCAAGATGAGATGCACTGGTGCAGCAGAAAGAGCACTGGCCTTGGAGTCAGGCTGCCTGGCTCCCAATCCGGCTCCACTCCTTCCCACTGTGAGACCTCAGGCAGGTGCCTTGACCTCTCTGGATCTCACTTTTCTGGTCTGGAGGATACACCCAGCAATCTCAGTGAAATGCAACAGTCACATCCCTTTCCCTACCACGACCCTTTCATCTTGACCTCAGTGGCTTGATGTTGGGAAAAACTGGGTTTCCAAAAAGCTGCACTTATGAAGTGATAATTAGTCACTCACCTCTTCTTCGACAGAGATTTGAAACAGCTCAAGAGAGCTTCTGCCCACCCTGCTCTGAGTCCTGCTAAAACACCCACTTTCACTCGCCTGCATGCCCTTTGCATGGGGAGAGGTGATTTCACTTTGAGCTTTTAAATCAGACCTTAATTACTCCGTTTGGGGACCCAAGGTGGAAGCCCCTGGGATGGTAGAAGGATCACTGGACTAGGAGTGAGAAGCCGTAGGTTCAAATCCCAGCTCTGTCCTTCACCAGCTATGTGACCTTGGGCAGGCGTCTTTCTCCCTCTGAACCTCAGTTTCCACCTGTGTCGAGTGTGGGTGAGACCCCTCGCGGGGAGCTATGCAGGTTACGGAGAAAAGGCAGCACAGCACCCAGAATGGGACCTGGCCCTCAGCAGAGGCCATGTGTGTCCCTGGCCTTCCTCCTCTGCCCTGCCTGCTGCACAGTGGGCAATGGTGACAGGATGGGAGGCCAGGTGGATGTGGGGTCTGCACAGTACAGGGGCCAGGAGGTAGACAGCACAATTGCCCACCCACATGGCTGGACATCAGAGGCCCCAGGAAGCCTCTCCTTTGAATGATCACTTCTCTTACCTGCTCCAGGAGGCAACAAACAGCCACAGAGGCTGCAAGGGCCCCTGGGAAAGGCATCGCAGGGCTTCCATTCAGACTAGGTGTCAATGACTGACAGGGAGGCCTTTTGTTGAGGGCAAGCCCACGGGGAACTGCAGATGGATAGAAGGGCTCTCCCTGAAGGCTGAGAGGAAGAGTGCAGTCAATTGCAGCCAGTCCTGCTGGAGCCCGACTTTCTAGAGCCCAGCCCGGCCTTTGCACTCTGTTAACTGCTGGATCGGCTAACCAGGCCGGTCTCCAGGGCCTTTCAAACACTTACCCAGCCTTTGCCGGCCGTCTTACCATTGCTTGCGTGCGTGTTCATCCCGTCCCCTAGGCAGTGCATTCCAAGAGGTCAGGGGCTACATCTCCATTCACCACCTTCTCCCCGGCACCCAGGCCTGGCACCAAGGAGACACTTGATCAATATCAGTTGAATGAACAAGTGAATGAATCCTTTCCCTTGTGCCCTGGCCCCCAAACACCTCCTGGGACTTCATGCCTGCCGTCCCCCCACCCACCCACCTCACTGCCCACCCTTTTCCCTCATCCTCCCCTCATCTCTGCCTGTTGGAATCTTCAGGGTCCCTCCCAAATGTCACCTCTGCCACAAGTGAACATGGACTCTGCCCCTCTCTTAGAGCACCGCATGTGGGCGGAGGGTGCCTGTGTCTCCTGCAGGGGGCCATGGACACTGAAGGAATGAATTGTGTGAATGAATGAGAGACATGAGTGATGGAGCCTGTGAATGAAAAAGGGAACTGGCTGGGCGCGGTGGCTCACGCCTGTAATCCCAGCACTTTGGGAGGCTGAGACGGGCGGATCACCTGAGGTCAGGAGTTCGAGACCAGCCTGGCCAACATAGCAAAACCCCATCTCTACTAAAAATACAAAAATTATCTGGGCATGGTGGCGCACGCCTGTAATCCCAGCACTTTGGGAGGCCAAGGTGGGTGGATCACGGGCCTGACCAACATGGTGAAACCCCATCTCTACTGAAAATACAAAAATTAGCCCGGCGTGGTGGTGCACACCTGTAATCCCAGCTACTCAGGAAGCTGAAGCAGGAGAATCACTTGAACACAGGAGACGGAGGTTGCAGTGAGCCAAGATCGCACCACTGCACTCCAGCCTGGGTGACAGAGTGAGATGCTGTCTCAAAAAAAAAAAAAAAGAGGGAACCAATGGGTGGCTGGATATGGATGGGTAGATAAATGGATGAATTCCTTCTGTCTAAACTGCTCCTATCCCTACATTCTCCACCTGGCCAGGTCTGACTCAACCTTCCAGATCTCAGCCTAACATCACCTCCTCAGAGAAGCCCTCCATCACTGCCCAGATGCCATCCAGCGCCCCATTTCATCTTCTCCTTGTGTCTTGCCCTTCTGCATAGCATTTATCACAATTATCATTTTTTAAGTGTTATGGAGTAATTGGGTATTTACTACCTCTACATTGAGCTAGTTAGTAAGTTCCTTGAGGGTGAAGATCTTGCCATGATCTCTGCTGTGTCCCCAGCGCCTGGCACACAGTAGGTACTCAAGAGCTGTTTGTTGGATGACTCAGGAAGTGGACACACGAGGGCCTGAGCTGTGGGTGGTGTGAGGGAAGCAGCCCCACCCCTCAGTGGGCCCTGGAGGGCCTCGAAGGAGCCGGAGTCCTGGGTCACCAAACCAGCCGCTCCCAGGCTCTGCAGGAGCCAGCATCTCTGCTCCCCGCAGCAGGAATAGCTTAGCAACTCAGAACCCCAAAAGGCAAAAAAAAAAAAAAAAAAAAACTAATTAAGAAGCTTTGTGATTAAATGAAACTGAAAGTGTTAGTCCCCAAAGACGGGCAACGGAAATGAGGAATCCCAGGGCAGGTCCTGCCTGCGACCCATTTCCTACCACAGCGGGCAGGCCTGGGGAGGCTGCTGGAGGTGTGAACCGGGAGGCAGCTCTGCCCTACTTTCCACCGCTGCCCGAGCATCCCTAGGCCGCTGCTGGGGTTGGCAGGACCTGCAGGATCTGCAGCAGCCAAGGTTACCATCTGCTCACATTTCATGAGCACTTGCTATGTGCTAAGCACGTCACCTCTAGCATCTCATTTATCCTCACCACATGGTTCTTCACCCCATTGGATGGAAGGGGAATCTGAGGCACAGAGAAGTTCCATAACTTGCCCAAGAGGATCCAGCAAGGATTTGCACCTATGGTCTCCCTCTTTACTTGGCTCTCCTGCCTCCCAGATTTTTTTCCCCAGGGATGCTTCTGGGATGACCTTTAAGAGGTAGACAGGACCAGTCCCTGCCATGGAGAACGTTAGGCATAAATGGTGAGGGGGGTCAGGTGGTAAGAGGCTGAAGGTGTGACAGCCTGAGGTACACCTGTGATGAGACGTGGTCCTACTTCTTTCAGTCCCTCCCCCAGGGCCTGGGGTACAGAGAGGGACAGCTTGGCATCTGCCAGTGGGGAGATGGACACTGGTTCACTCAACTTTCACTCTCACCAGCTTTGGGTCAGGCACTAAGCTGGGTACCAGGAATCCTGAGGGTGACCAGGTGGCTCGGAGGCCTCAGGGACTTCACAGTCCAGGGAAAAAGAGTCAGACACTGAGAGCCATGAGACAAGGTTTGACACTAGCCACAGAAGGGTCAGCAAAGGTCCCGGGAGGGCACCAATAGGGGCCCACAGTCCTAGCATGAGTGAGGGAAAGCCTTCATTCAGTGACACTTAAGCTGAGTCTTGAAAGATGCTAGGAGTTCACCGGACAAACGCGCAGGTGGGAACACAGTTGTTCTAGGCATCAGGAATCGCAGGTGCAAAGGCCCTAGGGCAGAGATGTGTGGGCTGCATTCAGGAAACAGACAAGGCAAGTGTGGCAGAAGCAGAAGCGGGAGCATCAGGGGAGGAGGTTGGGAGGGAGGCTGGGCTAATTGTCAAGGGCCTTCCAGCCTTGGGAGTCTGGATTCGATTTAAAGTATGATCGGATGGCTCTGGAATTATGCAATCTGACTCAGATTCCTTTAAAGATCCCTGTAGCTTGCTGTGTGGAGAATGCATTCCAGGGAGACATGGAGACACAGGGAGCGCCTGTACAGGGCTCCCAGGGGACGCTAAGTGAGAAATGATGGTAGGTAGCATGGGCTGGGGGAGTTGGCAGTGGAGATGGCAAATGCCAGCAGAGTCTTTTTTTTTTTTTTTTTTTTTGAGACAGAGTTTCACACTTGTTGCCCAGGCTGGAGTGCAGTGGCACAATCTCGGCTCACCACAACCTCTGCCTCCCGGATTCAAGCGATTCTCCTGCCTCAGCCTTCCAAGTAGCTGGAATTACAGGCATGCACCACCATGCCCGGCTAATTTTGTATTTTAAGTAGAGACGGGGTTTCTCCATGTTGATCAGGCTGGTCTCAAACTTCCGACCTCAGGTGATCCGCCCACCTCAGCCACCCAAAGTGCTGGGATTACAGGGGTGAGCCACCGTGCCCAGCCAGCAAAGTCTATATTTTAAAGCCCGGAGGACCCGGGAAATGTGAAGGGTGACTCCTAGGAGATGGAGGTGCCTTTTCCTGGGGCAGATGCAGGTTTGTGATTTGTAGGTGTGGTGCTTACTGGGGCAAAGGGGTTGGGGTTCAGGGAGGATAGAGAACAGCAGCCAGGAGAGTGTGCAGAGGAAGAACCAGAAGATAGGATCCTGGAGAATGCCAGGGTTTAAGGAGGGGAAGAAAGCGGAGTTGATGAAAATATTAGAGGAGGTGCTGGCAGAGGGGTAGGAGCAGAACCAAGAGTCATGTCTCTCCCTGACCTCTCAGACAAGTCTGTGATATGCCAGCCACCACCACCAGGAAGGGACAGCTAGGCTGCAGGTGGTAGGATTTATTCCAGCAAGTCCACAGCCGGCTGTTACCTAACCCGGGAATCCTCCTTGTGTCTGCTATTAGATTCTTTCCTGAATGCTCCAATCTTCTAGGAAGGGAAGTCAGATACTGAGCCCTGCAGGCCTGTGCGGCCCCCACCTCCACCTCTTTCCCACTCCTTTCCTTCTTCAGAAAGGGCTCTCTAGGAGCGGGCCCTCCGTTTGGCCTTCCCCAAGCCCCACTGGGATTTCCCAGCCTGCCTGGAGTCCAGAGCTGACAACTGCGTTGCTAGATGGCTTCTGGAGGCCACTGATGAATGGCGGTGGCCTTGTGCAGACCCAGGCCTGGCTGCTTCCGTCAGTTCCAATGCCCCAGGGGAGGTGGCCTCCTTTGGCAGCTACCCCAAAGCACACAGGTTCAGGATCCCACTGGTCCCCCAAGAACTCAAGGAGAAGAGCCATTCATGAGGCCACCTGTGGTCGATGGCCCCTGGTAGCCCACATCAATTTTAGAATTTATTTAACAGAAAGTGAAGAGGAAGGACATTCCAGGCAGAAGGAGCAAAGGTTGGAGGATGGGGGGTGAAATTATGAAAGTTCAGGCCATATTCAGCTTGTTGCCCAGTACCTGGAGTAGGATCTACCTGGAGAGGTTTGTCCACTCATTCATTCACTTTTGCATTCATCCATCCATTTAATGAACATGGGAAAGGGCTTACTCTATAATGTTTTGTTTGTTTGTTTTTTGGGTTTTTTGTTTTTGTGTGTGTGTGTGTGTGACAACAGAGTTTTGCTCTTGTTGCCCAGGCTGGAGTGTCATGACGCAAGCTCACTGCAACCTCCGTCTCCCGGGTTCAAGTGATTCTCCAGCCTCAGTCTCCCAAGTAGCTGGGATTACAGGCATGTGCCACCACGCTCGGCTAATTTTTTGTATTTTTAGTAGAGATAGAGTTTCACCATGTTGGTCAGGCTGGTCTCGGACTCCTGACCTCAGGTGATCCAGCCCTCGGCCTCACAAAGTGCTGGGATTACAGGCATGAGCCACTGCACCTGGCCTCTATAATGGTTTTGATGATAACAGTGATGGTAGGAGCCAACATTTATTAAGTCTTTTTATGTGCTAGAGACTGTGCTAAAAAAGCTTTACCTGTATTTTCCTTTTAAATCTCCAAAACCACCTTTTATGGTACCTACTTGCATTAACCCACTTTAGAGATGAGAAAACTGAGGCCTGGAAGGCTTAAGACATGCACCCAATGCCTCACTGGCCCTAAGCTACCAGGTAAGTGCTCAGACTAAGGACTAGTGGATTTCATACTGAATCTCTTCCCATCGTCCCTTGGTGCTTAATCACTGTTCAGATAAAGGTACCCCAGGGAGAGGAGAGACCGAAGGGAATTGGCGTCTCTAGGGCATCTCCAATGTGCCAGGCACTACCTGATCAAATTTTATCTTCACAACAGCCCTGAGAGCTTGGCATTTATTGTTCCATTTATTTGGAATAGAAAACGGGCTCAGGGAAGTGAAGGGTCTTTCCCAAGGTCACAATGCAATCAAGTGAAAAAACAAGGATATGAAGCAGCTTCCAGCTGGGTACAGTGACTCATGTCTGTAATCCCAGCACTTTGGGAAGCTGAGACGGGTAGATCATTTGAGTCCAGGAGCTCCAGACCAGCCTGGGTAACATGATGAAACCCTGTCTCTACCAAAAATACAAAAATTAGCCGGGTGTGATGGTATGTGCCTGTAGTCCTAGCTACTAGGGAGGCTGAGGTGGGAGGATCGCTTGTGTCTGGGAGGTCGAGGCTGCAATGGGCCATAATCGCGCCACTGCACTCCAGCCTGGGTCACAGAGCAACACCCTGTCTCAAAAATATAGACAGACAGAGAGAGAGACAAAAATGAAAAATGAAACAGCTTCCAATCCTTTGCCCAGCTTTAATGAAGGGAGCTGCTCAGGTTGGTTCCTCACTCTCATGAGGCACCTATGGAACCATCAGCCGCCTCCCATCTCCCTCACATAATCAGGGGCTTAAAACCTCCAACATCTCTAAGTGGGCACCCACCCAGTTTACAGAATCTAACCTGTTTTCAAGTCTGAGCAGAGCCCATGTTGTACAGTGGCACTTAGTGTCCATGTCTGGTACTGCATCCCAGGTTTTGTAGATTTTTGAATACCAGTTTAATGTTCATTCATTATGTCAATAATTAGTGAACACTTACTGTGTGGCAAACCTGGGGGGATCCAGAGATGAGCAAGACATGGTCCCTGGCCTCAGGAAATCCACATCCTTAAAGAAGATGGACAGGTATATTAGGACAATAGGTGGGAGAGGAGACAATTTGGACCTGCAACCCCTGGCTGGGACATCTGGGAAGTCTCCCCAGCAGAGGTGGCACTTGCGCTGAGTCTTGAATGATGAGTAGGACACTGCAAGACAAGTGAGGAAAGGGTATTTCAGACAGGGGCAACAGTGCTTGCAAAAACTCAAGAGTGTCCATGGAAGGTAGAGTTGCTAGATAAAATAGAAGACACGTGATTACATTTGAATTTTTTAAAAATAAATGTTTTAGTACAAATATGTCCCAAATATTGCACGGGGCGTACTTATACCAAAACGTATTTGTTGTTCATCTGAAATTTAAATTTGACTGAGCAGCATCCTATATTTGTGTTTGCTAAATCTGGCAGCTCTACCAAGGAAGGGGGAAAGAGTTAGGGATGGCAGGAACCTAGGAAACATTAGGGATGTCGCAGGAGAGACTGCACAATGGTGGGTCATGAAGGGTCTGGAATGCCAGGCTAAGGAGTCAGCCTTCACCCTGTGGGCACTGGAGAAGAACTTTGTGTGAGGGACCCCAAACTTGGTACAGGGGAACAAACACAAGCCCTCCCTCATGGGCTTAGAGTCAAGGGGGCGAGAGGAGCCTCAGCCGGAATTTGAGGGGGCATAGCAGAAACCCCCTCCTGTGGCACCCACAGCAAGTGCTCTGGGACTGAGAAGGAAGAGGTGCATCTGGCTGGGATGTCAAGGAGGCTTCCTGGAGGAGGAGGCAGATGATCTGGCTTGGCAAAAGAGACTTCCTCTCTGCTGCTGCCCCACCCAGCTATCCCTGCCTCCCCCTGTTATGGGGGTGGTAGAGACACATCTTCAAGTCAGCCCCCTTCATATCCCCTATATCCCAAGCTTTTTCTCCTCTCCTTTCCTCTGAACCTGCTGCCCCTTCTGCCAGGCATGCACATCTTTGTCTGGGTGGTTCCTATTTGTTCTTTGAGATCCCATTCCAGTGACCCCCACTCACGAGGGAGCTTTCCTGACTTCACCTGGTAGCCCCTGATATGGTTTGGCTGTGTCCCTGCCCAAATCTCATCTTGAATTGAAGTTCCCATAATCCCCACCTGTTGTGAGAGGGACCTAGTAGGAGGTAATTGAATCACGGGGGTGGTTACCCCCATGCTTTTCTCATGATAGTGAGTGAGTTTGCACAAGATCTGATGGTTTTATAAGGGGCTTTTCCCCCTTTGCTCGGCACTTCTCTCTCCTGCCACCATGTGAAGAAGTATGTGTTTGCTTCTTCTTCTGCCATGGTTGTAAGTTTCCTGAGGCCTCCCCAGGCATGAGGAACTGTGGGTCAATTTAACCTCTTTCCTTTATAAATTACCTAGTCTTGGGTATGTGTGTATAGCAGCATGAGAAGGGACTAATGCAGCCCCCGTCCCAGACCAGGTCACATGCCCCTCGGTATGTGCTTACCGAGGTATAACAGTGTGAGCCTGTTATACCTATTGATTCATTTTATTATCCGAACAAACTCTGAGGTAGCTACTGTTACTATCCCCCTTTTACAGATGAAGACACAGAGAAGTTAAGGAACTTGCCCAAGGTCACAGAGGTAATATATAGTAGAGCCAGGATTTGAACCCAAGAAGTCTGGCTCCAGCTTGTGATCTTAACCTCCATGCTATAAAGCCTGTAATAACGTTGCACGCACTGAATCTTCATTGTTTTGGGAAGGTTTTCAAGGGCTCCGTGCACTCTGTGATGTGTATGTGACTGGCATGTACAACTAGGTGTGTGTTTTTCTGGATAAGCATTCACAGATTTTCATCAGAAAAAAATTGTCTCAGGAGCTTCATGATCTTCAAAGGGTTGGGATCCTCACATGCTTGCTTTTCTGGACTGAGCTCTCCAAGGCCAGGAGCTCTCCAAGGCCAGGGCCTGTGCCTTAGCTCCCTGTAGAACCCCAGTCCCAGCCTAGTGCAAAGAGGGTATTTGTGGAAGTTTTGCCGGGCAGCTGACAGATGCCTAAACGAGCATCATCTGTATCTGATCCAACCACATCTCCACTCCCACTGCAGCAGCTGGATCTTTGTCCTGTCCTAGACTCCTTGGATCGCCCTGGGTAGCATTCAGGAAGCCAAAATTGGTGTTCTTCATCTCTCAAAGGAGAAGACACTAGGTTTGGGGTACCCAAAGGCATGGACATTAGATAGAAGTGGCTCCATGCAAGAGTCTGGTTTCATTTTTTTTTTTTTTTTGGTTGTATTTTTTTAGATAGGGTTTTGCTCTGTTGCCCAGGCTAGAGTGCAGTGGCACAATCATGGCTTACTGTGGCCTTGACCTCCCAAGCTCAAGTGATCCTTTAACCTCAGCCTCCCAAGTAGCTGGGACCACAAGTATGTATCTCCATGCCCAGCTAATTTTTTTTTTTTTTTTTTTTTTTTTTTTAGAGAAAGGGTCTTGGTATGTTGCCCAGACTGGTCTCAAACTACTGGGCTCAAGTGATCCTCCCACCCTGGTCTCCCAGAGTTCTGGGATTACAGGTGTGAGCCACCGTATCCAGCCTGGTTTTGAATCTCAAAGCAACCCTGAACTGATAGTGACCCTGAGCATCATTTTCCCATCTGGACCTTAGTTCTTGACTCACCCAAGTGTGCTGAGGCTGAACAAGGGCTCTTATGCTTAACTCATCAAGGCATAGGGCAGGGAAGGGGATGCAGAAGTGAATGAGATGGGCCTTCTCCGTTCAGTCTCCAAGAACTCACAGTATAGTCCTCAGGGTCTGCACATAGGAACCACTCAATACATGCGTATTAGTCAGCTTTTCCTGAGATAACACTGCAAAACAAACAATCCCAAAAATCCAACACCTTCCAACAAGTGGCTATTTTTCTTGGCCATGGGTTTATGTCTGTGGGTCAATAAGGGTGGCCCTGTTTCATCCTAAGAGTTGGGTCATGGTCTCCTCCTGTTTCTCATGCTGGAGCCAGTGGTTACCCAGTGCAAGTTCCTCTCATGGCAGAAGCACAAGAGGCCAAGACAAATTGGCAGGGATCTGTAAAGCCTCTGCTTGCATCAAGTCCACTAGAATGTTCCAGTGGCCAACACAAGTCATGTGGACAAATTCAACATCCATAAGACAGAGACATATAATCTGCCTACTTTTGTGGGCAGTGTTGAAAAGTAACATGGCAAAAGGCATAATTCTATTAAAGGGAGGGGATGAAGAATTGGGAACCATAGATGTTTATCCAATGGCCAGACCTGCCCCCAATGTGGCAGGAGCAGGCAGTGGGCTCTGGGCCCACTATGAGCCACAACCTCACTAATTTTCTTCTCTGTTCCTCGGCAGGAGCTCAGTGAGTACAACGCCACAGCCATAAAAAGCCCCACCAACACGGTCACCGTGCAGGGCCTCAAAGCCGGCGCCATCTATGTCTTCCAGGTGCGGGCACGCACCGTGGCAGGCTACGGGCGCTACAGCGGCAAGATGTACTTCCAGACCATGACAGAAGGTGAGCAGAGTCCAGCAGGCAAGAGGAGGGCACAGACTCCACAAACAGAACAAACTCAAGGGTCACCATTCCCATGAAGCACCTTTGTGCAGATTAGAAAAGGCACTCCCTTCTAGATGTCAGCCCTCCCTCCCTCCTAATTTCGAACCTTTGTGCACAACCATATATAAAAGCCCTGTTTCTGTTCCCGTTGTGTCAGCCAGGCCACTTCCTTTCCCAGGACTCTGGGGAGCTCAGCCCTAACTTCCAGAGCCACTCTGAGCAAGTCATGCATTCCTTGGTCCAATTTTTTCTCATCTATAAAATGAAAGCATCACATTCAATCTGAGAGAGTAAGCATATTTTATCCATACACAACTCCAGTGACTTACAACTGGACTGAGAAGGATTCTGAAGCTGCATCCGAGTTCAGCAGGAAGAAGTTCTGGGATAGATTAGTACTGTCTGCTCCAGGCAAGGGAATGGGAGATTGTAACCTGTGTGCTACGTTTACTACTCTGGAACTACATGGTCTCTAAGCACCATTCCTGCTCTAATAATCTTTAGAAGCAGCACAGTTTAAAGAATGTGGGCTCTGAAGCCAAAGAAATGAGGATTCCATTTCTGATTTAGCCCTAACTGTATGTGCCTGAACAAGTCACCTTACCTCTCCAACCCTCAGCTTTCTCATTTATAAATGGGGGTGATAACAATGATCTCATTATCACTATCATTATCAAACTAGTGTAAGAATAAGAGACCTAGCACAGGGTTGGCACTAAGTCCCAAGCATATCAGCACTCACCAGATGGTAGATAAGTCATAGTTTGTCATTGCTGTGTGTCTGGAATCCCTTTTACCAGCCAGTCAAACTCCAGGGTGGCTCTATCTGACCAGATTCCAGCATCCTCTCTTAGTATCTGCTCTAACCACTAGGTGTGCCTTGGCCTTTGCCTGGTTGAACATTTCAGAGGCTCCTGGACTCCTAAATTCTTGCCTTATCACAAAAATCCTCCCTATGGCTCTACCATCTCTTCCAGCACTCACCTCCTCTGTAATCTTTCTGTTCCTCGTGGCAGCTTTTTTCACCTCTCTAAGCCTTTTTCCATGTTGGGTGAGTGTCATTGACTGGGAACTGGGAGACTGTCCCAAGATCCTTTTATTAATTCAACAAATGTGGCTGAGGCCTTGCCACTTACCAGGCCAAGTGTGGGCACTAAGGTCCCAGAGCACATCCCTGATCTCAGCAAGTTCCTGTTCTGGTCAGTGAGACAGATGAGAAGTAAAAATAGCTAGGTGCGGTGGCTCACACCTGTAATCCCAGCACTATGGGAGGCCAAGGCGGGTGGATCACCTGAGGTCAGGAGTTTGAGACCAGCCTGGCCAACATGGTGAAACCTCATCTCTACTAAAACTACAAAATCAGCCGGGTGTGATGGCAGGCACCTGTAGTCACAGCTACTGGGGAGACTGAGACAGGAGAATCGCTTGAACCCGGGAAGCAGAGGTTGCAGTGAGCCGAGATCATGCCATTTCACTCCAGCCTAGTGACAAGAGTGAAACTCCCACTCCAAAAAAAAAAAAAAAAAAGAAGTAAAAATAATAAAATGTAAATCAATGATAGTGTTAATGGCATTGAGTGGTGGTTTCCAAGAGCCAGGCTAATGCCAAGTGTATCTTCTGCATTCTTCCAATTCAACTCCCACCCTTGGATCAAGCAGACCTGGGTTCAAATGTCTGGCTGGGGTGCTACTTTCTTTGTGACCTCAGGCACATCATGACCTCACTAAGCCCAGTTTCTTCATCTGTAAAATGGGGTAATCATAGGACTGTTCCGAGATACGTAACATACTTAGCACAGTGAGTGACACATAAAACATTCAGGGACAAGAATAGTTAATATTGATTGAATGCTTGCTTAGGTGCCAGGTGTTGTTCTAAGTGCTTTACCCAACAATCCTGAGATGGGAAATATTCTTCTCCCCATTTTACAGATAAGGCAACTGAGGCACAAAGAGGTAAGTCACTTTGCCTTATCACACAGTCACTTTGCCTTATCACACAGTCACTTTGCCTTACTAAGTCACTTTGCCTTACTATCACACAGATAGTAAGTGGCACCATCGGGAGTCAAACCCGGAGAGTCTGTCTCCAGAGTCTGTGCTTTTAACTGCCTGTGTGTGTGTCAGCTGTTATTATTGTTGATTTTCACATCAACATTGAGATGTAGGAATTATGCCCATTTTATGGATGAGAAGTTGAGGATTGGAGCAGTTCATGGACTTGTCCAGGGTTACTTGTGAGACAGTGACAGTCCCTTTTCTGCATGGGCAGGTAACAGGTGCTCTGTCAGGGGCAGGAACAGAGCCTAGGGATCCCAGGAGACCCAGCAGCATGGCAGGGGGTAGGGGACAAGGGTATTACGACTCCCACAGCCAGGCTGAGAATGCCCTACCATGCTTTCTCCCCAGCCGAGTACCAGACAAGCATCCAGGAGAAGTTGCCACTCATCATCGGCTCCTCAGCCGCTGGCCTGGTCTTCCTCATTGCTGTGGTTGTCATCGCCATCGTGTGTAACAGGTGGGTGGGGTCTCCAGGCTTGGCCAGGCCTGGCTGTCCCAGATGGCTTCTCTCTCTCTATTCAGTCATCCCTCTACAGTGCTGGTGAACCGAGGAGGCATTCTCACAATTGCAGGGAGAGATGTGGGTAGGAAGTGGAAGGCTTCAAGTGGCCTCCCACTACCTAAGCGGCCGCCATGTGCAATCCATCCCTTTGGGATAGGCATCGCCCCTGACAAGCCCACTATTGAAAGAGGTGGCACATTGAGACACTAATGCAGTGGGCAAGAAAGATTGCAGGATGCTAGGAGTTTAGTGGGTGGTAGAAGGGGTATACAGATTGTCCTGCTTTCTGCATGAGTTCAGGCCCCCTGGCTCAGGTGCTGGAAAGACGGGGAGGACTTGGGAGGAGGAGGGGGGAGGGACCTCCCAAGTGGCTAGGACGGTACAAGCAAAGGCAAGAGGGTGGGGCCAGTTCCTTGACTTCTGCTGGGTATAATGCAAAGCAAGATTCTCTTCTTCTTTAAAGAGTTCCCCATTTCAGAATAGACTGAACCATAAGTTCAGGTGGACAGAAGCCCCTGGGGTTTCTGGGGCCAGAAGCCGTGGCTGGAAGATGACTTTACTTTTTGAAGGGGGCTTGGCTGGAGGGAGAACTGGGGAAGATGTGAACCTGGACTTGAGGTGGGAGGAGTGGGAAGGGACAAGTGGGGCCAAAAGGGGCAGGCAGGGAGCCCTCTGGCAGGGGTGTGGCTTCTAGGGCCTGCCCACCCTCTCCCTATCACCTACTGTGGCTCCCAGCTCCCTGGGCGCCTTCAGGTGGCTCCAGCCCTTTGCTCTTGTTCCAGAAGACGGGGGTTTGAGCGTGCTGACTCGGAGTACACGGACAAGCTGCAACACTACACCAGTGGCCACAGTATGTACACACCCAAGCGGGCTGGAACCCTTGGGCCCTTCACTGTCGGTTCCCCAGTGACCTCTTAAGCCATCTTTGACCTCCTTCTGCCATGCTGCAGGCAGACAATGTCAAGTGGTTGCCTGGTTGCACTAAGCTCACTCTCACCTCTAGGCCTTTGCAAGTGCGGTTCCCTCTGCCTCAAGCGCTCTCCCCCTTTCCCTTTACCCATGTAGCTCTTACTCATCCCTCAGGCCTCACTGTACACACACTCCTCCAAGCAGCCTTCCCTGACCCCACCCCATCCTGGGTTTAGGGGCTGCATCTGTGCTCGCAGGCTGCATTGAGGTGGCTGTTTCTTATCTCACCACCCTGTGATAGTGGGGGCCGCTGGAGACCTGGAATTGTGTCTGATATTTACCATGTCTCCCCAGCACCAGCGTGGTGCCCAGCACATAGTAGGCACTAGACATATTTGCAGAATAAATAAATGAATCAAATTGAATAAATAAGATGATGAGGACTCTGGGCTCTGGCCCAGGAGGTGAGAAAAGCAGCAGGAGTCCCTTCTTCCTCCTCTTCCTCTCACTCTGTGGCTCCAGACCCCTGTTCTTCCCCAGTGACTCCTCTGGTGGCCTCTTCCCCTTACCCAGTGCCCTCATTTCTCCCACCGTCCCATCCTATATCAGGCCAGGGCTGGGGATGTATGTGCCACACACACAGAGATGTCCCCTCCTGAAGGGCCAGAGAGAAAAGTAGATCATAGATTCCTCTCTCCACTTGACCTGGGCAGAACCAGTAATCAGGGAGTCGGGGGAGAGCAAGAACCTTAGTCCTTACTTCAGCTCACTCAGCAAAAAGGAGTTCTAAATGGGTCCAACATTCATTCTCAAACTGTACTCAGTGCGATGCCCTGAGGTTCCTCAGGTGCCTGCCTCTGGGTACAGAGGCCCATCATCATATCCCTGCCCTTGTCACACAACTGTCGTGGGCCTACCACATATGCCAGGCACTGTTCTAGGTGCTGGGGATCCCAGCACCTGGTCATAAGGCCAGGCACAGTAGCTCACGCCTATAATCCCAGCACTTTGGGAGGCTGAGGCAGGCAGATCACTTGAGGCCAGGAGTTAAGACCAGCCTTGCCAACATGGAGAAATGCTGTCTCTACTAAAAATACAAAATTTAGCCAGGCACAGTGGTGTGTGCCTGTAATCCCAGCTACTCAGGAGGCTGAGGCAGGTAAATTGCTTGAACCCGGGAGGCAGAGGTTGCAGTGAGCAGAGATCATGCCACTGCACTCCAGCCTGGGTGACAGAGCAAGACTCTGTCTCAAAATAAAAAAATAAATAAATAAACATATAAGGCCAGGCACAGTGGCTCACGCCTGTAATCCCACCACTTTGGGATGCCAAGGCAGGTGGATCGCTTGAACACAGAAGTTCAAGACCAGCCTGGGAAACATGATGAAAGCCTGTCTCTACCAAAAAAAGTACAAAAATTAGCTGGGTGTGGTCATGTATGTCTGTAGTTCCAGCTACTTGGGAGGTTGAGGTGGGAGAATAGCTTAAGCCCAGGAGGCGGAGGTTGCAGCGAGCCCAGATCGCACCACTGCAGTCCAGCCTGGGTGACAGAGCAAGACCCAGTCTCAAAAAAAAAAACAAAAAAAAAGAAAGAAAGAAAAGAAAAATACATGTCATAAATGCAGAAGCGTATGGTATATTTGAAGATGAAAGTGCTATAGGAAAAAGACAAAGTGGAACAGTAATGGGCCGAGAGTTGTGGGGATCAGGGTGGCGTTTTTAAATAGGACAGCTTGCGTTGGCCTCACTGACAGGGTTTGACTTGCACAAAGATACAGAGGAGCTGGGAGAGTGAGCTGCTCAGAAGTATCTGAGGGAAAAGCATTCCAGGAAGAGGGAACAGCCAATGCAAAGGTCTTGAGGCTGGAGCTTCCTGGCAGGTTTCGGGAACAGCAGAGGCCAGTGTGACTGGAGCAGAGCAAAGAGAGAAATGGAAGCTTTGAGGGAGTCCAACGTGCAGATTCTCATCAGGCTCAGCAAAGCCTTGGCTTTTCCCTGAGTGAAATGGGGAGCTGCTGGAAGGTTCTGAGCAGAGGGATGACATGCTCCAAGTTACGGCCTTGGCGGGACTTCTCTGGCTGCTGTCTGGAGAATGGACCAAAGGGGCCGATGCAAGGAGACCAGTGGGGTGGCTGTTGGAAGAATCCAGGGAAGACATGATGGCGGCCAGACCGAGTGGCACAGAGAAGGTAGTGGGAAGTGGTTGGATTCTGACATATTTCAAAAGCAGAGCCACTAGATTTGCTGCAGGATTGGATGTGGGTACGTAAGAATGAGCAGAGTCTAGGAGCTCCAGGTACGAAGCCTCTGGGTAAGACATGATTTGAAGTAAAAGTTCCTGGGCTTAAAAATAGTTTGGGGCTGACCAGGCACGGTCGCTCACGCCTGGCCACCAGGCCAGGCGTTGGAGAGCTTGGCTCCCAACACTTTAGGAGGCCAAGGTCGGGAGTTTAAGACCAGCCTGACCAACACAGAGAAACCCCATCTCTACTGAAAATACAAAATTAGCTAGGCGTGGTGGTGCATGCCTGTAATCCCAGCCACTCGGGAGGCTGAGGCAGGAGAATTGATTGAACCCAGGAGGCAGAGATTGTGGTGAGCCGAGATTGTGCCATTGCACTCCAGCCTGGGCAGCAAGTACAAAACACCATCTCAAAAAAAAAAAAAAAATAGTTTGGGGCCAGGCACAGTGGCTCACCCCTATAATCTTAGCACTTTGGGGGGCCAAGATGGGCGGATCACCTGAGGTCGGGAGTTCAAGACCAGCCCTACCAACATGGTGAAACCCCATCTCTACTAAAAATAGAAAATTAGCCTGGCGTGGTGGTGTGTGCCTGTAATCCCAGCTACTTCAGAGGCTGAGGCAGGAGAATCCCTTGAACCCAGGAGGTGAAGGTTGCAGTGAGCTGAGATCATGCCATTGCACTCCAGCCTAGGCAACAAGAGTGAAACTCCATCTCAAAAAAAAAAAAAATAGTTTGGGGCATGTATGTAAAACTAGTTAAGCCATTAAAATTTCCAGAAGATAATTTAGGCAACTATTAACCAATACAGAAATAGAAAAGGACCTTCTAAGCATGAAAGCAATTGATAACTCCTAAGAAAAAGATGGACACATTTAACTACAGAGAAATAAAAGTCACCTGTACATTAAAAATAAAGGTCATAGGCCATGTGCCATGGTTCATGCCTGTATTCCCAGCACTTTGGGAGGCTGAGGTGGGAGGATCACTTGAGTCCAGGAGTTCGAGACCAGCCTGGGCAACATAGCAAAACCCCATATCTACAAAAAATGTAAAAATTAGCCAGGCATGGTGGCACACACCTGTAGTCCCAAGCTACTCAGGAGGCTGAGGTGAGAGGATCATTCAAGCCCAGGAGGTCAAGGCTGCAGTGAACCATGGCCTCACCACTGCACTCCAGCCTGGGTGACAGAGTGAGACCCTGTCCCAAGAAAAGTGAAAAATAAGGCTGGGTGCGGTAGCTCACGCCTGTAATCCCAGCACTTTGGGAGGCCAAGGCGAATGGATTACCTGAGGTCAGGAATTCAAGACCAGCCTGGCCAACATGGTAAAACCCCGTCTCTACTAAAAATACAAAAATTAGCTGGGTGTGGTGGTGCACGCCTGTAATCCCAGCTACTCAGGAGGCTGAGGCAGGAGAATCACTTGAACCCAGGAGGCAGAGGTTGCAGTGCACCAAGATTGCACCACTGCACCCCAGCCTGGATGACAGAGCAAGACCCTGTCTCAAAAAAAAAAAAAAAAAAGATTATATTTCCAAATAAGGTTACACAGAGGTACTAGGGGCTAGGACTCTAAGATATCTTTGGCCAGGTGCAGTGGCTCACGCCTGTAATCCCAGCACTTTGGGAGGCCGAGGTGGGTGGATCACCTGAAGTCAAGAGTTTGAGACCAGTGTGGTCAACATGCTGAAACCCATCTCTATTAAAAATACAAAAATTAGCAGGGCATGGTGGCGGGTGCCTATAGTCCCAACTACTCAGGAGGCTGAGGCAGGAGAATTGCTTGAACCTGGGAGGCGAAGGTTGCAGTGAGCTGAGATCACGTCACTGCACTCCAGCCTGGGGAACAGAGCAAGACTCCTCAAACAAAAAAAAGAAAAAGAAAGATTATAAATTATGTCATCCCCTCTTATTGCCCCAAGTAATGAAATCATGATCATAGATGTGGCTAGACGTACTGCATGGATTCTGTGTGCCAAGAATTGTTTCAATGCTTTACATGTATTTATTCATTTGATCCTTATAATTTCTCACTTTGAATATGGGGAAACTGAGGCACAGAGGTTGCACAGCTGCTCAGGGATGGAGCAGGGGTATGAACTCCAGCTGTCTGGCTGAAGAGCTGGCATCCTGTGCTGGCTCCATTCTGCTGAGCTGGAATGGGATAGGCTCCCATGCTCCGTCGCCTGGAGCCATTGGGGAGCATTGCTATGTGGTGTGTAAGTCAGTAATAAGGAAACAGGTGAGGTCTATTTTTAAGAGAGACCCCAGGGTTTGTTCCTAGATCAGCACATTTTAAGGCCTAAGATCCCCCTCCCTGCATCCTAAGCTCTAACGTTAGATCCAAGCAGAACTTTGTTCTGTTCAAAGCACTGCCAGCCCTGTGATCCCATATCCACCCACCCACCCTGTGTGGTCAGGACAGAGGAGGAAGCTGAGGCCCAGAGATCCATGTGACTGGCCTGTAATCACCCACACGGCCCCATGGTTTCCATCATTCAGCAGGTGCTGAGTGAGTACCAAGGTCTGTGATGCCTGGATATGGAGCCAGAGGGACTGACCTGGTTTTCATCCCTATTCTGCCACTGGCCAGCTGGGTGACCTCGGGGAAGCCATCAAACCTCTCTGAGCCTTGACATCTTTATATGGGAAGTAGCAAGAATGATACTTTTGTCACGGAATTGTGAGGATTAAATGAATTAAGGGACGTTAAAGTGCTTTGGAATAATATTTAATAATAGCCAGCTCTTCTTTGCAACAGTTTACAATTATTCAGCGTTTTCCTTTTGCCAACTACTGTACTGAGCCCTTTAAAAAGATACTCTCGTTTAATCTTGCAACCCCCTTAGGAGGTAGGTATTGTTTATTATACCCATCGGGTAGGTGAAAAAAGTGAGACACAGAGGTTAAGTAACTTGCCCAAGGGCACACAGCTGGATCAACACAGTGGTTGATCCTGGCTTCAAACTCACAAAGCAGCTGATTTGTGACCAGAATTAGCAGCCAGTGCCAGAATTCAGACCCAGAACTCTGTACACTGGTTCCTCTTCCCTCATTGTGAATTTCGCATTTGAGGGCAGAGCAACAGCCAGTGGCCAACACCCGTAAATCATCCAAACAACAGCCCAGGATTTTCTGTAGCCTTTGCCTGCAGAGCTCCTCACCCGACCTCGGTTCAGCAAGTGCCCCTTCTGAGAGCCAGACTTGTTGGAGGCTCTGGCCACCAGGCACTCATTCACCTTCTATTCCAAGAGACAGACTGGGGAAGCACCTGGGAGAAATTGGCAGCCTGAGGGTTACAAGTGGAGACTCTGTAGCCGGCGTGGGTTCAAACCCCACTTCTGCCATTTATTAGCTGTGTTGATGTCATTTAATTTCGTGTGTGTGTGTGTGTGTGAGTGTGTGTGTGTGTGTGTAACAGGGTCTCACTTTGTCACCACACTGGAGTGCAGTGGCACAAACACGGCTCACTGCAGCCTCTACCTCCTGGACTCAAGCAATCCTCCTGCTTCAGCCTCCCAGGTAGCTGGGATCACAAGCCTGCACTGCCATGCCTGGCTAACTTATTTATTTTTTGTAGAGATGGGTTTCTGCCATGTTACCCAGGCTGGTCTCGAACTTCTGGGTTCAGGCAATCCTCCTGCCTCAGCCTCCCAAAGGGCTGGGAGGTACACAGTAGAAAAGCCACACAGACATCAAGATCATAAGAGTGGGTGTGGACTCAGGACTGTGGGAGCCTGAGGAGAGGGTACAGGTCTCCCCTGGAGCAATCCAGGCAGTCTTCACAGAGGGGATGGCATTTGATCTGGTCACAAAAAGAAAGAGAGAGTGTTCCAGGTAGAGAGCACAACATGAACAAAAGCATGGAGGCAGGAAATAATGAAGTGTGTCTGAAACCCCTGGGTCAATAAGTCCTGTGAGCAGGCATCTAGGGAGCAGGGAGCTGGAAGTGAGGCCAATCCATGGAGAGCTGGGAATGCCAGGCAGGGGCATGCAGCTTTGTCCTGCAAGCAGCAGAGGCCCTCTTGACCAGCGCTGCTGGCCACAGCATGACGATGGCATCCAGTTGCTTGGCAGTGGAGGTGAACAAGGAGGGTTTGAGCTGCTGTGCTTCCCCTTACCTCCCTGAGTCAACCCATTCCTGTCCTGTATCCCCATCAGAAAGGGCCTCCCTGAGTCATGTTGGGAGGGAGGCTGAAAGCCAGTTGTCAAGAACCACAGGGCGTGCATTGAGTCTGAGCAAGCAAGAGAGCATCCCCAGGAAGCCGATGCCCTGGCTCTGAGAAGGCTGATGGGGAAAGAGGTGATCGTGGCGGAATACTCCAGCAGGCGGCATGGACCAGATTCTGGTTGTATTTCATCCAGGAGGCAGTGAACATGGTGATTAGGAGTACTGGCCCTAGGCTTAAGTCTGACAGACCTGGCTTCAAATCCTGGCTGTGCCATTTGCTAGCTGTGTGGCCTTGGCCAGATGACTTAGCTTCTCAGAGCCACAGTTTCCTTATGTGTGAAATGGGAATAATGGTCCTTTCCTCTAAGAGTTTTTGAGTGGAGGAGCTAAGGCATATAAACAGCCTGGCATGGTGTTGGGCACAAAGGGCTCAGTAAGTGACAGCTGCTATTATGATTCTGTCTGTGTCATTTGGATTCTGCTCAGCCCTATAGACATTGAGTGTCTGCTGTGTGCCAGGGGAGGGAGAAATCAGAAAAAAAACATGTGTCCATTTCCTCCTCCCAGGCACTCACAGTCTTGGATGGTGGTTCTTACCTCTTTGGGGGCCTCAGACTCCTGGGAGACTCTGCTGAAAGTTTTGGAGCCTATGGCCAGAAAAACATATACATGTATAAAATTATTAAAAGTCCAGAGGTCAGGCCAGGCGCGGTGGCTCACGCCTGTAATCCCAGCACTTCGGGAGGCCGAGGCAGGTGGATCATTTGAGGTCAGGAGTTAGAGACCAGCCTGGCCAACATGGCAAAACCTATTAAAACTCTATTAAAAATACAAAAAATAAGCTGAGTGTTGTGGCACATGGCTGTAATCCCAACTACTTGGGAGGTTAAGGTGGGAGAATCACTTGAACCCCGGAGGCGGAGGTTGCAGTGAGCTGAGATTGTGCCACCGCACTCCAGCCTGGGTGACAGAGCAAGACCCTGTCTCAAAAAAAAAAAAAATTAATTAAAAAAAATCCAGAGGTCTATACTCAAGGTTGGATTTTTTGAGAACTTTTATTTTTGACAATATTTATTGCCATAACTTTTGGACTTTAGAAGCAGCATGAATTGCTTTTTGAATAGAAAAGGACAATCATAATAAATGCATCCCATCTCAGGAGGTTACCAGATCTCCTACTGCTCATACTCAGGACTGCTAAGTAGCTCACAGACCCAAATTAAGAAACCCTGACCTCAAAGGTTAAACAAATACCCACACAAATAATCCCAAATAAAGCTAATGTGTTAGAGCAGCGGTTGACAAATTTTTCTGTAAGGGAACAGATAGTAAATATTTTAGGCCTTATGGGTCTCTCTTGTAACTACCCAACTCTGCTGTCATAGCTTAATAACAGCCACAGGCAAAGGAATGAGCATGGTTGTGTTCCAATAATACTTTATTTACAAAATAGGCTATAAGCCAATTCGCCAACCCCTATATTACATGCTCTAATGCCTAGATTCCTGGAATGTCTAAAATAGAGGCCAAGAGTGGTCAACTCATATGTCCAAGGTCACACAGCTGAGCAGGGTTGATGGCCTCACGCACCAACCAGCCAAGCCTTATGGTGACCCAAGGATTTCAGCTGCCAACTCCTAGAACTTCTACCTCCAAAGCTGCAGCTCCCGGAGTGGCAGGAGAATGTGAGCAGGATGCTGGAAGAGCCAGAGGAAAGCCTGGGCTCAGGGAGGACCGGGAGGTCTGGGTGTTGGAAGACCAGCTGTCTATCTGGGAGGCGGAAGATGGGTGGGTCATCTTTCCCTTCTTTCAAAGCGTTTTGCCAACTCAGTGCTGGCTGTTCAGAATTGGGTCTTTGACATCCAGGTTACCTTCTTCTCTTAGTGCATAAAAAAATAAGTGTGGGACAGAAGAGAGGGAGAACAAAAAATAATAATAATAATAAAACTAAAATATGCATCAAATCAGGAATCAAATGCCCCATGTCTAGCTTCGTGCTGATTACCAGAAAATCAGGGATCCAGAAGGGGTTAAGACTTGGCTAGAGGGGGACCTGGGAGGTGGCCCAGCAGCTGTGGACACTCAGTCCCTGGTGAGTGGGGCGGCCCCTCAAGGCTCTGGGGGCCCATTTGGGAGGGCTGGGCAGCTAGAAAGGGACCCTGGGAGAAGAGGAGGCTTGAATTAGGCCTGGAGAGACAAGGAGGAGCTCTCCTTAGCAGAACCCCAAAGACAACACGGTCTATTGCCTGCTGTTTCTGTATTTTAGTTCCAATTCGCTCCCTTCCTTTTTGCCCCCCTCTTCGTTTACGTTGCACCCCTTGATTCTGTATCACCTATCGATCCGTTTATCCATCTGTGCCCACGCCCATACCAGACATTGCTTATCAGTCCTGCCAGTCTCAGCTGCTCCAGAAAACCACTGTTGATCAGTGAGAGTTGGAACAAGAGCTAAGACCTATCTGCCACCCCTGCTGGTCTCTGTTCCCCTCACCTCCTACTCGGTTCACGCCCATCTGCTCAGTAAGACCCAGAGAGGTCAAGTACCTGCAGGGAGTTGCCCAGTTCTTATGGGGGCCACATGGGCGTGGATTTCCCTCCATGGAGGGACTGGCTCCCGCTTTTCCTTTTTGTGTGCATCTTGAGTCAGTCCATATGACAGAGCCTGGTCTTGTCCCCCAGTGACCCCAGGCATGAAGATCTACATCGATCCTTTCACCTACGAGGACCCCAATGAGGCAGTGCGGGAGTTTGCCAAGGAAATTGACATCTCCTGTGTCAAAATTGAGCAGGTGATCGGAGCAGGTAGGTGGCTGGTACTCTCACATGTACTATGACCTTAGCCATGGCTGGCGAGACCACCCCAATGTATACCCTTGGGGCAGAAGGTAGGATGTGGGACAGGTGCCTCAAAGGACCCCCCAAGGCCTGAAGGTTCAGAATGACCATGAAAGAAGGGCCCTCAAAGGTCATCCAGTAAAACCACCTCACTGACAAAAGAGGAAACTGAGGCACAGGGCTGGGAAGGGACATGCACAGTGAGTCAGAGCTTGAGCTGGGTCTGGAGCCCAGTTCTCTGGACTCCTGGTCCAGTGCTTTTCCTTCCTCCCCCCATGTATCCCAGTGCCTTTCCCCATCTCCCAGGTTCCCCTGCACCCTCACCCCCATGCCCAGCCAGGGACAACCAGAGAACAACCATGAGGAATTTACTGTCCTCTCCCAGAGGTGACTGGGACTTTTCTGGACCCCTGACATTCTTGAAGGGGTTCTGTGTCTGCAAGGATGAGTGGGCCACTGAGAAGAAAATGTACCTGCAGGCCCCGTGAGTGGACGTGACAGGGAACGGGAAGGTGGCCCTTCCACCTGGCAAGTGACATCCTGTCTGTCTTGGTGTTTCTGTCTCAGGGGAGTTTGGCGAGGTCTGCAGTGGCCACCTGAAGCTGCCAGGCAAGAGAGAGATCTTTGTGGCCATCAAGACGCTCAAGTCGGGCTACACGGAGAAGCAGCGCCGGGACTTCCTGAGCGAAGCCTCCATCATGGGCCAGTTCGACCATCCCAACGTCATCCACCTGGAGGGTGTCGTGACCAAGAGCACACCTGTGATGATCATCACCGAGTTCATGGAGAATGGCTCCCTGGACTCCTTTCTCCGGGTAGGGGAAGGCAAGAGGGCCAGGGGCCCATGAATGGGGCAGGAAAAGGAACAATGGACATAGCTTCATACTGTCAGAGCCTGAAGGGGTCTTGGAAAAGCTCTAGGTCAGGAATGGCTTGCAGGCTGTCACTTTCCATTCCCTTATCCGTGGCAGGCACTGCTAATCAATCCCAGCACTCTCATCCACTAAGCCCAGAGGCAGTCCCATAATTCTTCTCAGTATGGTTCCCCAGGAAGCCACAATCAGTTGATCAGAGTTGGCACACATCTGAAATCTGTTTCCATTCCTGCTCTTAGCCAGCCTTCTCATTATGCACAGGAGAAAACGGGCTCAAAGAGAGGTAGGATTTGCCCAGAGTCACCCAGAGGGTCAAGATGAGGCCTGGACTGGAACCAAGTGTCTTGACCTCTCATCCAGGTTTTCACCAGATTTTGGAGTTCTCCAGAGCTCTATAGGCTGGTGGGAGGAGTTCAGAGCACAAGGCCAACAGAGGAAAGTGTATAGGCCTCCCAGGACACCAAGTCAACTAACCAGACAAAGCACCAGACTGGACATCAGAAGCAGGCCAGTGGACCAGCTGCCATTCAGTAAATATTTGTGAAGCACCTAACATGTGCCAGGCACCTTCCATACACCTTCTTGTATAACCCAGAATAGCCCTGGGAGATGGGTGTGATTTAGGCCCATTTAACACACAGATGAGGAAACTGAGACTCAGAGATATTAGGTCACATGTCCAAGGTTGCACAGCCAAGAAGGAACAAAGCCAGAGTCAAACCAAGCGTGTCTGCTTCAAAACCTGTGTTCTCACCACCACCCTGAAGTTGGCCTCTGACGGGCCTCTCTGGGGTCCCGAAGCATCTGAGTCCTTCCCCAGGGGAGCCCAGAGCCAGGCTGGCAGGGCCCTGCTCTGGTTTCCCATTATGAGGATGATGCAGAGCTCTGATGCCTGCTTTTCTGTTTACTCTGTGTTTTCCCCACTTCTCCCAAAGCAAAACGATGGGCAGTTCACAGTCATCCAGCTGGTGGGCATGCTTCGGGGCATCGCAGCCGGCATGAAGTACCTGGCAGACATGAACTATGTTCACCGTGACCTGGCTGCCCGCAACATCCTCGTCAACAGCAACCTGGTCTGCAAGGTGTCAGACTTTGGGCTCTCACGCTTTCTAGAGGACGATACCTCAGACCCCACCTACACCAGTGCCCTGGTAAGATTGAGGCAGGGAACACCGGAGTCACAGAGCCAGAGAAGAGGGCATGAGTGTCCATCTCTCCCTGCAAGACACTTTCACTAACGCCCAATTGGGCCAAGCACTGTCCTGGGCCCTGGAGACAGGGGGACAGGAACCACAGCTCTTGCCCTCTTGCAATTCCCACACTGGTGGGGAACAAATGTGCAGAGCCATGTGGAGTGACAGGGCTGTAAGCCAGGACAGCCAGCCTTGGAGGCAGAGGAAGCCTTGCTAGAGAGGTTGATATCTGAGCTGAGAGCCGAAGGGCCCGGAAACGTTTGTCAGATGCCATGTTCTCATGGCAAAGTCCTGTGACAGGAATACAGGCTGTAGGGGCAGTGGTAGTGAGCAGTCATGCTAGAGAGGTAGACAGGGCTGGACCTTGGAGCTCCTGGAATGCCCAGGTTCAGGACTCTCTCCTGAAAGCAGCAAGGGTTGTTGAAGGTTTTAAACTGAAAGGACAAAGAGCCCAGAGATGGGTGCAAGTAGGCAAGTCACTTGAGTACTGTGCCATGTGAGACATGCCTCCTTGATGGGGAGACATAAGGCACAGCTGTGGGATTGAGGGCAGCTGACAATTCTTTGGGAGCTCAGAAAGGCTTTTGGAGGGACTTGAGGATGAGAAGGAGGTTTCCAGATGGCAGAGTGGGAAAAGGCACTTCATGCAGAGGGCGCAAATGCCCAGTGGTCTGAAGCTGCATGGTAAGTTTGGGGCACAATGAGGTGCCTCATGAGATTGGGGCATCACAGGGCACAGGGTGGGAGGATTAAGAGAAGAGGTCAGACAGGCCAGCCTCCCACCCACAAACCCTCCTCTTTCTGTCTCCCAGGGCGGAAAGATCCCCATCCGCTGGACAGCCCCGGAAGCCATCCAGTACCGGAAGTTCACCTCGGCCAGTGATGTGTGGAGCTACGGCATTGTCATGTGGGAGGTGATGTCCTATGGGGAGCGGCCCTACTGGGACATGACCAACCAGGACGTAAGTCTCCAAGGGGATAGGCAAGGCCTCTCTGGCCCGCCAGATGGGAGAGGGAAGATCAGGGCTCCTGGCCTTATGCCAGTCTCCCAGAGTGTGGGACATAGGCTTCTGAGATCATGGGCCTGGCTCCCAGGGCAGCTGCCAGCCCAATGGTGGCTGACTCGAATGTCTGCACAGGACTCTGGACTCTCCAGGGGGTAGGAAGTAGGAAAGGCCACCCATCCACACATCAGCACGTCTTCAGGATGCATGCACCTGTGGCCAGCCCCAAATGAGACCACATCTGCCCTTCAGGTGTTCACCACCTAACTGGGGGACAAGACGATTATTCAGGGAACCAGATGTTATGATCAGGAGCTTTTACGATCAGGTGCTAAATCAGAGTAGCCTGGAGGCACCGAGGCACCGGCAGCATGGGCAAGATCAGCCAGGAAGTGATCGCAGGACAAGTGGGCTTCGAAAGGTCGCAGGACATGGAGACTTGAGGGCTTCCAGTGGGAAAGAACAGTGTGTGCAAAGGCTAAGGTGGGCTAATGCGGGGTTGAAGCCAAACCAAGGGATTTCCATTAGCAAAAATGAAGACAGGAAAGACTCGAAGAAACTTCTTACACAGGGAGGGTGACCCACAGTTGAGCTGTGAAAGGTGAATCTGGCCATGGTGGCAGGACAGGCTGAGAGGGGTGTTTGGATGCATTTCCTTGACAGAGAAGCAGGTGGAGATGGTGGGAGGGAGCCCCAGCCAGGCTTGAGGCCATGGTGTGGGCCTGATGGAGGGAGGTATCTCACACCTGGAGCTGTAAATGGCACTAAAATCAAGCATGTGGCCACGTGGGGTCAAGCAAGGAGGCAGATTGGGGAGGCCTTGGGGTCATCCAAGCCAATAAGGGGCTCACAGGGTGGGAGGAGCTGGTGGAACCAGGCACAGGAGGGTTATCTTGGTGGACCCTGGGGAGAAGCTATCTCAGGGCGCTGGATTTCCCAAGATTGGCAAAGGGTGAGGCAGGAACCCAGCTGCCATGTCAGATTGAGGGTCTAGATGGTGGAAACCCAGGTCATCCCATCCCTGGGGCTGCCTCCAGGAGGTGAAAGTGGTTGCCACAGCAACTAAATAGGTCAGACGTGCAATGTACTGGGGGTAAGACGGGCCTGGCAGAGGGTAGATGCCCTCAGCCCATCCACCCAACCCCACTGCACTCCTGCATTGTCCCAGGTAATCAATGCCATTGAGCAGGACTATCGGCTGCCACCGCCCATGGACTGCCCGAGCGCCCTGCACCAACTCATGCTGGACTGTTGGCAGAAGGACCGCAACCACCGGCCCAAGTTCGGCCAAATTGTCAACACGCTAGACAAGATGATCCGCAATCCCAACAGCCTCAAAGCCATGGCGCCCCTCTCCTCTGGGTAAGGCCCCGCCCTGGCCCCGCCCTGGCCCTGCCCCAGCCAGGCCCTGCCCCTGCCCCAGCCAGGCCCTGCCCCTCTTCCCGTCTCCCATCCCTTCTGCCCCCACTTCAGGCAAATGCTCTTCCTTACTGCAGCTTGGGATGGGGAAGGACAGAACTAGTGTTTGTTGGGTACCTGCCCTGCCTTAGGGGTGCAGGAGAGCAGAGGACACAGACTGCCCAGAGGAAGAAAAGGACATATACCCTGTGGGTGCAGAGGAGGCATCTTTTAAAGCATGGTGGGAGAGGACAATGAAGAAAAATTACCAAAGGAAGGCCAGGAGAGATGGCTCACGCCTGTAATCCCAGCACTTTGGGAGGCTGAAGTGGGTGGATCGCCTGAGGACAGGAGTTCAAGACTAGCCTGGCCAACATGGTGAAACCCCTTCTCTACTAAAATTTACAAAAATTAGCCAGCCCCTGGTGGTGTGCACCTGTAATCCCAGCTACTCAGGAGGCTGAGGCAGGAGAATCGCTTGAACCCAGGAGGCAGAGGTTGCAGTGAGCTGAGATCGTGCCACTGCACTCCAACCTGAGTGGAAAGAGTGAAACTCCAGCTAAATAAATAAATAAATAAATGATTACCAAAGGATCCAGAATCTTAGCTCGTGAATAGATATGCCTGTCACTAAGTTTCCTTCCTAGCTACCCTCACACTCAAACCTGGACCCTCTAACTTCCATTTATATCCTCATCACACACATGCTCACACAAATCCAGTCCTACATGCACAGATGAACACACAATTAGGCACAAACACTCATGCCTGTTCACACACACAGTCTCAGGCTCTCACACCTACACACATCCATAGGCACCTGCACACACACACCCATTCAGAAGTTTGTACTCACCATACACCCATCTGTGCCCCCACACTGAGTCAGCATCCCCATGCCTGAGAGACGGGCTCGGCCTGAGGGGTATTCGCTCGGGGACCTGGTGCCTCCCTTCTCCTCAAGGCTCAAGCCTCCCAGGGCAGGCTCCATGAGGCAGCAGCTCTCCTCTACCTTCCTTGGGTGGCTGTCACAGGTCACACTGCTGCCCCTGCACACACTTACTCCTCAGGACCCACAACCCCACAGGGTTTCAGAGGGGCGTCTGGCCAGGTATACTTAGGATCTAGGGCTGGCTGTAGCCAAGTCCTTAGGAAGGACTTGGGCCAAAGTCCTTCTTCCAGCATGTTCTTATGAGCGGGAGATCATCATGCTTCCCTCTGCCTGTCTCTCCTCACCATGACCCTGTGTCAGCCACCCCTAACTCTCCAGATCAAATCCCTCTGAGCTTTAAACCTCATGAGAGCCATTTCACTCCTTGCCAGCCAAGAAGTCATTCCCATTAGCGCCGCCAGTCTTAGCTGGGCTTTGGAGATACAGTCTCTGGACAGTCCAGAAGGTGAGCTTCCTATAGCACAAACCAGGGTGGAGAAAGGATGGAGAATGGCACTGGGAGAGGAAACTGTGAATAACCAGAATAGTTAGTCTAGCTGAAATCCCTCCTCCTGAAAATAAGCATGGAGCTGCATCTTCCCCTCCTCACTTCCGAGGTCCAGCCTCTTGGCCATCCCTGCAGTGCCTTCCCTAGACTTCCCAGTTGGCCCCAGCTTTGAGTTCTGCACACACACTCGCTCTCGCACGCTCACATATATATGCATGCATGTTTCCACAGGTTCAAACCCATGCCCGCACTCATGCAGAAATACTCACGTACATACCCCTTCACCTGTGTTCACATAAATGGATGCACACGTGCACATTCACGCATACGCAGCCTACAGGCATGTCCCTGCACGCTCCCTGCAAACAGGTGCCCTGACCATCTCTGTCGCCCACTCCCAACCCCAGCATCAACCTGCCGCTGCTGGACCGCACGATCCCCGACTACACCAGCTTTAACACGGTGGACGAGTGGCTGGAGGCCATCAAGATGGGGCAGTACAAGGAGAGCTTCGCCAATGCCGGCTTCACCTCCTTTGACGTCGTGTCTCAGATGATGATGGAGTAAGTGCCCAGCCACTTCTGCTTGTCACCTTAGCACCCCCTCTCCACCGGCCCCACCAGCCAAGTGGGGTGATCTGGAGGGTGAGGAATAGATCATGTCCCAATAGGGAAGCAGGGACCAAGGGGCAAGATGGCCAACTTCGGAGTCACCTGTGGACTGATACCCAGGTCTGCCTGCCACCTACAAGCTCTGTGACCTTGGTCAAATCATAGCACCTCCCTCAGCCTCCGTTTTCTCACCTACAAACTGGGGGTTGGTAGGAAGGTTGAGGGAGATATAAAGGAAGCGGGTGCTTAGAAAATGCAAGCTGGCAGCTGGGCACAGTGGCTCATGCCTGTAATCTTAGTACATTGGGAGGCCGAGGCGGGCAGATCACAAGGTCAGGAGTTCAAGACCAGCCTGACCAACATGGTGAAACCGCGTCTCTACTAAAATGCAAAAAATTAGCCACGCGAGGTGGCATGCGCCTGTAATGCCAGCTACTCGGGAGGCTGAGGCAGGGGAATTGCTTGAACCAAAGAGGTAGAGGTTGCAGTGAGCTGAGATCACGCCACTGCACACCAGCCTGGGTGACAGAGCGAGACTCTGTCTCGAAAAAGAAAGAAAATGTAAGCTGGCTTCCCCCTCCCAATAGCAGGGGAGGGAAGGCCCCCTAGGGACCCTGATTCCGACTCAAGTGCTCTTCCACCTCACACCATAGTCGCTCCCTCCAGCTGTGGCTGCCTGCCCACTCCCCACTCCCCACTCCCCAGTACTCCTTGCTTTGCCATCTTCCTCCTGGGGAAGCCCAGGCAGCTCTCTACCAGGCACAGGACCCCTTCACCCGCACATTTCCCTAACACACGTGCTTCTCTCCCAAAGGGACATTCTCCGGGTTGGGGTCACTTTGGCTGGCCACCAGAAAAAAATCCTGAACAGTATCCAGGTGATGCGGGCGCAGATGAACCAGATTCAGTCTGTGGAGGTTTGACATTCACCTGCCTCGGCTCACCTCTTCCTCCAAGCCCCGCCCCCTCTGCCCCACGTGCCGGCCCTCCTGGTGCTCTATCCACTGCAGGGCCAGCCACTCGCCAGGAGGCCACGGGCCACGGGAAGAACCAAGCGGCGCCAGCCACGAGACGTCACCAAGAAAACATGCAACTCAAACGACGGAAAAAAAAAGGGAATGGGAAAAAAGAAAACAGATCCTGGGAGGGGGCGGGAAATACAAGGAATATTTTTTAAAGAGGATTCTCATAAGGAAAGCAATGACTGTTCTTGCGGGGGATAAAAAAGGGCTTGGGAGATTCATGCGATGTGTCCAATCGGAGACAAAAGCAGTTTCTCTCCAACTCCCTCTGGGAAGGTGACCTGGCCAGAGCCAAGAAACACTTTCAGAAAAACAAATGTGAAGGGGAGAGACAGGGGCCGCCCTTGGCTCCTGTCCCTGCTGCTCCTCTAGGCCTCACTCAACAACCAAGCGCCTGGAGGACGGGACAGATGGACAGACAGCCACCCTGAGAACCCCTCTGGGAAAATCTATTCCTGCCACCACTGGGCAAACAGAAGAATTTTTCTGTCTTTGGAGAGTATTTTAGAAATTCCAATGAAAGACACTGTTTCTCCTGTTGGCTCACAGGGCTGAAAGGGGCTTTTGTCCTCCTGGGTCAGGGAGAACGCGGGGACCCCAGAAAGGTCAGCCTTCCGGAGGATGGCCACCCCCCAGGTCTGCAGCTCCAGGTACATATCACGCGCACAGCCTGGCAGCCTGGCCCGCCTGGTGCCCACTCCCGCCAGCCCCCGCCTCGAGGACTGATACTGCAGTGACTGCCGTCAGCTCCGACTGCCGCTGAGAAGGGTTGATCCTGCATCTGGGTTTGTTTACAGCAATTCCTGGACTCGGGGGTATTTTGGTCACAGGGTGGTTTTGGTTTAGGGGGTTTGTTTGTTGGGTTGTTTTTTGTTTTTTGGTTTTTTTTTAATGACAATGAAGTGACACTTTGACATTTCCTACCTTTTGAGGACTTGATCCTTCTCCAGGAAGAAGGTGCTTTCTGCTTACTGACTTAGGCAATACACCAAGGGCGAGATTTTATATGCACATTTCTGGATTTTTTTATACGGTTTTCATTGACACTCTTCCCTCCTCCCACCTGCCACCAGGCCTCACCAAAGCCCACTGCCATGGGGCCATCTGGGCCATTCAGAGACTGGAGTGAGATTTGGGTGTGGAGGGGGAGGCGCCAAGGTGGAGGAGCTTCCCACTCCAGGACTGTTGATGAAAGGGACAGATTGAGGAGGAAGTGGGCTCTGAGGCTGCAGGGCTGGAAGTCCTTGCCCACTTCCCACTCTCCTGCCCCAATCTATCTAGTACTTCCCAAGCAAATAGGCCCCTTTGAGGCTCCTGAGTGCCCTCAGATGGTCAAAACCCAGTTTTGCCTCTGGGAGCCTAAACCAGGCTGCATCGGAGGCCAGGACCCGGATCATTCACTGTGATACCCTGCCCTCCAGAGGGTGCGCTCATGCTCAGAGACACGGGCAAGCATGCTTCTTCCCTTCCCTGGAGAGAAAGTGTGTGATTTCTCTCCCACCTCCTTCCCCCCACCAGACCTTTGCTGGGCCTAAAGGTCTTGGCCATGGGGAAGCCCTCAGTCTAGGGATCTGGCCACAGACTCCCTCCTGTGAGCCAACACAGACACCCAAGCAGAGCAATCAGTTAGTGAATTGAATGGAAATAAACGCTTTAGTTATAATATGACCCCTGTTCTCTGTAAGTTCCAAGGGAGACCTTGGTACCCTTGGGATGCACGTGACCCAGGTGCTAAGGGTTGCTCTTCTAAGCAGCCCTTCCTCCCTCAGGCTTCCAGAAAGCCCAGGGCAGAGAAAACACATGGAGAACGACAGCTCCACGTGGCCTTTCTGGCCCTGGCTTGTCAAAAGCACAGGCAACAAAGGAAGTGAGTTGGAAGTGGCTCAGAACTCAGCCTTCGATGCCCTGGGAATCAGGGTGAGCCCCTGCAGGTACATAAGTAGCAGAGAATTGACGAGAGTGCACTCGGAAGAGGGTCTGGGTGTCAGGTGAGCTGTCACAGTGGGAACGTGAGGGTCTTAGAGTGCTCATGGACCCCCAGGCACAGCCAACTCTGGTTTTCTCTGTGCAAATGAGCTCTTGCTCACATTAAAATCAGAATTGTCCACGTGGCAGGAGGAGGCAGGGAGATGGATGTGCCATGGATATCGGGTCTGACTGAGGAAGGGGAGCCAAGGAGACTACCTCTCGGGACCTTTCCCAGATCCGAGGAGATGGCCAGTGAGAAAGATTCGGGCCACAGGCAGCCAGCTAGAAGCGCCACGGTCAGAGTGAACATCCAGCACAGCACAGCCCATCGTCTGTCACTCACCTGTTCCGGGAGCCTGAGCTGCAAAGGGAAGGAAGGGATTAGAGAGAAGTGTGGGCCCCCCATGGGGACAGCAGGACGAGCCACAGGGAAAGCATTGGCAGGTTTCCCACAAACTGGCCGGCAGTGGCCCACTGGCCTTCACTTTGTGCCCCAAAGGTGCCCTGCGCGGGTGGCAGCTGTCTCGGCACACAAGGTCACCTTCTGGCGGGAGCTGCCCTGATGCTCTTTAGATTAGTTCTGTCTCCCCAGCCCACCCCCCAACTGTTCTGGGGCCCCACATGGGGCTGGCAGTCGGTGCTTCCCGTCAGATGGCTTCCTGTCCTAAGCCGCTGAGCTGGTGACCACTAGCCAGCATGTCTGCCCCTCCACCCTCCAGGGCCGAGGTCCTCAGTGGCCATGGCCCCCTGCAAACCTGCTTCCCAGAGCACAGGTGCTACCAGACCTCTGTGTCTCCACTTCAGGGTAACAAACAGATGTCACTGTGACTGTCCCAGGGGTACAGGCGCTGCTCACATCTCTTCCACCCCCACCCACCCACCCCACCCGCTACCGGGGCAGTCGCCCCGCCCCAACCTCTTGCTTGCTGCTCAGCGGGGAGTGGCAGGCCGTGTTGCCAAGCGCCTTCCACTTACACCACCCGCTCGCCCAGGCACACAGCTCTGAGCCACCCGCTGCCTGGTTACTAATCCTTTCCTGGCTCAACCTCCCCAAGTGCCAGCCCCCGCCTGCCCAGCAGTGTTAGGGGAGTTTCCGGCTGCTCTGCACACAGTTGGTACTGCAGGAAAGAAAGCTGCCTTGTAAACACAGGCCAGGGCACCGTGGAAATGGGGACCAGCTGCTCTGGGAGGGTGCAGCTAGCAGAGCTGTGCAGCGCCAGGCTGGGTAGGAGAGAGCCATGCTACCCACCCGCACCCCTACTGCTACGAAGCCCCCAGAATGGGTCATTGTTGGTGCTCAGCAGTCCTCTCCCTGGGGGATGATATCCGAAATATCAACTGCGAAGACTCGGGCAGACCAATCAGAATAGATGATGGCCTGAGTGCTGGACCAGAGGCCTCAGAGCAGGGACCCGGGTGGCGGGGCAGTAGGAGACACTGAAGGGACTCAGGGCTATGGCTGTTTACTAACCAGCAGTGCCTCTTACTCAGATGGCATCAGCTGAACTTTCCCCATCATCTCTAGTTGGTCCCCACCCTGCCACCATCTAGGGGCTTCTCTGCCACCACCTTGTGAGCAGTCGCTAGCCTCACACTCCTCTCCCATCAGGGGCTCATCTCCAAAAGGCTGGGAGCTCCCACCCTGCCCAGTTAATCCTCCTGCCTCACTGAAGCACAGGAAGGACCCAGGCCCCAGACCATCACCCACCCCAGGGCTGGGCCCTGGGCCACTCCTGGCTCACTCCAGGGCCCCTGTTGTTTGAAGATGGTACCAAAGGCTGGAAGACTTGCTAGGGAAGATAACGTAAATGCATTCAAAAGACAGGGTACCACATGATGCTAGGGAAAGTGCATCATGACCGCAGGGTAGCAGCCTGCTCCTGTCACTAGGGATGTGAATCTGGGGAGACACTTCCCCTCACTGAGCCATCTGTAAAATGAGAGCATTGGACTGGGTGAGGCAGGCTGTGCAAAACACTTATACACCTTAGTCCCATGAGGAAGGAGTATTCCCCCCTGCATATTTTGGGGGAAACTGAGGCTCAGGGGGATGAAGTACTTTGCTCAGGATAACACAGCCAGGAAGGAGCAGAGCAAGGCCATGAGCTTTGGATTTTTCTGTTTCCAATGTCTCCTCTACCATGCTCAATTAGGTGACGAGAAACAGTTGGTGTCTGATGCTGGCCAGTAAGAGAAAAGAAAGCTCAAGTGGGCTGGGGCTGTCAGGGAGGGCTTCATGGAGAGGCTGTCTTGAAAATGACAGAGGTCAAAAGAAAGGTCACTCCAAGACGCAGCTGCCAGAATGGTCCAACACAGTGAGGAGTTGTGTCTGGATGGGCCCGTGGAACGGGGGAAGTGAAGGTTGATATAAGTGGAGGTTGAGGCAGTTTAGGCGTGATGTACAGTCCAGCCACAGCAGGTTCTTGAGCAGGAGAGTAGCATAGTGAGCATCAGGTTCTAGGAAGAAGCACCAGTTCAGTCATCAGATGGGGCAGGATGCCTCCCAGCTACTCCTCTCCCCGAGAAGGAATTGCCCCCGGAGCGGCCCTCATTTATTCCAGGAGAAGCCAGGCCCTGCTGCTTCAGTTTCCATCCTCACTGACGCAGATAATCCAAAGAGTCACTTCAGCTGCTTGGAACAGCAGGGTTGGGTCTTGTGCTACCTGATTCTTAATTTGGCTGATGTCTACCCCATTTCCTCCAGGCTTCTCTAGAGGTGGCAGGGGTGGGGTGGGGAGAAAGCTGCCAGACACCAAAGGAGCTGAGCCTGGCGGGGGCGGGCGTGCGGGTGGGCATGAGAAGTTGCTCAGGAAACCCATCCCTGCCCTGGTCACCCTAGTCCTGGAGAGATCACCCAGACGTGTTGGAATGAGTCTGGGGTCCTGTCTTTTCCAATAATGTGTTATCCTGGGGAAACCCAGAGGGAAGTTGAGGGAGCCCCACTGTGCTGTGTGATGCTACACACGCATGCGAATACACCACCAGGCGGCCTTGACCCAGCCTTCTGCAAAATGGCTTCTGCCATCAAACTTAAGGTGGAGAATGGTCTTGCAGCTGCCAGTTTTTCCTTCAGAGAAACTAAGGTCAGAGTGTTGGCTGCAGAAAAGGACTTGGCCTTTGTCACATAACAGGAAAGAGAGTCAACTCCGGGCACACCCCCTCGGAGGCTAATCTCAGGAGGTTGGAACCACAGGGATTGCAATAATCGCTGAATACTTACCATATGCCAGGTGCCAAAGCATTATCCTCTCCACTTTACGAGTGAGGAAACTGATTCCCAGAGGTGATTCCCAGAAGATTCCAACCAGGCCATCTGTCTGTAGTCCTTCCTTCCCACCTCCTGGGATTTCTCAAAATGTTTGCCATCGCCCACCTGTATCAGAATCTCCTGGGCTATTTATTTTTTAACTTGCAGACTCCTGGGCGCCACCCCAACCCCCTAAATCAGAATCCCTGGGGTTGGGCCCAAGAGTCTCCATTTTTTGACAAGCTCCTCCAGGAGATTCCTCCAGACATGGAAATCCTCACTTGACTCTTCCCCCACAACAAACTGCCCTGATGTCTGCAGAGAGAGGGTCTGCTGTAGACAGGGATTAAGAAAAAGCAGGACATTTTCAGATAGGATGCCCAAACCCAGATGCAGATTAGGACCCATGAAGTAGGGGGTAGAGCTGACCCTCAGGAATGTGCCCAGACAGAGCTAAGCTTTCAGGAAAATTAGAAAGACCCTCAGACCCAGAGTCTGTCTGAGTTTAGCTTCGCAGCATGAAGGCTGCCTTGAGAAAGCTGATATAACAAGAAGCAGCAGAAATTTAATACTTTGGAGGGGCCCAGCAACCCACTCAGGGCCACCCTGGGAGACCCCACAGACCCCAAGGCTATGGACCAGACCTGCTCGCTCAACACCTGGCCAGGTGGGGCCTCCAGCTGGACCTAGAGCTACAGATGCCCCACCACCACTACCAAGCCCGGCTACCCAGACCAAGACACGGCTTTTCCTGGAGGAGGGAGAGAGCAAAGGCCCTGTCTCTACCCAAGACCTAACGGCCCCTGTTGAAGGAGAGGGAGCAGGAGAGGGAGGAGGGAGGAGGTCACAGCCAGGACCACATACACTCTTGGGGGCCCTGCTGAGACTGCAAGAGTCAAGAATTCTAACGTTCCACAGGTGAAAGATTCCAAGATTCTAGGATTGCAAAGCCCCATCATTCTAAGATTCCAATGGAATGATTCCATGTTTCTAAGATTCCATCACACTATGATTCTATGCTGCTAATTCTTGAAATTTCGAGTCTCGTTGTTCGTTGCTGTTCCCCAGACCTGTGGGCCCTAGCATTTTTTTAAAAGCACAAAAAAAAAAGAGCAAGAAAGAGAGAAAGAGATGGGGAGGGAAACAGCTGAAAACAGACACTAAGAAAAGCCCCATCCCTTGGATCTGAGTTACAGATGCACCTTGGCAAGGGCCAAAGACCCTCCTTTTGAGTGGGGTGTGGAACGTCTTTCCCTGGTAGAGTGGCAGAATTGCATGCATCAGCCCTTCCTGGGGGGAAAAGGGGCTGGTTGTTCCAGGCTACAGCTGAGTAAAGCCCCACACAGGCCACAGTGCCCACTGGCTGGTGGACCTAGGAACCAAGCAGGGCCCCACTGGCTCAGTCTGGGGAGGGACTCTTCTGGGGTGGAATTTCCCTCCCTGCAGCAAGGAAGCTGCAGGGCCAGGAATTTGCCTTGGGAGACCCCCACTGAGGAATATTTCCGAAGCAGAACCCCTTCCTATTCAGAGCCAGAGTCTTAACACTGGACAACCACAGGGTCTTGCTGCAAACTCCAGAGCCAGGTGCCTTCCCTCTGACATTTGGGACATAGCTTCCATGGGCACACAGCCTTCACCCCCTTCCAAGACCCCCCTTGACCTTTCTAATCTTAGTCACTGCCTTCCAGAGCTGGGAGACCACACGGCAGAGGTGCCTGTGAATCACTCCGTCATCAGCCTGGCCGCTTTCCCCTCTGTGGAGAGGGACTCTGATGGGCAGGGGGCACCAAGTTGAGCCTCTGAGGCTGGCCCAGCATAGGCCAGGCAGGGACATTCACTCACAACCAGCCTTCTTGGACTCTAGAGAAGAGTAATTACCACTTGGTCATGCCCAGCCCCCAAATCATAATCATAGCTGCTATTTCTTGAGTGCCAGCAATGTGCCAGGCACCGTGCCCAACTTTTTATACACAATGTCTTGCCTAATCCTCACACCTCTGTGAGACAGGTACAATTATTACTCCCATTCCACAGACTAGGAAACTCAGAGACGTGACATGGTGGCTCTCCCAGGTCACACAGCCAGTAAGTGGCCTCTGACCCCAGCACCCCCCACTTAATCACTATGCTATGCTGCTACCAGTGGTACACACTCAGCCCCTCTCCACTGTCAGATCCTTTGCCAGTCAAATCCCAGATCCCCGGGGGGGCACTGTGGCACCCTCTTTGAGCGTGGCCTCCCTGGAGCTGCTGTCAGAGCCACGGGCTGTGGGAGTGAGTGTGCACACTCCTTCTCCTGAAGTGTCTGCCCCAGCCTGAGCTATGCAGACCAGAGCTCTCAACCAGGGTATGGGGCTGTCTGGCAGGGTTTCCCAGAACCCTGTTTCCTGTGGTCATAAATATGGGTTTTCCTGACAATGTTGGGAGGTCAGGGACTGATACAGCTGGGGTTCCGATGGCCGTGGGTCAGACCTGGCTCCTCCGGACCCCACTGCTGTGACCAAGGAAATCTCACCAGCTGTGTCCAAGATCAACTCTGACCCTGTTACTCCAATGCCTTTGTAGGAGTATTTTTAGCAGAACCTTTTTTTTTCCCAAAATAAATGTGAATTGTAAAAATTATCACTTGGACTCAGTATTTCTTTTTCCTCTGAGGTTCCCCAGAGAACAAGTAGGAGCTCTCAGAGGCCCGGGGCAGGGTTCTGAAGTATGACTAGGAGTTTTCCAGGGCTAAGAATGGAGCTAGGCTAGGGCCGGGCCTGGAGCTGGGGTTGGGGTGCGGATTTGGCCTGGGCTAGGGTGGAGTGTTGACATAAAGCAGCTTTTAAGTGTTCTAAGAACACCCCGTTTTGTTTTAACAGTTTCAGCTCTGCTGTCAGGGGCTTAGAGTTCATATCCCAACTCTGCCATTTGTTAGCTGCCTTGCAGAGGTCACATAACTGTGCTGAGCTTCATTTTCATGTCTGTAAAACAAGGGCAATTGTTTCTAACTCCTAGAGTGTGGGTGAGGAGTCAGTGAGATAGAGCATGGAAAGCCTTGGCACTCACAGACATGAGCTATTATTATTGTGCTGAGCAGGAGGCCCGTGACGGCAGGGCCAATGTCTATCATACACTTTTGCTGTGTTCTTTGCAACTAAGACGATGCCTGCTGAATTAGTTCATTCTCACCCTGCTATAAAGAAATGCCCAAAACTAGGTAATTTATAAAGAAAAGAGGCTTAATTGGCTCACAGTTCTGCAAGGCTGTACGGGAAGCATGATTCTCGCGTCTGCTGGGCTCCTGGGAAGGCCTCAGGAAACTTACAATCATGATGGAAGGCAAAGGGGGAGCACACATGTCACCTGGTGGAAGCAGGGGCAAGAGAGAGAGGGAGGAGGTGCCACACTCTTTTAAACAACCAGATCTCACCACAACTCACTCACCATCACAATAACAGCATGGTGGGGATGGTGCTAACCCATTCATGAGAACTCTGCCCCCATGACCCAATCACCTCCTACCAGGCCCCACCTCCAACAATGGGAATTACAATTCGCCATGAGATTTGGTGGGGACACAGATCCAAACCATATCACTTGCCTCATGCTAGACACTCAATACATATTTGTCAAGTAGATATCAGAGACATTCAGTGAGGGTTCCATGGTCAAATACATTTGGCAAATTCTGGGGTAAGGCAAGTTAATCAGATTTCTTTGTCCCAGGATATTGCAGAGTCTTAAATATGGTAAAAGTGCAATGTGAATCTCTAAGAAGGTGTTACCATTTGCAGGCTTTCCCTCTGGGAGAGCATCTCATGGGACCAGTGTCCCTGGGAACACACTTGGGTAATGCTCTGGGAGTTGCAGGTAGATCTGGAGCTAGGGGTTAAAGTTAGGCCTGGAAAACACTATGGCATAGAGCCCAGAAAGGGATGGGAACCAGGAGGCTGTCCTCTGATTCATCATAATTGTAAGTTTCATGAGGCCTTCCCAGGGGCCAAGCAGATGCCAGAACCATGCTTCCTGTACAGCCTTGCAGAATTGTGAGCTATGAGTGAATCATAACTCACTCATTCATTCATTCATTCATTCAAGAAGTACTTACTGAATTCCTACTGCACAAAAGTACTGCATTAGATGCCGTGGGGGAAACAAATGACTCCTGCCCCCAAGAGCTTATCAGGGCATTTGGGCCACTTCACTGCCCATGAATCAGGCACCCATGGAAAGCCAAGCACTAGGCTGGTGCTGGGAGCGCTGCAGTGAATGAGACCCATGCCTGCCCTCGTGGAAGTGCCTAGTCAGTGGAGGAGACCAGCAGGTACATGGGTCACTACAACGCAGGTGATGTGCATGGCATTCAAGGTGTCGACAGCTTCCGGGAAGGGAGCAACTAACCCTGAAGGACACCCCTTTGAGGAGCTGAGCAGGGTTCCAGAGCATGACTGGGAGCTCTCCAGGAAGCGGAGAGAGGATGGAGACGAGTATTCCAGGTCGAGGGAATGGCAGATGCAAAGGTATGAAGTCAAACACTGACGTAATATCTTTTGTGAATTTCTATGTGCTATGGTCTGAATGTCTGCAAAAATTCCTGTGTTGAGACATAATCACAAATGTAATAGTATTTAGTGGGGACCTTTAGGAGGTGATTGAACCATGAGGGCAGAGCCCTGGTGAAGGGGATTGAGGCCCTCTGAAAAGAGACTTCACCTCTTGGTCAGCTTGCTTGTTCTGCTCTTCTGCCACATGAGGACACAGAGTTTGTCCCCTTTGGCCCTTCCATCCCTTCCACCAAGTGAAGACACAGAGAAGGCACTGTCTATAAGGAGCAGGCCCTCATCAGATACTGAGCCTGTTGGCGCCTTGATCTTGGACTTCCCAGCCTCCAGAACTGTGAGAAATCAATTTCTGCTGTTTACAAGTTACCCAGTCTTGGGTATTTTGTCATAGCAGCAGAAACAGACTAAGACACTATGTAAGTAACACTGGCACAGAAGTGATTGCTAGATTAAATATAATACATGACCCCTTATGGCAGTTCATAAAGCAGGCTGGCAATGCCACCAGATCCCTTAAGGAGGACAGTCTGTGACAGCTCATGGTGAGGTCAGCTGGTTCAGGCACTACACACAGGCACACAGCACAGGTGGCTCAGCTTGCAAATTCCAGGCCTTCCTTAGGTGTCCTGGGGCCTCTGACCCATCACCCAAGATGACTTCTGTCTCCCAGCCTGGTTCCTCTGAGAAGCCTGGATCCCCTTTCTATTTCCACCTGCCCCAGTTCCTGGACCAAACTGGGCTTTCCTTAGACTCTCCTTCCCATTCTGAGATCCAGTACAATCTCACAGGGGTCTACTCCCTGCTCAGGGACCCTGACCCAGGTCCCCAACTCCCAGCTCTCTCATCTAACCCTTATTGGCTCCTCTCAACCTTCTTCTCACCCTTCTCTCCCACCCCTGGGACAGCTAAGACCAATCTTTGCCCCTCCAGGCTCCAAATGGGCATCCACAAGTACAGTCATTTCTCAGACACAGGGGCATCATGGCTACCACAACAAAATGTCATCAAGGAGAAAAAGAGAAACAAGGGAGGGGCTGTTTCCCATAGTGTCTCGCTGGGTTTGGAGTCATGGCTATGGAGACCCCACCCCCACCCCCATGGGACTATAGAAATGCTCTGCCCCTCCCCACCGCACCCCCCCTCCACTCCTCCACCAAACCCATCAGATCAAAGTGTCTGCCTGGATCAGCCCTGCCCCAGAAACCCTGATGACACAGTGCAGGGGACCCTGGAGCCACCAGCACCCCCTACCCTCTACCAATCACACTTGCTGCGAGCACCTCCTTCCTTGCTGCCCCTGTGGGTGGCACAAAGGTAAAACCAAGACTATTGCTACAAGCCAGGCACGGTGGCTCACACCTGTAATCCCAGCGCTTTGGGAGGTTGAGGCGGGTGGATATCTTGAGGTCAGGAGTTTGAGACCTGCCTGGCCAACATGGTAAAACCCTGTCTCTACTAAAAATACAAAAATTAGCCAGGCGTGGTGGTGGGCGCCTGTAATCCCAGCTACTTGAGAGGCTGAGGCAGGAGAATCGCTTGAACCCGGGAGGCAGAGGTTGCAGTGAGCCAAGATCACACCACTGCACTCCAGCCTGGGCAACAGAGAGACACTCCATCTCAAAAAAAAAAAAAAAAAAAAAAGACTCTATTGCTACAGTACAGTCCCTGGTGATGGTGAGTCCCCAGGCAGCAGAAACTGTGCTGGAGTTGACCCCATCTCCTTCCCTCAGCCCCCCAGCCCTACACACTCACACACATCCATAAACACCCACTTTCAGCCAGAGGCACTGCACATTTACACACACTCATTTGTAAGCAACTCCTACAGTGCACACAGTCATGTTGTCAGCTGCACACAGACACACATTCACACACAAAGCCGTGACATCCCTCCCGCCCCACATCCACGTGTACACACAGGCACACAGATGCAGGCTCATGCTCAAACTCAGCCCCGCACTCTGCTCGCATCACATGTACACGTACTCAGCCTCTGTCATTACAACAGAGAACATTCTTCAACACTACTCCACATCAGGTACCGTTCTGAGTGTTTTCCCTGTATCATCCTGCTTAATCCTCTAAACTTGTGCTTTTCAAATTATTTGTGGTGGAAGACTAGATTTGTTTTTCCTTTTTTATTTAACATTTTTTATTATTTTTAGAGATGACATCTCACGCTGTTGCCCAGGATGGTGTGCAGTGGCATCATCATAGCTCACTGTAGCCTCGAGATCCAGGCTCAAGTGATCCTCACCACCTCAGCCTCTCGAGGAGCTGGGACTACAGGTGTGCCCCACCATGCCCAGCTTTTTTCCCCCAACCTGTTGAGGATCCACTAGGTGGTCAACACCCTGTGAAATCAACACCCAAACTTGTCCAACACCCAAACCCTGTTCCACAAGGCCAGAGTCCACCAGTCACATGTTTGGATGCCCTGGCAATGTCAGGATGTCACACTAGGTTCTAAAATGTCTGTACCTATCTTGTGTCGTACACGGGTAACAAATAGTTCTAGGACAGGCAACATTCCTGGCTATATTTTAAGTGGCACTGCCCTAAAGCACCCAAGAAAGTAAACAACTGTCATCATCCCCATCTCACAGATGGGAAAACTGAGGTGCAGCATTTTGTTTTTTGTTTTTTGGGGTTTTTTTTTGAGACGGAGTCTCACTCTGTTGCCCAGGCTGGAGTCCAGCGGCACGATCTTGGCTCACCACAACCTCCGCCTCCCGGATTCAAGCAATTCTCCTGCCTCAGCCTCCCGAGTAGCTGGGACTACAGGTGCACGCCACCATGCACGGCTAATTTTTTGTAATTTTAGTAGAGATGGGGTTTCACCATGTTGGCCAGGCTGGTCTCGAACTCCTGACCTCGTGATCCACCCGCCTCGGCCTCCCAAAGTGCTGGGATTACAATCATGAGCCACTGTGGCCAGCTGAGGTGTAGCATTTTGAAGAAACTTGCCCACAGTTACACAGCTAGCAAGGGCAGGAGCCAGGATTCGAACCCAGTGGTCTGCTCTAAAACTCCGCCATCTCAGGTCCCTCCACACTTGGACACAGAGTTCCCCTCACACACACAACAGAAGACACCTGCAAACAGAGAGAGGCAAGCACTCCCAACATAAGCACACACATACAAGCATGTATCCATCCACTGCAGTAAACACACGTACACACACAGACATACAACCACAAGTAAACAGATGTGTCTGTTTTGCTAACCAAGAAGGTCCCCAGTGCCAGCACAGTGGCTGACACACAGTAGGCACTTAGAAAATATTTCCAAATAAATCAATACCCTTGTGCTCATTCGCCTTCCTACCCACGATGACACATGAACACATGTGCACAGACTCTCATGCATGGAGACATTCAGGGAGGGTTCCATAGACTAAACAGCGGGTTAAGAGCAGTCTTTGGGTTCGGGTATATGACAGTTCAAATCCTGTCTCCATCATTAATGCTGTGTGACACAGGGAAGTCACTTCACTTCTCTAAGCCTCAATGTCATCATCTAGAAAATGGAGATTAATTCATTTTTTTAATTTTTTAGACGGAGTCTCCTCTGTTGCCAAGGCTGGAGTGCAGTGGTGCAATCTCAGCTCACTACAACTTCTGCTTCCCAGGTTCAAACGATTCTCATGCCTTAACCTCCCAAGTAGCTAGGATTACAGGCGCACACCACCACACCCGGCTAATCTTTGCTTTTTTGTTTTTTAGTAAAGATGGGGTTTCACCATGTTGGCCAGGCTGGTCTTGAACTCCTGACCTCAAGTGATCTGCCTACCTCGGCCCCCCAAAGTGCTGGGATTACAAGCATGAGCCACCACACCCAGCCTAATTCACTATTTTCTGAGCAAATATTTATTGGCTGCCCATAAGTGATGGTCAGTTCACCAGGTACTGGAAATAGAGCAGTGAGCAAAACAGACAAAAACGCTTGCACACACAGAGCTCATGTCCTACTAGGGGCAGATAGGCACTTAAACAATCAAACACAATATATTAGGTGGGGAGGAGGCCATGAAAAAATTAGCAGGAAAGGCTTTGGGGAGTTCTTGAGCGGGATTGCAATTTTAAAATAGACAGAATGGACACAGAAGAGCACATAATCTAAGATCCCGTTTGTATGAAGATCAAGAAGAGTTCATCAATGGTGATAGAATTCATAAGCGTAGTTACTTCTGGGAAGTGTGGAGTGGAACCTTACAGAGGGGCTGGAAATGTTCTACTTCTTGACCTAGTTGGTGGTTGCACAGGTACAGGCATACGTAAAAAAGAAAAAAAAACAGGCACAAAGATTAGTGCACCAGACACATTTTTGTACATTATCCCTCAGTTTACAAAAACAGGATGGTCAGGGAAGGTCTCATTGAGAAGATGACATATGAACAAAGAAATGACTGAAGGGGGCCAGGTATGGTGGCTTGCACCTGTAATCCTAGCACTTTGGGCGGCCAAGGCGGGTGGATCACTTGAGGCCAAGTGTTTGAGACCAGCCTGGCCAACTTGACGAAATCCCATCTCTATTAAAAGTAGAAAAATTAGCTGGATGTGGTAGGCATGCCTGTGATCCCAGCTACTGAGGAGACTGAGGCAGGAGAATCACCTGAACCCGGGAGGTGGAGGTTGCAGTGAGCTGAGATAGCACTACTGCACTCCAGCCTGGGCAACAGAGCAAGACTCTGTCTCAAAAAAAAAAAAAAGAAAAGAAATGGCTGAAGGGGTGAGGGAGCAAGCGAGTGGCTCACCAGGGAAGTGCTTTCCAGACAGAGGGGACAGCAGGAGCAAAGGCCCTGAGGCCAGAGGATGCCTGGAGTGCTCAAGGATCCACAAAGAGGCCAGGATGCCTGGAGCAGAAAGAATAAGGGGGAGAGTATGGAGAGCTGGGGTCCTCTGTGGACCATGAGGGGAACTTGTACTTTTCTCCGCATGAGATGAAAGCTTGTGGAGTGTCTGAGAACACCAGTGCCGTGATCTGACTTTTAAAAGGACTGCTCTGATTGCCTTGCAAATGATGGTGGGGGGATGTATCAGTCAGGATTCTCCAGAGAAACAAAACCGGTACGATATATATTAAAAGATTTATTTCAAGGAATTGACTTACCCAAATCAGCTAGCACATCCAGAATCTGTTGGGTGGACCAGCAGGCTGGAATCTCTCAGGCAGGAGCTGATGCTGCAGTACAGAGGCAGAATTTCTCCTTCCTTAGGGAAACCTCAATTTTGTTCTTAAGGCGCCTTTTGCTGATTGGATGAGGCCTACCCAAATTACTGAGGATAATCTCCTTTACTTAAAGTCCACTGACTGTAGATGTGAGCTACATCTACAAATACCTTCACAGCAACACCTGGATTCGTGTTTGAATTATTGGGTTCTACAGCTTAGCCAAGATGACACAGAAAACCAACCATCACGGGGAGCCAGGGGAGAAGCAGGGAGACAGGATATAACGGTAATAACCCTAGAGGGAGAGGAGAGTGGCTTGGAACAGGGCAGCAGGAGCAGAAGTGGTGAAAAGCGATGGGTTCCAGGCACAGTATGAAGGTCAAGCCAGCAGGATTTGCTGATGGATTGGATGTGGGTGTGAGAGAAACTGGGGACCAAAAAGTCCTCCAAAGTGTCTGACCTGAGCAACAGGAAACATGGAGCTGCCACTAACTAAAATGAGGCAGACTGCAGGAGGAGCCAGTTTAGGGGAAGATGGAGAATTCCATTTTAGACATAAGTTAGAGATGCCTCTTAAACATCAAGCAGGCAATTGAATATATGAGTCTGGAGGCAGAGGAGTAAATCTGGAGTCTGGGATTTAGCCAGATGAGTCTGGCAAAGCCAGAGCGGAACCAAGGAGATAAGAGTAAATGCGAGAGTGACAATAGCAGCCGGGCGCGGGTTCACGCTGTAATCCCTGCACTTTAGAAGGCTGAGGCAGGCGGATCACCCGAGGTCAGGAGTTCAAGACCAGCCTGGCCAACATGGCGAAACCCCATCTCTACTAAAAATACAAAAATTAGCCAGGCGTGGTGGCGTGCACCTGTAATCCCAGCTACTTGGGAGGCTGAGGCAGGAGAATCGCTTGAACCTGGGAGGCGGAGGTTGCAGTGAGCCAAGATCATGCCACTACACTCCAGCCTGGGTTACAGAGTGAAACTCTGTCTCAAAAAAAAAAAAAAAAAAAAAGAGTGACAATAGCAATACACCTTGGGGCCAAAGCTAGGTACAGAGCGCAAGGCAGCATGACGGATGAGGACAAGGCAAAGGTGTGGGACCAATGCATTTGTTATTGGGGTGCAGGGGGAGATTGTTGGAAACAGGAAGCTGGAGAAAGTGACTTAGGAATATGAGAGGTAGTAGTTGGAAATCGGGGTCCTTAAAATTAAGATGATTGAGAGACTGCTGTTGTTAAGTCAAGGGAATGACCACAGGACACAGGAGGTAGGATAGATGGCAAGGGAGGAGCTCAAGGAACCCAGGGGCAGGGTGTCAGCAGCGTCATCCTAGGTGGTTATTAAAAGCACCAAGAATTCAGACCCAGCCAGGCGTGGTGGCTCACACCTGTAATCTCAGCACTTTGGGAGACCGAGGGGGGCAGATCATTTGAGCCCAGGAGTTCAAGACCAGCCTGGGCAACATGGCAAAACCTCATCTCTACCAAAAAAAAAAAAAAAAAAAAAAAAACAAGACAAAAAATTAGCCAGGTGTGGTGGTGTGCACCTGTAGTCCCAGCTACTCGGGAGGCTCAGGTAGGAGGAGGAGGCAGGAAGGGCAGGGGGGTGGGAAGTCTCCCTGATGGCCTGAGAGTCAAGCTGGGAGTGCTAACCCTCCACCTTGCAAGGCCTTCATGAGGGCTAAATAGGCCCACACTATGTAGGGAGGGCTAAATAGGGCTAATGGGTGGCCACAGTGCCCAGCAGACAGCCTGGCACATAGTAAGGGCTCTGTAAGCGCTACTCCCTGTGACCCCCTAGAAGCAGCCCTGCACTGACAGTGGGGGATGGGACGCGGGGCAGGGATGGAGGCTGAGTTTGGCCTTTTTTCCATGGAGCCGTTCTGCCCCCTGGGGGATGGGGCAGGCAATGGCCGGAGCTGAGCCCCAGAGAGAAGTATTTTATAATATCCTGGGGTAGGTGGGGAGCGGTGGGTATTTGACTCCCTGCCCCCGCCCCTACCCTGACTGGGAGCCAGGCCAATGTGTGGGGAGCTAGAGATACAGTGATGGGGCAGGAAGCAGAGAAGATCGAATCAAAGATTATTCCCCTATCAGCTGCCCTGGGTACCCCTTTCAAAGGCCCCACTTCTGACTTATTAATTAATAATACTGGCTGGGCCTGGTGGCTTACACCTGTAATCCCAGCACTTCGGGAGGCCAAGGCAGGAGCATCACTTGAGGCCAGGAGTTCAAGACCGGCCTGGGCAATGTGGTGAAACCCTGTCTCTACAGAAATTTTTAAAAATGAGAAATAATAGTAATAATAATGTATGCCAGCTCCAGGCTACTGGCCTCAGAATTTCTCTACATGAAGAACTCGGGAGCAGCCAGTCACTGGGGTGAAGAGCTAGGAGACTGGTCTTGCAGTTGGAGTTACCTAGCCAGGGTGCTGTTTGTCTTCAGATGGCGAGTTTGTTGGAGGCAGTCTGGGGAGGGTCAGCCAATGGACCCCGCCAACCATGACACCTCCATCATATTTCATCACTGAATGTTATGACCACCTAGATGGTTACTACCAGGGTGGACTATTTCAGGTTTAATAACCAACTTCCAACTGTAGTTACTGGATGCTGGTTGACATTCCTGTTTAAGTTAAGAAGGTAAGATAAAAAGTGAGGCTGGGTGTAGTGGCTCACGCCTGTAATCCCAGCACTTTGGGAGGCCAAGGCAGGCAGATCACGAGATCAAGAGATCGAGACCATCCTGGCCAACATGGTGAAACCCTGTCTCTACTGAAAATACAAAAATTAGCCGGGCATGATGGCGCGCGCCTGTAGTCCCAGCTACTCGAGAGGCTGAGGCAGGAGAATTGCTTGAACACAGGAAGCAGAGGTTGCAGTGAGCTGAGATCGTGTCACTGCACTATAGCCTGGCAACAGAGCAAGACTCTGTCTCAAAAAAAAAAAAAAGATAAAAAGTGAAATAGGCCAGGTGCAATGGCTCATGCCTGTAGTCTCAATATTTCGGGAGGCCAAAGCAGGAGGATAGCTTGAGCCCAGGAGTTTGAGACCAGCCTGGGAAACATAGTGGGACCCTATCTCTACCAAAAAAAAACAAAAAAAAAAACCATTTTTTTTTTAATTAACTGGGCATGGTGATATGTGCCTGTAATCCCAGCTACTCAGGAGACTGAGGTGGGAGGATCATGTGAGCCCAGGTCAAGGCTGCAAGGAGCCATGATCGTGCCACTGCACTCCAGCCTGGGCGACAGGCTAAGACCCTGTCTCAAAAAAAAAGTGAAACAATAAAGATTATGTTGGAACTTCATTCATTCCTCAGTGACATAAGTGATTTCTATTACAGAATTTAATTTTTATTTACTTATTTATTTATTTTGAGACAGAGTCTCACCTGTAGCCCAGGCTGGAGTACAGTGGTGCAATCTCGCTCACTGCTACCTCCGCCTCCCGGGGCCCCGTTCAAGCAATTCTCCTGCCTCAGCCTCCCTAGTAGCTGGGATTACAGGCACGTGTCACCTTCCCAGCTAATTTTTGTATTTTTAGTAGAGACGGGGTTTCACCATGTTGGCCAGGCTGGTCTTGAACTCCTGACCTCGTGATCCACCCGCCTCAGCCTCCCAAAGTGCTGGGATTACAGGCATAAGCCACCGCGCCCGGCCTAGAATTTAATTTTTAAAGATGACATTAACAACTGGCTCCCAAAATTCCTGGAAATGTACCAGTTGGCTCTCAATATCCAGTGTGAACTATCTCTCATGCAACACCGGGCTGTTCTCCCATTTTACAATGGTGGAAACTGAGGCTCACAGAGATGGGGTATCTCAAGCGCTGAAGGTCAAGCTGAATGTGGCCTGGTTGGGGCAACACCCAGGTACATTTTGCTCTTACGCTGAGTTCTTTCAACTGTTTCCTAGATTTTCAAACTCCCTTCTCAGAAAATTCCAGCATCTTCTCTCCCCATGTCTTCTCTGCATCCCTAGAGCTCTTCAGTGCGATACACAGAATTTCTTCTTCCTCCTCCTCCCTCTTAGAAACCAAATTTCTGGCAAAAGCAGCCTGAGGCTGAATCCTTCTTCGCAGCTTTACAGGGTCACTAACTCTGGAGTGAGCCTCAGGGGCCATGAAGGAGCCCCTGGGCCCAAGGGAGAATGACAGGTGCCCAGCCCAGCCAGCACACACTCAGGTGACCCAATAAACCCATCTTCAGTTCACACTCCTAAATCCCACAAGGATTGGTACAGAGAGTTATAGAGACCTAGAGACCTGTGTTGGGATCCCACTGATAAACTCGTGACCTTGGCAAGTCAGCTCACTTCTCTGAGCAAAATGGGGTTTCTAATCCCCACCCTCGGGATTGCTATGACAATTATCTAACAGCTGCCCTCCTTCTTTCCCCAGTGTCCTTAAATGGTGTGATTCACTGGGTGCCAGGGGCCCCTCACTTATCCCCAATGTCTGGAATTGCACCATTAAAGGGTCATATCTTGGGTTTTTGGCACTGCCTTCTTCCAGCTGTTCTTTTTCAATCCTACCACTCCTGGAGAAATAGCTGATAAATCCTGCGCACCCTTAGGAGTGAGTTGATCCAGGCTTCCTCCCTGCCCGAGGCCCTGGGATCTTCCCCTTCACCATCTCTCTTCCTCCCCCAGGTGGGAAGGAGCTGAAGCCTGACCTCCCAGCTGGAGGCCACAGCCAGAGTCCTTGGCTTGGGTCTTCCCTCCACGGAGTCTTAATCTCCCCAGGTGGGGAAAGGAATCCTAACCCCTTGCTTTTCCTCTTCCCCTGCAGGGCCCCCAGGTTTTCTGAAGGGCTCCTTTTCTTTTCTGTCTTTTTTTTTCTTCTTTTTTTTTTTTGTTTTTTTTTTTGAGACGGAGTCTCACTCTGTCACCCAGGTTGAAGCAGTGGCGCGATCTTGACTTACTACAACTGCCACCTCCCAGGTTCAAGCAATTCTCCTGCCTCAGCCTCTCAAGTAGCTGGGATACGCCCAGTGGGAGGATCGCTTAAGCTCAGGAGTCTGAGACCAGCTGGGCAACATAGTGAGACTGTCTCTACAAAAAAAAAAGAAAAGAAAAGAAAAAATAGCAGGGTGTGGTGGCACATGTCTGTGGTCCCAGCTACTTGGGAGGCTGAGGCGGGAGGACTGCTTGAGCCCAGGAGGTCATGAGGCTGCAGTGAGCTGTGCACCAGTGCACTCCAACCTCAGCAACAGAGTAAGGCCTTGTCTCAAAAAAAAGCAGAAACAAAAAATCAGATTTACATGTTGTTTGAAACAAAAATTACATAGCTTAACAATATTCAAAAACCTACCACATCTATGTCTTGGCAGGAAAAAGAAAAAAATATTCAAAAACCACTAGAATCCATTTCACTAGTGATGAGATGTTTGCTAAGGACACTTCCAGCTCTAAGTCTTAGAATTTCTGCATTCAGACTGGGAGTGGTGGCTCATGCCTGTAATCTCAGCACTTTGGGAGGCCGAGGCAGGTGGATCACCTGAGGTCAGGAGTTCAAGTCAAGCCTGGCCAACATGGTGAAACCCTGTCTCTACTAAAAATACAAAAAATTAGCTGTGCGTGGTGGCATGTACCTGTAATCCCAGCTACTCGAGAGGCTGCGGCAGGAGGTTGAACTTAAACCTGGGAGGCAGAGGTTGCAGTGAGCCGAGATCATGCTATTGCATTCCAGCCTGGGCAACAAGAGTAAAACTCCATCTCAAAAAAAAAAAAAAAAAAAAAAATCTGCATTCATAAAAGAAAGACTGTCGGGTCACAGGAAAGGGAGGGAGAATATTGCAGATGCTCTTGGAAGGATGGGGCAGGGCAGGTGAACCTCTTGTCCATGGCTACTTGAGTAGTAGATTCTGGAAGAATCAAAGAGCTTCCAGCTGTGTGACCTCGAACAAATTGCTGAACCTTCCTGGATCTCAGTTTCCTCTCCCTTGACACATGGGTGTATATATTCCCTACTGCTGCTATCACAAATCACCACAAATACGGTGGCTCGAACTACACAAATGTATTATCTTATAGTTGTATGGGTTAGAAGTCCAGTGCAAGACCCGACAGGCTAACCTCAAGGTGTCAGCGGAGCTTGAGGTTCTAGGGGCTATTCCCTTGCCTTTTCCAGCATCTAGAGGCTTCCTGCATTCCTTGGCTCATGGCCCCTTCTTCCTTCAAAACCAGCAATGTTGCATTTCTCTCTAACTGTTCTGTATCTCGTATTTCCTTCTGCCTGCATCTTCCACTTTTAAGGACCTTTATGATTACATTGAGCCCATCCAGATAATCCAGGATAATCTCCCTATTTTAAAAGTCAGTTAAGGGATGGGCACAGTGGCACTCCTGTACTCCCAGCACTTTGAGAGGCTGAGGTAGGAGGATCACTTGAGGCCAGGAGCTCAAGACCAGCCTGGACAACAAAGTGAGATCCCCCATCTCTGCAAAAATAAAAAATTAGCTGAGTGTAGTGGTGCACGCCTGTGGTCCCAGCTACTCAGGAGGCTGAGGCAGGAGGATCACTTGAGCCAAAGAGGTCAAGGTTGCAGTGAGCCATGGATCTTACCACTGCACCCTAACCCGAACAACAAAGCAAGACCCTGTCTGAAAGATAAATACATAAATAAAAATAAAAGTCAGCTGGTTAGCAACTGAATTCTACCTATAACTTTATTTCCCTTTGCATGAACCCTAACATATTCAGAATCTGGAGATAAGGACATGGACATCTTTGAGGCACCATTATTCTGCCCACCACACGGGGTTACATTCCCATGATATCAGAGCACTCTCCAACCTGCTCAATAACAGAGCCTCCTTTTGAGGCAGGGAAATAGGGTAACCAGGGGTTAAGGCATAAGCAAAAGAAGAGCAGGTGCAGCCAGTTCTAGGCAAGATTAGCCAACAGACAGGCCACATCCTCACTCAGGTGGTAACAAGACAGAAGTTTCCATGTCAGCCTCTGATTGACTGAGGGCCAAGCCTCCACTTCAATCTCTGATTGGTCTCTGGCCAATCCTTCATAGGCTGTAACCAATTGGAGGCCTCTAAATGGCACCTAGGGGTGTTACCAAATTCTTTTAGCTTAATAAAAACCCTAATGGTGGGGGAGTGCCTCTTGAGCCACTTGCTCCCGCCTGCACTTACTCTGTGGAATGTACTTTTGCTTCAAGAAATCTGTGCTTCCGTTACTCTGTTCTTTTGTTGCTTTGTGTATCCTGTTCAATTCTTCGTTCAACATGCCAAGAACCTGGACAACTCACAGTCAAGACCTTCCATCTGGTAACACTTTGATCCCCCTGGGGAGGCCCCTGCAAACACCAGTATCTCTAGGGAAGGGCCCGGGATAGTGTCATTCCGCACATGCCCCCATCTTTCTGTCCCCGCTCCCCTCTCCAACCACAACCTGTAATTATTCCTACAAAGTCCAGGTCTCCTTCAGCTGCCTCAGGTAGCCACAGTAGCTATTTAACTCTGACTTGTGCTAGACATTGTGCTATGGGTTTTAAATACATGATCTCATTTAATCCTCACGGCCAACGAAGGGAGCAGTATTAGTGCTATTCTCATTTTATAGGTGAGGAAACTGAAGCTCAGAGAGGTTAAGTAGTCTACCAGAGAACCACTAAGTGGTGGAGCCAGGACTGACAATACACTGTCCTGCCCAACACAGGCCCGAGGAACCTTTGTCCCTCTGTAAACAGATTCTTAATTCCCCACAACCCAGATCACCAACCAGACTGGCATTTTTGACAAGGCTTTACTGAAGGTCCAAGAATAATGGAGCAATGTTCAGCAGGGAGAATACAACCCCAGGACCACCAGAGAGTGGGTCTCAGGCCCCCAGGCCCAGCCCCAGCCTTGGACCCCTCCCTCCCACACACACACTCCACGCATGAGGCAGTGGACGGCCCACCCCACCAACAAGGGGTACCTGGAGCTGCCCCACTTTCTGAGCCACACCTAACCTTTGCAAGGTCCAAGAAGAAGAAGACATCTGCCCTCCACATGCAGCTGAGATGACCAGTCTCAGTGCACAAGTGCAGGTATGAAACAAAAGACACATTTGTATGTCCTTTGATGCAATTAAATCCAGCGAGCCCCCATCCTACTGGGCTGGTAGAAAACTTGACCTTTGTAATTACTGGACTCCTCCTCAGACTTGTGCAAATGTCCAGGGGCCTTTTGCAGAGCCACCATTGGCCCATATGGATGCCTGCTCTGGGAGGACCTGGATTTGCACCAGGACACATGCCAAGTGGCATATGGGCTGGAATTCAGCCCCTACATTCCCACTGGGCACCCTGGGTGCTGCTCTGGAAGCTGCCTGCCTCCACCTCACTCCAGTCTGAGGATATCTCCTTCTCTCCCTCAGTGCCTTCCAAAGGTGCTCCCCTCCCTGCCTACCTTGCAGAGCTCTTTTTGCAAGTTTAGGCTTTGACCAAAAGAGTAGAGCAACTGCCTGTAAGTAGCTTCTCTTCCACCCAGCAAGATTCCCAGAGTGAGAAGAAAAAATACTAAAGCCCTGGCAGTTTCCTTTAAAAAAGAGAAAGATGGCCTGGCGCAGTGGCTCACACCTGTGATCCCAGCACTCTGGGAGGCCAAGGCAGGAGGATTGCTTAAGCCCAGGAGTTCGAGACCAGCTTAGGCAACAAAGTGACACTTTGTCTCAACAAAAAAAAATTTTCTAAATTAGCCAAGCATGGCATGAGCCTGTGATGCCAGCTACATGGGAGACTAGGGTAGGATTGCTTGAGCCCAGCAGCTTGAGGCTGCAGTGAGCCATAATCGTGCCTGTCTCAAAAAAATAAAAACAAAACAAAGCGATATTCTGTCTCAAAAACATAAAAACAAAATAAAATAATTTTCAAAAAGAAAAAAATATAGTGAGAACAAACACAAATTAACTTTTTTCTTTTTGAGACAGGGTCTCCTTCTGTTGCCCAGGCTGGAGTGTCGTGGTGAGATCAATGCTCACTGCCGCCTTAATCTTCCAGGCTCAAGTAATCCCCCTACCTTAGCCTCCCTAATAGCTGGGACCACAGGTGTGCATCACCACACCCAGCTAATTTTTTAAAAAAATTTTCTAGACACAAGGTCTCACTATATGGCCTAGGCTAGTCTCAAACTCCTGGACCTTGGCCTCTCAAAGTGCTGGGATTACAGACATGTGCCATTATGCCTGGCCTAATTCTTGATATATTATCCTGCTCCACACTCATAAACGCAAAGGCTCAGTGCAGTTTACATCAGTGCTGTTCATGACTCAATTTTGGTTGGGTACCTCATAACTGTTCCAGTTTTCTCTTGTCGTGTAATAAAGAACTTCAATACTTAGTGACTGAAAACAAACAGTAATTGCATTATTAATTATCAACTAGTTGAATGTTGTTATTGTAATTCATTCATTGTATTATTATTCATATTAATTATTTTATTTTTTCTTATTATACTTTAAGTTTTAGGGTACATGTGCACAACGTGCAGGTTTGTTACATATGTATACATGTGTGCCATGTTGGTGTGCTGCACCCATTAACTCATCATTTAGCATTAGGTATATCTCCTAATGCTATCCCTCCCCCTTCCCCCACCCCACAACAGTCCCCAGTGTGTGATGTTCCCCTTCCTGTGTCCATGTGTTCTCATTGTTCAATTCCCACCTATGAGTGAGACGAGGCGGTGTTTGGTTTTTTGTCCTTGTGATAGTTTGCTGAGAATGATAGTTTCCAGCTTCATCCATGTCCCTACAAAGGACATGAACTCATCATTTTTTATGGCTGCATAGTATTCCATGGTGTATATATGCCACATTTTCTTAATCCAGTCTATCATTGTTGGACATCTGGGTTGGTTCCAAGTCTTTGCTATTGTGAATGGTGCTGCAATAAACATACGTGTGCATGTGTCTTTATAGCAGCATGATTTATAATCCTTTGGGTATATACCCAGTAATGGGATTGCTGGGTCAAATGGCATTTCTAGTTCTAGATCCCTGAGGAATCACCACACCGACTTCCACAATGGTTGAACTAGTTTACAGTCCCACCAACAGTGTAAAAGTGTTCCTATTTCTCCACATCCTCTCCAGCACCTGTTGTTTCCTGACTTTTTAATGATCGCCATTCTAACTGGTGTGAGATGGTATCTCACTGTGGTTTTGATTTGCATTCTCTGATGGCCAGTGATGATGAGCATTTTTTCATGTGTTTTTTGGCTGCATAAATGGCTTCTTTTGAGAAGTGTCTGTTCATATCCTTCGCCCACTTTTTGATGGGGTTGTTTGTTTTTTTCTTGTAAATTTGTTTGAGTTCATTGTAGATTCTGGATATTAGTCCTTTGTCAGATGAGTAGGTTGCAAAAATTTTCTCCCATTCTGTAGGTCGCCTGTTCACTCTGATGGTGGTTTCTTTTGCTGTGCAGAAGCTCTTTAGTTTAATTAGATCCCATTTGTCAATTTTGGCTTTTGTTGCCATTGCTTTTGGTGTTTTAGACATGAAGTCCTTGCCCATGCCTATGTCCTGAATGGTATTGCCTAGGTTTTCTTCTAGGGATTTTATGGTTTTAGGTCTAACATGTAACTCTTTAATCCATCTTGAATTAATTTTTGTATAAGGTGTAAGGAAGGGATCCCGTTTCAGCTTTCTACATATGGCTAGCCAGTTTTCCCAGCGCCATTTATTAAATAGAGAATCCTTTCCCCATTGCTTGTTTTTGTCAGGTTTGTCAAAGATCAGATAGTTGTAGATATGCGGCATTAATTCTGAGGGCTCTGTTCTGTTCCATTGGTGTATATCTCTGTTTTGGTACCAGTACCATGCTGTTTTGGTTACTGTAGCCTTGTAGTATAGTTTGAAGTCAGGTAGCGTGATGCCTCCAGCTTTGTTCTTTTGGCTTAGGATTGACTTGGCAATGCGGGCTCTTTTTTGGTTCCATATGAACTTTAAAGTAGTTTTTTCCAAGTCTGTGAAGAAAGTCATTGGTAGCTTGATGGGGATGGCATTGAATCTATAAATTACCTTGGGTAGTATCACCATTTTCACGATATCGTTTCCCTCTTAACAATTCATAGAACAACAGATGGAAAATCATGAAGGATACAGAATTCAATACCTACAACCAACAGGATCTAATCGGCATCCGACAATCCACCCAACAATAGCAGAACACACATTGTTTTCAAGCACCAGTGAAATATATACCAAGATAGACCACACCCTGAGCCACAAAACAAACCTCAACAAACTAAAAAAACAACTGAAATCATACAAAATGTGTTCTCTGACCACAGTGGAATCAAACTAGAAATCAACAGTATAGAGATAACATGAAAATCTCTGAACCCTTTGAAACAAAGCTATATACTTATAAATAATTCATGTGGTCAAAGAATAGATCTCAAAAGAAATTTAACAATATATTTACTTTAATGAGAATAAGAATACTCCATATTAACACATGTGGGGCATAGCTAAAGCAGTGGTAAGAGGGAAATTGATAGCAATAAATGCTTACATCAGAAAAGAGGAAGCAGTCCTCCCACCTTAGACTTCCTAATAGCTGGGACCACAGGTGTGCATCACCACACCCAGCTAATTTTTTTTTTAATTTTCTAGACACAGGGTCTCACTATGTGGCCTAGGCTGGTCTCAAACTCCTGGGCCTTGGCCTGTCAAAGTGCTGGGATTACAGACATATGCCATTGTGTCTGGCCTAATTCTTGATATATCATCCTGCTCCACACTCATAAATGCAAAGGCTCAGTGCAGTTTACATCAGTGCTGTTCATGACTCAATTTTGGTTGGGTACCTCATAACTGTTCCAGTTTTCTCTTGCCGTGTAATAAATAACTTCAATATTTACTGGCCTAAAACAAACAGTAATTGCATTATCAAATCAATAATCTAAGTTCCCATGTCAGGAATCCAGAAAAAAAAATCTAGGAAAAAAGGAACACAATAAACCCAAAGCAAGCAGAAGATTGAAATAATAAAATAACAGCATAACATTAAAAACAGAAAAGCAAGAAAGAAAACCAATGAAACAAAAAACTGGTTTGCTTCACTGTTTCAAAATTGACAAACTTCTAGAAAGACTAACAGGAAAAAAGACAGAAGACATAAATTATCAATATGAAGAATGAAACGGGATGTCACTTTAGGCCCTGCAGATATCAAAAAAATAATAAGAGAACACTATGTATAACTCTACAGGCATAAATTTAACAACTTTGATGAAATAGACCAATTCTGGGAAAAGCAAAAACTACCACAACTTGCTCATATTGAATAGCCCCATAACCATTTAGGAAATTGAATTAACAATGTTTTTTAATTACCAAAAAAGAAAATCTCCAGAGCCAGGTAGTTTCACTGGAGAATACTACCAAGTGTTTAGAGAAGAATTAATACCATCTACACAATCTCTTCCAGAAAATAGAAGAGGCAGAAACACTTCCGAATTCATTTTATGAAGCTAATATTATCCTGATACCAAAACCAAACAAAGATAATATACAAAAAAAGAAAGAAAACTACAGACCAATATTCCTCATGAGTATAGATGCAAAAATTCTTAACAAAATATTAGCAAATAGAAGTCAGCAACATATCAAAACAATTATATACCATTGAACAGACCCGATTTTCTCAGAACTGATGTTTACAAGTGTTTTTAATAAGATAGAAATTGACCCTTCCAGTCTTGAAGCTTGAGAAACTTACATTTTTCTTATCTGAGTTCCTTTCGCAGGAAATTGGCTATCAGGGAGCTGAAACTTTCCACATCACTGCGTCTGGACGGTGAGGTGCCAGACTCCTTATCTGACTCCCTGATGCCTGTTGACCAACTCCTATATAAACCCCTAACTTTAGTTGGTTGGGGAGAGAGATTTGAGACTTGTCTCTCATCTCCTGGCTGACATCACCCACAATAAAGCCTTTCTTCCTTGGCAATACTCGTTGTCTCAGTGATTGGCTTTCGGTGGGTGAGAGGAACTGGACCTAGGTCAAACCCCTGGCATTCAGCAACAAAATTCTGGTGTCCTGACTTGGATTGCATTGCTTGTGACTTGGCAGCCACAGGCTGGGAGAGTTTTGAAAACCCTTCTAGCAGATGCCCAGCCATATTTGGCCAGAGGTTTCAGTCTCTCTCTCTTTGGCCCCAACTGCAGTCCTGATTGCCTAGGAAGAATATTCTTTGAAATTTGACATCTGCATCTGGACAGGTGAGTGTCCTTTGTGGGTACTAGACAGTAGGAGCTGCTCCTGTCAAATTGGGAAATTCTGAAGAATTTCCATTTGCTGCAGGTTAAACAAGCCCAACCCACTAATGTGAGAGTGGAAAGCACTCTATTTCAGTTCAGACACTTTGGGGGCTTGTTAATCACTACTGCAGTTAGATTGATTTTTGTTCTGTTTTGGTTTGAGACTGAGTTTCAGTCTGTCACCCAGGCTGGAGTGCAGTGGCGTGATCTTGGCTCATTGCAACCTCCACCTCCTGGGTTCAAGTGATTCTCCTGCCTCAGCCTCTCAAGTAGCTTGGACCATAGGCATGCACCACCATACCCAGCTAATTTTTGTATTTTTAATAGAGACAGGGTTTTGCCATGTTGGCCATACTGGTCTCGAACTCCTGACCTCAAATAATCCACCTGCCTTGGCCTCCCAAAGTGCTGGGATTACAGGCATGAGCCACCACACCCGGCCTAGATTGTATTTTGATAAGTGTTTGTGTGTGTGCGTGTGTGTGTACGTGTGTGTCGATATAGTCATGGGAAATCAAAATTTGACCTCCCCCCCAAAAAAATAATAAAACAAAATTCAACCCCAGAATGCAGCCTGCTTGAGTAAATTCTTCAAAATTGATAAATTATATCTTACAACTAGTTTCATTTTGCTATCAAATGGGAAAGTAGGATGAAATCCCTGATGTCTAAGCTTTTATACTCCTTCATCAGAACAAACCGATCAAGTTAAATGTAAAATTTTGATGCAATGGATGGAGGCTTTTAAGAAGGGTGGCGAGTCTGCACTTTTCCCTATGATCCGCATGTCACCAGCAAAGAAGAATCCTCCTTAGAGCCTACTACAACTTCTATAACCCCAGCCCAGCCATCTCAGCACTCTCCACCAGCTGCCTTGGGGTCAGCTTCAGCCTCTTTGATGGCCCCAACCCCTGAGACTTCCAAACCCTGCAAAACCCTTTCCTGACTCCTGCTAGCCCTCTCACTTATGGACCCAGGACCCGTACCCGAGTTCTGCCAGGTCTTCCCCCATATTTTCCTTTGCTCTCTCCTTTCACCAAGGAGACATCTGGGAACTCCAGAGAAATGGTCTCGTCCTCTTGGACCCATCAGGGGACACAATTTGGCTGGGCTCTGCTACCCTTCTCTACAGGGCAGTTCCGTCTGAGACAGGTCCCTGTTGGGGGTTTAGCTGAAGAAGGACAGCCCGCTGGAATGATGCAAACTTACATAATTGTAAGCAGACCAAACCTGCTTATAGGGATGACCTGAAATGTGTAACTAACCTCTTTGAGTCTATTTTCATGACTCATGGCCCTACATGGGCTGATGTTCAGAGCCTCCTTAAAGTCTTGCTGACATCTGAAGAGTGTCATACAGTGCTAGAAAAGGCTCAGGAAAAGGCTGATCGGTTGGTTACACACAGAAGACCCTAATAATGGGGTGAGGACTGGTTACAGTCTGGCAGTGCCCCTCCATGACCCCAGCTGGAAGCTGATCAACAGGGGTTCTGGACTGTTTTCTGGTGGGGCTCAGGAAGGGAGTCCCTCAAACCAAAAGTTTAAAGAAGGTGCAGGAAATTAGACAAGAAGTGGATGAGAACCCATTAGCATTTTGGAAAGAATTTTGGAGGCTTATCAGAAATATACAGATGTAGGCCGGGCACAGAGGCTCACACCTGTAATCCCAGCACTTAGGGAGGCCAAGGCAGGTGGATTGCTTGAGGTCAGGAGTTCAAGACAAACCTGGCCAGCATGGTGAAACCCCGTCTCTACTAAAAATACAAAAAATTAGCTGGGCATAGTGGTGCACACCTGTAGTCCTAGCTACTCAGGAGGCTGTGGCAGGAGAATCTCTTGAACCCAGAAGGCAGAGGTTGCAGTGAGCCGAGATCGCACCACTGCACTCCAGCCTGGGTTACAGAGCGAGACTCTGTCTCAAAAAAAAAAGAAAAGAAAAGAAAGAAAGAAAAGAAAACAAATATACAGATGTAGATCTGACAGTCCTAAGAATTCCATGTTAATTAATGTGAACTATTTTGTAATACACAGATGGTATCTTGATAGCCAGTGAAATGGAGGGTAACTCCATCCTCCATGCCATCAAAGTCTTAAATTTCCTGGCAGATAAAGGGTACAAGGTTTCTAAGAAAGAGGCATAGATCTCTCATCCCACCATTCAGTACCTGGGATTCAAGGGACTCACAATCTTCTCCCAGATCACAGAGGCAATAAATCAGGTGGCAGTCTCCAGTATCCTTAAACAACTACGTGGTCCTTTAGGGATGCCTGGATTTTGTCAAATTTAGATCCCTAACTTCAGGTTAATAGCCAAACCTCTCTAGGAGACTTTAAAAGAAGAAGAAAGGGAACCCCTTTCTTGGAGTAGAGAATGCCAAAATGCCTTTCTAACCATTAAAGAGAAATGGATGACAGCCCCTGCCCTGAGTCTCCCTGACCTACACCAACCTTTTGATTTATTTGTTCAAGAAAAACAGGGAATTGGACTTGGAGAATTAACTCAAGACCTTGGGACCTTAAAATGTCCCATGGCCTACTTTACAAAACAGCTTGACAAGGTAACTAAGGGCTGGCCTACCTGCCTAAGGGCAGTGGCTGCCACCTGTGATATATTGCAGGAAGCTGAGAAGTTCACCTTTCAGCAGCCCATGAAGGTACATACTATGCATTATGTGTTTCCCCTGCCCAAGCAGAAGGGGGCTATTGTGGACTGCCAGGGCTGGAAAAGCACCAAACCATGCTTCTAGATAAACCAAATATAACTCTTAAAGTTATTTCTACTCTTAATCCTGCCACCCGGCTACCAAGGAACCTCCAGCCTCCTGTTGATGATTGCATTCAAATAATTGATCAAGTTTACTCCAGCAGACTGGGCCCCACAGATTTGCCATTAACAGAACCCAACCAAGAATTCTTCACTGAGGGAAGCAATTTCATGGAACAAGGAGTCGGGAGGGCCAGCTGGGTTGAGGCTTAACTCAGCAGAACTGAGAAACCTGCCGAAGTTGTAAAGGCTCTAATGAAGGAAATAATTCCTCCATATGGATTCCCACAAACTCTCCAAAGTGACAATGAAGCCACTTTTTTTTTTAACAGGGTTTCACTCTGTCATCCAGGCTGCAGTGCAGTGCTGCAATCACAGCTCACTACAACCTCAACCTCCCCGGCTCAGGGGACCCTTCCACCTCAACCTCCCTAGTCGCTGGAACTACAGTCATGCACCACCACACCTGGATAATTTTTGTATTTTTTGTAGAGACAGGGTCTTGCCATGTTGCCCAGACTGGTCTCAAACTCCTGAGCTCAAACAATCCACCCGCCTTGGCCACCCAAAGTGCTGGGATTACAGGTGTGAGCCACCACACCCAGCCTGAAGCCACTTTTCTTGTTGTTGTTGTTTTGAGACAGAGTCTCACTCTGTCACCCAGGCTGGAGTGCAATGGCGCAGTCTTGGCTCACTGCAACCTCCACCTCCTGGGTTCAAGCAATTCTCCCACCTCAGCCTCCCAAGTAGCTGGGACTACAGGTGCGTGACACCACACCCGGCTAATTTTTGTATTTTTAGTAGAGACAGGGTTTCACTAGGTTGGCCAGGCTTGTCTCAAACTCCTGACCTCGTGATCACCTGCCTCGGCCTCCCAAAGTGCTGGGATTACAGGCGTGAGCCACTGCGCCCAGCCATGAAGCCACTTTTATAGCCCAAATAACCCAGGAAGTATGGCAGCTTCTGAGTGTCAATTAGAAACTGCATTTGTCTTGGAGACCCCAATCTTCTGGAAAGACTGAAAGAATACATAAGACATCGAGGAGTTGCTTTCTAAAGTTCGCCACGAGACAAATCTTACCTGGGAAAAGGTCTTGCCCCTTGCCCTGCCATGACCAGTGGGATTTTTTTCTAGGGATTCAAGCCTGGTTCAATATTTTTAAATCAACCAATGTAATCTACCAGATTAATAGGCTAAAGAAGAAAAATTACATGATTATGTCAATTTATACAGAAAAAAATTTACAAAATTCAAAATCCAGTTATGATTTTTAAAAAATACTCTCAGAAAACTAGGAATAAGAGAATAATTTCCTCAATTTGATTTTTTAAAACCTGCAAAAAGCCTACAGCTAAAGGCCGGGCACAGTGGCTCACGCCTGTAATCCCAGCACTTTGGGAGGCCGAGGCGAGCAGATCACGAGGTCAGGAGTTTGAGACCAGCCTGACCAACATGGTGAAACCCCGTCTCTACTAAAAATACAAAAATTAGCCGGGCGTGGTGGCACACACCTGTAATCCCAGCTACTCAGGAGCCCGCGGCTGGAGAATCGCTTGAACCCGGGAGGCAGAGGTTGCAGTGAGCTGAGATCGTGCCACTGCACTATAGCCTGGGTGACAGAGCAAGACTCCATCTCAAAAAACAAACACAAAAAACAAACCTACAGCTAACATTACACTTAGTGGAAAAAGACCGAATGTTTTCCTCTAACATCAGGAACAAGGCAAAGATGTCCACTCTCAGGGTCGGGTGTGGTGGCTCACGCCTATAATCCCAGCACTCTGGGAGGCCGAGGCGGGCGGATCATGAGGTCAGGAGATCGAGACCATCCTGGCTAACAGGGTGAAACTCCGTCTCTACTAAAAATACAAAAAATTAGCCGGGCATGGCGGCAGGCGCCTGTAGTCCCAGCTACTCGGGAGGCTGAGGCAGGAGAATGGCATGAACCCAGGAGGCAGAGCTTGCAGTAAGCCGAGATCACACCACTGCACTCCAGCCTGGGTGACAGAGCAAGACACCATCTCAAAAAAAAAAAAAGATGTCCACTCTCACCATTCTTATTCAACATAATATTGGGAATTCCAGCCAATGAAATAAGGGAAGAAAAGTAAGTAAAAAGTATACAGACTAGCAAGAAAGAAATAAAACTATTCATATTTACAGATAACATGATTATCTACATAGAAAATACCAAGGAATCTACCAAAAAACAAAAACAAAACCAAAAGACTCCTAGAATGAATAAGTGGGTACAGTAAGGTCACAGAATACAGGATTAACATACAAAAAACAATTATATTTCTGTATACTAGCAATAAACAAGTGACCAGTAAAATTAAAAATATAAGACCATTTATAAACACTCCAAAATAATGAAAAGCTTAGGTTTAAATCTAACAAAACACATACTGAAATAATATGCTGAAAGTTATAAACTACTTACAAAAGAAACCAAAGAAGATGTCAAAAGAGAGACATATTGTGTTCATGAATTAGAAGACTCAAAAGATGCAAGTCTTCTCAAATTGATATTCAGATTTAATAAAATTTCTATCAAAATCCCAGCATGCTATTTTGTAGCAGATGTAGACAAGATTTCTATAACATTTGTATGGAAAGCAAAGGACCTATAATAGCTAAAACAATTTTGAAAAAGAAGAATAAAGTGGGAGAAATCAGTCTACCCAGTTTATAACTTCAAGATTTATATACAGCTATAGTGATCAAGACTATGCTGTATTGGAAGGAACGCATTCAAACCACAGCACCTGGTTGAGGGATAGACACATAGTTCAGTGAAATAGGATAGAGAACCCAGGAATAGTCCCACACAAATATGCCCAACTGATTTTCTTTTTTATTTTTGAGACAGGGTCTTGCTCTGTTGCCCAGACTGGAGTTGCAGTGGTGTAATCATGGCTCACTGCAGTCTCCTCTTCCTGGGCTCAAGTGTTCCTCCCATCTCTCAGTCTCCCAAGTAGCTGGGATTACAGGCACGTGCCACTGTGCCCAGCTAATTTTTATGGTTTTTTTGTTTTTGTTTTTTGTTTTGGTTTTGGTTTTGGTTTTTGTAGAGACGGGGTTTTGCCATGTTGCTCAGGCTGGTCTTGAACTCCTGGGCTCAAGAGACCTGCTTGCCTTGACCTCCCAAAGTGCTGGGATTACAGGCGTGAGCCACCATGCCTGGCCCAACTGATTTTTGTCAAAGGTGCAAAAGCAATTCAACAGAGGTGCTGTGGTTTGAATGTGTTCCTTCCAAAATCCAGGTATTAACATTTTATGGCCAAAGTGGTTGTATTAATAGGTGGGGCCTTTAAGAGGTGATTAGTTCATGAGGGCTCCTCTGGTGAATGGGATTAAGGCCTGTATAAAAGAATCTTCTCTTCATGCAGCATTCAGCTTGCTTGCCCTTCTGCCTTCCACCATGTGAGGACACAGTGTTCCTCCCCTCCGGAGGATGCAGCAACATAGCACCATCTTGGAAGCAGAGGGCAGCCCTCACCAGACAACTAAACCTGCCAACACCTTGATCTTGGACTTCTCAGCCTCCAGAACTAAATAAAATTTAGTTTATGAGAAATAAAGTTCCATTCTTTATAAATTACCTAGTCTCCAGTATTTTTGTTATAGCATCACAAATTGACTAAAACAGGAGGAAAGATAGCCATTTCAATAAATGATGCTGGAATAACAGGACACCCATGGGCAAAAACGTGAACCCCAACCTAAACCTCACACCTTATACAAAATTAATTCAAAATAGATTACAAACTTAAATCTAAAACACATAATGATAGACTTTTACAAAACACCATAGGAGAAAATCTTTGGGATCTAGGGCTAGGCAAAGAGTTTGCAGACTTAAGACCAAAAGCATGATCCATAAGAGAAAAAGTTGACAAAGTGATATATTAATTTCCTGTGGGAACTATAATAATTACTACAAAATTAGTGGTTTAAAACAACAGAAATATATTCTCTCACAGTTCCAGAAGCCAGAAGTCTGAAATCAATATTACTGGGCCCAAATCAAAATGTCAGTAGGTCTATACTGCCCTTGTCGGTTATAAGAAAGGATGCATTCCTTGCTTCTTCCAGTTTCTGGTGGCTACCAGAGTTCCATAGCTTGTGGTTATATCATTCCCATCTCTGCCTCCACAGTCACATTGCCTTTCCCTCTTCCATCGGGACTGAATCATCCTCTACCTCTCTCTTATAAGGATACTTGTGATTGCACTTAGGGCCCATCCCAATAATCCAAGATAACCTTTTCAGTTCAAGATCTTTAACCTGCTGGGCATGGTGGTTCATGCCTGTAATTGCAGTACTTTGGGAGGCTGAGGCAGGAGGATCACTTGAGCCCAAGAGTTCGAGACCAGCCTGGGCAACATAGCAAGACCCAGTCTCTACAAAAACATTTTAAAATTTTAGCCAGGCATGGTGGTGCCCACCTGTAGTACCAACTACTCAGGAGGCTGGCGTGAGAGGAATGCATAAGCCTGAGGTTGAGGCTGCAGTGAGCTGCAGCTGCACCATTGCACTCCAGCCCGAGTGACAGAGTAAAACCCTATCAAAAAAAAAAAAAAAAAAAACTTTAACGTAATCACATCTGCGATCACATCTGCAAAGTTCCTTTATCTGCCATAAAATGTAACCTTTACATGTTCCAGGGATTAGGATGTATACATCTTTTGAGGGGCCACTATTCAGCCTACCACAATTGGACTTGATCAAAATTTTAAATTTTTGCTCTGCAGAAGACTCAAGAGGATGAAAAGACAAGCTACAGAATAGAAAATATTTGCAAACTTAGGTACCTGACAAAGGACTGGTTTCTGGAATGTATAAAGAACCCTCAAAGCTCAACAAGTTTTTTAAAAACCCAATTAGAAAATGGGCAAAAGGCATAAAGAGATATTTCACTGAAGAGGATATACAGATGGCAAAAAAGCATATAAAAATGTTCAACATCATTAGCTATGAGGAAAGTGCAAATTAAAACCATAATGATACATCAGTACACACCTATTAGAATTACTAAAATAAAAAAAAATAGTGACAATACCAAATGTTAGCCAGAAAATACAGGGAAACTCAATCATGCATACACTGCTGGCTAGAATGTAAAAGGGCATAGCCACTGGGGAACAGTTTGGCAGTTTCTGTAAAAACTAAACACGCAACTACCATTGGAACCATCAGTTGCGCTTCTGGGCATTTATCCCAGAGAAATAAAAACTTATGTTCATACAAACACCTATAAACAAATGTTCATAGCAGCTTTATTCATAATAGCCCCAAATCGTAAACAACCCAGATGTCCTTCAACAAGTGGATGGTTAAACAAATTGTGCTATATCCATACACAGAACCACTATTCTGTAACAAAAAGAAACAAACTATTGATATTTGGATGACTCTGCAGAGAATTACACCAAGTGGTAAAAACAATCCTTAAAGCTTACATATTATATGACTCCATTTACATAACGTTCTTGAATGACAAAATTACAGAAATGGAGAACAGATTGGTGGTTGCCAGAGGTTAAGGGGAGGGCGTGGTTGGGGAGCAAATGGGTGTGGTTAGGAAAGGAGAAAGAGGGATTCCTGTGCTGGTGAAAATGTTCTGGACCTTGGCTGTATTTTATTTTTATTATTATTATTATTATTATTATTTTGAGACAGGGTCTCACTCTGCCATCCAGAGTAGAGTAGAGTGCAGTGGTGCAATCACAGCTCACTGCAGCCTCGACCTCCAGAGTTCAAGCAATCCTCCCACCTCAGCCTCCCCAGTAGCTGGGATTATAGGCACACACCACAAAACCTGGCTAATTTTTATATTAGAGATGTATTAAAGATGAGGGCTCACTCTACAGAAGATACAAAAGTTAGCCAGGTTTGGTGGTGTGTGACTATAATCCCAGCTACTGGGGAGGCTGAGGTGGGAGGATTGCTTGAACTCCAGAGATCGAGGCTGCAGTGAGCTGTGATTGCACCACTGCGCTTGAACTCCTGGGCTCAGATGACCCACCTGCCTTGGCCTCTCAAAGTGCTGGGATCACAGGCATGAGCCACCTTGCCCAGCCTTGACTGTATTAATATCAATATTTTGCTGGTGCTATTGTATTAGAGTTTTGCAAGATGTTTCCACTGGAGGAAACTATCTACAATTATGTCAAATTTACAATTATCTCAAAGTCAAAAGTTTAATTGTTTAAAAAGATATACAAAATGCATGCCCAAATTTTATACTAGATTTCACAGGCATGAAATTCATCAAAACTTTAAAAGTCTGTTCTTCAAAAGACACTGTTAAGAAAATGAAAAATTAAGCCAGACACTGGGGGAAAATACTTGCAATGCATATATCTAACAAAGGACTAGTATCCATAGTATATAAAGAGCTTTCACAATTCAATAAATGCAACTAAAACCACAGTGAGATATGACTTCACAACCACGAACATGGCTAAAATGCAAAAGTCTGACAATAACAAGTGTTAGCAAAAATGTAGGGCAAGCGAACTGTCACATATGACTGTTAAGAATATAAAATGGTGGCTGGGTGCAGTGGCGCATGCCTGTAATCCCAGCACTTTGGGAGGCCGAGGCAGGTGGATCACAAGGTCAGGAGATCGAAACCATCCTGGCTAACATGTTGAAACCCCGTCTCTACTAAAAAAAAATCCAAAAAAAATTAGCCAGGCATGGTGGTGGGCACCTGTAGTCCCAGCTACTTGGGAGGCTGAGGCAGGACAATGGCATGAACCTGGGAGGCGGAGCTTGCAGTGAGCCGAGATCGCACCACTGCAATCCAGCCTGGGTAACAGAGTGAGACTCCGTCTTAAAAAAAAAAAAAAGAATATAAAATGATACACATATTTTGGAAAACTGCATAGCAGTCACACCTAGATAGCTACCCGAGACAAATGAAAGCATGTATTGACACACAGACTTGTATAGGAATGCTTTTTCATAATGGCCCTAATCTGGAGACAACCCAAATGTTCACCAACAGAGAAATGGATAAACAAATTGTGGCATATATGAGCAATAGAATAAAAACAATAAACTATTGGCTGGGCGCGGTGGCTCACACCTGTAATCCCAGCAGTGTGGGAGGCCAAGGCAGGCAGATCACAAGTCCAAGAGATCGAGACCAGCCTGGCTAACATGGTGAAACCCCGTCTCTACTAAAAATACAAAAACTAGCTGGGCGTGGTGGCGCGTGCCTGTAGTCCCAGCTACTCGGGGGGCTGAGGCAGGGGAATTGCTTGAACCAGGGAGGCGGAGGTTGCAGTGAGCTGAGATCGCGCCACTGCACTCCAGCCTGGGCGACAGAGTGAGACTCCCTCAAAAAAAAACAAAAACAAAAACAAAAGCAATCAACTATTGATACACACACAGACATGAATGAACCTCAAAACCAGCGTGGTGAGCAAAAGAAGACAGACACAAAAGACTCCACCATATGGTTCCATTTGTATGAAATTCTAGAACAGGCAAAGCTAATCTATAGTGACAGGAAGCAGATCGGTAGTTGCCTGAGGCTAGGTGAGAAAGAGAACTGACTCCAAAGGAGTAGGGGGAAATCTTGGGGGTGATGAAATTTTCTATATCTTGATTGTGGTGGTGGGTATAAATATTTGTCAAAATCACCCAATGGTACTCCAAACATGTGTATTTCATTTTATGTAAGTTATAATTCAATAAGGTTGATTTTTATTTTTATTTTTTTGACAGGGTATTGCTCTGTCACTCATGCTGGAGTGCAGTGGCACGAACACGAGTCACTGCAGCTTCCAACTCCTAGACTCAAGTGATCCTCCTGCCTCAGCCTCCTGAGTAGCTGGGACTACAGGACACCATGCCCAGCTAATTTTTATTTTATTTCTGTAGAGATGGGGTCTCACCATGTTGCCCAGGCTTAGGTTGATTTTTTTTTTTTTTTGAGATGGAGTCCCACTCTGTTGCCCAGGCTGGAGGCAATGGCGCAATCTTGGCTCACTGCAACCTCCGCCTTCCAGGTTCAAGCGTTTCTCCTGTCTCAGCCTCCCCATTAGCTGGGATTACAGGCACCCTCCACCATGCCTGGCTAATTTTTGTATTTTTTAGTAGAGCCGGGGTTTCACCATGTTGGCCTGGCTGGTCTCGAACTCCTGACCGCAAGTGATCCGCCCGCCAAGGCCTCCCAACGTGCTGGGATTACAGGCGTGAGCCACCGCGCCCAGCTGCTTAGGTTTATTTTTAAAAGACAAAATACAAGTCCATATTTTGTTTTAGATTCAGCAGGCACAAAAGTACTGTTTCGATGCTTAAATTTTTGGTTGCCTGTTAAAGTTTCTAAATGCTTACTCTTAATGCCTGTACTTAATCCTTCCTCCCCTATAGATGTGGAGAAATTTGAATTTCTGGCTGTGGTCCACGACCACACTTTGAGTAGCATCACCCTACCCCACTTTGCCAACTACCCGGGTTCTCCAACAGGCATTCCCGCAGCCTCCCCTTCCAAACCTTACTCTAGAAAGCTGGGAGGCAGGGACAGGGGGGTCCAGGCAAAGCCCGGGGTCACTGGGTCTTGAACACCGGCTTGCCCTGCAGCCGCAGCACTCTGTACGTGTTGAGGCCGGGCACGTCGAAGCCGGGTGACAGCCCGTGGTGATCCAAGGGGTAGAAGTTGACCAGCTGCCCGTGCTGGGCCTCGAGCGAGAGCCACGCGTCGCCGAGTGGCAGTGCGCAGGGGAACTCGCGGGCCACGTGCAGCTGGAAGACGCGGCCGTGCAGATGGCGCAGCGCCAGGGTGCGGAACGCTGGAGGCACCAGCGCCTCCACGCGCGGCCCGAACTGGCGCAGGCGCAGCTCTCCCGCGGGCCCGGCGCACACCTCGTAGAAGGTCAGGTTGGCGAAGGTGAAGTGGCCGGCGAAGGGGCGCGCGCTGGGCGGCGGAGCCGGGCCGGGCTCGGCCTCCCGGAGGGCGCGCTCCAGGGCGGGCAGGAGCTCATCGTAGGCCCGCGCCACCAGGTCGGGCCCGGGCGGCCGTGGCCCTGCCAGAAGCAGCACTAGGCCCAGACGCAGCGGGGGCACCAGCGAGAAGGTGGCGGCGTAGCCGTCCAGGTCGCCGTCCTTGCGCACCACGCGGTAGCCCCGCTGCGCGTGGAACTCCCACGGCGTGCCCGTCTCGTTGGCGAAGTAGGCGCCCGGGCAGGCCAGCAGCGGCGCCAGCAGCGTCTTGGCCGCGTCGGGCCGCAGGAGCCGCCGGGGTCCGCCGCCCAGGAGCGCCACGGCCAGCTTGGCCAGGTCGGCGGCGGTAGAGTACATCTGGCCCGACGGCCGGTACCAGCCCAGGTCATAGAGGGGCGCCGGCCGCCCGCTGCCGTAGAAGCCCGCTGCCAGGCACGCGCGCACGTCGGGCGTGAGGTCAAAGCCCGTGTCTGCCATCCCCAGCGGCTCCAGCACGTTCTCCGAGACCCAGCGCTGGTAGTCGCCCTGGGCGGTGTGAGCTGCCAGGACGTGGGCCAGGAGCGAGAAGGCCAGCGTGCTGTAATGGCATCTGGAAGGAGAGCAGTGGCAAGTGGGACGGGGCCCTTCCTCACCCGCCCGCGCTGTCTGAAATGCCACCAGTTTCATGGGACTGGGCGGGGCTGGGAAGGAACCTGCTCCCCTGCATCACAGGTGGTCAGACCTGGAAGAGACTTTGGAGCACTGACTCTAACTCTCTTCTACATCTGGGAAGACCAAGGCCCAGAGAGGGGCAGGGAATTGCCCAGGGTCATACAGCAGGATGGAGGAGAGCTGAGCTCAGCGGTGCACCTGGGAAAGCTGTCACACAAATCCTATTGGTCCTTCACACTTTAGTATGATTTATCTTATCTAATGGAAAATTAAAGGCTTACACTGCTCTGGGGAAACAAAAATGATAGTGACCATGTATGAGGCAAGGTCTCACCCCTCCCTTCTTCCAGGCTGTAGCAGACACCAGTAACCAGCAAGAGGCCTCTTTTCTTTCCCAGAGCAAATACAGTTTCAGAATCTCTAAAATAGTGCCTCAGAAAGGTGCAAGGATGGGTGAAAATTCACAGATTCTACTAGGCATTCCTGAACTCTGGGCCAACTTCCTTATTTTTGCAGATAAGGAAGATTAGTTAGATGAGTTTCACAGAGATAAAGTGCACCACCCAAGGTCACATTGCAATAAGTTATTTGCAGAGCTGAGAGGAGGACTCCAGCCTGAAGATGTCCAAGCATCTCCTCTCTCTGCATCACCTGGATCATTTCTTCCTTAAGGGAAGTGGAGCCTGAGGTTCAGCATTTGGAGAAGCAGAGGGACAAATTTGGAAAAGGGTCACTGACCAGCGGCTCAGAAGAGGGCCCCTGAAGCCGGGGAGTGCCAGCTGTCCTCTGTCCAGCCCCACAGCCCCACTGCTCCCAGAGTGGGGCTTCTCTGTTCAGTGGCCACCCAGCTATCCACTCCCCACCTGGTCAGCAACCAGTTTATTTCCAACCTGGCAAAATCTGTATTCACCTTGCTTATTTGCTCACAGTGTCTCCCTCACAAGAGTACAAACTCCACGAGGAGCAAACCGGGTGTTTATCACCTTCTGGGCAAAGTAGGTGCTCAATAAATGTTAAGTGGGTGAATGGAAAAAACATTCCATTCAAACAGAACAGGATTCTGGGCCCAGCTCTCCCCTGTCTTGCTGGCCTCCCCTCTCTAGGCCTTGCCCTTTGCAGCTGGGGAGCAGGTCTCTCCCGGCTCTGCCAACCTAGGATGAGGTGATGTGGGCTCTTTGCCAGGCAGGTGTGTCTCCCCAGGAGGCTCCGAACATGAGGCTGGGCATCAGGGTATGCTCCTCACCTGGTTCCCGGGTCCACCACCAGCACATCATCCTTGAGCAGGTTCAGGGCCTCCTGGGTGCTGCCCTTCCACAGCAGTGAAGTGGAGCGCAGCCTTCTGGGCAGCCCTAGGGAGGAGCAGTGGTCAGACTTACTGGGCCGGGATGAGGGTGGGATGGTGGGCCCCTGGGTGCACTCCCTCCCCACCTTCCGTGAGTTGAGAGATAGCAACAACAAATCGGTTTTTTAAAAAAGAAAATCAGCCTAGCGTGGACTCCAGTCCTGCCTTCTCTTCCTGCCTGTGTGTCACTGGGCAGGTCACTGGGCCTCTCTGAGCCCCAGTCCTTCATCTGTAATATAAGGGAAATAATCCTTGTACCCAAGGGCTGATTAGATTACATTAGATAAAATGTTTAGTATGGTGCCTGGCACATACTAACTGCTCAAAAAATAATTGCTATCATCAACTATAGAAAGTTTGGGGCCGGGCGCGGTGGCTCACGCCTGTAATCCCAACACTTTGGGAGGCCAAGGTGGGCGGATTGCCTGAGGTCAGGAGTTCAAGACCACACTGGCCAACATGGTGAAACCCCATCTCTTCTAAAAATACAAAAAAATTAGCTGGACATCTTGGCATGCACTTGTAATCCCAGCTACTCAGGAGGTTGAGGCAGGGGAATTGCTTGAACCAGAGAGGTGGAGGTTGCAGTGAGCCGAGATCGCACCACTGCACTCCAGCCTGGGTGACAGAGTGAAACTCCATCTCAAAAAAAAAAAAAAAAAGAGTTTGGTCCAGGTGTGGTGGCTCACACCTGTAATCCCAACACTTTGGGAGGCTGAGGCGGGAGGATCACTTGAGGCCTGGAGTTTGAGACCAGCCTTGGCACCATAGCAAGACCCTATCTCTACAAAAAATAAATAATTAGCTGGACTCAGTGGCACGTGCCTATAGTCCTAGCTTCTTGGGAGGCTGAGGCAGGAGGATTGCTTGAGCCCAGGAGGCCAGGTTGCAGTGGGCCATATTCATGCCACTGCACTCCAGCATGGGAAACAGAGTGAGACCCTGCCAAAAGAAGGAGAAGGAGAAGGAGAAAGAGGAGGAGGAGGAAGGAGCCCCAGTTCTGTGTGTGGGAGTGACACCAACCACATCCATTGACTGAGACTCAGGCCTGAATACACTTTGTAAAATGATGACACGGTGGGCACTTGAGGGATTCCTACCTTTTGGAGTTGATGGGTTTATGACTGCAGATATGACCAAAGGCGTTTGGGGCGGGGCAGACAGTACCTGTCTTCTCCCCCTTACCTGTGTCAATCACAGCAAAACCCAGCACCCCTCCCTCTAAAGGCCAACAGAGGGTCCTTCAGAAGCTTTCAGAGCAATCCCTCCGCATCCGCCTTGCTCTGTTCCTGATCCCGCCCTGCCCAATTCCCGTGCCCCAGCTTCATCTTCCAGTGCCAGCCTGCTCCTGCCCCCAACCTTGTCGACTTCATCTTGACTTGTTATCATAGCTTTATGATTATAAAATAATTTATTTTAATAAGTAATTAATTTACATGATTTAAGATTCAAAGGAAATCAAAGAGTATACAGTGGAAAATTTTCGTCTTACCCTTCTCCCTAGCTACCCATTTCCCCTCCCTAGAGGCAACCTAATGTTTCAATCTCTTTAGCTCCCTTCCAAAGATATTTGATGCATATATAAGCTAATATATACTACATACTTGTATTATATAATATGTACATTACACATATTCATATACACATATCCATTATATATGTATATATTATTTTAATTATTTATATGGTAGCATACAAAATATGCTGTTACATGCTTTTTTCCTACTTAGTATTCTATCTTATTCCATCTCAGTACACGCAGAACATGATTATCCTTTTTTTAGGTCTATACATTGTTTGATTGTACAGCTGTGTTCATTTAGCCACTCCCCTATTGATGGACATTTAGGTTGTTTCAGTCTTTTGCTATTACAAACAGTGCTGTAGTGATCAACTGTGTATTATACATCCCCCATGCCAGACATAGGTGAGTACATCTGTAAGAGAATTTCCTAGAAATGAAATTGCTGAGTCAAGGGGGACATACATTTTAAATTGTGATATTACCAATTGCCCTCCATACGGCTGCACCAATTTAAATTCCCAGCATTGATGGGTAAGAAGGTCTGTTTTACCACAACCTCAGCAACTCAGGGCGTCATCATGTTCATCTTTGCCAATCTGATGGAGGAAAACATGTCTCAGTGTAGGTTTAATTTACATTTATGTTGTTATGAATGAAGTTGAGCACCTTTTAATATTTCTTAATATTCTTTTTTTTTTTTTTTTTTGAGACAGAGTTTCTCTCTAGTCACCCAGGCTGGAGTGCAATGACGCGATCTCAGCTCACTGCAACCTCTGCCTTCCAGGTTCAAGCGATTCTCCTGCCTCAGCCTCTGGAGTAGCTGGGATTACAGGTGCAAGCCACCACACCCAGATAATTTTTTGTATTTTTAGTAGAGACAGCGTTTCACCATGTTGGCCAGGCTGGTCTGGAATTCCTGAGCTCAGGTGGTCCGCCTGCCTCAACCTTCCAAAGTGCTGGGATTAAAGGCGTGAGCCACCACGCCCAGCCCTTAATATTCTTAAGAGTATTTTCTGTGAGCTCTCAATTCTGTTCCTCTCCTTTACCCATTTTTCTGCTGGGCTGTTGGTCTTTGTAATAATTTGTAGGTGACTTTTATATATTAAGGGAAATTAGGTCTTCTGTGTAGAATTGTTTACAAATATAAACTTTTTTTCTTTTTAGAGACTGGATCTTACTATGTCATTAATCATAGCTCGGTGCAGCCTTCAACTCCTGGGCTCAAGTGATCCTCCCACCTCAGCCTCCTGAGTAGCTAAGACTACAAGTGTGTACCACCATGCCTGGGCTGTTTTTAAAAATTTTTAGAGATAGGGTCTTACTATGTTGCCCAGACTGGCTTAGAATTACTGGGCTCGAGTGATCCTCCCACCTCGGCCTCCCAAAGCACTGGGGTGACAGGCATGAGCCACTGAGCCTGGCCACATATTGACTCGTTGACTTGCTCTTGCCTTATCAACTTCATTTTGACCTGCACTGATGGGTAAGACCTGCCAACTCATCTTGATGTTTCTACTTGGTCTAAATTTCCAGGCTTCAGTTCAGCTTTTACCTCGAGAGATGTTTCTTTCCCTGGCCCACCACCCACATCCCATGAGAGGGACGTAGGGCCAGTTCAGGAAGCAGAGCCAAGAGTGAGCCCAGCCTGGCTGGATGAGAACCTGTTCCTCAGCTTCCCCACCTGAAATGGTTTGGGTCAGCCTGAGTCAGTTCTGAGACTCACCTGAGAGTTGGCTGGCCATCCTTCGAAGGGTGACAGGTGAAGGCCTTGGGGCGGGGCCCACCTGCTCCAGCCCGTCCATCAGGCCCTGCTGTTCGGCTGATGCCAGGCCCAGCGGGTTGTTAATGGTGAAGGTGCTGGCATACCGCTCCAGAGGGTCATCTAGGGAGGCCACGATGCCCTCCTCCCACAGACGGTACAGCATGAGGACAGGAAAGATCTTGGAGATGCTGGAGATCCTAGATAATGTTGGGAATACAAGCAGTCAAAGGGCATCCTGTTGGCCCCACAACCCACCTCCTGCCCCCATCCTGCAACTTTTTAGTGTTCTAGAAAAGCACTGCATCCCTGCTTAAGTCAACATCTCCAACAGAAATTAACCAGCCTCTGTGGAGCTGCCTTTGGGATGCTTGAGAACGTAACCAGAAGCTGAGGGGCTGAGGTGGGATGGATATCCTGGGCCAGGCTCTTTTCCAGCCATTTCCCATTCAGGGACAGACCTGGGTTTGGATGGTGTCTCTGCCTCTCACTGGCCATGTGGCCTTAGGCAAGTTTCTAGACCCATCTAAGATTCAGTTTCATTGCCTGCTTCACCGGTTGTATTAATAAAAGGATGGAACGAGGTTGTGCATGCAAAGTGCCTGTCTACATTCCTAGGAGGTGGTAAGTGCTCAGTACATGCTAGCACATATAACTGTTGGCCCCATGCCTGGCACAAAGCAGGTGCAATTTAAATGTAATTCCCTCAGGACTCCTGTAAAACCCACAGTGTCCCCAGGAACAAATGTGTTCACTCTGCATCATGAACTTTGAGGATCTGCAGGCAGCATGCAGAAGGGGAGACTCCAGATATGCAACAGAATGTCCCCATCTGTTTTCATCTGGGCCACTGCTGCCACTTGACAGGGACCTGGGGCAAGGACCTAGGAACTGGTTATGGTTCCTTTGTGGCACACGGTCAGGGTTGGGGGGATGGGCACAAGGTAACCTTTTCTAGTTTGGTAGGTTTAGGGCTAAGGTTCTTTCCAGAAGGGATTCCTTCCTGACCTTTTACCCCTGTGATGTAACATTGGGCACTCACTGGACTTCAGTCCTCTCTGGACTTCGGTCTCCTCTTCTATAAAACTGTCAAGACTTCATAATAGGCCCTGGCAGATTAGACCCCAGCCATGATTCTCTTCAGTATCCTTACCTCCTAGGTCTCCCTTGCCCTCCCATCCCTTACCCCTCCACAGGACCCTAGAGATCACCCAGCTGACCTGTACATGGTGTACTCATTGGGGGCCCCAGAAGCCGGGTCTGAGCCATTCTTCTTCCCAAAGTTCCCTGTCCAGAGCACAGTGTCATTGTAGATGACAACTGCAGACATGGCAGCCACGCCTGGGGTAGACATTGCCTGGCGCAGGATCTGGTCCACCTTGAGGGAGAAGAACGGGTGCAGTGACAGGCCCCCCTGCCCTCACCCTCAGTAATCATCTGCAAAGCCATCCTCTTCCATAGTCACACCCTGCATGCAGCACCCCAGTGAGCCTCCAAACTATGCCCCATTGGCTGGGGCCCCCACTGTTGGGCTTCTTCATAAGATGTTTTCTCAAAGAAACAGTTTCTTAGCAAAATAAAAAAGGAGAGGGGGTTAAAACGACTGCTTTAAGGCCGGGCATGGTGGCTCATGCCTGTAATCTTAGCACTTTGGGAAGCCAAGGCGGGTGGATCACCTGAGGTCAGGAGTTCGAGACCAGCCTGGCCAACATGGTGAAACCCTGTCTCTACTAAAAATACAAAAAATTAGCTGGGCATGGTGGCGGGCACCTGTAATCCCAGCTACTTGGGAGGCTGAGGCAGGAGAATCACTTGAACCCAGGAGGCGGAGGTTGCAGTGAGCCAAGATCTCGCCACTGTACTCCAGCCCAGGCAACAAGAGCGAAACTCCGTCTCAAAAAAACAAAAAAACAACAAAAAAAAAACCAGCTACTGCTTTAGTCAAACCCATGTCTGACGCCCTAAAAAACCTCCAATAGGCCTAGCCTGAACCCCTAGTGTTGGGGAATTCACTATTAATGCAGTGCCTGTAGGCCCTCTTTGCACATTTGTTTGGTTATTTATTTATTTATTTTATTTGTTTTTAGATGAAGTCTCACCCTGTCACCCAGGCTAGAGTGCAGTGGCTCAAGCACAGCTCACTGCAGCCTCAACCTTCCAGGCTCCAGTGATCCTCCCGCCTCAACCTGTGGAGTAGCTAGGAGTACAGGCACATGCTACCACACCCAGTTAATTTTTTAATTTTTTGTAGAGACGGCGTCTCACCGTGTAGACCAGGGTGGTCTCCAACTCCTGACCTCAAGCAGTCTTCCCACCTCAGCCTCCCAACATGCTGTGATTACAGGTGTGAGCCGCCTCACCTAGCCTGAACATTTATTGAAAATACCTCATCATTTTCAATGATGAAGTGCAATGATGATGATAACAGCTGACATTTATTGGACATTTAGAATGTGCCAGGCATGGCATAAAGTGATTTTCATACATTGTCTCCTTTCATCCTCGTGAGTCAGTGCTAATTTCTGCCCATTTTACAGATGAGAAATGAGAGCCTATGAGATATGAGGTGACTTGCCCAAGTGGCTACTGGCTGATGGAATCAAGATTGGAACCCTGTGCTAAGTCCAGCCCCACTTCTTTTTTTGTTGTTTTGGTTTTTTGTTTTTTGAGACCAGAGTCTCGCTCTGTCACCCAGGCTGGAGTTTAGTGACATCACTTCTGCTCACCGTAAACTCCACCTCCTGGGTTCAAGCGATTCTCCTGCCTCAGCCCCCCGAGTAGCTGGGATTACAGTCATATGCCACCATGTGTGGCTAATTTTTATATTTTTAGTAGAGACAGGGTTTCACCATGTTGGCCAGGCTGGTCTCGAACTCCTGACCTCAGGTGATCCGGCCGCCTCAGCCTCCCAAAGTGCTGGGATTATAAGCACGAGCCACCACACCTGGTCCCTACGTCTTAATTAACTGCTGGACCACCTTGCCAAGTGATTTTACATATCCTTGGCTGAGCTCGGTCCACCTCCACTTCCCATCCCTGCACTAACTTTGCCTTTCTTTTCCTCGCTCTGTCGCCCTGGCTGGAGTGCAGTGGCACGATCTCGGCTCACTGCAACCTCCACCTCCTGGGTTCAAGCGATTCTTCTGCCTCAGCCTCCTGAGGAGCTGGGATTACAGGCATATGCCACCAAGCCTGGCTGATTTTTTATATTGTTAGTAGAGACAGGCTTTCACCATGTTGGTCAGGCTGCTCTTGAACTCCTTACCTCGTGATCCACCCATCTCGGCCTCCCAAAGTGCTGGGGTTACAGGTGTGAGCCACCGCGCCCGGCTCTAACTTTGCCTTTCTGAGCCTCTGTCTCCTTCTCTATAGATAGGGACTCATGAGGAATGCATGTAAGTGGTTACATGGCAATGGTGCATTCCAGGTGCTCAACAGAAGGCAGCATGGTTATTATTGTTGCTTTTATGAAAATTTGCTATAACTCCTGAAAGCCACATAGCACCCTTCTGCTCTCTCCCCTTCACAAAAAACTTTCAGGTATTTGCAAGCAGTGATTTTTGTCTCTGCATTGGCCCACACGTTCCCTTCTCAGGAGTCAACAGCCCTTTCCCTGTAACTGTTCCTCGGATGATAGTTTTGAGTCTCCCCAACAATGCTGCGGCTCATATTCTTCTGATCATGTTTCACTCGTCTCCATGTCTCCCATGGTGGGTGACCCAAGTGGCTGGGCTCTGACTGGCACAGACTAGAGCTGACTGACACCTGCCTCTAGGGTTTGGCCATCCTGCAATGGTAAATGTTGTGTTGGGGAGCATGGAGTGTTTAATCATATCACGGTGGCCTCTGCAATGTGGGCTCTGTCATCCTCTCCTGTCTCAGCTTCCCTACTTCCCACCTATGGCCTCTCAGTTCTCTTTATGTGTCATATACTTTCTGCAGCCTCCAGGCCCTTCCACATGCTGTTCCATCTGTCTGGAGCACACCTCTCCGTCCCCAGGGTCCCTCACCACACACATGTCATCTGGGTATCTGCTACTTATTCACATCTCAGCCTAGACACCACTTCCTCCAGAAGGAGGAACTGACCCTAAGGCCTGTTCCTTTGTGCCCCAAAGTCCCCTAAACTTTTCTTACCCTCACTCTTGCCCAGGATTATAAATGTTTGGTATCTTCACTGTTCCTCTCGCTTCCAGATTAGTAATTTCTTGACAGCAGGTCAGTGTCTTCTTCCTGCCATATCCATAGTGCCTAGCACAGAGTTGATGCTCAAGAAATACATGTTGGACAGATGAATGAATGAATGCCACTGCCAGCACAGAGGGACTGCCCTCCCCTTCATCACCCAGGCCCAGCCCACATGCCCAGTTTCCTCCTGGGTCATCACTGACCTTTTCCAGGGCCTCCTTCAACACGGGGAGTGGGTGAGCCAGGGGCACGGGCTCAGGGTGCCGGGGACACATCCTCACAGGGGCAGAGGTCTCCTCTGGTCCCAGGGAACCTGGAGGGAACATCACATGGTGAGGAGGGGACAGAGATCAGGATAGGAATCTAGGGGGAAAGTGGCAGTAAAGGCCAGAACAGTGCCTCAAGGACAGCCCTCCCCAGCCGAGCCGAGCCAGGGGATATCCGGGTGCAGAGCCCAGCCCTAGCCCCTGACGGGCCTAGGGAGCAGAGTGTGCCCTTGGGGAGGAGGCACAGCCCTGCAGGCCACAGCTCCTGGTTAGTGGTCACTGTACTCCCCTCTCTCTTGCTTAACCAGCTTCCCATCTCCTGTGGTCAGTGGACTTAGACCATTCTGGCTGCGTGGGGCAGGCTCAGCCACATCTGTCTGTCTGACCTGCTCTCATCCTGATTATGTGTTTGGGTGGACTTCGAGCCCCACTTAGGACCCAGGCCTAAACCACAGCAACAACTCATTCTCTCACCAGAGCTGAGCATCAGGGCTTTGGGGGCCTGAGTCTGTTCTGCCTTTGTCCGGGTGTGTGGCTTCCTCGGCACCTCAGGGGAGAAGGTGAAGTGCTGGCAGGACAGGATTCAGGCTGTGATATCATCACAGCAGCACCCAAGCCTCTTCCTCTAAGGCTGGAGTGGGGTGTGAAGGGGGATGAGCATCCTCCAGGACTATTAATACATCCTCCTCGTCTTCCATTGCGCCCTGAGACTCCACCCAAAACTGAGACAAGTTCCCTGCGGTAGGTTTCATATGACCATAAATTCTTGAGACAGAGTCTCACCCTGTTGCCCAGGCTGGAGTACAATGGTGCGATCTCAGCTCACTGCAACCTCTGCCTCCCGGGTTCAAGCGATTCTCCTGCCTCAACCTCCCGAGTAGCTGGGACTACAGGCGTCCACCACCACGCCCAGCTCATTTTTGTATTTTTAGTAAAGCCAAGGTTTCACTATGTTGGTCAGGCTGGTCTTGAACTCCTGACCTCCGGTGATCCGCCTGCCTCGGCCTCCCAAAGTGCTGAGATTACAGGCATGAGCCACCGTGCTCAGCCATAAGACCATAAATTCTGTCAGCTCCTTCCACCTCCGAAGCTGGCTGGCTTTGTGACTTGCTTTGGCCAAAAGAATGAGGCGGAACAAATTGCGACCTTCCTAGGCTAAACCTTAAGGGGCTTACTCCCTGCGAACACTGCCACCTTGTGGACAGGTCTGGGATAGCGGTCTGGGATAGGAGTCCACGCTGAGGGAGACACCGCCCCCCCTCAACCCGACCCCCAAGCCGACTTGCCCAGTGCACCAGAGAGAGCCCAAGCTAGACCAGCAGCAGAGCTGCCAGCCAGCCCACAGAATCATGGGAAATAATCACTTGCTTTGTCTGAAGCCAGTAGGCTTTGGGGTGGTTTGTTACTTAGCAATAGATAACTGACGCAGACCCAAACAGGAAAATTACAAACCTTAGGGAGGATTTCTCAACAACCCCATGACATGGATTTCACAGAATAGGGTGGTCCCAGCTAGAGCCTAGGCTTTGCTCAGCCTGGGACCCAGGTAGGGGCTAGTGTCCACAGTGGTGCTCCTCCTGCTTTAATTGGCAAACAAAGGGCCTGGTAGGTATCACTAGCAGTGGTGGCTCCTTTATTGGGCCTTGACCCGTTCAGGAAGGAGAGGCTCCAAGGCTTGGCAGCTGCTGCCCCTGAACACCTGTGAGTTGTTCCTGTTGAGGTCTTAGATACAGCTGCAGGAAGGTCTTGAAAGGGGGCTGGAGCCTGGAGATTCCATCATGGTGGCCAAAGGCAGAGGAAGGGAAACACCGTTTGCTCTTCCTTTGGTGTCCTTGAATTTTACCCCCAAACTGGGTGTCTTGAAGAAACCCCAGTGGCATCAGGATCCTCATTTTATACACGAGGACATCGAGGCACAGAGAGGCAACAAGACTGTCCCAAAGATGCACAGCTAGTGAGAGCTGGACTCAGAATGGAGTCCAGAGCTTCTGAGTCTAAATCTTATGGTCCTCCCCTACACACTAGAATCAGGGGTGGCAGCTCAAAGCCCAGGAGGACCCAGGGGGCTATGGGGAGGAACTCAAGGCTGTCTCTGCACTCACCGGTCTTCAGCTTGGGGAGGTGATACTGCCACAGGAAGCAGCCAGTCATGACCACTGAGAGCAGGCAGAAGAAGCTGCAGATGGCGGGGAGGAGCCACTTCTTCTTCACTTTCAGCAAGTTGGGCCACCAGCCATCCTGGGAGAGCAAGGACATAAGGTACAGTCCCCTTGGGGGTCAGTCAGAGGGAAGAGAGGGACCCTAACCCTGGCCCCTCCTAGGCCTCAAGTTAGCCAGACATCACAAGATCCCATAGCTTTGGATAAATTTCACAGTTGTGAAACCAATGCCCTTCCCAGTGTGACTCTTTCAATAGTTCTGCCCTGCAAGAGCACCCACCCCTTTGCTTGCTGTACCTTGTTCCCCTATGGACTTAGTGAAATATCGTAAGACCAGCTGAAATGCCACCTCCTCCAGGAAGCTTTCCTCAACTCTCCTGTATTAGTCTGTTCTCACGCTGCTAATAAAGGCATACCCAAAACTGAGTAATTTATAAAGGAAAGAGGTTTAGTTGACTCACAGTTCAACATGGTTGGGGAGGCCTCAGAAAACTTGCAAGTATGACACATATTTCATTCTTCTACTTATATAAAATGTCTAGATAGACAACCCATAGAGACAGAAAGTACATTACGGGTTGCCAGGGGATGGGGGTAGCAAGGAATGAAGAGTCACTGCTAATGGCTATGAGTTTTTGTGGGGGTGATGAAAATGTTCTAAAATTGATTATGGTGCTAATGGCACAATCTTGTAAATATGCTATAACCACTGAATTGTACACTTAACAATGGTGAATTTTATGTCATATGAATTATATCTCAATACAATTCCTTGAAAATAATAGTACCTACTTGTATTCAGTTGCAAGGATTAAATGAGTTAATAAATTAGAACAGTAGCTGGCACACGGTAACACTACATATGTGTTAGCTATTATTGATTGCCTCCTATGTGCTAGGCACTGAGCCAGATATTGAGGGTATACTGATGAACAGAAAGGGACTCTTTCCTGCCTTTTGGAGGTTTACAGTTTTACGAGGAGATGGGTGTTAACCAAATACATTGCATTAACTCCTCCTTGCCTACCTCCCTTTCTCAAAGGCACATCTTCCACTTCTGTCCTACAAACGTGGTATTTCTCCCCCTTCCCTCCTCTATCCTCAGTACACACGCAATCCCTCGGTGGTGAATTACCAAATGAGAAATGAAAGGAGACATCACTACAGATCTTACAGAGAAGTATTATGAACAACTTTATACCAATCCATTTGACAGTTTAAATGTGGACAAATTCCCTGAAAGACGCAATCCCCAGGTGACCTCATGCACAAGGACACCAGCCACATGCTAATGGTTTCCGATTCTCTTCTGCCCAGCTCTCTCCCCTCTACTTCAGACTCCCATTTCAACTGCCTTCTGAGCATTTCCACCTGGAAGTCCTCAAGCACCTGGAACTCAACATCCAAAGCAGAAAACTCACTTGTTTCAACCCCTCCTCCTTCTCTCTTATTTTCAACATCACCTTATGGCACCTGCCTCCACTTAGTCATGCTTCAGGGTCTGCCTGGGCCCCTCTATCTCCTTCAATCCCTACCTCCAGCCAGTCATCAAGCCCTCCTGGCCTGTTACAATTAGAAAATATTTCAAGCTTACTGAAAAAAATACACTGGGCCCAGTGGCTCACTCCTATTATCCTAGCACTTTGGGGGGCCAAGATGGGAGGATCACTTGAGCCCAGGAGTTTGAGGCCAGCCTGGGCAACATAGTAAGACCCTTTCTCTACAAAAAAATTAAACATTGGCTGGGTGAAGTGGCTCACACCTGTAATCCTAGCACTTTGAGAGGCCAAGGCAGGTGGATCACTTGAGCCCAGGAGTTCAAAACCAGCTTGGGCAACATGGCAAATCTTCGCCTCTACGAAAAATACAAAAATTAGCCAGGTGTAGTGGTGTGTGCCTGTAATCCCAGCTACTCAAGAGGCTGAGGTGGGAAAATCACTTGAGCCTGGGAGGTGGAGGTTGCTGTGAGCCAAGATCACACCATTGCACTCCAGCCTAGATGGCAGAGTGAGACCCTGTCTCAAAATAAATAAATATAAAAATAAAAATTAGCCAGGTGTGGTGGTATATACCTGTGGTCCCAGCTACTCGGGAGTCTGAGGTGGGAGGATTGCTTGAACCTGGGAGGTCGTCGAGGCTGCAGTGAGCCATGATTGCACCACTACATGCCAGCCTGGATGACAGAGCAAGACCCTGTTTCTCTCTCTCTCTCTCTCTCTCTCTCTATATATATATATATACACACACACACACACGCACACACATACATATATATACACACACATATATACATATATATAATGGTGCCATACATATATATATAGAGAGAGAGAGAGAGACAGACAGACTTATAATGTAATGAATCCTTGGGCACTCAACACTAGACTTTGTTGAATCTTAACATTTTATCATATTTTCTCATATATTTACATTTTTCAAATATGCTATGTCCTTGCTTATTTACTTTGTCTGTTCAGTTTCCCCATCCCATAAGCATTGTTGTTTGTTTTGTTTACTGAGTTATTCCCAGTACCCAAAGCAGTTCCTGGAACATAGCAGACCCTAATAAATATTTGTTAAATGACTGACTGGATGAAAATAAAACATCCTAGGTGGAGTTGAAGTCCTCTGTGTACCTTTCATGGATCTCAGTCCCTTCCTGCTCTCCCCAAATGTAACACCCATGCTTGATCGTGGTGTTTATCATAATTTTGCACATGTTTATTCTTTTACTGTCTGTTTGTTTCCATAAACAGCATGTAGTATTGTTTTTTTTGAACGTAAATAAATGATTTCATACTGTATAATCCTCCTGCAACTTGCTTTTTATTCAGTTAGCTAACTACAGTTCTGGGTTATTCATTTTGACTTCTGTAGAGTGTGTTGTTGTATAAACATACTGGGTAGTGTAGTAGTTAGAGCCCGGGGCCAGACTACCTTAAAAACGTGACTATTTTACAGTCCAGTTGGGAATCCTGTGCTAGAAGTGAAATTTCTGGGTGGCAAGGTACAGCCGTCTTCAACTTAGCCACATACTATTCTGTTCCTCTCTAAAGTTGTCATTCCAATTTATGCTCGTCACACCTTTGATTCTCATTGCTATTAATATTTCTAATCTGCATCTTCTTGGTGACTAATAATGTTGAATACCTTTTCATGTATTTATTGTATGTATTTGGGTTTGATTTTCTGCAGTTGGACTGTTCTCCTTTGCCTGGTCTTTTTCTATTCTCTTTTCTTTACTTATTAGAGTTCTTCATATACTCTTGTTTGTGGCTTGATTTTCACTCTGTGTTGATAACTTTTGTGGAGAGACAGAATAGTGTAGTGGTGAATCCATGGCCAGATTGCCTGATTTGCAATCTTAGCTCAGCCACTTACCACTGTGTGACCTTAAGAAAATCACTTAACCTCCCTGTGCTTCTGTTTCCTCACCTGTAAAATGGGGATGATAATAGTGCCTAACTCATAAATTTGTAAGGATTAGATGAGTTGATGTATAAAAATAACATTGTCTGACACATTGTAAGCCCTGTTAGCTATTACGGTATTTGGGGATTGTTTTGAGACAGTCTCACTCTGTCACCCAGGCTGGAGCGCAGTGATGTGATCAGTTTTTGCATTGTTTGTAGAGACAGGGTCTCACTATGTTGCTCAGGCTGGTCTCAAACTCCTGGGCTCAAGCAATCCTCCCACCTTGACTTCTGAAAGTGCTGGGATTACAGGCATGAATCACTGTGCCTGGCCAACTATTACAGTATTTTTGAATAGGAGGGCTTTTGGTTTTGATTTTGGTTGTTGCCAAATTTATCAGTATTGTCTTTTTGTTTTGCATTGTGTATATGGTGCGTGTGTGTGCTTAAGAAATCTCTCTTTTCACAGAGGTCAGAAATAGAGGTTTTTGTACTTTTACACACAAAAGAATTTTTGGTTATAGAATAAAGCAGGGATCCAATTTTATTTTTCCATTTGGATAATCAATAGTCCAGCACTATTTATTAAATACACCAACCTGTCCCCCACTGACTCATATGCCAACTCTGAAATATATCAACAGTCTGTACATACTGACATCTGCCTTCTGGGCTCTGTTCCAGGAGAGTCTCGCTGAGTTTATGTTCCATCCCTCCCTGTCCAACCCTGCACTCTCTTCCACAACAAAGATCTCTCACATGTTGAGCACAGTGTGCCAGACGCTGTTCTACAGGAAACAATCTGGCAAGAGAGACTTTCTATGATCCGACTCCAGCGATCTCCGCCAGCCCATTCCCTGCCCCTCCCCTGCCCCCTGTGTCTTTATGCCCCCACCTCCCGCATCATTGCCCCTCTCTGTACTTTTGCACCTGCCATTCCCTGGGGCTGTGGTTTCCTTTTATCCTTTTCCATCAGACAAACTGTGTTCTTCCCTTAACACCCATAGGCATCTGTGAAGCCTTCTCATTCTCCCCCAGGCAGAGCCGCTCATGGTAACTGGCTACTACTGCCTTCTTTGTCTGGGTCCCTACAAGGTAAGGATTCTCTCCAGCACCAGCAGAGAATTCCCTCCTGGCTCTTATGCCTTGGACACCTAGTACCCCACCTGGCACTAGCAGGTTCTCAGGAAATTCTTTTGAACTTTACATGGTTCTGCAAGTTGAAAGACTTGGGTTCAAATCTTAGCTCCACTCCTGAGTCAGTTGTAACTCTGGACAAGTCTCTTCCCCTCTCTGAGCCTCTACTTCTCTAGCTGTTGAAGAGGGTTGGCTACTTGTAAAGAGTTTACTTTTACATCTGGAAATCTTGTGTGATTTCAAAAGTGTCTTTCAGCTGTAGAATCTAGGGTTCTCACTGAAATCATCTTTGGTCATAATATTCAAAGACTGGAAACAACCCAAATGCTCCTCAATTGGTGAGTAAATAGACAAACTATAGTACATCTATACAAGGGAATACTACTCAGCAATGTAAAGGAACGAGCTACTGATACATGCAATAATGTGGATGAACCTCAAAGGCATGATGCTAAGTGAAATAAGCCAGACTAAATGGCTACAGACTATAGAATACAACTCATAGAACATTCTGGAAAAAGCAAAATGATAGGAACAGAAAACAACTCAATGGTTGTCTGGAGGTAGGGATGGGGTAGACTACAAAAGAGCAGAAGGGACTTTGGGGAGGTCATGGAACTGTGCTATATGTTTATCGTGATGGTGGTTATGGGATTTTATACATTTGTTGAAAGTCATAGAACTCTGGGAGGCCAAGGCAGGAGGATCACTTGAGGCCAGGAGTTCAAGACCAGGCTGGGCAACATAGCAAGACTCTGCCTGTACAAAAAAATAGAAAAAAATTGCCAGGCCTGCTGGCATGCACCTGTAGTCCCAGCTACTTGGAAGGCTGAGGTGTGAGGATTGCTTGAGCCCAGGAATTAGAGGCCGTAGTGAGCTATGATCATGCCACTGCACTCCAGCCTGGGCAACAGAGCAAGACCCTGTCTCAAAAAAAAAAAAAAAAACAACTCATAGAACTGCACAGATTTTATTTCATGTAAATGATACCTCAGTTTTTATAAAATAAAGCAATTAAAGATCCCAGAAGCATTGGGATTCTCTACCTGTTGGAGGATTAACCCCAGAAACACAGGAGTGAATGGAAGGCTCTCAGATATTGCCACTGGATCATATGGAAGATACTCCCCTCCTGACATGAACACAGAGCTGCAGGGGCAGTGAGGACCCCTTGGTGGGAAGGCAGCCTGCTATCCCCTAACTGGCACCTAAGGTGTAACCAGCAGATCCTTAGCTTATTTTTAAGTGAAGAATAAAATTCAGAGGCATTAATTGACTTGCTGAGTCCATGGGCAGTGAATGGCAGAGCTGAGATTCAAGCTCTGTAATATGCACCACCCCCCTCCTCCTCAAAATGCAGCTGGGATCTCTGCACCCCCAATTTGTAGCCCTCTTCTGGGGCCTAGCCTCATCTCAAGTCTGTCTCCAATCTCAGGATTTATTCCAGCAGACCCGAAGGTGGGTCAGTATTTAATCTCTAAGCTGCTTGCCAGCTGCTCACAGTTTGACTTGCAGTAGCCACTAGAAATCTCTTTCCTTTCCCTTCCCAGCTGGAAATTGCTGGCAGTAGGGGAGGGCCCAGGAAGAACCAGGCTCTCCCAAACCCCACCTATAACACGGCTCCACCACCCCCTAACCCCTGCTCCTTCTCAGGTGTTCTGTGCCCCAATCACCCTCACCTCCTTCCTCATGCTCACGGCCCACTCTGGGACAACTACTCTTTGTCCAGTTATTCATTCAGAAAACAATCCCCGAGGGCTTGCTGTGCGCTGGGCCACATCTGCCCCCAAGGAGCCAGAAGGACAGTGGCATAATCAGACACAAGGGCCTGGGGCCAGGGAAGTAGGACTTGACTCTGGCTCTGCCGTTACTAGTTCTGGACAAATGACCTCACCCTTTTGAGTCTCAGATTTCTCATCTGCATAATGCAGATAACAATTGTTCCTACATCTTATAGGGTTTAGTTGAGAATAAATAAGATAGTGCATGCAAAGCCCATAGAGAGCTGTTCACCAGTTGGTAGCTAGAGGTGTAATAAAGGGCTTCAGGGCTCACAGATACAGATGAGCTCAGCCTAGGGGGAGGGAGGAGGAGGAGAGAGTCATTGAACAGGTAGTTAGGAATGAGCTTGGGTCACTCCAGGCAGAGGCCTCTGGGGATGTAAAAAGGAAGAGGAGTTAGTTTCTGGTTTGTTTTGATAATTCAGTGAGTTTATGTAAAACATTTGAAACTGTTCCTGGCCTGCAGGTGCAAGCTCTAGAGATGATGATGATGATGATGATGATGATGATGATGATGATGATGGTAACGTGGGGGGGATTTAGCCCAATATTTGAAGCCAGAAGGACGGTGGCATGGTCAGACATGTGTCAGAAGCTGACACATGGTGACAGCTTCTTGAGGCTGTGCCTCACCTGGGTCTTCATTCTCTCCAAGGCATGGAAGATTCTGGCTCTTTGAGGATTCAGGTCTACACCACAGGAGATCCCGTAAGCAGGAAACTGAGTCAGAGGAGTGAAGGCAAAAAGAGGTCCTGAGGGGCTGGAAAAAGAGGAGGGGGACAGAGAAAAGCTAGAAAACAAGGAGGGTAGACGAGGATGCGGGGGATCAAAGCAGCCCTCCTCTTCCCATGGCTCCCCCTCCCAGGTGAGAGAAACAGCAAGCTCAGAAACCCCTGCCAGGTGACCCAGCATCCCAGTTTGTCCAGGACTGTCTTGATTTTAGCACCGAAAGTCCTGCATTCCCAGAAACCCCTCAGTCCCAGGCAAACGGGACCATTGGTTACCCTGTGTGCCCCGCATTGAATTCCAGCTCCTCTTCCCCACCCCCAGCCTGCGGAGAACAATCTGGTCAGGCCCTCAGGCTCTTGGCCACAACTTACCCTCTTCAGAAGGTTCCAGCAAGAACAGGGCAGTTAGGGCCCCAGTTTGGCTGACAGTGCCTCTGGGAGTCCCCTGTGTTCCAGAGGACAGGAATGGCTTCCTGGGCTCTGAGGCACAGGCTTTACCAAGCTCTCCAGGGGCCGGCAGATGTGGCGCCTAATTTCCCCAGTGCTAATCCCTCAGAGTGCCTGCTGCCATGGGGATTAGCTTCTGGGGTCCCCAAGCAGCGGGGAAGCGGGGGAGATCTGTCAGGGAGCATTGGGTAACATCATGTGACCCGAGTGCTCCAGGCTGGTGAAGAAAGGAACACTCTCTCCAAAAGGAGTGTCTGCCAAACCCAGTGTGGAAAAGGGATGTCAGGAGGCCACCAGGGTCATTTCCAGCTGGGAAGGGAAAGGAGAGAGATTTCCAGGCTTGGTCTGACCCCACACAAGCTCCTCAGGCACCTCTGAGGAAACTGGAGCACGAAGGAACCTAGTCTAAGGACCACTGGGGTCAGCCTAGTTGTGAAATATTCAGGTAACCTGGGTCCAAATCTTAGTCTGTCACTGCCAGTGTGAGCCTGTGTGACCAGGGATCATAACCTCTTTGCCTCACATCTATAAAATGGGGACAATAATACTAGCTTGGTTAGCGTGCAGGTTAAATGGAATGCGCCCTTGAAGCAGGCAGCCCAGAACCCGGCACCTAGTAAGTGCTCCATAAATTTTGGCTTCTTGTCATGGACTTGGCTTTTTTTTTTTTAAAGACAAGAACAGCTGAGCATGGTGGCTTATGCCTGTAATCCCAGCACTTTGGGAGGCCAAGGCAGGAGGATGGCTTGAACCTAGGTGTTCGACATCAGCCTGGGCTGAGACCTCGTCTCTACAAAAAATTTAAAAATGGCCAAGTGTGGTGGTGTTGCCCTGTAGTCCCAGCTACTCTGGAGGTTGAAGCTGAAGCATTGTTTGAGCCTGGGAGGTGAAGGCTGCAGTGAGCCGAGATAAGATTATGCCAGTGCGCTCCATCCTGGATGACAGAGTGAGACTCTGTCTAAAAAAAAAAAAAAAAAAAAAGACAAAGTTGTGCTCTGTCACCTAGGCTGGAGTGCAGTGGTGCAATCAAAACTCACTGCAGCCTCCAACTCCTGGGCTCAAGTGACCCTCCTGCCTCAGCCTCCTGAGTATCTGAGACTACAAGCATGCACTACTATGCCCAGCTAATTATTATTTTTTAATTGCTTTTGGTACAGATGGGGGTCTCCCTTTTTTGCCCAGGCTAGTCTTAAACTCTTGGCCTCAAGTGATCCTCCCATATCTGCCTCCCAAAGTGCTGGGATTATAAGTGTAAACCAAAAATAAAATTCTAAGGCCCCCAACCATCTGAATGCACTTCCTCCTCAGCCAGCACATTCTTAAAATTTAACCTGAAAGACCGAAAGACTGGTTTAGGCCTTGACGGGGAGTAGGGGTCAAACGTGCCTCATCATACTTCTCCAGCATAACATCACATAACAAATAAGGAAAGAAATCAAAATAGTTTAACCCCAAATATATTTCCTTGTTATATCTTGAAATTGCCCTGCAAAGTTTGACTCTTGTGGGAAAAATCTACATTCTGTAGAGAATCCTCCTTTTCCTCTTCCATTTGCAGACCCAGGAGATAATCAACAGTCAGGAACCCTTTTAAGTCCCATAAGAAAACATTTTATAACCTATTCTCTCTGAAGCCTGCTAGCTATAAACTTCTTCTGCACAATAAAACTTTGGTCTCCCCAGTCTTTTATCTTAACCCAAACATTTCCTTTCTATTGATCTCAGGTCCTCAAACTCAACCAATTGTCAACTAGAACATTTTAAAATTTACCTATAGCCTGGAAGCCCCCACATCGAGTTGTCCCACCTTTCTAAACCAAACCAGTGTACATCTTAAATGTATTTGACTGATGTCTCATGCCTCCCTAAAATGTATAAAATCAGCCAGGTGCGGTGGCTCACGTCTGTAATCCTAGCACTTTGGGAGGCCGAGGCGGGCAGATTGCCTGAGCTCAGGAGTTCAAGATCAGCCAGAGCAACATAACAAAACCCTGTCTCTACTGAAAATACAAAACATTACCCGGGCGTGGTAGTGTGCACCTGTAATCCCAGCTACTTGGGAGGCTAAGGCAGGAGAATCACTTGAACCTGGGAAGCGGAGGTTGCAGCGAGCTGAGATCATGCCAGTGCTGTCCAGCCTGGGCAACAGAGCAAGACTGTCTCAAAAACAAAACAAAACAAAAAAAAAGCTGCACCCCAACCACCTTGGGCACATAATCTCAGGACCTCCTGAGGGCTGTGTCATGGGCCATGGTCACTCATATTTAGCTAATATTTCTCTTCAAGTATTTTATAGAGTTTGACTCTTTTTGTCGACATAGGTGTGAGCCACCACTCCCAGCCATGACCTGGCTTTTATGTCAAACTTCTACCTGGCCCCTATGGCAGATATCAGATCTCTCTCTGTGAACATTCTAGAAGATTTGCTATTGATTTTAGTTGATACAAAAGATAAAACATATATTCCTTCTCAACATTAGATGAGGTTGCACATTGGGGTTACTTGGAGAGCTCTTAAAAACCACTGGTGTCTGGGTCCCACTGCAGAGATCCCCAGAGGCGCAGCTTGGATGCCGCAGCCTTTGAAGACTCCTTGGTGATTCCACTGTGTGGCCAAGGTTGAGAATCAGTGCCCCAGATCAGTGTGTGTCCCACTTACTTGTGGGTAGGAGCATCCTAGCGATTGTGTTACATGGTAGGTTCTGAGCCAGTGAGTCGGGGTGGTATCTGAGAGCCTACATTTCTAACAAGCTCCTAGGTGATGCTGAGGCTGGTGTAAGGACCACACTTTGAGGAGCGAGGCTCCTCTGCAACTCACGGATCACACCAGCCTCCACCTCATTATTTCAACAGAGCCTTGAATTACTATCTCCTTCTACTAATGCTCAGGATCGGGGATGGATGGAGGCAAGCCTTCTAGATCTTCTTCTGTAGCCCCCATAGCCAAAAATCTGAGTGATTTTGTCCAAACTCCACATTGTATGGCTGGCAAAAGAGGCTCACAGAGGGGAAATGACTCACCAAGGTCACATAGCAAGTTTACTGACAACAATTGATCTGGGACCCAGGTCTTTTTCATTGCACTTGGCTGTTTGGTTAATCTTCTCTGTGGCTCAGAGCTGGCAGCCCGCTTCTTGGACACAGACTGCGTGTTGACAATGTACCACATACGGTCTTTAGAGCCCCCTGTGCTATGTCCTCTGGTCTCCACAATCCCAGGAGGCAGCTTCTATTCTGTCTCCATTTTACATCCGAGGAAACTGATGCTCCGGAAAGGGAGGTCCCCAAGAAATGGCAGAACTGGGTTTGGACCCAGGAGTCCTGTCGTTCCCCAGACACTGACAAGACTCCTCGGTTGCTGTGAGGATTAAATGGAATGTGCTCGTGAAGCAAGCAGCCCAGAGAGAGCCTGGCACCTATTAAGGGCTCCATAAAGTTCGGCTTCCTACAATGACTCGGGTTTTTTTGTTTGTTTGTTTGTTTGTTTTTGAGACAAGGTCTCACTAACACTACCTAACACTAATCAGTCTATGGGCAAGGACTGTGTCTTATTCAGGTCTATGTCCCCAGACCTAGCACTCCTGGGTTCTGCAGTCCTTGCCCCCAGGACACCACCCCCTCCCTGAGAACCACTCCCTTGCTCCTAGCCCAGTTCTGAAGGCAGCCATTTTTCATTGCAGAGACCAGCCCTGCCCCTCCCGAATTTAACTAGACGGGAACCCACAGCGTGTCATACAGCACAGTGGCCCCAGGATGGCAGTAGATGCCCATGTGTAAGATCTCTGGCCCAGCCTGAGCCTCCTTTAAAGGGTAATTTACTTGCGTGTGTCTCTTCCTCTAGGCCCTTGTCCAGGGGCTTTCCATCCATGAACCAAGATATTCCCCACAATATCCCCATAGGGAGGAATTATTCACCATCATTTACACACGAAAGATCATGTTCATCCTTTGCCCTTCATGGCCGCTTCCTACTCTTTGGGGAAAAACCAAAAACCTTACATGCGTAGTTTAAACCTATCCAGTAGATGTCCCTATGGGTCAGGCTGCAAGAGTTCAAATTCCAGCTTCCCCACTTATTACCGGTGTGACTTTGGTTGGATTTCTTGGCTTCTCTTGGACCTCAATGTGCTCATCCATAAAATGGGGTAATGAAGTAGAACCCACCTCCTTGCAGGGAGGAGTGAGGATTGCATGAAATAATACACCTAAAATGTACAATCCAGTAGCTGGCACGCAGCAAGTGCTCAGCAAATGTTAGTCACTCTTATTACCATGAGTCTCATTGGCCTCTCCTCCTGGGAGAAACTAATTGTCCTCACCCTCTGCATCAGGACCTTTAAGAAAGAAGAATGTGGGCCGGGCATGATGGCTCATGCCTATAATCCCAGCACTTTGGGAGGCCAAGGCAGGCGGATCACTGGAGGTCAGGAGTTTGAGACCAGCCTGGCCAATATGGCAAAACCCCATCTCTACTAAAAATACAAAAATTAGCCAGGCGTGGTGGTGGGCACCTGTAGTCCCAGCTACTTGGGAGGCTAAGGCTGGAAAATCATGAACCCAGAAGGCAGAGGTTGCAGTGAACCGAGATCACGTCATTGCCCTCCAGGCTGGGTGACAGCAAGACTCTGTTGAAAGAAAGAAAGAGAGAAAGAGAGAGAGAAAAAAAAAGGAAGGAAGGAAGGAAAGAAGGAAGGAAGCAAGGAAGGCAGGAAGGAAGAAGAATGTGGGCCAGGCACAGTGGCTCAAGCCTGTAATCCCAGCACTTTGGGAGCCAGAGGTGGGCAGATCTCTTGAGGTCAGGAGTTCGAGACCAGCCTGGCCAACATGGCAAAACCCCATCTCTACTAAAAATACAAAAATTAGCCGGGCATGGTGGCGGGTGCCTGTAGTCCCAGCTACTTGGGAGGCTGAGGCACAAGAATCCCTTGAACTCGAGAGGCAGAAGTTGCAGCAAGCCGAGATCACACCACTTCACTCCATCCTGGGTGACAGAGCAAGAGAAATAAAGAGAGAAAGAGGGAAGGAGAGAAAGAAAAGAAAGAAAGAAGGAAAGAAGGAAGGAAGGAAAGAAAAAGAGAAAGAAAGATAGAAAGATAGAAAGAAAGAAAAAGAAAGAGAAAGGAAGGAAGAAAGAGGTTGAAAAGATATCAAATCAAAGGGCAAATTAAACTTTAAAAAGGGCCAGATGTGGTAGCTCACGCCTGTAATCCCAGCACTTTGGGAGGCCGAGATGGGTGGGATCACGAGGTCAGGAGATGGAGACCATCCTGGCTAACACAGTGAAACCTCATCTCTACTAAAAATATAAAAAATTAGCCAGGTGCAGTGGCACGCGCCTGTAGTCCCAGCTACTCAGGAGGCTGAGGCAGGAGAATCTCTTGAACCCAGGAGGCGGAGGTTGCAGTGAGCCAAGATTGCGCCACTGCACTCCAGCCTGGGCAACAGAGACATACTCCATCTCAAAAAAAAAAAAAAAAAAAAAAAAACTTTACAAAGGAAAATGTTCCTCCTAAAGGTTATATGAAGATACTTAGCATTTTCAGCAGTCAGGCTTTGATTGATTCATTGACTCATCCATTCACTCACTTACCCACTGAGTCATGCAACAGACATTTACTGAACATCTGCCATTCCCTGGGTCTTACACTTGGGTGTGGGGCAAAGCAGATATAGTAACAGATATTCATTGTCAGTGCATTTTTATTGAGCACCTACTCAGCACTAGGCACTGTTCTCGGTGCTTCAGATATATCAGTGAACAACACAAAGGTCCCTGACCTGGTAGAGCCCATCTTCTAGCAGGGGCAACAGGATAAATAAGTTAAATGCTGCATTACAAAGTGATACATGGCCAGGCACAGTGGCTCACACCTGTAATCTCAATACTTTGAGAGGCTGAAGCAGGTGGATCACTTGAGGCCAGGAGCTCCAGACCAGCCTAGGCAACACAGGGGAGACTCTGTCTCTATACAACATTTTTTTAAAAAAACAAAATTGGCCGGGTGCAGTGGCTTATGCCTGTAATCCCAGCACTTTGGGAGGCCAAGGCAGGCAGATCACGAGGTCAGGAGATCAAGACCATCCTGGCTAACACGGTGAAACCCCATCTCTACTTAAAAAAAAATACAAAAAAATTAGCTGGGCATGGTGGCGGGCGCCTGTAGTCCCAGCTACTCGGGAGGCTGAGGCAGGAGAATGGCGTGAACCCGGGAGGCAGAGCTTGCAGTGAGCCGAGATCACGCCACTGCACTCCAGCCTGGGTGACAGAGCAAGACTCTGTCTCAAAAAACAAAAACAAAAAAAACAAAACAAACAAAAAAAAGAAACAACAAAATTAGCCAGGCGTGGTGGTACATGCCTGTAGTCCCAGCTACTCAAGGAAGCTAATGAGTGAGGATCACTTGAGCCTAGGAGGTCAAGGCTTCAGTGAACCATGAGCACGCCACTGCACTCCAGCCAGGGTGGCAGAAGAAAACCTGTTTCCAAAAATAAAAATAAATAAAAAATAAAATAATATATGTCATGGTAAAATAAATAGAGCTGGGTAAGAGGGGTAGATTAGAGTATTAAATTGGGAGGTCAGAATGGGCCTCATCGAGAAAGAAGCATTTAGCAAATCACCTAAGGGAAATAAGAGAGTTAGCTATATGGACAACAGAGGAATAGTGTTCACAGTAGAGGGAACAGCCAGTGCTCAGGCCTTAGGGTGGAATGTGCCTGGTGTGTTAAAAGAATAGCAAGGAAGCCAGTGGCTGGAGCAGACTAAGCAAAGGGCAAAGTAGTAGGTGAGGTAGGGAAGTAAGAGGTCAGGATGGTCACATAGAACCTTCTAGGCCACAGGAAGGACTTTGGCTCCCCTCTGAGTGAAGTGGGAGCCTTTGCAGAGTTTGAAAGCAGAGGAGTAGCACAATCTGACTCACATTTTTTTTAAGGCAGGGTCTTACTTGTTGCCCAGGCTGGAGTGTAGTGGTATGATCATAGCTCACTGCAGCCTCAAACACCTGGGTTCAAGGGATCCTCCCACCTCGGCCTCCCAAAACGCTGGGATTACAGGCACCCGGCCATGACTCATATTTTTATTTATTTTGTTTCCTTTTTTTTTTTTTTTTTTTTTGAGACAGGGTCTTGCTTTGTCACCGAGGCAATGGCGCAATCACAGCTCACTGCAACTTCAACCTCCTGGGCTCAAGTGATCCTCCCACCTCAGTCTTCTGGGCAACTGAGACTACTGGTGTGCACCACTTTGCCTGGCTAATTGTTTGATTATTTGTAGAGATGGAGTCTTGCTATGTTGACCAGTCTGGTCTCAAACTCCTGGGCTCAAGCCATTGTCCCACCTTGGCCTTCCAAAGTGCTGGGATTACAGGCATGAGCCACCACGCCCAGCTGACACTTTTTGTTTGTTTATTTATTTATTTATTTATTTATTTTGAGATGGAGTCTTGCTCTGTTGCCCAGGCTGGAGTGCAGTGGCGCAATCTCGGCTCACTGCAACCTCCGCCTCCAGGTTCAAGCGGTTCTCCTGCCTCAGCCTTCCAAGTGGACGGGATTACAGGCACACACCACCACAGCTTGCTAATTTTTGTATTTTTAGTAGAGGTGGGGTTTCACCAAGTTGGCCAGGCTGGTCTCAAGCTCCTGACCTCGGGTGATCCACCTGCTTCAGCCTCCCAAAGTGCTGGGATTATAGGCATGAGTCACCATGCCCAGCTGACTTATTTTTAAAGGAGCACTCTGGTTCAAGGCCACCCTGGGCAGCATAGTGAGACCTCGTTCTCTGCAAAAACTACAAAAATTATCCAGGTGTGGTGGCACGTGCCTGTCTCAAAAAGATTTTTAAATTATTAAAATAAAATAAAGGTGCACTCTGGCTTCAGTGCTGATAACTGGCTAGAGGGCAGAAGTGGGAGTGGGGAGGCCAGTTGAGATTGCCACTCTTGTTCAGGCGAGGTATGGTGGTGGCTTGGACCTCAGCAGGGACAGTGGGAAAGTGTCAGATTCTGGATATACAGTTGTCCCTCTGTCTCCATGGGGATTGGTTTCAGGACCCCTCCACAGATGCTTAAGCCCTAATGTAAAATGACATAATGTTTGCATATCACTGACACACATCCTCCTGCATACTTTAAATCATCTCCAGATTACTTATAACACTTAACACAATGTAAATGCTATATACTTAGTTGTTATACTGTATTGTTTAGGGAATAACGACGAGAAAAAAGAAGTCTGGGCCAGGCACGCGGTGGCTCATGCCTGTAATCCCAGGACTTTGGGAGGCTGAGGCAGGTGGAGGTCAGGAGTTTGAGTCCAGCCAGGCCAACATGGCGAAACCCCATCTCTACCAAAAATACAAAAATTAGCCAGGTGTGGTGGCGGGTGCTTGTAAGCCCAGCTACTCAGGAGACTGAGGCAGGAGAATCGCTTGAACCTGGGAGGCAGAGGTTGCAGTGAGCTAAGATCAGGCCATGGCACTCCAGCCTGGGTGACACAGCAAGACTCCATCTCAAAAAGAAAATCACTGGCATTTAGATGATATGTACAGCCATCACCAAGGTAGTGAGATGGAGAAAAGAAGGGATCTGAGGACAGAGCTCTAAAGTGCGAGAGATGTGGGCATTAAGTGAAGGCAAATACCACAAAGTCATTAAGTGTGGGCTCAGAAAAGCCTTTACTGGAGAAACGCACAAACAGAGGGTGGAAGCCAAATGAGGCATTGAGTTGTTCAACCGCTCATCATTGTTTGGAGAGAGGTGGAGGGAACCAGGGCACAGCAGGAGACACCGTGGAGTGTGCTCCAGAAGGGGAACCCCACCTTGCTAGCTACTCTACTTTTTGTATAGGCAATTGTGAGATTAGTCTTGTAAGTAAAGAAAAACAGGTCCAAGCTTAGACTCTAGGGGAATTGCTTACAGTGCTGAGGACACCTGGAGCCCCTGTGGGATGTAGAGGCCAGGTAGAGTCATTTCTGCTTTTGGGAAAGGCACCCTCTCTGGAATCCATCTGCTATCTGTTTGCTAGGAGCCTGGAGTGAGCCCCCAGGGGCTTCCTATACAGTGCAACTTGGTTTTCCAAGGTTCATCCCCTTATCTACGGGCTCATCAAACATGGGGCTCATCAAACATAAGCATGCCCAACAGGAGTAGAAATCAATTGGGCTTATAATGGGATTTCCAGTGATTGTTGGCAATGCTGGAGGAGACACTGCAGAAGGAGGGAGGCCTGGAGTCATAGTACAAACCCACCATGGAGGCCTGAGGCACCTGGACATGGAGACCATGTGAAGTCTGAGGAAAGAGCCCAAGACTCAGACAGAGGAGTAGCCTGGAGCCATGAGGCATGTTCCCGTGGTAGCTTTGGGCTTCTGGAGTTAGCCAAAGGTATTCATCCAGAAACAGCAGAGGATATTGTCCAGTGAAGCTAGCTACTCTCCTGGCTGGCCAAAAAGAGTGCAAAGCTGTGTGGCTATCCCGCATGACCTGAGTTCATGATAACCTCGCCAGTGAGAACCTTGGCTTTCCCTGTGGCAATTCCCTTCAGGATATCTGAGCCCCTGTGGATTGTAGATTCTACCTATAATAGGAGGAAAATCTGCATAAAATGGTGAAATCTATATAGTGAATACCCAGGAATGTCTTGTCAAAAGCACTAGAGGCTGGGACTGGGAACACCGCTGTGCCCACAGGTCTTGGGTTATCATGAGGGCTCATATGCAGGTGGTATTCTTTCCAAACAGAAAGCAAGGAAGGACCTATATCCAGAGTACAAATCAAGTCCTGGGGGATACACAGGACTGCTCAATATTCTGCCAGTTCACCTCCACACCATCCATGCAGGGGATGGGAACATGGTTGTGCCATTTGTAGCTGTGGCCTGATTTCTCCCAACTAAATTCCCCCTGTGAACCAAAAATATCTGAGACAGGTCTCAATCAATTTAGAAAGTTTATTTTGCCAAGGTTAAGGACGCACCCATGACACAGCGTCAGGAGGTCCTGACAACATGTGCCCAACGTGGTCGGGGCACAGCTTAGTTTTATACATTTTAGGGAGACATGAGATATTAATCGATTATGTAAGATGTACGTTGGTTCAGTCCAGAAAGGCAGGACAACTCGAAGCGGGGAGGGGGCTTCCAGGTCATAGGTAGGTAAGAGACAAACAATTGCATTCTTTTGAGTTTCTGATTAGCCTTTCACTGAATATACAATTAACTCATGAGAGGAGCATAGAGGTATAGTCACTTATGCCTTAGTCTGGCTTAGTGAAACAATAGGGCAAGGAAGCAATCAGATATGCATTTGTCTCATGTGAGCAGAGGGATGACTTTGAGTTCTGTTTGTCCTTTATTCACAAGGAATTTCCTTGTGGGCAAATTGTGAGAGAGGTAGGCAGTTTTTTTTTTTTTTTTTTTTTTTTTTTTTTTTTTGTTTGAGACAGAGTCTCCCTCTCTTGCCCAGGCTGGAGTGCCCTGGCATGATCTTGGCTCACTTCACCTACCAGGTTCAAACAATTCTCCCTGCCTCAGCCTCCCAAGTAGCTGGGATTACAGGTGCCCGCCGCCACGTCCGGCTAATTTTTGTATTTTTAGTAGAGATGGGGTTTCACCATGTTGGCCAGGCTGGTCTCGAACTCCTGACCTCAGGTGATCCACCTGCCTCAGCCTTGCAAAGGGCTGGGATTATAGGTGTGAGCCACTGTGCCTGGCCATATGTAGCTTTTTAATCTTTGTAGGAATAGAATGAGAGGTGGGTTTGCCTAACAGTTCCCAGCTTGACTTTTTCCTTTGGCTTAGTAGTTTTGGGATCCCAAGATTTATTTTCCTTTCACACCCTAAAGCACAGCAGTTTTTGGCAATGGCCAGCTAGGAGCAATTCCCTTGCCATGGTCAGAGAGTGAGACATCAACAAGGTCTCCCATAGCTGGGTATGGAGGACAGGGGTAGTGGTGGTGATACGTTCAATACTGTAGGTTTGTGGAATGGAGCCTGGCTTAGGCAGCTGCTAGAGGCTGTTGAAGCTTTTTCTGTCTGAACCTGGAAGAGCAGGTGAGAGGTTATTTACTCTTCGACCCTGATCTGTTTCCTGATATCGCTTGCGTATGTTCTTGCTACATCAGCTGAGGCTTGTCATGTCCCCAGAATCAGCCAAACGATCTGTACTTTTTCTTAGAGCATTGACCTCACGGGAACCCAGCAGTCACTATTCTGCCCTCAAAGGCAATCCCTTGAGACTGAGGATGGTGGTTGCAGAGCAGAAGGAACCTGTTGCACAGGCATAGTGACCACAGCAATGTTCTCCATTTGCAGAGGAGATGGATGGTAGGAACACTGCCTTCCTCTAGGTAAAGGCAGTGTCAGAGTTGCCTGCCCAGGGTGTGTGTCCATCAAGTGCCCTTCAAAAAAGGAAAAAAAGGCCAGTCGTGGTGGCTCACGCTTGTAATCCCAGCACTTTGGGAGGCTGAGGTGGGCGGATCACCTGAGGTCAGGAGGCCGAGACCAGCCTGGCCAAAATGATGAAACCCTGTCTCTACTTAAAAAAAATACAAAAATTAGCCAGGCGTGGTAGCAGGCGCCTGTAATCCCAGCAGGCACCTGTAATCGGGAGGCTGAGGCAGGAGAATTGCTTGAACCCGGGAGGCGGAGGTTGCAGTGAGCCGAGATCGCGCCATTGCACTCCAGCTTGGGGGACAAGAGCGAGACTTCATCTGAAAACAAACAAAAAAAAAGGAAAAAAAAGACCCAAAGTCATGTCCACCCAGTTAGCCTCAACTAGAGCAATGTGAACTTACCAGCCAATGGTCAAAGTTCTTGCTCAAAAAAGAAGGGGCAGTTAGGGACAGAGATTCTGGGGTCCTGGCACATTGAGTAGACTCTTCCCCATCCCATGTGCCTGCAAAGAATGATGAAGTAGTGGCTGATATAGTTGCTCCCGTAACCAGCCATACTAAAGCTTGATTTTACCCGCCACCTGCAAGTGGAAAGGAGAATTCCATGTTGAAATGGAATTCAGGGCCCAAAGCTGTAAACAGCATTCTATTGTCAGATTGTGTCATACCAGGAAACTCTAACACATGACAAAGATAATCATCACAGTCTTAAGAGTTTGGATGCTATCGGCCAGGCGTGGTGGCTCATGCCTGTAATCCCAGCACTTTGGGAGGCCGAGGCGGCTGGATCACGAGGTCAGGAGTTTGAGACCAGCCTGGCCAACATGGTGAAACCTCGTCTCTACTAAAAATACAAAAATTAGCTGGGCGTGGTGGCGCATGCCCGTAATCCCAGCTACTCAGGAGGCTGAGGCAGGAGAATCGCTTGAAACCAGAAGGCGGAGGTTGCAGTGAGCTAAGATCACGCCACTGCACTCCAGCCTGGGCGTAAGAGTGAAACTCCATCTCAAAAAAAAAAAAAAAAAAAAAAAAAGAGTTTGGATGCTATCTGCTTGTTGGAAAAGAACAACAGCCACTTATATATCTATAGCATGCCCATGGTAATCAGAATACATTGTAACCAACTATCAATTGTGAATTGGTCAGACAACAAGTTATTATGCCTAGTTCACTTTGAGCCATAGGCCAATGTTGCTGGCAAGTAATACACTCTCCATGAGCACAGGCATCTTCTTCATAGGTCAAATGAATCCTTATTGGGTCACCTCAGACCTCCATGGAGATTTGGCTATTACAGTAGATCCAAGCACGGATCTAGTGCACCAAAGGGGATGTGACGCCCCATCATCTTGATCAGCTTTTTCATTCCAGATGCTCTCTTCAAGATGCAGTGCCTTATTGTGGCTTGTGTATATGTCACATGCAGATTGAGTTTGTGGTTGAATTGCTGCATTTGTTTCCGTGGCAGGGATTACCATATAAATAACTGGGGTCTGTCATGTCCCCGGGGATCAGTCAATGATCTGTAAAGGAAACCTGAAAGAAGAGAGTCATGTAGAGGGAGGCTCCCTGGGACCCAACCAGCCCAAAACTTGCCTAAGGTGAGCCCACAGGAGGAAGCTGGGGGAGTAACCACTTCAACCTCCTCCTTCCCTCCAATCTTTTTCCAGAGATCCCCTGTTGGCCAAACCCAACTGGAAGCCACAGTGCAAGGGAACACGATGATGTAATTCATACAGATTGGCCCACTGGCAGAAGAAGCAGGGGAGGGATGGAGAGTGGACCTGGAACAGCAAGAAGAAGAAAACTGACACACGAGAGAGGGGTGTGACTCAAAATAGGAAGGTGAAGGGAGTCCTCACTAAGAAGAAGTTATTCGAGCAAAGATCTGAAGGAGTGCAGTAACCCATCTGCTATGGCCTGAATGTGTCACCCAAAATTAGTGTGATGGAAACTTAATCCCCGGTGCAATAGTTATACAACACAGAAATATATAGCCTTCTGGGAGGTGGTTAGGTCATGAGGGCTCTGCCCTCAAGAATGGATTAATACCATCATGAAAGGGCTTGACAGAGGGAGTTTGTTCCCTTTTGCCCTTCCACCTTCTGCAGTGTGAAGACACAGCATTCCTTCCTTCCAGAGGACACAGAGTTCAAGGCGCCATCTTGAAAGCAGACACCGGGCCCTTACTAGACATTGAATCTATGGTGCCTTGTTCTTGGACTTCCCAGCCTTCAGCACTGTGAGAAATACATTTCTGTTCTTATGAATTACCCAGTCTGTCAAGGATTGCTTAAGTCCAGGAGTTTGAGGCCAGCCTGGGCAACATAGCAAGACCCCATATCAAGAAAAAATATTACCCAATCTGTGGTATTTTGCTATAGCAGCACAAAATGGACTACATCAGAAACTGGTAGCAGAGGAGTGGGGTGTTGCTATAATAAACACCTAAAAACATAGAAGTGGCTTTGGAACTGGGTCATGGGTAGAGGCTGAAAACAGTTTTTTTATTGTTGGTTTTTGTTTGTTTGTTTGTTTTTTGTTTGAGATGGAGTCTCACTTTGTCACTGAGGCTGGAGTGCAATGGCACAATCTCAGCTCACTGCAACCTCAGCCTCCCGGGTTCAAGGGATTTTCTCACCTCAGCCTCCCAAGTAGCTGGGATTACAGGCGCACGCCTGGCTTTTTTTTTTTTTTTTTTTTTTTTTGTAGAGACAGGATTTTGCCATGTTGCCCAAGCTGGTCTTGGAACTCCTGGACTCAAGTGATACCCCCGCCTCAGCCTCACAAAGTGCTGGGATTACAGGCGTGAGCCACCACACTCGGCCTTTATTTACCATTGCCTCCAGATCTTTTCTTTTTTTCTTTTTTTTTTTAGATGGAGTCTTGCTCTGTTGCCCAGGCTGGAGTGCAGTGGCACGATCTTGGCTCACTGCAACCTTCACCTCCCAGGTTCAAGCTATTCTCCTGCCTCAGCCTCCCAAGTAGCTGGGATTACAGGCGCCCAACACCACTCCTGGCTAATTTTTCTATTTTTGATAGAGACCGAGTTTTGCCATGTTGGCCAGGCTGGTCTCAAACTCCTGACCTCAAGTGATCCTCCCGCCTCAGCCTCCCAAAGTGCTGGGATTACAGGCGTGAGCCACCGCGCCCAGCCTGAAACAGTTTTGAAGTGAATGCTGGGAAAAGCTGTATTGTCATGGATGAAATATTGAGGGGATTCTGATGAGGAATCAGAAGAGAAGAGCCCCAGGGAAAGCCTCAGTCTTCTTAGAGATTGCCTAACTGGTGCTGATCAGAATGCTGGTAGACAGATGGACAGCAAAGGCCATTCTGATAAGATACCAGATGAAAATGAGGAGCAAGGTATTTGAAACTGAAGGAAAGTCCATTTGGCTGAATTGTATTCATGTCCTAGAACTTTATGGAAGGCAGAACTTAAGAGTGTGAAAGGAAAATAAATCTCAGAACTCCAAAATCACTAAGTCAAAGGGAAAAGTCAAGCTGAGGACTGCGATGGCAAACCTGCCTCCCATTCTTTTCCTAAATAAGATAGCTACAAAGATTAAAAAGCTACATACCTCCCTCACAATTTGCCCACAAGGAAATTCCTTGTGAATAAAGAACAGACAGAACTCAAAGTCATCCCTCTGCTCACATGAGACAAACGCATATCTGATTGCTTCCTTTGCCCTATTGTTTCACTAAGCCAGACTAAGGCATAAGTGACTATTCCTTTACCCTCCTCTCATGAGTAAATTGTGTATTCAGTGAAAGTCTAATCAGAAACTCAAAAGAATACAATCATTTGTCTCTTACCTACCTATAACCTGGAAGCCCCCTACCCACTTTGAGTTGCCCTGCCTTTCCAGACTGAACCAACATACATGTTACATATATTGATTGATGTCTCATGTCTCCCTAAAATGTATAAACCCAAGCTGTGCCCTGACCACCTTGGGCACATGTCATCAGGACATCCTGAGGCTCTGTTACAGGCATGTCCTTAACCTTGGCAAAGTAAACTTTCTAAATTGATTGAGACTTGTCTCAGATACTTTTTGGTTTACAAATTGGCAATCACGAAGGGATTCTGAATGGAGATGGCCCTGACTTTTGACAAATCTCCTATGGGTGCTTTGCACCAGCTTAAGCTGTCTTTATGGCTCAACCCAATAGGACAATTTGCTGAGGCCTGGGAGCTCCCCTCCTTCCAGGGAATTCCTGATCTCCCAAAATTTGGTTGAGATCTAAAGTTTATTTTGCTGTACAACTCCTTTTCTGAAGTTCTACTTGCTTGCAACAAGGAAGGCAAGTTTTCTTGCTTCCATGGCAATAGAAGGCAGGTAACTCTGGACGTTAAGCTCACTTCCAATAGGGAAGCTGAGTTGGAGTTTCTTCCCGCTTCTAGGATGGTAGAGAGCAGTCTTCAGCCTGAGATTCATTTCTAGGAAACTAGCTGAATTGGTTTTTTGGTTTTTTTTTTTTTTTTTTTTTTTTTTGGTCTTGGAAATTCTCCTTAATGACTAAGGGTTAAAATTGACAGCTAGGCATGGTGGCTCACGCCTGCAATCCCAGCACTGTGGGAGGCCAAGACAGGTAGACAGCTTGAGCCCGGGAGTTCAAGACCAGCCTGGACAACATGGCAAAATCCTGTCTCTACAAAAAGAAAATACAAAAAATTAGTCAGGCATGGTGGCACACACCTGTATGTAGTTCCAGCTACTTGGGAGGCTGAGGTGGGAGGATCACCTGAGCCTGGGAAGTCAAGGCTGCAATGAGCCATGATCACACCACTGTACTCCAGCCTGGGTGATGGGAGTGACACCCTGTCTCAAAAAAAAAATAAAATTGACCACCAGCTGGTCTTAATTTCTCCTTACCACTAGAACACTCAGTGATCATGTTGGATTTTTTGTTGTTGTTCCAGTCTTTATCCCATCAGATTTTACCAACTCTCCTTAACTTTATCAAATCCAAATGAGAATTACAAATTATGGGGAACAAGGCCTCTGAGTTGGGTAAAATTTCCCCACAGCCACAGAAAGAAAAAAAACACCATATGTTTGGTTTCTGTGTTTGCTTCTCGTCTTACTTTTCTTCTACCCTATTCCCCCTTCCCTTCACCATCGTTGGTACCAAGAAAAAATCTAGGGAAGGCTTCTAAAGACTCAAACCCCTCAAAGAACTCAAAACAAAAGCACCACTAACCCCTTTTTGGAGTGTTCTGTTTTCTTCGTGGAGTTTCAAGAGTCACGGGCAGATTCTTCTTAAGTCTAAAGCTCTACTTTCCTGCATTGCATTACCTGACCTCTTTGGCTTTTGGGGGAGTACAAGAGATTACCTTGTACTGTAAGAGGATTTGATCTTGGCGTGTGTAATGGTGGACCAGAGCTACCAAGTTAGGGGTGACTGAGGACAGTTTACAGGAAGTGGTCTTAGCTGGTTTTTCTTTTTCTTTTTTTTTTTTCCTGCTAGGAAGTTGTTGTTTAGGATTCGGATTCTAATTCTAGTTCACAGGTGCATTCTAAAGAGTCTTCTCCATTGTCTTTCCTCTGGAAATTAATCTCAATTGGCTCGTGTGAGCATGTGCATGAAGAACTGAACTGTGGTGTTTATAGAAAAATGAGAGACAGTTTCTTCAGCTCCAAAGAGAAAGGGCATTTTGCTCCTCCCAGCCAAAAGGCACCCCTGGGTCACTGGTGGCTGAGTGGGAGTGTCTGGGAGATTGACTCCCAGCAATGTGCCATGGCCCTGTAGGAAACGCCTAACAAAATTAGTTTTAAAAGGCTAATCCAGGCTGGCCTCAGTGGCTCATGCCTGTAATCCCAGCACTTTGGAAGGCCGAGACAGGCAGATCACTTGAAGTCAGGAGTTCGAGACCAGCCTGGCCAATATGGTGAAACCCCATCTCTACTAAAAATACAAAAATTAGCTGGACATGTTGGCACATGCCTGTAGTCCCAGGTACTCGGGAGGCTGAGGTAAGAGAATCGTTTGAACCCAGGAGGTGGAGGTTGCAGTGAGCCAAGATCACGCCACTGTACTCCAGCCTGGGTGACAGAGCAAGACTCCATCTCAAAAAAACAGAAAAACAAACAAAAAGGCTCATCCAGGAAGCTATGAGGAGCTGGTCACTCCACGCTTTGAGCCCTCCTGGAGGTGCTAGACCTCTGGAGAGAGAAACAGACACATAAAAGGGCAGAAATGTCTCAGTGGTGACACACTGTGGAATCCTGCCCACAACCAGCACACTTTGACCCACTCCACTAAACCCTAGGTCACTGCTCAGTTCCTCCTTTTAAGAAAAAAATTTGCAGCCAGGCACAGTGGTTCACGCCTGTAATCCCAGCACTTCGGAAGGCTGAGGCGGGTGGATTACCTGAGCTCAGGAGTTTGAGACCAGCCTGGGCAACACGGTGAAACCCCGTCTCTACTAAAATACAAAAAAATTAGCCATGTGTAGTGGCTATAGTCCCAGCTACTCAGGAGGCTGAGGCAGGAGAATTGCTTGAACCTGGGAGGCGGAGGTTGCAGTGAGCCGAGATTGCGTCACTGCACTCCAGCCTGGTCGACTGAGCAAGACTCCATCTCAAAAAAAGAAAAGAAAAGAAAAAATGTGGGAGACAAATCATTTAAGAATGAGGATAGACAAGGACGGGCACCCCATTTCGTTTTGTGGTGCCTCTACTTGCAAGTGGTTGTGTAAATGGAAGGGCATGCCCCATTTTCTCAAACTCCAGCTGGTTACACATTAGGTCTATTCCCGTGCACATTTCAAACTGAGAGGCAAATTACATCAAGGAAAATTTGGAGCCTGAAGGTCAGCCTACAACTATAAAGTTCCCAAGTTTGCTATCTCTCTTCTTTCTTTTCTGCTTGCCTTAAGTGTGCTGTAACTTTTCTACTGAGATAAAATCCACTGTTTGCATCCAACCACTTCTTTTTGGTTTTGTTATTGTTTGCAAACTGGTGAGTTTGTGTTAATATCTCACGGCTAGAGTTCTGAAGTAAAAGCTATAGGATCTTTGTATGTGTGTGTATGTGTGTCTTTACATATATGTATCCATATTTTCTTATATGGTTTTGGCCACAAGGGACCAAACTGCCTTAAAGTTAAAGAGTACTCAAAAAGTAAATAATAAGCCCAATTCCTTGAACTTGAAAAGTATTTGGGCTTATTATTTACTTATTTTACTTAAGTCATAAGACTTAAGTAAAATCTTTAATAAGCTAGCTTTAAAATTATTGGTAAAGCAGGCTGGGCACGGTGGCTCATGCCTGTAATCCCAGCACTTTGGGAGGCCAACTCTGGCAGATCATTTGAGGTCAGGAGTTCAAGACCAGCCTGGCCAACATGGTGAAACTCCGTCTCTACTAAAAATACAAAAATTAGCCGGGCATGGTGGCACATGCCTGTAATCCCAGCTACTTGGGGAGGCTGAGGCAGGAGAATAGCTTAAACCCAGGAAGCGGAGCTTGCAGTGAGCTGAGATCATGCCACTGCACTCCAGCCTGGGTGACAGAGCAAGACTCCATCTCAAATAAAATAAAATAAAATAAAATAAAATAAAATAAAATAAAATAAATCAAACTATTGTTGGTAAAGTAATATTAGAAATGTCTTAAGAATGTCAGGGCCGGGCGTGGTGGCTCACGCCTATAATCCCAGCACTTCGGGAGGCCGAGCCGGGCAGATCACGAGGTCAGGAGATCGAGACCATCCTGGCTAACACGGTGAAACCCCGTCTCTACTAAAAATACAAAAAATTAGCCAGGCACGGTGGTGGGCACCTGTAGTCCCAGCTGCTTGGGAGGCTGAGGCAGGAGAATGGCGTGAACCCAGGAGGCAGAGCTTGCAGTGAGCCGAGATAGCGCCACTGCAGTCCAGCCTGGGTGAACGAGCAAGACTCCGTCTCAAAAAAAAAAAAAAAAAAGAATGTCAGCATACATTTTTGTTTTCATTAATTGATGAAGAGATTTCATATTTATCCCTGTCAAATACTATGTGGTGTCAAAATTTGGCCTAAGGGTTATTAAATTAAACCCAGCCCAAAAGAGAATGATCGTTGCTTGAGTAATTTTTGATAAATAAGACATTAATATTGATTTAATGAAAACAGCTAAAACTTGAATTGTTTAGTGAAATGACCGTATATTTAATTTTATGGTTCTTACTTAGATAAACACGTGAAATTCACAAGATATAAAATGGTTGACAGGGAAATAACTTTAAATGATGACCATTGCAGTTTTCATAAATAATCTAGGTAAACTATTAAAATAAAATAATTAGGTAAGGCCAGGCATGGTGGCTCACACCTGTAATCCCAGCAATTTGGAAGGCGAGGCAGGCAGATCACCTGAGGTCAGGAGTTCAAGACCAGCCTGGCCAACATAGTGAAACTCCATCTCTTCTAAAAATACAAAAATTAGCTGGACATGGTGGTGAGCACCTGTAATCCTAGCTACTCAGGAGGCTGAGGCAGAAGAATCACTTGAATCTGGGAGGTCGAGGTTGCAGTGAGTTGAGATTGCACCACTGCATTCTAGGCTGGATGACAAGAGCGAAACTCTGTCTCAAAATATAAAATGAAATAAAATAATGTGGTAAATGTAATGGGATAAATATTTCTAGACAAACATAATTTACAATCTAAAGTTATTTTAAATTAAATAATAGATATTTCATTAAATGGGTATTTTCCAATTAAAATATGTATATATAGTACGATAACATTCTTTCTAAAAATGTGTGTACTTGTTAAAAGGTGAATAATTTTTGTCTAATTCAAAGCTTATTTAAAGATTATGCATAAAACAAGGTAAAAGGAACTAGAAAATAAGAGAGATGTAAAGAAAATTATAGAAATAAAGAGGTATTTTTTGGTAAGAAGGCTTAAAGAAAAATAATTTTATATGAGAAAAAATCTTGTATAATAAATTTCTGTCCTAGAATAAAATGACTGGTTGTTTAAGAAAGAGGGATGTTCAGGTCAAACCAGAAAGTCTAAGCATATCATGAATGGTCTGTGTAAGTCATAATAAGATTTATGGAAAAAACTTTTATATGATCAAGTTGTCTATAATTGAAGGGAAATTATTTATAATGGTCTTTCTACAGATTGGGCTTTGATTTTTTTTTTTGAGATCGTGTCTCACTCTGTTGCCCAGGCTGGAGTGCAATGGTGCAATCTCGGCTCACTGCAACCTCCAGCTCCCAGGTTCAAGCGACTCTCCTGCCTCAGCCTCCCGAGCAGCTAGGATTACAAGTACCCACCACCACGTCTGGCTAATTTTTGTATGTTTAGTAGAGACAAGTTTTTGCCATGTTGGCCAGGCTGGTCTCAAACTCCTGACCTCAAGTGATCTGCCTGCCTTGCCCTCCCAAAGCGCAGGTTTTGATATTTTTAAAAAACCACTTATACAGTAAATAATTAGAACAATAAAATTTTCTTAAGGTATTGCTTTACTGTTAAGAAAATTACAAGACATTATACTTTTATTATGCAAAGTTCAACTTTTATTTCTGTTTTCAGCTTTCTCCTCCTCTTTTAAATGGCCTAAAATAATAGCTCTATCCTTCAACTCACTTTCAGCTCCTGTTTTTTTTTCCTTGGGTTCTAATGATTGTGGCCTGATGCTAAAAATGTTTTATCTTAGAGGTCTAAAGGAAATGTTTCCTTCCAACATAATATTCTGTGCTCTCAGCTTTAAGTTGTTCTATGGATCCAAAAATTTTCACTTATGATGCAGGAAACACTCTTCCTATGTCTAACTAATTCAAGTACCCTTTACATTAGTTTTGAATTGCAGTTACCTAAATGGACTCCTTATAGGGAACAGCAGTCACACCACTGAAGGTCTGTTCCCTATGGGGAGTCCATTTAGATAACTACAAGTTTTGACTCCTTAATGGTGCTTGCAAAAACTTACAGTTATCTAAATGGACTCCCCAGAGGGAACAGCAGTCACACTGCAGTTGCTTTTGGGTAACTGACCTAACAAACAGATTTTACGCTTTATTGAAATAATTCCTGTGTAATTATTATGAAGTTTTTGTTTGCTTAGAATAAATTGAGATTTTAAAAAATTAATTAAGGTTATTACATCCATGTAACTTTCCGTATGTACTTTTTTTTTTTTTTTTTTGAGATGGAGTCTCCTTTTGTCACCAGGCTGGAATGCAGCGGTATGATCTCGGCTCACTGCAACCTCCGCCTCCCGGGTTCAAGCGATTCCCCTGCCTCAGCCTCCTGAGTAGCTGGGACTACAGGCATGCACCACCACCCCCAGCTAATTTTTTGTATTTTAGTAGAGACAGGGTTTCACCATGTTGGTCAGGATGGTCTTGAACTCCTGACCTCATGATCCACCTGCCTCAGCCTCCCAAAGTGCTGAGATTACAGGTGTGAGCCACCACTCCTGACCTGTACTTCCAAAGTCCCTGTGTCATTAAGTTACAGGGCTTTGACTCCTGCATCTAAAAAGAACACCAAGTCCTGCTAAATCTTAACTACTGGCAGCAATTAAAGCCTCATCTTCAGACCCTGTAGAAGATGCCAATCAAAATAAACCACTTTCATGAGACACAGGGCCAGCAATAAAAACTATTCAACTCCTCAAGGCCCAGGGACTATTGTGGAAGAGGTGGGCATGTGAGATTGTAAGGGTCGATTTTGAGAGATAAAATAAGTTCAGTTTCTCTATAAATTAACCATCCTTATCAAAGGCACACTGATGCAAGACCAGCATATGGGCCCCTGTGTCCAATTAACAAGGTTTTCTTGGAGCATTAACTTACTCCTTCATAAAAGATTGTAAAGGTTATAAAAAGGCTCATGGAAATTATATCTTATGATCAAGATGATTAAAATTGTATAGATTGTTTATAAAATTTTGAGAAACAAATTTAATTGGCCTCATTCTGTCATTATTAGGGTTTATTGTTTGGGAAATTAAGTCTCTCTCAAAGAATGAAGGTTCTTGCCTTTTTTTGAAAGCTTTATTACTTTCTCAAAATGAATGACTTATTTTACAAAGACTTGTGATCCTATTTTGTGATGTGAAGTGTTTTAAACTTTTTTATATTTGACAAACTTTCCAAAATCAAATTCTAACTATGGTCTTCATTAATTTTTTTATATTAGTGTTCTGAAGTCCAAAAGAGACATATTGAGCTTATTCAATATAATAATATTGTACAGAAAGTATTGTCAAATATGAAACAGTGTTTAACTTTCTTTGGATTACATTTATATAAATATGCTGTTAGTATGTGTTCTAGAATTGTCTGAAATTCCTGTGATTCTGTTATGTCTTAGCATATCTTGCCAGTAATAATTAAGATTATTGTGTAAAATTGTTGTATGCCACAGAAGTAGCCAAATTTCCTTGTCAATTGTGTCTTTTTGACTGTTCTAAGACTTGTGTTTTACTTTTATCCTTTTCAAAAGGTGGTTTTATAATCAGCAGAGGACTCTCACTGATGCTTCTGAATGCAGATTTCTGATAACTTTGGAGATTGTGACTCTAGAATAGAGGAAACACTTCCAAGACTCCCATGGAGAGCTAAATTGTTCATGAATATCAAGCAGAACAGGAGTTAATTGCATAGACTGAACTAATAGATAACTGAAGTAACCCTTTTATGACTTATTGCTTAAAATGTTTGATCCTTTGTTTTTCAGAGCCAAGAAAACTTCTCTTTTGAGCTATTTACAGCTGTTAATAATTCAGTAAAGTCTATTTCTATAAACAACATTTGGAGCATATTTCTCTCTACCTGATTTCTCCAAAATGTGGAAACTAGATATGAGTATTCTTAACTTATGACAATATAGTTATTTGCATAAGTGCAATAAGAATCTGTTTTCTTTTGTAACAGGACCCAATTGGAGACACTGGTTATTTTACCAAGGTTTTGACTGGAATGGCATGTTTTCAGATATAGGCTCCTTTAAACAATCAAATTTGGCCAGGCATGGTGGCTCATGCCTGTAATCCCAGTACTTTGGGAGGCCGAGGTGGGCAGATCACAAGGTCAGGAGTTTGAGACCAGCCTGATCAACATGGTGAAACCCTGTCTCTACTACAAATACAAAAATTAGCCAGGTGTGGTGGCATGCACCTGTAATCCCAGCTACTCAGGAGGCTGAGGCAGGAGAATTGCTTGAACTCAGGAGGCAGAGGTAGCAGTGAGCCAAGATCACGCCACTGCACTCCAGCCTGGGTGACAGAACAAGACTCCATCTCAAAAAAAAAAAAAAAAGAAAAGAAAAGAAAAGAAAAAGAAATCAAAGTTGACTTACAGAGTCAATAAAAGCCCCTTGGGAAAGCTGGCCTCATACCTTGTCTACACAGTCCCTGTACAGGTTCCTGACCTGTGGTAACTAAAGAATGTCACTTTCTGACAGGCCCAGGAGTCCCAAGTTTTCTTGGGACCTTGAGGTGAGGAAATCACCCAATTAATACAGGTATTTACAGGCACAGGCTTGGCTTAAGGCATTAAAGTTGAACCTGAGATTCCTTATGGGATAAAGTTCCAGCAAAGCCAATTAAAAAAAGGTGGGGAGCCTATATGGCAAATAATTATTCTTGCTGATTTATGCAAATACTCTGGCCAAGTATAATAAGACTAAAACTTATTTTGAAGATGAATTTGACCTATGAATTGTCTTTAGTGAGAATGGAACTGGAGATAGAAAAATTATGTTTCAAAATAAACTATAGTACACCTGTTGTTAGAGTCTAGTCTTGCCTAATGTTTTTCAATTTTTATTATTTTCTACAGTTCGGACTGAATTCTTAAATTTTCCAGGCTAAAAGTCTCCAAAGTAATGTTTTCCTTTTTTTCCTTCTTTCCTTTCCTTTTCCCTCCTATTTTTCCTTATTTGAAATCACTAAAAATTAAGCTGTGCTTTCTTAAAGCCCTGTAAACTAAAGCCAGACAACTTAAACTTCAGAAGAGAATAACGGCAACCTATTTGCATACATAAACCACTTTTATACCTGCCTGCTGATGTATGGACTTAAGAGTAGTATGGCCTATATTGATTTTCCAGAATTGTTGTTTCTTTTTGTTTGTTTGTTGTTGTTTTTCTCCCTTCTTCCTCCTATTTTCTCTTTGTAGGATGTGCGACTCCACAATCTGCTAAAAATGAGCTTTCCTAGTTGTCATGTGCATCCATGTGAAGAGACCACCAAACAGGCTTTGTATGAGCAATAATGCTGTTTATTTCACCTGGCTGAGGCAGGCTGAGGCCGAAAAAGGAGTCAGCAAAGGGAGATGGGGTGGGGCAGTTTTATAGGATTGGGGTAGGTAGTGGAAAATTACAGTTAAAGGTGGTTATCTCTTGCGGGCAGGGGTGGGGGTCACAAGGCGCAAGGTGGGGAGATCATGAGACTCATTGTCCAGTGGGGGAATGTCACAAGGTTGATTGATTAGTTGGGCTGGGGTAGGAAGAAATCACAATGGTGGAATGTGATCTTTTGTGGTTCTTCAGTTGCTCCAGGCCATCTGGATGTATACGTGCAGGTCACAGGGGTTATGATGGCTTAGCGTGGGCTCAGAGGCCTGACATTCCTGTCTTTTTATATTAATAAGAAAAACAAAATGAAATAGTGGTGAAGTGTTGGGGCGGCGAAAATTTTTGAGGGTGGTATGGAGAGATAATGGGCGATGTTTCTCAGGGCTGCTTCGAGCGGGATTGGGGCAATGTGGGAAACTTGAGTGGGAGAGATTAAACTGAAGAAATATTTTGGGGTAAGGGGTAATATTGTGGAGTTATTAGAAAGAGCATTTGTATAGAATGATTGGTGGTGGCCTGGATGCGGTTTTGTATGAATTGAGAGATTAATCAGAAGACACAAGGCCCGAATAAGAGAAAGAGGAAGATAGGTATCAGACTAACAATCGGAAGAAGCCAGGATACCCAGTTAGAGAGTGGCCAGGTGGATCCAGTGTAATCAGTTGTCTGAGTAGCGAGTTTTTGAGCTCTATCCTTGAGTGTTTTTTTTTTCTTTTGTCATATACCAGGCCAGATTGATTTAGGTAAAAACAACACTCTTCATTTAAAAATATACAGAGTCCCCTTTTTTTAGCAGTGAGTACGTCAAGGCCTCAGCGGTTTTGGAGGAAAGAGAAATGCAAAGCCAGCAATTGTTTGTTAAAGAAGGATTAGAAATGGCTAGGAGAGAGTGAGTAAGTTTGATAGTGTGGTGGAGATAGCTGGGGAGAGGTAGAGGGTGGCATAAGAACGGGAACAAGAATAAGAGGGAGTATAAAAGTAAATAATAGGACTTTATCAGGGTGAAAGTGTCAGAGGGTGCCCTGTCAGCAAAAATCATCTATCCACTCCAAGAAGGAGCCAAGAGTGGCAGATTGGGGATAGTACCAGGAGATATCCACTATGATGGTTTGGAGGAAAAGTGTAGACCAGCAGTGTAAACAGGGGCAGGGCATTTATGAGTAGTTGAAAATGGTGAATAGGAGTATGACTGGACAGAAGAGAGTAGGGATGACTAGTTTTTGGGGTGCAGTCCAAGTTGGGGGGTGACTGCATAAAGCCCTGTTGCAAAGAGTAGGGTAAGGAAGAAGAGACCTAATAAGAATGAAAGGATGTGTTAGGATTATAAGGGTTACTATTATCCTTTAGGAATGTGAGTGAGTTTAAGGGAAGTAGGGGTGAGTACTTGCAACTTCCAGGAGGAAGAGGAGTGATCAGGCTGGCTGGCTGACGGACACAGCTTTATTCTGGATCAGTGAACCTAATGGGGAGGGTCCTGCAGGCAGATGGTACGTAGGGTACTATAGATGACTAAGTAGGGTCTGGTCCATCGAGGTTGTAGAGTTTGAGGGGTCAGATTCTTAACAAGAACTGATCATCCAGCTAGGGTGTCTTCATGTGGCTGGGAATCTGGAGTAGGTAAAAGATTAGCAGCCTGGCGAATTTTCTGTCTAGCCTGCTGGAGGACTGGAAGATAGTCACCTAGAGGGCTGGTGTCTGGGATGAAGTTGGGGCCGAGCAAGAAAGTGCGTCCATATAAAAGTTCAAATGGACTGTACATCTTGAGGACAGGCTCTAATTCTGAGAAGGGCAAGAGGTAAAAGTACTGTCAAGTCCTTTTTAAGTTGGAGGCTGAGCTTGGTGAGGTGTGTCTTTAAAAGACCATTAGTCCATTCTACCTTTCCTGAAGATTGAGGACAGTAAGGGGTATGAAGTTTCCACTGAATACCAAGAGCTTGAGAAACTGCTTGGGTGATTTGACTAATAAAGGCCGGTCCATTATCGGACTGTATAGAGGTGGGAAGGCCAAACCAAGGAATTATGTCTGACTGAAGGGAAGAAATGACTGTGGTGGCCTTCAAAGACCCTGTGGGAAAGGCCTCTACCCATCCAGTGAAAGTGTCTACCCAGACCAAGAGGTATTTTAGTTTCCTGACTTGGGGCATGTGAGTAAAGTCAATTTGCCAGTCCTGGGCAGGGGCAAATCTCTGAGCTTGATGTGTAGGGAAGGGAGGGGGACTGAGAAATCCCTGAGGAGTAGTAGAATAGCAGATGGAACACTGAGAAGTGATTTCCTTGAGGACAGATTTCCACGATGGAAAGGAAATGAGAGGTTCTAAGAGACAGGCTAGTGGCTTGTAACTTACATGGAAGAGGTTATGAAATGACAACAGAATGGAATGGGCCTGTGAGGCTGGAAGGAGATATTTTCCTTGGTCCAAGAACCATTTCCCTTGAGTGGGGAGTGATTGATAGGTAGAAACTTCAGTGGGAGAATAAGTAGGAGTGACTCATGAGAAGGAGAAAAACTGGTCATGAGGGACAGAAATAGGAATACTGGCTGCATCTTTAGCTGTCTTATCAGCAATGGGGTCTGAGGCCCTTTGATGGCCTTTGCAGTGAAGGACTCCAGCTTCCTTTGGAAGTAAAGTGGCCTTGAGAAGAGTTTTTATTAAAGAGGCATTAATGATGGAGGACCCTTGAATAGTGAGGAAACCTCTTTCAGCCCATATAACAGCATGGTGGTGCAGGATATGGAAGGCATATAAAGTCAGTATAAATATTGATGCGTAGTCTTTTTGCAAGAGTGAGGGCTCAAGTTAAGGCAATGAGTTCAGCTTGCTGAGAGGTAGTGGAATAGGGCAGAGTGGTGGCCTCAATGATAGATGTGGAAGATACTATAGCATAGCCTGCCTTTGCTGGTGAGTGGCAATTATGCATGGTGGAACTGCCATCAATAAACCAAGTGTGATCAGGGTGAGGGACAGGAAAGAAGGAAATATGGGGAAATGGAGTGAATGCCAGGTGGATCAGAGAGATACAGTCATGGGGGTCAGGTGTGGTATCAGGAATAATGTGGGGTCCAGCCTAAAACAGTAAGGTCAAGTTGTTTGGACAGAAAGGCTACAGGACATGGTCCCAGCTCTTGTGTAAGAATTCCAACCGCACAGCCCTATGCTTTGGCTGTATGTAATGAAAAAGAGTTGGGATGAGTTAGGGACAGCTAGTGTGGGAGCAGTTTCTCAAGCTGCTTTCAACGAATGGAAAGAGGAGTGGGGAAAGGATTTAGGATCTATGGGGTCAGCTAGTTTTCTATTTGTGAGTTTATATAATGGTTTTGTTAGGATGGCAAAACCAGGTATCCAAACGCAAATGTATCCAACCATGCCCAGGAAGGAAAGGAGTTGTTGCTTTGTAGAAGGGGTTGGGGTTTGAGAGATCAGCCAGACACAATTGGCAGGGAGAGCATGCATGTTTTCATGAAGAATTATGCCGAGGTAGGTAATGGATGGAGAAGAAATTTGAGCTTTGGAGGGGAATACCCGATATCCCTTGGAGAATAAATGTTGAAGGAGCAGGAGGGTGTCTTGTTGAGAAGATTCAAAGGAAGGTCTACAAAGTAGAAGGTCATCAATATATTGAATAAGGTGAGAAGCAGAGTGGTGGAAAGAAAGTAAACCATGAGAAAGAGCTTGGCTGAAGTAATGAGGGCTGTCCCTGAAGCCTTGTGGAAATACAGCACAGGTAAGTTGCTGAGAATGATTGGTGTCAGGGTCAGTCCAAGTGAAAGCAAAGAGAGGCTTGGATGAAGGGTGCAAAGGAATAGTAAAGAAAGCATCTTTGAGATCCAGAACCGAATAATGGGTTGTGAAGGGAGGTATTGAAAATAGGAGAGCATATGGGTTTGGCACCATGGGGTGGATAGGCAAGACAATTTGGGTGATAAGGCACAGATCCTGAACTAACCTATAAGACTTGTCTGGTTTTTGGACAGGTATAATGGGGGAATTGGAAGGAGAGTTTATAGGCTTTAGAAGCCCATGCTGTAGCAGGTGAGTGATAACAGGCTTTAGTCCCCTTAAAGCCTGTTGTGGGATGGGATGCTGGCATTGAGTGGAGTAAGGTTGATTAGGTTTTATTGGGATAGTAATGGGCATGTGATCGGTTGCCAGGGAGGGAGTAGAGGTGTCCCATACTTGTGGGTTAAGTTGGGGGGGGGGATACAAGAGGAAGACACAAAGGAGGCTTTTGGTTGGGGAGAAGGGCAGCAATGAGATGTGGCTATAAGTCCAGGAATAGTCAGGGTAGCAGATAATTTTGTTAAAATGTCTTGACCTAATAAGGGAACTGGGAAGGTGGGGATAACTAAAGAGGAGTGCATAAAAGAATGTTGTCCAAGTTGGCACCAGAGTTGGGGAGTTTTAAGGGGTCTAGCAGCCTGGCCATCAATACCCACAACAGTTATGGAGGCAAGGGAAACAGGCCCTTGAAAAGAAGGTAATGTGGAGTGTGTAGCCTCCATATTGATTAAGAAGGGGACGGACTTACCCTCCACTGTAAGGGTTACCCAAAGCATCTGTGATGGTCTAGGAGGCTTCTGAGGCAATCGGGCAGTGTCACTCTTCAGCCACTGAGCTGAGGAGATCTGGGAAGGAGTCAGTCCGAGAGCCTTGGGCCAGAGTTCCAGGGGCTACGGGAGTGGCTGCTGGGCGAGTTGGACAGTCTGATTTCTAGTGGGGTCCTGCATAGATGGGACACGGCTTAGGAGGAATCCTGGGCTGCGGGCATTCCTTGGCCTGGTGGCCAGATTTCTGGCACTTGAAGCAAGATCCTGGGGGAGGAGGTCCTGGAGGAACGCCTGGCCACTGCGGTTTAGGTGTTTTGAAGTTCTTGTGTGCTGGAGATGTGGCTGGGGTTTCTCTCACAGCGGAGGCAAGTAATTGCAACTCAGAAATACGTTGCCACTTGGCTGCCTCTTCTCTATTACTGCAGACCTTGAAGGTGAGGTTAATTAAGTCCTGTTGTGGGGTTTGAGGGCCAGAATTTAATTTTTGGAGCTTTTTCTAATGTCAGGAGTGGACTGAGTGATAAAATGCATATTGAGAATGTCAGCCTTCTAGCCCCTCTGTGTCTAGGGCAGTAAGGCATCTAAGGGTTGTTGCCAAATGGGCCATGAACTGGGCTGGGTTTTCATATTTGATTAAAAAAAGCCTAAGCACTAACTGATTTGGGAGAGGTCGGATGAAGAAAAAGGAGCATTAACCTTGACTGTGCCTTCAGCTCTAGCCACCTCTCTAAGAGGAAATTGTTGGGCAGGCTAGGGAGGGCTAGTCACAGAACAAAACTGTAAGCTGGACCGGGTGTGAGGAGAGGAGGTGATAGAAGGATTATAGGGTGGGGGAGCGGAGGCTGAGGAAGAATTGGGACCTTGAAAGGAGCAGCCTGGGAAAGAGGGGAGAGGTCAGATGGGTTCATAGAAAAGGAGGATTCAAAGGACCCACAGCTTGGGGTGGAGACTGAAGGAACAGACAGGAGAAAAAGAAGAAAGATTTGGGATGAGTTGCATTAGGAGCAGAGGCTAGGGAGGGACCGAGGTGTAAAAGAATGCCTGGACGTCAGGCACCTCAGACCATTTGCCCATTTTTTGACAAAAATTATCTAGGTCTTGTAGGATGGAGAAACTGAAAGTGCCATTTTCTGGCCATTTAGAGCCATTATCAAGTTTGTATTGGGGCCTAGCAGTATTGCAGAAGAAAATAAGGCATTTAGGTTTTAGGTCAGTTGTGACTTGAAGGGGTTTTAAGTTTTTTAGAACACAGGCTAAGGGAGAAGGAGGAATGGAGGGAGGAAGGTTGCCCACAGTAAAACGGTAAGTTTAGAGAAAAGAGAGGGTAGAGACACGGAGAGAGGGGGGTGGTACTTCCCGCCCAGAGGAGGTGGTACTTGCCACCCACGGTAGGTGGTACTTGCCACCAAGGAGAGGTGGTACTTGCCACCAAGGTGAAGGATCAAGGCAGGTGTCCCTGCAGTGATCAGACACCTCTGAAATGTGGGTGAATAATCAGGCAGGCGTCCCCACAGTGATTAAACACCAAGGGAACACTGTCTTCCCGAGTCTGTGACCAGCACCGGAGTTTTGGGTCCATGGATAAAATGTGTCTCTTTTGTCTCTACTAGAGAGGAAAAAGAACTGGAATTGGAAGGACAGGGAGATTGAAGGGTAGTGAGAGAGGCTAGAGAAGAGAGTGAAAAGACAGCTTACCCGATTTGAAATTCATGAGATGTTCCTTGGGTTGGTTGGTCTGAGGACCTGAGGTCGTAGGTGGATCTCCTCACGGAGTGAGGGCGAGGACAGGGGACCAGTCTCCCGAAGCAGTCCTCCTGTCCTGGGTCTTCGGCACCAAGTTTTCATGCACGTCCATGTGAAGAGATCACCAAACAGGCTTTATGTAAGCAATAAAGCTGTTTATTTCACCTGGGTGCAGGCAGGCTGAGGCCAAAAAAGGAGTCAGCAAAGGGAGATGGGGTGGGGCAGTTTTATAGGATTTGGGTAGGTAGTGGACAATTACAGTTAAAAGTGGTTATCTCTTGCGGGCAGGGGCGGGGGTCACCAGGTGCAGGGTGGGGAAATCATAAGACTCATTGTCCAGCGGGGGAATGTCACAAGGTTGATTTATTAGTTTGGCTGGGGTAGGAAGAAATCACAATGGTGGAATGTCATCTTTTGCGGTTCTTCAGTTGCTCCAGGCCATCTGGATGTATACGTGCACGTCACAGGGGTTATGATGGCTTAGCTTGGGCTCACAGACCTGACACTAATAACATGGGACCTTCCCATCTAGGAATAAACCATCCTAGCCATGAAAGATCAGACAAAACCTGAGACCAGGGCAGGTGCGGTGGTTCACTCCTATAATCCCAGCACTTTGGGAGGCTGAGGTGGGTGGATCACTTGAGTCCAGGAGTTTATGACCAGCCTGAGAAACATAGTAAGACCTTGCCTCTAAAAAATAAAAATAAAAATGAACCTGAGACCAGAGACTCATTTTCTTCTGAAATGCTTTCTCCAGAATCTTTCAAAAAGAAAAGGGGGAAAGTGTGAAAGGAAAAATAAATCTCCAAATCCCCAAACCACTAAGCCAAAAGGAAAAGTCAAGCTGGGAACTGTGTTAGGCAAACATGCCTTCCATTCTATTCCTAAATGAGATAGCTACAAAGATTAAAAAGCTACATACCTCCCTCACAATTTACCCACAAGGAAATTCACTGTGGACAAAGAACAGACAGAACTCAAAGTCATCCCTCTGCTCACATGAGACAAATGCATATCTGATTGCTTCCTTTGCCCTATTGTTTCACTAAGCCAGACTAAGGCATAAGTAATTATTCCCGGAAAGTGCATATTCAGTGAAAGGGTAATCAGAAACTCAAAAGAATGCAATCTTTTGTTTCTAATCTACCTATGACCTGGAAGCTCCCTCCCTGCTTTGAGTTGTTCCGCTGTTCCACCTTTCTGGACTGAACCAATGTATTTTTTTTTTTTTTTTTTTTTTTTTTTTTTTTTTTGAGAGAACGGAGTCTTGCTCTGTCACCCAGGCTGGAGTGCAGTGGCACAATCTCAGCTCACTGCAACCTCCACCTCCCAGGTTCAAGCGATTGTCCTGCCTCAGCCTTCTGAGTAGCTGGGATTACAGGTGCCCACCACTACACCCAGCTAATTTTTTTGTATTTTTAGTAGAGACAGGGTTTCACCACAGTGGCCAGGCTGGTTTCGAACTCCTGACCTCAAGTGATCTCCCCACCTTGGCCTCCCAAAGCCAATGTACAACTTATGCATATTGATTGATGTATCATGTCTTCCTAACATGTATAAAACCAGGCTGTACCCCGACCACCTTGGGCATACATGTTGTCAGAACTTCCTGAGGCTGTGTCATGAATGCATCCTTAAACTTGGCAAAATAAACTTTCTAAATTGATTGAGACTTGTCTCAGATACTTTTTGGTTTACAAGAGTTGATTAACTAGGATATTTCGTAGAAGAAATCCTTAAGCGGCAAAGTGTTCAGGATGCTGCATGGCTTCTATTAACTGCTTTCAGTAAAGCCCAAGAAGAGAGAAATGATTTAAAGGCGGAACTTATAATTAAAAGGGAAGCAGGCCAGGCACCATGGCTCACACCTGTAATCTCAGCATTTTGGGAGGCCCAGGCAGGCAGCCACCATGAGACCAGGAGTTCGAGACCAGCCCGGCCAACATGGTGAAACCTCATCTCTACTAAAAATACAAAAATTAGCCAGGTGTGGTGGCGGGCACCTGTAATGCCAGCTATTCAGGAGGCTGAGGCGGGAGAATCGCTTCAAACCGGAAGGCAGAGGTTGCAGGGAGCCAAGATTGCGCCACGCACTCCAGCCTGGATGACAAAGCAAGACTCCAACTCTGTCTCAAAAAAAGGGAGTTGGTAAGGGGGAAGCAGAATATAAATATTTGGAAATTTCTCAGGCCTGGTCATGTAAAGAATTAAAAAGTGTTTTTAGGAGAGAACACTAAACCAAGCAAAGGACCATTTGGTAAGATCACTATGGATAGAAGGAAGCCAGATGCTACTCATCAAGACAATGGGAGAATGACCCCAAAGGCATCTCGAAGATCTTCGGGCACTGCCAAACCCATCACAGGCTCAGAGTGCTAGGACTTTGGAGGCAGAACAGTTTTGGAGGAGTTGCCCTGGGGACCCTGTGGGACCTCAGGGCTTGCTGTCCAGGACCACCTCCCTGTGTTCTGGTGCAGCACACCAGCCTCTGCTGGTGTGGCTAAAGCAAGTCTAAGTGCAGTTGGGGCCACTGCTCCAGAGGGCATAATCAGTGAGTCTTGGCAGCATCCGTGTGGTGCTGATTCTGCAGGTGTGCAGAGTGCAGGATCTGTGAAGCCATAGCTTCCTCCATCCAGATTTTAAGGGATGCCTCAGAGAGCCTGGGGACTTAGGCAGAGACCTAGAGCCACTACACTACAGAGAGCCACCCCCCAAACCCAGAGCAATGCCCAGCAGAACTGTGGGGTTGGGACCTCTGCAGAGAGTCCCGATTAGGGCAGTGCCTAGTGGAGCCATAGGAGTGGGAAGACCTCAGAATTGTAGAGCATTAGTGTGCTACTCCAAGCACCCACCTTCGATGTGTGTGACAACTGCAGCTAGCAAAGCCACGGGGGTAGAGTGGCCCAAAGTCTTGGAGGCCCAACCCTCATACCAGTGTGTCTGGGAGGCAGAACATGGACTCAAAGATTATGCAAGCCTTAAGATTTAATGTTGTTTGCACAGTTAAGTTTTGTACTTAGAGGCCAGGTACAGTAGCTCACGCCTATAATCTCAGCACTTTGGGAGGCCAAGGCAGGCAGATCGTGAGCTCATGAGTTTGAGACCACCCTGGGCAACGTGGTGAAACCCTGTCTCTACGAAAGATACAAAAAATTAGCCAGGTGTGGTGGTGCGCACCTGTAGTCCCAGCTACTTGGGAGGCTGACGTGGGAGGATGGCTTGAGACAGGGAGGACGAGGTTGCAGTGAGCTGAGATCATACCACTGCACTCCAGCCTGGACGATAGAGCCAGATCTTGTCTCAAAAAAAAAAAAAAAAAAAAGTTTTGGACTTACTTGGGGCCTGTTATTCCTGTCTTCTTTTCTATTTCTCCCTTTTGGAATGGAAATATCTATCCTACGCCTGCCCCACCACTGTATTTTGGAAGCACATAATTTGTTCAATTTCACAGGTTTACAGCTGGAGGGAAATTTGCCTCAGGGTAATTGTACCTTGAGTCTCACCCATATCTGATTTAGATGAGATTCCAGACTTTTGAGTTGATGTTAGAATGAGTGAAGACTTTGGGGGCTATCTGGATGGACTAAATATATTTTGCATATGAGAAGGACATAAATTTGGGGGACCAGGGAAAGAATGTTGTGGTCTGAACGTGTCTCCCAAAATACATGTGTTGAAAAAAATCTCCAATGGAATGGTATTGAGAAGTGTGGCCTTTGGGGAGGTATTTAGGTCATGAGGGCTCCGCCCTTATGAATGGGTCATTGCCACTATAAAATGCTTGATAGGGCTGGGCGCAGTGGCTCACGCCTGTAATCCCAGCACTTTCGGAGGCCGAGGCAGGCGGATCACGAGGTCAGGAGATCGAGACCATCCTGGCTAACGCGGTGAAACCCCATCTCTACTAAAAATACAAAAAAAAAAAAAAATTAGCGGCCGGGCACGGTGGCTCACGCCTGTAATCCCAGCACTTCGGGAGGCCGAGGCGGGCGGATCACGAGGTCAGGAGATTGAGACCACCCTGGCTAACACGGTGAAACCCCGTCTCTACTAAAAATACAAAAAAAAATTAGCCAGGCGTAGTGGCGGGCGCCTGTAGTCCGAGCTACTTGGGAGGCTGAGGCAGGAGAATGGCGTGAACCCGGGAGGCGGAGCTTGCAGTAAGCAGAGATCAGGCCACTGCACTCCAGCCTGGGTGACAGAGCGAGACTCCGTCTCAAAAAAAAAAAACAAAAAACAAAAAGCAAACAACAACAAAAAAATTAGCTGGGCATGGTGGCAAGCGCCTGTAGTCCCAGCTACTTGGGAGGCTGAGACAAGAGAATGGCATGAACCCAGGAGGCAGAGCTTGCAGTGAGCCCAGATTGCACCAGTGCACTCCAGCCTGGGCGACAGAGCGAGACTCTGCCTCAAAAAAAAAATGCTTGATAGAAGGAGTTTGTTCCTTTTTGCCCTTCCACTTATGCCTTATGAGGGCACAACATTCCTCCTCTCCAGAGATCTAGCTTTCAAGGTGCCATCTTGGAAGCAGAGAGCCAACCTCACCAGATGCCAGAGCCTTGATCTTGGACCTCCCAGCCTCCAGAACTGGGAGAAATAAGTATCTGTGTGTTTTTTAAAATAAATTATCCTGTCTCAGGTATTTGTGTGTATGTGTGGAGACAGGGTGTCACTCTGTCACCTAGGCTGGTGTGCAGTGGTGCGATCTTGGCTCATTGTGAATTCGGCCTTCCAGGCTCAAGTGATCCTTCCACCTCAGCCTCCCGAGTAGCTGCGACTACAAGTGCACACCACCAGACCAGGCTAATTTTTTTGTTTTTGTTTCTTGAAATGGGATATCACTCTGTCACCCAGGCTGGAGTGCAGTGGTACGATCGTGGCTCATTGCATCCTTGACCTCCCAGGCTCAGGTGATTCTCCCACCTCAGCCTCTCGAGTAGCTGGGACCACAGGCGTGCACCACCATGTCCAGCTAGTTCTTTTGTATTTTTTATAGAGACAGGGTTTCACCACGTTGTCCATGCTGGTCTCAAACTCCTGGGCTCAGGTGATCCTCCTGCCTCTGCCTCCCAAAGTGCTGAGATCATAGGCGTGAGCCACCAGGCCCAGCCAGAAATTTTGTTATAGAAGCACAAACAGACTAAGACACCATCTATAAATTTTATAAGATTCATAGTCTTAATCTGCCCATTTTACAGTTAAGGACACTGAGGTACAGGAAGAATAAACAATCAAGAGTTGTCCAAGATCACACAACAGAGAGTTGGTGAGTTAGGATTTAAGCCCAGGCAGTTTAGCCCCAGAGATTCTGCTTTTAAAACAAAGTAGGATATAGGAGAATCATCATAAAATGAAAGGGGTGAGAAAATGTCTGGACACGTAAGACACTGATAAGCAATCATAGATATTCTTTTTTTTTTTTTTTTTTTGAGATGAAGTCTCACTCTGTTGCCCAGGCTGGCTGGCGTGCAGTGGCATGATCTTGGCTCACTGCAACCTTCACCTCCCAGGTTCAAGCAACTCTCCTGCTTCAGCCTCCTGAGTAGCTGGGACTACAGGCATGTGCCATCACACCTGACTAGTTTTTGTATTTTTAGTAGAGACGGAGTTCCACCATGTTGGCCAGGCTGGTCTCGAACTCCTGACCTCAGGTGATCTGCCCACCCCTGCTAGGATTATAGGTGTGAGCCACCACGCCTGGCCTAGGTATTCTTTATTGAGCACTGCTTGTATACTAGCCACTGTGTTAGGTGCTACGGGTGGGGGAGGGATACACAGATGAACAATATTCTGTGCTTGTCTTCAAAGAGCTTATAGTCTAGTTGAAGCATGGGGAGGGACTGTAGTAATGTGTACAAATCAAATCCCAGCAGACTGTGAAACATTCTATTGTAGAACTACACATAAAATGTGGAAACAATGCTAAGGAAAAAGATTCATTATAGCTGGCTTGAGGGGAGCTTCCTAGAGGTGATGGCTTTGGAAGAAGTGAAGAATTGTAACAGCAGAAAGGAGAAAATTAGGGATCACGGGAAGAAACAATGTAAGTTTATGTGGATGCATTTGGGGGATGGCAAGTTCTCTGGTTTGGTTAGAATGCATGAGACTTGCATGAGAGAGACGATTTTAGGTAGAACACCAACCTAACACTAAGTGACACTGAATCAAACAGTGAGATAATGATTTCCTTTCCAGTTTTCATTATGAAGAAAAGTCTCGGCTAGGTGCTTGCTTGTCTTTCAAACGCTAACACTTGCTGATCTCACTTTTTAACACAGAACACCGGCTCAGATCTGTCAGTGGGCAACCGAGCTCTGGTTGAAATGCAGTAACACGAGCCGGGCGTGGTGGCTTATGCCTGTAATCCCAGCACTTTGGGAGGCCAAAGCAGATGGATCACCTGAGGTCAGGAGTTTGAGACCAGCCTGGCCAACATGGTGAAACCCTGTCTCTACTAAAAATACAAAAATGAGCCACACATGGTGGCGGGTGCCTGTAATCCCAGCTACTTGGAAGGATGAGACTGGAGAATCACTTGAACCCGGGAGGTGGAAGTTGCAGTGACCCAAGATCGTGCCACTGCACTCCAGTCTGGGTGACAAGAGCGAAACTCTGTCTCAAAAAAAAAAAAAAAAAAAGAATGAGCAATGGACATGGTCAGAGCCAGGCTTGGCAGGGCTGGCTTCGGCCTCTGGGTACAGGATGAGAGGGGAGACTAGGGGCTAGGGCAGGAGTGGGGAGACTCAGAGTGAACAGCACAGGGCCAGGGAGGAACCAGGGTAGAACCAACTGAAATAGAAGACTCTAGAAAGGGATGGTTCTAGAGCCCCATCAGGCCGTGTCACTACGTGCTACCTGGTAGACCTGGTGTGTACAGATTTCTTTTCCAGAGGCAATCTTTCAGCCTCTGATCCTCTTCCTGGCTCCTAGGCACCTTTCTGTTATGACTTACTATGAACATTCAATAGGCTGTGACTGGGTTTTACTGAGGTAAAAGGTAACATCGGCAGAGGCCAGCCCGCCTCGGCCTCATTAGCTGGGGGAACTCGAAGTACAGTCAGACAGGGTGGGGCAAATCGATTCATGCCTCCTCATTCTGTGTTTCTTCACGGGAAAATTCCGATGTCTGCTTGACCGCCCGTGGTGATTCATTTTATTCCATATGATGAACATCTGATTTTCTAGGACCTTCATCTTCATTTCACTGAACAACAGCCGTTGGAGGATCTCGTCCTGGAGGGCAAAGCAGGCATGCGTTCTATTGACTTCTTTTGTGTTCACGGCCTTGTTGTTCTTGGAGTCGTTTTCAGAAGTCTTTGGTTTCTCTTCCTCCTTTTAAGCTCCCCAGCACCAGGAAAAGGGGAAAGTTGGTTAATAATGATAATCCCTTCCTTGCTTGAACACCTGCTCTGTGCCAGGTGGTTTACAAACATTATCTTAATAGATTCTCACAACTGCCTGCAAGGGGAGCATCATTGCCTCATTTTGTGGAGACTTGGGACCCAGTAACGGGAAGTCACTTTCTTTTTTTTTTTTTTTTTTTTTGAGACAGAGTTTCACTCTTGTTGCCCAGGCTGGAGTGCAATGGTGTGATCTCGGCTCACTGCAACCTCCACCTCCCGGGTTCAAACGATTCTCCTGCCTCAGCCTCCAGAGTAGCTGGGATTACAGGCACGTGCCACCACACCCAGCTAACTTTTTGTATTAGTAGAAATTTTTTGTATTTGTATTTGTAATTATTAATAGAGACAGGGTTTCACCATGTTGACCAGGCTGGTCTCGAACTCCCGACCTCAGGTGATCTGCCTGCCTTGGCCTCCCAAGGTGCTGGGATTACAGGTGTGAGCCACCAGGCCCAGCTGGGAGGTCACTTTCTCAGCATCATACAGCCTCAAATTCCCGAGTCCTCCACTTGCCTTTGGTTCATAGGAATGCATGAGATGGCCTGCTAATCTGCCAGTCACAGTGGACATAAAGCCCTTAGCCTAAATATATCTATCTCCAGAGCCCGTTTTTCCAACATGCCTCTCTGAGCATTTTGTCAGGCTCAGTACGATCTCAAACTGCGAAGTCTCAGTGGTCTCATGACATGCTTTTATCTCTATGATCCTCATCTCTCCTTCCCCTGGTTAATAACACTTATTTTTTTTTCTTTTTGGATTCAGCTACAAACTAATGGTCTTTAAAAATATTTAAAAATTAAGCCAGGTGTGGTGGCTCATGGCTGTAATCCCAGCACCTTCGAAGGCCGAGGCAGGAGGATCGCTTGAGCCCAGGAGTTTGAAACCAGCCTGGGAAACATGGTAAAATCCCGTCTCCACAAAAACTAGAAAAAATTAGCCCTGTGCACACCTGTAGTCCCAGCTACTTGGGAGGCTGAGGTGGAAGGATCACCTGATCCCAGGGAGGTCGAGGCTGCAGTGAGCCACGGTTGTGCCACTGCATCCAGCCTGGGCCACAGAGCGAGACCCTGTCTCAAAAAACTAAATACATAAAAAAAAAAAATGGTTAACTGAAAAAATTCAACATATCAGGCATGCAAAAAGGTAAATAATACAACAAATACTCATATTCCCATTTCAACTTAAGAAATAAAATATCACAAATATAACTAAAGTTCCCTGTGGACTCTCACACCCACAGCATCCTCCTCCCTCCCTGAATATCATCACCTTAACTGTAATCCTGCATTTAAAATTTATTTTTCCATGCATTTCTTTATAAAGTAGTTCTCAATGGGAGGCATTCTGCCTTCCCCAGGGGACATTTGGCAATATCTGGAAATACTTTGGATTGTCATGAAATGGCAGGTGTGCTACTTGGCATCTCATGGGTAGGGGCCGGGGTGGCCGCTAAGCTAACAATGCACAGGTGACAGGCGAGCCTCCCACAATGGAGAATTATCTGGCCCAAAATGTCAATAGTGCCAAGGTTGAGGCATCCTGCCTTAAAATACTTTCACTGCACATACACATCCATAAATAAGATAGGCTATTGTTTTGCCTTTTTTTTTTTTTTTTTTTGAGACAGAGTCTCACTATGTCATCCAGGCTGTAGTACAGTGGCATGCTCACTGCAGCCTCAACTTCTCGGGCTCAGGTGATTCTCCCACCTCAGTCTCCTGAGTAGCTGAGACTACAGGCACGCACCACCATGCCTGGCTCATTTTTGTATTTTTTTTAGAGATGGGGTTTCCTCATGTTGCCCGGGCTATTCTCAAACTCCTGGCCTCAAGTGGTCGTTGACCTGCCTCAGCATCCTAAAGTGCAGGGATTATAGCTGTGAGCCACTGCGCCAGGCTGTTTTGCATGTTTTGCTTTTTATTTTTGTTTTTAGATGGAAGCTTGCTCTGTTGCCCAGGCTGGAGTGCAGTGGCATGATCTCAGCTCACTGCAACCTCAGTCCCCTGGGTTCAAGTGATTCTCCTGCCTCAGCCTCCTGAGTAGCTGGTATTACAGGTGTGTGTCACCACACCCAGCTAATTTTTGTATTTTTAGTAGAGACGGGGTGTTACCATGTTGGCCAGGCTGATCTTGAACTCCTGACTTCAAGTGATCCACCTGCCTCGGCCTCCCAAAGTGCTGGGATTGCAGGCGTGAGCCACTGCGCCCAGCCTAGCATGTTTTTTAACATTAAATGAAAGATGTCATAATCTATGTACATTTCTGCTGTCTTCATTATTCTATTTTAGATACGTATCTATGTTCGTCCATGTTAATTTTTTAAATTTTTTTCACATTAAAGTAGTTGTTACTCTTGCCAAAGCATGTTGACATCAAACATGAAATAGGAGAGTCTGGGGTGGTCCTGATTTAACAGCTGAGGTGAGGCAACTGAGGCCTCGTGGAGGGAAGTGATTTACCCAGCACCACCTAAGAGGAAGCTGTAGAGTGGTGGTTTAGACCAGTCTTGGATTCCCCAGTCTTGCCCCATTATTTCGACACCTACCCTGTTCCCTACCCACCTAATCTAGCTGCAAATATCCCCTATCCCTGAGCTGAAGCCAAGCCCCCTCTTGTGCTCACCTGCTGGGGCTCTGGGAGGGTGAGCTTGTGTTCATACTTGACCAACCAGTTGCTAAGCAACAGCAGAAGGAATAGGAACCCAAACAAGGCTGGCTTATAGCTCATCAGCCAAGCTGCCACTGCTCCTATGGTGCCTGCGGAGGCAAGTATCCCATGGAGACTCCTAAAGAGAAATATCAGTTCTGCCAGCATTATGGCGTGGAGGCACACAGGCCCCAGGACCCTGCCTCAGGCCCCTCCATGACAAGAGTCATGGCCACCCACTCCTCTGAGTCATAGCCAGCTCCCTCCCCCCACCCAGCTGCCGCATAACAATAATAATAACTCCTCCTTTGTCTGAAGCACCCACTATGTGCCAGACTCTTTGACAGGCAGTTTGAAAGCATTATCTCATGATGTCCTCACAATAGCCAGGTGATGTAGGCCTCCTCATTCATTCACCAGTACTTCTGGGCCTCGCTACTAGCAAAAAAAATGGCCAATACAGAGCCCCTACCATCATAGGGGCAAAGAAAAGCTATCCAAACTTAGACATAACTGCTTTCACAGTTATACTAGCCCATCTATTGGTCACCTGATACTTTAGGGGAAGGTAACTTTGTTTAATATAATATGTAATATTGATTAGGTTTTGGACTCTGTACAGTTAGACATTAATTTTTTATTATTATTTTATTTTATTTTTGAGACAAGGTCTCACTGTGTTGCCCAGGTTGGAGTGCAGTGGTGTGATTGTGGCTCACTGAAGCCTCCAACTCCTGGGCTCAAGTGATCCTCCTGCCTCAGCCTCCCGAGTAGCTAAGACTACAGGCATGTGCCACTATGCCCAGCTAATTAAAAAAAAAAATTATTTTTTTAGAGACAAGGTCTTGCTATATTGCCCAGGCTGGTCTCAAACTTCTAGCCTCAAGCAATTCTCCCTCCTGGAGACATTAACTTTTATTATTTTATTTTATTTATTTATTTTCTTTTTTGAGACAGACTCTCACTCTGCTGCCCAGGCTGGAGTGCACTGGCACCATCTTGGCTCCCTGCAACCTCTGCCTCCCAGGTTCAAGCGATTTTCCTGCCTTAGCCTCCCAAGTAGTTGGGATTACAGGCACGCACCACCACACCCACCTAATTTTTGTATTTTTAGTAGAGACAGGGTTTCACCATGTTGGTCAGGCTGGTCTCGAACTCCTGACCTCAAATGATCTGCCCACCTCGGCCTCCCAAAGTGCTGGGATTACAGGTGTGAGTCCCCGTGCCCGGTGAAGACATCAGCTTTTAAAAAATGCTAGCCAGGCACGGTGGCTCACGCCTGTAATCCCAGCACTTTGGGAGGCTGAGGCGGGTGGACCACCCCAGACCAGCCTGGCCAACATGGTGAAACCCCGTCTCTACCAAAAATACAAAAATTAGCCAGGCGTGGTTGCGGGCGCCTGTCATCTCAGCTACTTGGGAGGCTGAGGCAGGAGAATTGCTGGAACCCAGGAGGCAGAGGTTGTAGTGAGCCGAGATCGCGCCACTGCACTCCAGCCTGGGCGACAACAGTAAGACTCCTTCTCAAAAAAAAAAAAAAAAAAAAAAAGCATACATTGCTATAGTAATTCCACTTTTGGATATTCCCAAAGAATTGAAAGCAGAGTCTTGAAGAGATATTTGTAGACCAATGTTCACAGCAGCATTATTCACAATAGCCAAAATGTGGAAGTAACCGAAGAGTCCATCCACAGATGAATGGATAATAAAATGTTATATACACGCAATATTACCAGCCTTAAAAAGGAAGGAAATTCTAACATGTTACAACATAGATGAACCTTGAGGACATTAAGCTAAGTGAAATAAGTCAGTCACAAAAAAAAACAAATACCGTATGATTCCACTTACATGAGCTATCTACAATAGTCAAATTCATAGAGGCAAAGAGTAGAATGGTGGCTGCCAGGGTCTGGAAGGAGGGGCAAATGTAGTCATTGTTTAATGTGTACAGAATTTTGCAAGATGAAAATAATTCTGGAGATTGTTTATGTAACAATGTGAATGCATCTAACACTACTAAACAGTATACTCAAAATGGTTAGGATCGTAAATTTTATGTTATGTGTATTTTATCACAATAAAAACATCTGATATGAATTAGTTATTTCTGGGGAAAAAAACAGGTAAGTGCCACCACATCTGGCTAATTTTTGTATTTTTAGTAGAGACGGGGTTTCACCATTGTTGGCCAGGCTGGTCTCGTATTCCTGAACTCAGGTGACCCACCCGCCTCGGCCACCCAAAGTGCTGGGATTACAGGCATGAGCCACCACACCCGGCCAGGAATTCTTTATGTAAAAATATCAGTTTTAGTGGCTGTGATATTCCAATATAGAATCATGCCTTGCTAGGACCATGCCTCGCTGAACGATGGGATACATTCTGAGAAAAGCGCCATTAGGCAATTTCATTGTTGTGTGAACATCGTAGAGCATACTTAACACAAACCTAAATGGTATAGCCTACTACACACCTAGGCTATATGGTATAGTGTATTGTTAATAGGCTACAAACCTGTATGGCATGTTACTGTACTGAATACTGTAGCAATTCTGTCTAAACATAGAAAAGGTAGAAAAGGTATGGTAAAAATGTGTTATATAATTTTATGGGACCACTATCGTATATGCAGTCTGTTGTTGATGGAAACATTGTTATGCGGTGTATGATTGTATCAAATTGGTTACCACTTGTTGGGGCTTTTTAAAATTTTTATTGTTTTAGAGACAGGGTCTTGTTGCCCAGGCTGGAGTGCAGTGGCGTGACCATAGCTCACTGTAGCCTTAAACTCCTGGGCTCAAGCAATCCTTCCACCTCGGCTTCCCAAAATGCTGGGATTACAGATGCAAGTCACTGTGCCTGGCCTTTGTTGGGTTTTTAGGTTAGTTCTCCTTTATCGTTATTACGTATAACCTGAGATACACAGTGTTGAAGTTAAATCTGTACACATACTGAATCTTTCCCTAGAATGCTTTCCTGAAAGTAGAATTACTTGGTCAAAGGGTATGTATGTTTTTAACATCTAATTTCAAGTTTTATCAAACTATTAAATGTGCAAACAAGTCAGATAGAACTACAGGATTTAAAACAAGCTCCAATCCACTGCCTCACCCCTTTCCACCGTCAAGTTCCAAGCCTTAGAGACAACCAATTCCAACTTTTTTAGCTGTTTCTTCTGTATTTACCTTGATATTTCTAAATAGTATGCTTATATTATTTTTTGATTTCTCAATTTTGACATTATGTATTTTATATATATATATATACTTTTTTTGAGACGGAGTCTCGCTCTGTCGCCCAGGCTGGAGTGCAGCGGCGCGATCTCGGCTCACTGCTACCTCCGCCTCCTGGGTTCACGCCATTCTCCTGCCTCGGCCTCCAAGTAGCTGGGACTACAGGCGCCCGCCACCACGCCCGGCCAGTTTTTTTGTATTTTTAGTAGAGACGGGGTTTCACCGTGTTAGCCACGACGGTCTTGATCTCCTGACCTCGTGATCTGCCCGCCTCGGCCTCCCAAAGTGCTGGGATTACAGGCATGAGCCACCGCGCCTGGCCAACATTATGTATTATATTTTTATGGTGAAAGATAATTTAGCTCCCAAGCAGCACCTCCCCCAACAACCTCCCTACTTCCCTAAATCCTTAAAACCTTCTCATCTTTCTCCCCACAAACTTTCTTTTTTCTCCATTCTCTTAATGTAATTCTATCACTTTGGTTAAAACAATATTCACTGCTCGGCGGGGCGCGGTGGCTCACACCTGTAATCCCTGCACTTTGGGAGGCCGAGGTGGGAGGATCACTTGAGGTCAGGAGTTGGAGACAAGCCTAGCCAACATGGCGAAACCCTGTTTCTACTAAAAATACAAAAATTAGCCAGGCATGGTGGCACACGCCTGTAATCCCAGCTACTGGGGAGGCTGAGGCAGGAGAATTGCTTGAACTTGGGAGGCAGAGGTTGCATTGAGTCAAGATTGCACCCCTGCACTCCAGCCTGGGCAACAGAGCAAGACTCTGTCTCAAAAAAAAAAGAAGAAACAAACTAACAAACAAAAGAAAAAATAAATAAAACAATATTCACTGCTTATGTTTTTATGGTCATGTTAATACAGTTCACAGCTGAGTCATGTGTTGTACTATGATTATATTTTCTTTCTTTTTCTTTCCTCTTTTTTTTAGAAACGCAGTTTCACTATTTGCTCAGGCTGGACTTGAACTCCTAGGCTCAGGTGATTCTCCCACCTCAGTCTCCCGAGCAGCTGGTACTACAAGGGCATGCCACGCCACTCGGATACATTTTCTTTCTTGCATAGCTTTTACTTTTTTTCCTTTCTACATTTGATTGCCTTTTTGTCTGTTTGCTTAGTTTTTTACAAAAAACAACTTTACTGAAGTACTACAGTTACATAAAATATACCTGTTTTACATGGATAGTTCATAGAGTTTTGACAAATATATACACCTATGTAACCATCACCCCAATCAAGATATAAAACATTTCCATCACCCCCAGCAAGTTCTTTCTTGTTCTTTTTCAGTCAACCCCCGACCCCCATCTCAGGCAAGGGCTGATTGGAGTCTATTACTGGAGATTAGTTTTACCAGTTCTTGAACTTCATGTAAATGGAATAATTTTTTGACAATTTCACTTCGAAGAGACAGACTATTAAAAAGACAATTGTTTGTGTAATAAGTACACGCATGCTAAAAGTACACGACCTGTTCCAGTTTTGGGTTAGCAAGGGATTCCTCGAAAAATTAAAAGAATAAACCGCTACTATCATTATTAGAAAGAATTAACCTGGAGTAGAAAGAGTTGTTAGGTGGATGGGGATGGGGGACATGAAGGATGGGGGACATGGGGGATGGGGGACATGGGGGATGGGGGACATGGGGGATGGGGGACATGGGGGATGGGAGAAGCGCAAGACATGGAGTGCGAATGGGGTTGGGGTCCAGCCAGAAGGAAAAGCATGAACAAAGGCTTGGAGACAAGAGCAATTCCGTCTGGACTCAAACCTGGATTTCCTAACTTTGTCTCCATTTTACTACCATCGAAACTGCTGTGCTCTCCAAGTTTTTTGCCCAGTCCAAGCAGGGCAATTATGAATAAGTAAGACGCTCTACCAACATATTTCAGTGTTTTCCCCCATTAGACTGTAAGTTCTTTGAAAGCTAAAACTTCATAATGTAACCCTTGTTACGTAGTAGGCAAGCATTAATAAATACTGGTTGAATTAACGAATAATTGGGTGAGTGAATGAACGAACGCACGCATGCAAAACCGCAAGTCCCTGGAGGAAATGGTCACCTTCGGAGGTTTAGTATGGCCCAGAAGCTCTAAGACCACGGACTGTGCCAGGTCCCACTCCAAACGCCGGGGAGACGCTCTAGGCAAGCTACACGTTCTTTGCTGCGGTGCCACTCTAGCCGCGAGAACGCCGCTCTATGGCTGCGGGGGAGGGGCGGGGCTCGTGGGCGTCTCCGACCCTTTTTGTCCCGGCGCGGCGGGAGCGCGCTTGGCGCGTGCGTACGCGACGGCGGTTGGCGGCGCGCGGGCAGCGTGAAGCGAGGCGAGGCAAGGCTTTTCGGACCCACGGAGCGACAGACCGAGCGGCCCCTACGGCCGTCGGCGGCCCGGCGGCCCGAGATGTTATCTGGGAAGAAGGCGGCAGCCGCGGCGGCGGCGGCTGCAGCGGCAGCAGCCGGGACGGAGGCTGGCCCTGGGACAGCAGGCGGCTCCGAGAACGGGTCTGAGGTGGCCGCGCAGCCCGCGGGCCTGTCGGGCCCAGCCGAGGTCGGGCCGGGGGCGGTGGGGGAGCGCACACCCCGCAAGAAAGAACCTCCGCGGGCCTCGCCCCCCGGGGGCCTGGCGGAACCGCCGGGGTCCGCAGGGCCTCAGGCCGGCCCTACTGTCGTGCCTGGGTCTGCGACCCCCATGGAAACTGGAATAGCAGAGACTCCGGAGGGGCGTCGGACCAGCCGGCGCAAGCGGGCGAAGGTAAGGCTCGACCCTTCCCTCAAACGACACCGCCTGGTGCCGAGCTTCCCCGAGGCTGCTCCGCCGTCCCCCGCCGCCGCCCGGTCTTGGGCCCTGCGACCACTCAGACCTCCCCTTGTGTCGCTGCGCACGCCACGTCCCCTCTAGCTGGACGGGTGGGGTAAGAAAGGAAAAGTCTTTGCCGGTGTTGACTGCGGTCTTTGTGCTGGGTCCCGAGCGACGTGGGAAGGTGCATCGATGATTGCTGGGAGGGGTATTTTATTCCTTAGGTCTTTCTTGCACACCTTTTCATTTTCTTGACTGGAAAATGGCTCCCTGACGTGGGGTTACGGTTGGCGTTCTTGGAGACCTCACTTGTTTGTTCACAGATAGGTCTGGAAGCTGTTCGGCGATATTGATGGCGTTTCAGCTGGGTGCACGAGGGGGCTGTAGGTTGATGCTAAAGAAATCGCCTTAGCCGGGGAGATGGAAAGAAAGGGTCGTTTTTGCTTTTGTTTTTGTTTGAGCAAAACCCTGCTGTGTGGTAGGAGTTCTAGTCTTTTTTTTTTTTTCTTTTTTAAAATCCTCTGAGCGATCTTTTGGCGCAGAATTTTGCAGATGAGGAAGCTGCTGATTGAGAGAGCAAATAATAGTCAAAATGCAAATATATGGGAAGGAAAAGATTTGACTCCAAACAGTATATACAGACAGTGACTGCCTCAAATGTCTGTGTCCTAGATGCTATATTCAGCGTGTCACCAACATTACTTTTTTTTTTTTTTTTTTTTTTTTTTGCTAAATACCAACGGGCAGGTATTGCTAGCCCTATTTTAGGAATGAGTAAACTGAGGCACACAATTTAAGCAACTTGCCTAAAGTCACAAAGCTAAATAAGTGATGGAAGTGGAATGTAATTCCCACATTCATGTTGTTACAGGGTATCATCAGCCCTTGAAACAAAGGACCACATGGGACACTGTGTGCAGGGCACTGGGGCAGTATTAGGGCGCAGACTTTAGACTTGGGCCTTTTCTGGAGATTTAATGGTCTAGTTGGAAAAAACAACCTGGATATATATGTGCGTGTAGTCAACATTTAAATAAAAATTTGCAGATTATATAATTTATGCCTGAAAAAATTGTCTACATAATTTTTAAGTGGGAATACCAAGTCAGTGTGTATGGGGAGCTTCTTGAGATGAGTATTACCCAGTCTGAGAGCCCTCATATTTATCTGCCTACTTGAGCCAACTCTCTAAAGTATAACCAGTGCTGGATGAAAGACAGTTTTGGAGGCAAGACTTTCTGGAGCTTTTACCAAAGCATGGGTTAGAAAAGCACAGAGGTTGGTGACACCAGCCCTCAGAAATGAAATAAAGGGCAGAAGTCAAGAGTGTTATTTTACGATTTCAATAGACAGGTGGCCAGAAGCCACGTATAAGATGTTTTTAAAAACAGATTTATTGGCTGGGCACAGTGGCTCACTCCTGTAATCGCTGCACTTTGGGAGGCCAAGGCGGGTGGATCACCTGAGGTCAGGAGTTCGAGACCAGCCTGGCCAACATGATGAAACCCCCGTTTCTACTAAAAATACAAAAAATTAGCCGGGCGTGGTGGCGGGCGCCTGTAATCCCAGCTACTCAGGAGGCTGAGTTAGGGAGAATTGCTTGAACCCGGGAGGCAGAGGTTGCAGTGAGCCGAGATCGTGCCACTGCACTTCAGCCTGGGCAACAAGAGCGAAACTGTCTAAAAGCAAACAAAAAAACAGGCTTATTGGGATAATGCATGTATAATAATATTCACCATTTTAAAATGTATGATTCAGTGGTTTTTAGCATATTTACAAGATTGTACAGCCAACACCACAATTGATTTTAGAACCTTTTCATCATCCCCAAAGACATCTGTATCATTAGCAGTCACTCCCCGGTCCTCCCTACCCCCAGTCCCTGGCAACCACTAATCTACTCTTTGTCTATGGATTTGTCTATTCTGAACATTTTATATAAAATCTTATGTAGCCTTTTGTATTTGGCTTTAGCATGTTTTCAGGGTTCATTCACGTTGTAGTGCTTTCATTCAGTACTTGATAACTCTTTATGGCTGAATAATATTCCATTGTATGGATATACCAAATTTGGTTTATCCATTCATCATTTGATGCACATTGGGGTTTGTTTCCAAGTCTTGGCTATTTTACATAATGCTGACATTAATGTACAGTTTATTTTGTGAATATGTTTTCAGTTCTCTTGGGTGTGGGCCTAGGAATTCCTGGGTTTTATGTTAATTCTAGGTTTTACTTTTGAGGTATAGCCAAACAGTTTCCCATAGCAGCTGCACCATTTTACATTCCCATTAGTAAATATATGAGGGTTCCAGTTTCTCCAATGTTCTTCTTCCTTTTTTTTTTTTTTTGAGATGGGGTTTCGCTCTTGTTGCCCAGGCTGGAGTGCAGTGGCATGACCTCGGCTCACTGCAACATCTGCCTCCGAAGTTCAAGTGATTCTCCTGCCTCAGCCTCCCAAGTAGCTGGGATTATAGGCATGCACCACCATGCCCGGCTAACTTTGTATTGTGTTTTTAGTAGAGATGGGGTTTCTCCATGTTGGTCAGGCTGTTTCAAACTCCTGACCTCAGGTGATCTGCCCACCTCAGCCTCCCAAAGTGCTGGGATTACAGGCATGAGCCACTGCGCCCGGCCTTCTTTTTTTTTTTTTTTTTTTGCTGAGACAGTCTCTCTCTGTCACCACCCAGGCTGGAGTGCAGTGATGTGATCTCGGCTTACTGCAGCCTCCTCCTCCTGGGTTCAAGCGATTCTCCTGCCTTAGCCAGCCGAGTAGCTGGGATTACAGGCACCTGCCACCACCTCTGGCCAGTTTTTGTATTTTTAGTAGAGACAGGGTTTCACCATGTTGGCCAGGATGGTCTTAAACTCCTGGCCTCAAGCCATCCACCCACATCGGCCTCCCAAAGTGCTGGGATTACAGGTGGAGCCACCTTGTCGAGCCTCCATATCCTTCTTGACATTTAATATTGTTTGTCTTTTACTGTAGCCATCCTATTGGGAGTGAAGTGGTATCTCATTGTGGTTTTGATATGCAGTTCCCTAATGACTAATGATGTTGGGCATCTTTTCATGTGTTTATTAGCCATTTTTATATTTTTGTTGAAATGACTATTCAAATCCTTGGCTCATTTTTAAAAATTGAGTTGTCTTCATCATTTTCTAGTAAGAGTTCTTTACATATTCTGGTTACGGAAATTTGTGATTTTGATGAGATCCAATTTATTCTTTTGTTCCCTTTACTTCTGGTGTTATATCTAATAAACCATTGCCTTATCCAATGTCACGAGGATTTACTCCTATGTTTTCTTCTAAGAGTTTTTTAGTTTTAGCTCTTGCATTTATGTCGATGATCTTTTCTCAGTTAATTTTTGTATATGGTGTGAGGTAGGGGTTCAGTTTCATTATTTTGCATGTTGTCCCAGCACAGTTTATTGAAGACTATTCTTTCTCTCAACGAATAGTTGGCACCCTCATTGATTAACTATAAATCTAAGAGTTTATTTCTGGACTCTCAACTCTATTCCATTGATCTATTATATATTTCTGTCCATTCCAGTACCACACTATCCTGATTACTTTAGTTTCATAATAAATTTTGAAATTAGGAAGTGTTCCTCAACTTTGTTCTTCTTTTGCAAGATTATTTTGGCTGTTCTGAATGCTTTGCATTTCCATATGAATTTTAGGACCAGCTTGTCAGTTTCTGCAAAAAGGGCTGCTGGGATTCTGATTGTGATTGTGTTGAATCTGCAGATTGTAAGTTTGGGGCACACTATTAGATTTTACTGTTATTTTTTAAGCTATCTCCTACAAGAAATATTTCTTTTTTTAGCTAACTGATTAATTTTTTGGAGGCAGGTTCTCACTCTGTCACCCATGCTGGAGTGCAGTGGCTCAATCAAAGCTCACTGCAGCCTCAACCTCCCAGGCACAAGTGATGCTCTTATCTCAGCCTCCTGAGTAGCTGGGATTACAGCTGTACACAACCATGCCTGGCTGATTTTTTATTTTTTGTAGAAATGGCTTCTCCCTGTGTTGCCCCAGCTGGCCTCGAACTTCTGGTCTCAATCATTCCTCCTGCCTCAGCCTCCCAAAGGGCTGAGATTACAGACATGAGCCACCTCACCCAACCAAGATTTTTTTCTTTGTAATTCTCCTGTGTTTATTTTAACTCATCTTACTTACCCTGTTTTTTAATCCCCCATTGTAATTAGCTCTTAAACTTTCAGGAAAAAAATTAGTTATGTGTTTGTTTGGGGCAGCAACTACTAGGAAGCTAGCAACTATCCAGTCTTGGGATCCAGAGGAAACAGACTTTAGAGGATAGAGTATCCATTTAAGGAATAAAAAGCAAGCTGAGGCCAGTATAGACAGGCCGTGCTTCAGTAGTTCTTCAGTGTATGCAAGGAAAAAAGTGCATGTATTTTATGACTTGGGAGCTTATCCAGTTTTGAGGACTGTACTTTAACAAAATTATATCATTACATAATTAAAATTATGTTTAGGGTATTGGAAGGAGTTCATGTAATTGAGTGTCCCTGAAGCTTCAGTTTCATTAGTTTCAGAATAAATTCACTTTTGGGCATGTGTATGCTAAAATTATGGCAAAATATTTAAGGTTTTAAATTGGTAAATTGGGTTGGAACTTCACGAACACCATACTCCTTTAGGAATGGTGGCCTTGAGCTAGGCCATGAAATGGCAGAATTTAGAAAAGTGTTCTGGAAAAGGGTGGACTTTTTGGAGTTTAAGTATTTCATCTTCCTCTGATTCATTTTCCTCAGGTAAATAAGCCCTACCTTGTAAAGTTTAGATATAATATAAACAAAATGCTTATTGCAGTGTTTGGCATATAATTAGTAGGTGACCAGTAATTAAGGTACTACCAGTGGAGAAAAGGAAGTGGTTTGAGAAGCATCAGGGAATCCAGAGTGGACAACTGAATGTTGAGAACAATGGACAAATGAATTTAATTAGAAACAGGAATCATCTAGGAACAAGATAGATTGAAGGGACCAGTAGTGTTGGGGTTGTAGAGTTGTGTCCAGGTTGTAGTGAGCATTAGATTCTTGCTGTCTAATATGGTAGCCTGTAGCCACATGTGGCTATTAAGTTTAAATTGAAATTAAAAACAGTTTCTTCAGTCACATTAGCTACATTATAAGTGCTCAGTATAGCACATGTTGAAGCCACAGAATTGGAAGCACAGATAGAGAAGTTTTCCATTATGACAAAAAGTTCTATCAGACAGCCTTGAACTAGATTATGAAGTGCAGACCATAAGTGCTGTGAGACTTAGAGAAGATGAAAGATTTTTTTTTTTTTTTTTTTTTTTTTGAGATGAAGTCTCACTCTTTTCCCTCAGGCTGGAGTGCAATGGTGTGATCTCGGCTCATTGCAACCTCCGCCTCCCAGGTTCAAGCGATTCTTCTGCCTCAGCCCTCAGAGTAGCTGGGATTACAGGCACCTGCCACCACGCCCAGCTAATTTTTGTATTTTCAGCAGAGACGGGTTTCACCATGTTGGTAAGGCTGGTCTAGAACACCTGACCTCAGGTGATCCACCCACCTCGGCCTCCCAAAGTGCTGGGATTACAGGCATGAGCCACCGTGCCTGGCAAATGTATTTTTTAAATTTAGAATAATTAAATAATCTTCAGAGGAGGTGGACCTTGAATATATGGCATTGGATTAACAGAAAAAGATGGAAGTAGCTTTAGGGAACTTAGAGGTTGGTAGAGCAGCATTGAGGACTTTTTTACTCGTGTGTTAGTGATTAGAATTAAGTTTGAATTCAGGCCAGGCATGGTGGTTCATGCCCATAATCCCAGCACTTTGGGAGGCCAAGGTGGACAGATCGGTTGAGCCCAGGAGTTTGATATCAGCCTTGGCAACATGGCAAAACCCTGTTTATACAAAATTATAAAAATTAGCCATGTGTGGTGGCATGCGCCTGTAGTCCTAGCTACTCAAGAGGCTGAGGCAGGGGAATCTCTTGAGCCTGGGAGGCAGAGGTTGCAGTGAGCTGAGATCACGCCACTGCTTTCCAGCCTTGGCGACAGTGAGACCCTGTCTTAAAAAAATAAAAATAAAAATAAAAAAGGCAGTTTGAATAGTCAAGGCTAGAGAGTGTATATGCTGGTTTGAAAAATTTGACGTTCATATCTGTTAAGCTATTAGAAAATATCACATAATGGGAAAATTAATCTGGCAGCTTTGCCCTAGATAAAAGGGAGAAAGTTTTTTTTTAATTTTTATTTTTTGTGGTACATAGTAGGTATATATTTATGGGGTACATGAGATGTTATGATATAGGAATGCAACGTGAAAGGAAAAAGTTTTGGTTTTTTGTGTGTTTTTGTTTTGTTTTTTGTTTGTCTGTTTTTTTTGAGGCAGTGTCTCACTTTGTCACCCAGGCTGGAGTGCAGTGGCCCGATCATGGCTCACCGCAGCCTTGACCTCCCCTGTTCAAGTGGTCCTCCTGCCGTAGCCCCCCCAAGTAGCTGGAACTACAGATGTGCACCACCACCCACAGCTAATTTTTGTAGAGATGGAGTCTCACTATGTTGCCCAGGCTGGTCTCAAACTCCTTAGATCAAGTGATCTGCTCACCTCAACCTCCCAAAGTGCTAGGATTACAGGTGTGAGCCACCATGCCCCGCCCAAGAAATATTTCTTTATAAAGACTGATGCTTTAAGGAGATTGAGGAGTGAATGAATCATTGTAATAAGGGTGGGGAGGAGAAGGAAGAGACTAAAGATTTAAATTTGAGAGTCATCAATGTGAAAGTAAGAATAATTACCCTACTCACTCATAGTCTGCCTGTTGGGACATCTTTATGTCCTTGGTTGTAAGTAGTTGTAGAATCTCTGAAGTCTTTGGGGTTTTTACTTAGGGATGAGAGCGTCCCAATCCTTTAGGTTCAAAGTACGCATTCCTTTTCTCAGGGGAATGGTTTTTATTAAAGTTTGTATGATTCTTTCAGATGGTTTTAAAACTTTATTAAATGGTCACTTCTTGGCTCTGGGCAAGTTTAAAATTATCTAAAAAAAAAAATTTATTAAATGAGGAAAGCCTTTTTTATAAAATAAAATTTTAAGCAAAAATCCCAAAATAAAACACACTACTATTAAGTAGTATTAAGAAGTTAAAATTTATAACATTTATTTTAGTTGTCAGTCTATGAGAAAATGAGGTGAAGCCAAATTTGAGATTGGAAATTAAGCATGATAGTCTTCTTTTAGCCTTAGAATCCATTTTTTTCCCCCAGCGACTAGACCACCAGGGAAGAATCCAATTTTGTTTCTGTATTTTGCTTTGTTTATGAAGTATTGTGGCAGTCTGGTACTGATTTGACAAATTGTGCAAAAGGTAGAAGGTTGGTTTTGTTTGCTTTTTTTTTTTTTTTTTTGAGACAGTGTCTCGACTCTGTCACACAGGCTGGAGTGCAGTGTTTAGATCACAGCTCACTGTAGCCTTGACCCCCCCCCCCCCCCCCCCGCCCCCAGGTTCAAGTGATCCACCTCAGCCTCCTTAGTAGCTGGAACTGCAGGTGCATGCCACCACACCAAGCTAAGTTGTTTTATTTTTTTTGTAAACACAGGGTTTCCCTGTGTTGCCTAGGCTGGTCTAGAAGTGGGCTCAAATGATCCTACACTTTCTTCCTTCCAAAGTACTGAGATTACAGGCTTGAGCCACCGCTCCCAGCCTTTTTTTTTTTTTTTTTTAAGCTTGCTTTGTCATCTCAGGATGCTCTCAGTTGAACAGACATGGCAGAAGAAACTTCATTCTGAAGTCTACCCCAAATTGAGTTACCCAAGCAGCACAAGTTAATTGTGTTGGTGGTCTCTAAAGGATTAAGATTTGTTTTAACACATGAATGTGTAATACATTTAAAAAATTAAAATTCTAAATCTTGAAGAATCCTAGGGTTCTGTGAAGCAGTTTTGTTTTTAATAATACCATCAGATATTATTGCTTCTACCTGTAGGTATTTTTCTAATCTCTTTTGTTCCTAAAGACTAAGAACCCTTTCTAGACCACCCTTTTCCAAGTGTATTCCTTGTTAATTATTTCTTTGTCAAGGCATTGGATTAAACAATGTTGAAAAGATTGTTTTTGATGCAAAACTTAGCAGTACCATTATTTTCTATTTTTTTGAGACAGGGTCTGTCTCTGTCGCTCAGGCTGGAGCACAGTGGTGCAATCACAGATTGCACCCTTGGCCTCCTGGGCGTAAGCGGTCCTCCTGCCTTGGCATCTGCCTGCCTCGGCCTCCCAAAGTGCTGGGATTACAGGCATGAGCCACCACGCCCAGCCTTCTCAGTACCTTTAATGTGAATTATGACTTTCCTAGAGGGGGCCTGTAAAGATTGCAGTTTCCCAGACTTGATATTGGATCCTTTACTCCTTCAAAGGGTATAGTATCCAATGGAACATCCTTTGGGAAAAACTGAACTACAATAGAAAAGATTTTGTATTAGTCTTTGTTTTTGTCTCAAAATTTGCACATTGTCCAGTTCCATATTAGGTACTTAAGTCATTATTGAATGAATAGGATTGATGGGGCAGAGGATCAAAGGACTGAATCTTCGGGGAAGGGAAGAGTCAAGCACTATTGAGGGGTAAAAGGAGAAAGAAAACTGCATACTATAAAAGTTTATGGTCTATTCTGACTTCTCTCCCCCTTTGAAACTTTTTTTTTTCTCCTTGCTGCATTTTCATCCATTATCCTGAGACCTATTTCCACAGTTTATCTCAGTCAGTTAGGATAAAGTTTAATATAATATCATCTACATTTCTGGAGTCTTATTGCAAAGACCCTGTATGAGATGGTCACCTGATCAGGATCATTTAATTGCAACTAGATTTTCAGCTTTTCAGGGGCAGGGACACAGTCATAATTGTTTTCTCCATTGTACCACGTACTCAGTGTTCAGTATTTGAGTAGGTGAATACAATTATTCATGTATTAAATAAGATTCTTAGAGCATGGGTCAAAACTAGTCAGTTCATTCTTCTTAATTTGTGTTTCCATTTTCTAACCCAATCCCTGTTTTCAGTAAAACTCTTTTACTTCCAGCAACCAGTCCCCCGCCCCCAAATCCTGTGGTCCTATCATTTTAAAAAAAGAGCAAAAAGACAGTATAAAAACAGCTGGCCATCTAAAGCTATATCAAAGACATTTAGCAAGTTAAAATGTATTACATTCACTATAATCCACAGGACTATTCATCTTGGAAATGTAAAACATTAGATATTTGTGGAAACCATGTTGTCTTTGCTTTTTTTCCACATCTAATAAATTATCTTTTCATGGAATTAATAATAATTAGAATTTTTTAATTGATTCCATAATAATTAGCCGTATTTTCTTTTATTAGGAAGTCACAATGATGATTTGAGAATGTTCCAATTTTGAAGACTATCTGTAATACCATATTACACATTTTGGCTAACCAATCCATAATAATCTTCCCTGTCTTACACTCCTTTACCCTCAATGACACATTCACTAAGACTGCTTCCTCTTTTTGCTAATGACATACCTCCCTCTCCTTTATAGCCAGTGTGAATTAGTAGTAAGACCTGTATCCTCCATTTCCACGTCACTTACTCCTTAATTTATCTTATTTTTATTTTTATTTTTTTTGAGATGGAGTCTCACTCTGTTGCCCAGGCTGCAGTGCAGTGGTGCGATCTTGGCTCACTGCAACCTCCGCCTCCCAGGTTCAAGCGATTCTCCTGCCTCAGCCTCCCGAGTAGCTGGGATTACAGGTGCCTGCCAGCACACCCAGCTAATTTTTGTATTTTTAGTAGAGAAGGGTTTTCACCATGTTAGCTAAGTTGGTCTCGAACTCCTGACCTTAGGTGATCCTCCTGCCTCAGCCCCCCAGAGTGCTGGGATTATAGGCGTGAGCCACTGCACCTGGCCTCTCCTAAGTGAATTTTTAAAGCAAATGCACCTTTTCATAGTTTCAGTTTAACTGTTGTTATTTTCCACTCCATGCCCTCCATTTGGTTTTTGGAATTCTTTTGCTATTTTCCCCTGGAGTAGTAGTTAGAAGCACAGACTTGGCTTTAGACAGACTTGGTATTCTAGTTAACTATATTTTTGTCTGAGGGTCATTTTATTCTTTTTTTGGAAATTCCAGTATGTGAGCATGATACACACAATTAAAAAGGTTTTTGAGGAGTTGTAGAGAGCCTTAGAGTCAATGATTTGAATGTCAGTGCTATGATGTAAAACTTACAGATTAGTTTGAACCTGAACTGACACGAGATTGTTTCATGAGGGCTTTGTTTTTAATAACTACCTATTATGAGCTGCCTTGTTCCTTGTTGTATGCTTACTTCCCTTAAAATGTGAAGTTAACAATTTACATTGACTGATGGTTCCAAAAAGAGTCCCTAATTTTAAATGTTCACTGCATTTAGCTTTCCCTGGTATGATCTCCATATAGGTAGAGTACAGAGAGATGGATGAAAGCTTGGCCAACCTCTCAGAAGATGAGTATTATTCAGAAGAAGAGAGAAATGCCAAAGCAGAGAAGGAAAAGAAGCTTCCCCCACCACCCCCTCAAGCCCCACCTGAGGAAGAAAATGAAAGTGAGCCTGAAGAACCATCGGGTGAGTTGTAGTATCCAACCACAGTTCTGTTTTATCTTAGAAATAAGAATGAATGGATTTACTTCCATTCTGCAATATTATTTATGTCTTTATCTTTGGTTTATAATAAAGTCTGATATTGAGGCTCCTGCCATGTGTGTCTTTGTGTGTGTGTATACATATACATGTATATGTGTGTATGTATACACATAGATACGTACATACTGGTACTGATACTCTTTTTGTGTGTCTGTACATATACAGGAGGAAAGTAAAGGGTGGGAATGGAAGGACAGTGGCAATATAAGGTGGTTGGAAAGTAGGAGAAAATAAATGATTAGAGAAAACATACAGAAAGCCATATCCAAAGCACCAGACCTCTCAATGACAGTTCTGATTCAGAAATTGTTCTGGCTAAATAATGTGTTTACCACGTAGTTAGATACTTTCTGATAAAACTTTCATGGTGTGGATCGGTTTTGAGAAGTGCCTTTTCCTGGTGAACAAATGTAAAAATATATATAGGCCAGAAAATCTAGAAAGATTATGGGAGTCTATAGTTTTGGTTTCAGAGCTTCAAACAGCTTTAAAGAATTCTCACTAACATCCCCTCAATGCTGAGTACTAGCTTTCTGAGGATGGCTGGACCAGTCAGGGATACCTGCCTTTCTGTTTTGGAGAGACCAAGCAAAAGCAGTATTTTAATGAATTTTTGTATCTTGTGCCCTTAATGACATTTTATTTACTCTTTTTGACTTTGAATTTTTACTAAGTTCCTCTTCTTGAAATAATTTTTATGTTTCGAATAGCTTCAGACCCACACACCTCTCTGGTTCTTTTAGTCCTTTACCTTTTAAAAACAAAATGGTGGTTTCAGACCCCATCTGCTATATCTTGCATGACTTTCGTAGGTACCCAGATTAAGACATACTTCATTTGAGATGTTTTATCTTTTGTTTTAGCCTTTCTTTTTTAAGGGTTTTCTCCCCTATGGTGTTACTGTGAATTACCAGAAGCAGTACTGATGCTTCACTTTAGGGCATTACCAGTCAAGTGTTAACTTAGGTTTGGAGCTTATCAAAGTCTGGCTAAAACTTAAAAATCAAATTTATAATTTATAGGATTGTAATAAAGTGTACTAAAGGAATACAGTTTGAGAACATTCAGAAAAAGATTCTGGTTTCAGTTCATTCAAAAGTCAGGGGTTTTCTAAGAAGAGTGGTTTTCCTAAAACTTTCTTAAAATGATTTCTTGGGCAACTCCTTGTTTGAAGGTTTCTAGTTTCAGTAGTATATTACCTTTGGGGCTAATGTCCCGGGCAAATGTAGCTGCCTTTTTACTTTACACCTCTCGTTATTCATTTTTCTTCTTCCTCTTTCTAGTCTTATACATTTAGCTCTCTTCCTTCTGTTCTTACCTCCAACCTTTCCCTTCACCCTGTGCCCTTTTCTTCTGTGTTCTTTTTGGTTCTTACCTTTCTTCTACCTTTGCTGTAGACCTGCTAATGAGATACTTGGGGATAACCCTTTTAATGTCTGCGGTGGCTCAAGAGTGGGCTGACTTCTTAGTTCAAGGGCTCTAAGTATTACGCATTGATGATCTGATATCTCAGATGCTGCCTCACCTTTTTTGTGTGGTTGTGTCTCCAGTAAATAATTGATTTACCATAGGTTCCGAGTTGATAAACGTTTCTTTGAAAATTTTAAACCATGTGTTGGTGTTGCTGTTTGCTTTTTTCTGAAAGCTTTTTTTTTTTTTTTTTTTTTTAATTTCATAAACGTCAGGTATTGTTCCCACAAAAAGTAAACGTCTTAGCAAAAGGATTTAGGATTTGGGAGCTGTCTTTATTGTGTTGTAGTTAATTATAATGCAGTGGTTTAGTTTAAGTTATCTTTGTTTTTGGGGGGACGTTAAAATTTTAAGTTGAGGATATCTTCAATGCTTAGAAATGTGCTGGTAACAGCCAGAACTTAGTAATATATTATTTGTGGTTATGAAAATAGTGATTCTTCCTTTAAAACAACTTAATGTTTTTTTTGAAAATTTCTGGGGTGAATTAGGGATGTACTTTCCCTAGAAAAAAGTGTCAACTTACTAGCCTAAACTACTTATGTAGTTTAGCAATAGATTGGACCCTGATGGTGAATCATAAAATATTATCAGGTGAGTTAAATATTTGGACACTGTGCAGGGTTTCTAAGTCTTTTGTCTTATCTTGCACAAGAGTTTTTAGTCAAAAATTGAATGGAAGCATTGCTATATGACTATATTAAAAGCTTGAGAGAAGATATAGGTTTGTTTCGTTTTGATATTTTTGGAGACGGAGTCTTGCTCTGTCGCCCAGGCTGGAGTGCAGTGGCATGATCTCGGCTCACTGCAACCCCTGCTTCCCGGGTTAAGCAGTTCTCCTGCCTCAGCCCCCTGAGTAGCTGATTACAGATGTGTGTCACCACGCTCAGCTAATTTTTGCATTTTTAGTAGAGACAGGGTTTCACCATGTTGGCCCGCCTTGGCCTCCCAAAGTGCTGGGATTACAGGCATGAGCCACCATGCCTGGCCTGTGGGTTTGTTTCTCTACCAAACCTTTTCTTGTTCTCAGTCTTTTTAAAAGGCAATCACTAGAAATTATTCTGTCAAAAAATATAGGTTAGGGCCAGGCACGGTGGCTCCCAGCACTTTGAGAGTCTGAGGCAAGCGGATCACCTGAGGTCAGGAGTTCGAGACCAGCATGGCCAACATAGTGAAACTCTGTCTCTACTAAAAATAGAAAAATTAGCCAGGTGTAGTGGCACGTGCCTGTAATCCCAGCTACTTGGGAGGCTGAGGCAGGAGAATTGCTTGAACCCGGGAGGCAGAGGTTGCAGTGATCTGAGATTGTGCCACTGCACTCCAGTCTTTGTGAGAGCAAGACTCCGCCTTAAAAAAAAAATCCAAAAAACAAAACAAAACAAAAAAGTAAGGTTTGCATACATTTCATTCTTACCAACTTTTAAATTTGTTTAGAAATTTTTGCTTTGCTTTCTGCAGTGTGTTAATCTTAACAGGAAGTAAATATTTTGTTAATTATGAAAGCACAAGGTATTCTGAAGTCAGTGGGTCAAATTGACTGAATAAGGTTCCTCTGGGAGAGTACTGAGAGGAAGCCAGAATGGTGGGAGCCATATTGTGAATAGCCTTGGTTGACTAAGCCAGGCTAAGGAATTTGAGCATTAGGAGTGTCAGCGGTAGCCCTGAGGTTTTTTGAGCAAGGGGGGTTACACTGAAATATGTTTTTGGAAAGACCAATCTCATGCTAAGGGTGAACTAAAGGAGTAAAGAAGCTGAGATTGGAGAGAGAATTTAGGCTATTGGTCAATGGAAAAATGTTCTTAATATCAAAGTTGAATTTTTATGGAAAGAAAAAGTTTGGGTGTTTTTGTTTGTCTGATTGCACTTATATAATTGGAAGGAAGTTCTCTCTGTTGACCTAAATATTGTTTTTAGATTTGTCAATTTTTGACCATAAGTTAATGTGATATTGTAGTCCTATGGTAGTCAAAATGGGTAAATAATGGATTTTTCATACCAAATATTACTGTTTATATTTAAAAACTACATTTTGTTTTCCAAATATTTCCATGCATTTTTATACTTACTATACTTTTGAATATATTTGTTTTAACACATGATGGTTTTATTTGGTTTCCTAGTACCTTTTCTGTGAAGATGAAAGTTTTTTTAGGTCATGCCAACTAAACTTGACAGGTTGTCTTTGGAATTGAGTGTGTTTGGTTACTAGCAGCGTCACATAATAGTGGAGCGTTTATGAAATAGAGTCAAATCTCCATCAGTTGGACTTCATCGATTTAGAATAATTGTCCCCCGGTAAAGTACCCTTCTGTTTATTGGAGAAATGCCTTTCCTGTCTTTGCTCAGATTGTTACCCTGTGTACCTTACATTATTTTCCTCAATGAGTTTTGCATTCCTGTATTAACTGATTCTCCAACACTTACTTGGCTTTTTTATTTTCACATGGAAACATGACTCCATTTTTTTTTCCCTCCACTGCCTTTCAGCAGTTAAATTTTACCAGAAAAATCTTACTAGTTAGTTCCTGGATTTAAATTGTGTATTGGGTAACTTTTCACTAGAGAACTCAAGATACATTCTGAGTTAGAAGTAGCTTAGTTGTACATAGCCTGAGACTTTCATGGAAACTTATTCTAAAATAAGTAAAAGGACATTTGAAATGGGTTATTAAGATGCCTTTCTGAAGCCTTTTTCAAGTTAATGGATTTTTCAGTAGAGACATCAGAAGTGTGTGTGTATATGCATGTGAGTGTGTGTATCATTTTTCTAGGCTCCGTGATGTCCTAATCCTTAAAACTAATGAAGCCCAGAGGCTTCCATTAAGTCTTTGGTTAACTCTTCAAATAGGTTTTTTAAGATGTGATTGGTAACAAGTCTGTATTATAATTTATTTTATGGAATGACCATGGGAAGAATCACTTTATCTCCTTGCTTATATTCTTATTTGTACCAGAGGAAGCCCTCTTCTCTATTATATGTGGTAATTTTAAAAGTTTGTAGGTGTGTGTTTTAAAGAGATGTAGGCTGTTTTTGTTTGTTTGTTTGTTTTGAGACGGAGTTTTGCTCTTGGTGCCTAGTCTGGAGTGCAATGGCATGATCTCGGCTCACCACAACCTCTGCCTCCCGGGTTCAAGCAATTCTTCTGCCTTAGTCTCTCAAGTAGCTGGGATTACAGGCATGCACCACTACTCCTAGCTAATTTTGTATTTTTAGTAGAGATGAGGTTTCTCCGCATTGGCCAGGCTGATCTCGAACTCCTGACCTCAGGTGATCCACCTGCCTCAGCCTCCCAAAGTGCTGGGATTACAGGTGTGAGCCACCATGCCCGGTCAGGCTGTTAGATAAATTAACAAAAATCATTGATGTGAGAGAATGGTAAGATAAGAAATTTTGTGTGGTTTTAATAAATTTGGGGGCTTGTTCACATAATAATCATACTGTAGGTTGAAAATATTTTTAAAATTTACCTAAAAGGTGATGTTAACCTGAATTAGTAAAAATACTAAATTACAGAAAATACACAATGTATGGGTAGAAGAATTTAAAGATTCAGTGAAATTTGATCACAAATGCTGTTATAACGAAAATTTCATATAACAAAAGATTGAGGACCAAAAATTTGATGAATTATTTAGTAGAGAAAGTATTAAAAGGCAGAATCTTCTAGAGTATTCTATAGAACTTGGTATAATAGAATTTGATCAGAGAAGAGTTGAAGATTGTCTTACTTTAAAAGAAAAAAAATAAGTGGTACTAATATTTTCACCTTATATTAGTATAGTTCTTTGTTTATAAGATACCCTGATCTCTTCCCGGTGAGGCAGTCATACTGAGTGCAGTCTGGTGGTTGCCAAGCACTGAGTTTGGCAGCATGGATAGTAATGGCCAGAGTTCAGGTGAACCACTTTGTTTTTTTTTAATCATGCTGTAACTATTCTCAAGTGGCTAATCCCAGGCTTTCTCTCTGATTTCTCTCTCCATGCCTGCAAATGGAACCAGAGAGAAGGACTAGCTTTCAGGTTTAGTGAGAATTGACTCAGATTACCACCACAGGGAAGATGATAGGATTCTATTACATCCCCAGGCCCAGCAGGAGACCCTGTTTTGTAGGTTTACCAGAAGTGACTAGGGAGTTCATTCCTGACAGGGTTGTCTGTGTTGTCATTTTGACATGCTAGTGTAAAATAAATGCCTGAAATCATTTGAATTCTCATTTTATGAAGTATGATGCATACATTCAGAAAATAGGCATAGGGTTAGTTTTCTTGCCACGCCCCTCCCCGCCCCCTCACCACTCCAGCCTTTTTGGAACACATTTCAGTGTTCTGATTTGGATCTATGCTCCAAAATACCTTACTGGAGGGCTGAGGGAAAAAAGTGACAAGCTGAAAAGGTAATTCAACAGAATTCTTACATTCTTATATTTTGAGGCATTATGAATGGATCAAGATAAATACGCTATACAACACACAGTCCCCACTCTCAGATAATTTATAGCCTAGTATGAGACACAAGTGTAGACATAAATGCATAATGGAAAGCAAAAAACTCTTAAGTGTGATATCAATATAAAAATTCTAGAGGCACATAGAGGTAGGAAGGGTGAAGAGTAGAGAAATGGTAGTATGGAGGGCAAATTTTTTAAAAAATAGGCATTTTCTACAAAAAAATAAGATTCCCCCAAATGTGGTAGTTCCTCATTAACTTTATTCTACCAGTATTATTGTACGATGATAATTATTTTGTCACAGTCACAGTGCTGGATTCTAAGGGTTCAAAGAGAAAGAGTACATCCACCTGCAAAGAATTTGTAGTCCAGTGGCCTGGTGTGGTGCATGCCTGTAATCCCAGCACTTAGGGAGGCCGAGGCAAGGGGATCACTTGAGGCCAGGAGTTTGAGACCAGCCCAGCCAACATGGTGAAACCCCATCTCCACTAAAAAAATATATATATATACACACACACACACACAAATTAGCCGGGAGTGGTGGCTCATGTCTGTAATCTCAGCTACTCAGGAGGCTGAGGTACCAGAATCACTTGAACCGGAGAGGCAGAGGTTGCAGTGAGCTGGGATCGTACCACTGCACTCCAGCCTGGGTGATAGAGTGAGACCCTGTCTCAAAAAAAAAAAAAAAAAAAGTGCAATTCAGTTTAGGGTTACAGATGTTAGTAAGTAGCTACAATGAAGAAACTACAATAGAAATGTATAGAAAGTATGGTGAGAACTCAGAAGTTTTTATTTTTTTAATTGATAAATAAGATTGTATTTATCATGTACAGCGTGATGTTTTGAAGTATAAATACATTGCAGAATGACCAAATTTAGCGATAAACATGCATTACCTCACATGGTTATCATTTTTGTGGTGAGAACACTTACCCGCTTTCTTGGTATTTTTCAAGAATACAATGTATTGTGATTAACAGTAGTCACCATGTTGTACAATAGCTCTCTCAGAAGCTGTTTTTAAATAATGTTTCTCCCTAAAATTGGGTTTTGGAAATTTTGTGTTAAACATGAAAGGATGAAGCAGTTTTAGATCCTTGATTTTTAACTATTTACTGCTTTTGGTCGATAAGAACCCTTGAATCAGATGCTACAAGTTTATGTTTGGTCTTTGAGAGATTGACCTGCTTTTCTTAATGATGTCATTTCATTGATTTGTTGTACTTTTTATTAAGGCAAAATAGTAATTTGTTTAGCTGATCACCTTTATTTTTATAATTTATTTGAATTCTTTTTGTTGCCATTATTTATTGGGTCTGATCATGTTGTAATAGAAGAACAAGATACTTTGTAAGGATTTTCTCGTCTACAAAATGAGACTTGTTATGAGAATCAAATGAGAAAATGTGAAACCCACCTTTATGTGTAAACATCTTGTATTTATTAAGCAGAGTTGATTGAACGAAGAATAGGGTGGATTGGTGTTTTATTTAGAAAAAAAATCAGGGCAGCTTTAGACCAGACAGACACACATACTATGTTACTTTGGGAAAGTGTTTGTGGTGGGCCATTTTCAGTAATGAGTCGATTATGAAATAGATAACTTTTTAAGCATCTGGAACTGTTAGTGGGGGTGGGGGTGTGTGTGTGTGTAAAACTTAAATCTTGATAATAATCTTTTACGTTAAATCATGAGAATGACAGACTTTGGGACTTTCTAACATAGTTTTTTTTCTTTCCTTAAGAGAATAATATAATTGAAATTCTTGCATTGGCTGTTGAGTTATAAGAAATGTTTTGTAAGCTTTGTTATTAACCAGACACACCTTAAGCTTGGTAGTTGGACAACATAACATCTGAATTGTAAGCTTTCTCTGGAACATTTTGAAAAGTGAACACAAACCAAGACTACAGCAAAATAAGTAAGGATCAGGAAAATTTCTACTATGGAATGTGGAGGGAAATAATATGTGAAAAAGTAAATTCTTTCCATTGGCTTCTAAAGCTTTGCATTTCTCCCTAGCTTGTAGGGCCTTTTACTTTCTTTTGATAGGATCCTTGCTACTACCCAGTGGAAGTCTTCAAGCACATATCTGTGGTGTTATTGTTCTTTCAGCAGTTCAGTGGAAGTTCCAGGCAAGCTCCTACTTCAAGCAAAACAATTTTTCTTTTTTTCTAAACCTTAAGAAGGCTGTTTTAGTTCAGTATTTTACATGATACTGTAACCCAGGGATTGCTATTCTAGTTGGAACTCATAATTTCATTTTGACTGTTGCTCAGGCTGGTCTTGAACTCCTTGTTGTAAGTGATCCTCCTGATTTGGTCTCTCCCAAAGTGCTGGGATTACAGGTGTGAGCCACTGTCAATTCCTTTTTGAAACTGTGACTTTCCTTATGTTCATGAGATTAATCATGCATTTATGACTGCTTCAAATTATCTGAGCCTATTATTACTTCCATGCTATTTTGAAGTCTTTTAGCCCCATTCTTACTTCTGAGTTCTATTGTTTAATTTCCAACCATCTTTAGAACATTTCCATTTAATTGTATTAGCCAGTCTCCCAAATTTCCCATTTTGTTTGTAGCATTACTAGTCTTCTGAACTTAAAACCCTAGAGTCATCCTGAAAGTTCTTTATCCCTTTTACCAAGTCTGTTGTAAAGTCATGCATCTTACTGTGCAGTCTTTTTCATTTGTTAGGCCTTACCCATTTTTACTGTCACCTTTTTCTAGTGAATTTCAACTTGTATGTAAATTATTTCAATAGCCTTTGAATTGGATCTCCTTTATCTAGGTTTTCCCTCTAATTCATCTCGTACAAAGTGGCCAGATTAGTTTAACTAAAATAGCATTTGTTTTGTTGTCTTTGTGCCAAAGATCACACACTTTTCCTTCATTACTACTAAAATCACGTTCAGGTTTGGGTACTGGAAAGGGATCATTTTACCAATCCACTTGATCTCCCACTGCTTTTTCAGACCATCTCCTTCTGAAAGTAGGTACCGTGCAGTCCTCTGCACATACCATGTCTGTGCTTTTCTCTTTATCTTTGTAAATGATCTGGACCATAGTGGTGGTTTCACTGCCTCGCAGTCTATCCAGATCTCTCGGGAATTGTTCTGAAAGCTTCCCTGATTCTCCAAGACTGTGTCAGCTTCTCGTTTCTTAACAACAAAAGTTTCCTTGTAGGTATTTTTCATCTTTTCTCAACTAGATTATAAGCTTTTTGAAAACAGAGAGTCTACCTGTTCTACTTTTGTATTTGTGCTTTGCAGTTTTGGGGCAGATATAGTAAACATTGATTATTAAATAAGAAACTCAATTAGTGCGTTAATACGGTAGAGACATATATTCCAAGTTGGCTTTAACTTTTGAAATGTTTCTTTCACCTGCTAATTTATTAAATTCAATTGAAATCAGTAGGTTGGCCTTCACTTTTATTCCATAAATTTGGCCATTTTGGTAAATTTATCTTCTATTGGAAAATCGTTGCTTCCTAGATTTAGAAGTTTCTTAAAATGTTTGTAATTTGAATGTGATTCCAAGAAACTAGTCAAAATGTGAATCTGTGTTTCTGGAAACAGCCAACCAGTGATTTTCACCTCCTTGTTTGTTTGCCAGATAAAAGCATTTGAAAGTCAACATAGACTTCCTTTTAAGATGTTGGAAGAGTGATCTCTTGAGTATTTGAATTCAGATGAGAAAACATTCAGTAATGTGATTATAACTACAACACTTCACGCTTCAAGAAGGACTCTTAGATCTGAAGGTCTAGAAGACAACTGAAAGGCTGTTATGTAAGATAAATCAAAAAGATCTTCATTTTCAATTTGGAGTAGCTGTGTACAAATAAGCTGTATGAAGAGTCTCTACTTTAGGCCGATTGTGGTGGCTCACGCTCATAATCCTGTTGCTTTGAGAGGCTGAAGTGGGAGGCTAGGAGTTCAAAAACAGCCTGGGCAACATATCGAGAACCTGTCTCTACAAAAAAAAAAAAAAAATTAGCCAGGTATGGTGGTACATGCCTGTAGTCCTAGCTACTCAGGAGGCTGAGGCAAGAGGATCCCTTGAGCTCAGGAGTTCAAGGTTACAGTGAACTGTGATTGCACCACTGTACTCCACCCTGGGCGACAGAGCAAGACCTTGTCTCTAAAAATAATTAAAAAATTAAAAAGAGTCTCTGCTTCAAGCTTGAGGACTATTTTGTAGGTTTGGTGGTTTGGAATAAAAACAAAAGGGAGTTTCTTGTGTAGTGGTGCCAAAATCAAGGTGATATTACAAAGTTGCTTTTGAATATTTTCATTTTCTGTTTTGAATTTGCAGTCATGGAAAGCTAACAGCGCTACTTGCCTGCTGTTAATGTGTCCTGAGCCACTATCAGAAACAGAGTCCTAGGCTGGAAAGACCCAAAGAGCAGATGAATAAGGGATTTTATATATATCATAATCAGAGACTACTTGGATGAAAAGTTAGCTGCAAGCAGTGTTGTGTATGTGCTGTTTTTAAGAAAATGTTCAAGAATTGGTCTATAATATACTGCTAGTAAAGATGATCTTTCAGTTGTCTTTGGAGAAGTAGGCATCTTCAAAATACTCTCAAGTATGATTGGAGTGAAAATAATAACTTCATTCTTTATTTCCAAGCAAGTTAAACCATTATCAAGAGATAAATAACTTGTTTCTTAATTTAATTTTAAGCACTTTTAAATTTTGTTTTCCATCGTTTCTTATGTTATGTGGTACCTTCTGCTTGGTTTCTTTCTACTCCTCTGCTTAAATAATACTTTGGAGTTTCTTTTCTTGCTTTTTTTTTTTTTTTTTTTTTGGAGACCGAGTCTTGCTGTGTTGCCCAGGCTGGAGTGCAGTGGTGCAATCTCGGCTCACTGCAACCTCCACCTCCCGAGTTCAAGCGATTCTCCTGCCTCAGCCTCCTGAGTAGCTGGGATTACAGGTGCATGCCATAGCGCCTGGCTAATTTTTGTATTTTTAGTAGAGACAGCGTTTCACCATGTTGGTCAGGCTGGTCTTGAACTCCTGACCTCGTGATCCGCCCGCCTCAGCCTCCCAAAGTGCTGGGATTACAGGCGTGAGCCACCATGCCCAGCCTGGAGTTTCATTTCTTTTTTGACATTTTGTTGTTATGGGATCCCTTTTAAAAATCTTTGCAGGGTATTGAATATTTTCTGTATTTTCCCGCATTTTTTTAAATTAAAAAAAAAATCTTTTTAAGAGGTTTTTTAATTCCTTTCTTCAAAACCAGAAGACAAAAAAGACTGCCTCGTTGCCCTTTTGTCCTTGTTAACCTATTGAGTACGCAAGTCAGGGGTAAGAAATCCATCTTTTTTTGTGAATCAAAGCACCATTGATTCGCACACAAAAATCAGTCAAGAGCTACCTGTAGCTTAAATTAGTGAGTTTATTGTATGACATGTATTATAGTTGGAAAAGAAGGGAAATGAGAGGAATAGGAAAGATAAAGTAATTCAGGCTTAGGCTAGCTTCAAAGTGTGTGTTTTTTGTTTTGTCGGTTTTTTGCTGTTTTTATCTAAGTTTTTAGTGGTGAGATATCTTCATGACAAGAGACTGTTACTTTTATTTTTGCCAAGTCAGAAACATAATTTGAAAGATAACAGCTGTATTATTCCTAATCTTAAGTGTGATTCTTGGAAACTGTTTGTTTCATTGTTCTGAGTCCCTCCCTGCTCCCTTTCTTCCCCAAATAAAATTCAGTTTTCTGATCCAGCTTGGTTTTATTTGGAACCAAACGAAACAATGGCAACATTTTTTAAAAATCTATGAAATATATTATTATTATTATTATTATTATTATTATTATTATTTTGAGATGGAGTCTCGCTCTGTTGCCCAGGCTGGAGTGCGATGGTGTGATCTTGACTCACTGCAGCCTCTGCCCCCCAGGTTCAAGTGATTCTCCTGCCTCAGCCTCCCAAGTATCTGGGATTACAGGCGAGCACCACCACACCTGGCTAACTTTTGTGTTTTTAGTAGAAATAAGGTTTCACCATGTTGGCTAGGCTGGTCTTCAACTTCTGACCTCAAGTGATCTGCCTGCCTCAGCCTCCCAAAGTGCTGGGATTACAGGCCTGAGCCACTGCACCCGGCTCTACAAAATATTTTTTATGAATAAAGCCAGAATTTACTAAGAATGAATATATCTGATTTTAAGTTTATAGTAGAGTTTAAAATGTAGGACCTATATTTTCGAGATAAGTTTGCAGATTGGATTTAGTAACCCGATCGTCTCTTCGTGATTGTATGCCTTTTTCCAAGGGCTGTAAATAGGTATACCTTGGGCCTTGTCTGAGAAGCATAACCTTCTTGAACCTAAAGGACCCTTCAGACGAGAGCTTAGTAAAATAAGTTTAGAATGAGATTCTATTCTACCTTCATAACAGAGCATGTATCTTCTAGCAACACATTCTAATATCATTGTCAGAAATAATTTCTTATATCTAAGTATCTTTTTATTCTCTTTGTTGTTCCCTTCTAACTCAAATGGTGGAATAATCAATCTGCTTTCTTATTGGGGTATGTATTTTAAAATAAACTTTAATGAAGCTTGTCTGAGTTTATTTAGATCATTGGGAGGTGGTATTTTATATCTTCCAAAGATCACACTCATTTTCCTATAGTGTACCAGGTGACTAGAAGCTTAAGAGCATCATAGCATCTGTCTTGATGATAGATTTTGGAAGAGTTCAGAAGACAATCTATTCTTTATCAGATTGAATTTTCAAGCTTTGATTCTTTTCTTGAAGTTACTTCTACATATTAATCAGTGAGGAAAATTTCTTAACAAAGCTTATTATGTAGCATGAAGTAGAAGATTCAAGATCTTGCCTGCCTTTCTCTGTGTTACCACAAGTGTGTGTTTATCTACAGTACTTGGCACACACACACACAGTGTCTTATTGTGTGTTCTTTAGTTTTATTTAGGAAGCACTGGCATATTTAACTGTACTAGTGTCTACTGTGTATAGTAAATGAAACTTCTTTGGAGACTGAGTCTTTTAATTATACTCCTTGCTTTGAAGAGAAGGAGATAATTTTTCATTAAAATTAGAAAGTTAAACGGATATTAAGTTGATGCTGAATTGCAATGCCAGATTCTAGAGTCTATGTCACCTCCATTTTCAGTCTAGCAGCCGTTAGTAAAAGACACTCGGAATCCATTTTCCCCCATCCATACTATTAATATTAAATAAGACTGACAGCAAGGATTTAGTGATTAGAAATACTATGTACTTTGTTCCACTGCCTTTCAACAAGAATCAGCATGTAAAGTTGAAACTTCCTGACCAGAATTTGGAAGACTATGATGTAATTCCCTGGGCCTTGATTCCAGAAGAAGGAGCTCTCTGAATATGGGTTTACTAGTTGGTGGTGAATTCATGAGTCGCCAACTATTAGGCCTTTATGTCCAGATATTATCCTAATTTATGGAGTAAGGTCCCTGAGTTCTCCTCTTTCCTTCCACAGGGCAAGCAGGAGGACTTCAAGACGACAGTTCTGGAGGGTATGGAGACGGCCAAGCATCAGGTGAGGGTGGCATTAGATGCTTGCCACTTAGTAGCAAGAGCCGCCAAGTAGGAATTGATGCTTGCAAGTGTTTTTGGCTGTGGTATCCACATTTTAGCCAGAAGCGCAGGTGAAATTTAACCCACAGGGCATAACAGTATAGTAGGAGAGAGTGTAGCGAGAACAAAGGCAAGCAAAACCTTTTGAAGTCCTCAGGCCGATCTCAGCCCTCCACTCTTTGTGTTTTCGAGGAGATGGCGGGTACTTTTCTCCCCAGCAGCCTTTCTATTAATAGTAAACATGATATAGAACATAGACTTAGGAATCATGGGACCCTTAAAGAGAAATACAGCAGTATACACAGAGAGGAAAAGTCACAGGCTCAAAAGTCTAAAAACAAAAACAAACAGGACTGAGAGGCATTCTAGGACTAGTCAGAGGAACTATGTGGGCAAGTGACATCTTTTTAAAAATGGTTGTTACAGGGTATTGGGTACCTTTTTTCAGTTAACATTACGTAGTTAATCATTCTTCAGTTTAAACATTTTGTTTCTCATGTGAAAAATGTCTTTTGAAAAGTCTGAAATACTTTTTTCTGTTCAGACCAAACAGTATGAGATTTTTACTTCTAGGAAAAAGTAAAGAATTTATAGGGGCCACCATCTGGAACAGTTAAAATTTATCCCAGCAATCCAAAATAACGTATCTGGATTTCATCCTTTGTCTCTTGAAGGATGTTTTTGTTCCATTTACTCAAAGCTGGTTCATAGATACGTTTTGATAGAATTGGAATAGGCACTACTTCACTTTTGGAGGTTGTCACTTTTCAACTGTCTTAAGTCTACTTTAAAATTATTTGTCTTGCAGTTTGCATATAACAGGTCCTGGGACTGTTTCTATTTCACTCTCTTGAATTAAAGGTAGTTCATTGTTGATACAGCAATTAGTAATAAGGGGATCCAGAATGTTAGGAGCAGACTTTTAAAAATGCTGTCCCAAGGATTGCAGGTTGATAATCAGTACATGGTTATCTTAGCAGAATTAAACCCTGTTCAGAGTCTAGATCTGTGGCATATAAACCTTGAAGAATGCTTTTCATCAAATGACGCACAATTAGATTTTCCATGGAACTGTTGAAGATCAGGGATGGCCTTTAGAGTTTTAATCTTGAAGAAAGAAGTTGAGTTTTCTTGTTTTTTGTTTCTGTTTTTTTGTGTGTGACTATTTGCTCTTTTGCATAAGTAAACAATATCATATATTGCTGAAAGTGAAAGCAGACTTTCATATAAAACAGTGTGCTGCTGATTACTGTTAGTAGAACATGAATTTTAAGTGTTTCCAGGAATGATGGTGACTGTTGTAAACCCTTCAAGATCTCTCTTCCGATCTTTGTCACGTTCAGAAGCATGCATTTGTGAAATGATCAATCAGGGTTAGAAATGTGCTTGTAAGAGATCAACATTCTTCTCTTAATGAAGCCAGATGACCCTCATGGGTATCTTGGTGCCAGGATCATATCTTGACTTCTTAAAACCCACCTCAAGTTGGTGTACACATCCTAAATCTTAGAGCTAGAAGAGAACTTGAGGTCATCTTGTCTAACTTCCTGCCTTCAAACAGTATTTTATCTCCCTTATTTTATGGATTAGGATCTGAAACCCAAAGAAGTTAAATAGATTGACCAGCAATACACCAGCAGTTCTGGAGAAGGAGAACCCAGGGATCTTGCTTCTTAGTGCAAAGACTATTCCTTACACCCTTAGAATCCTTTAAAATAGTGTTTACCCTAGAAATTAAAAAATCTGAAGTATAGGAGGTTGTACAATTCTCTTTTTGTTTTCTCTCTCCTCCCCCTATTCCTTATTCCTTTTATTTTAAAACATTCTAGGACTTGATATGATACATCTCTAGTTTTCTCATTTTAAGTAAAGTCTTTAATATGTAGATCACCTCAGGCTTTTGTTTTCACGCTAGAAATCTAGTTATAGTTATCTACTTGATATAAAAAATTAAAGGCAAGCAACTCTCATGGAGGCCTTCTTTTCTTTGTTAATTTTTATATCTCTATTACCTTACTGCAGTCAAGATGCTACCTGTATCTTACACGAATCAAGAGGAAGTGATTTAATGGAATAGAGGACCTGTCATCTCACCTGCCTCTCCCGCTTTTTCTACTTCTAATTAACCTACTTCAAAAGGTCTAAATTATTCCTTCAAATATTTAACTACATTTACTATGTATTCAGAAAAAGTATAAGCCAGTCAGACCATTAGCAAGGGCAGTTCTGCTTTATAGTGACTGCATTCTGAAAGGTGATGCTGGAATTTCCTGTATAAAGGTGGTGAGCAGGAAGGAACTGAACAGAAAGTAAGACTGGTATTTAGGCAACTTGGAGCTTTTTAATAATTTTTGAATGTTTCAAAGACAACGTTTTGGAAACATTCTAAATTTTCAGAATACCAGATTCCATTACTTAATGGAAAACGCAAACACCAGAGTACAAAACTATCAGAGCCAAGTGTAAATTACTTCTGAATTAATGTGTACTGTTGGTACTTTTAGGATGTTATTAAAATCATTTGTATTCTAAAAGATTTTTCCTCTGAAAGAGATAGGTACTCATGAGTTAGATTATCCAAAATGGTGTCTATTACTTCATTTTGTTACTATCCTATAAGAAGGATGTTTTGATTTAGCTTCTCAACAGTTTAGGTTACAAATTAACATACATTTTTTTTTTTCTTTAAGAAAAGGTTAGCTTTTTATCTTGCAGGCTTTTCACCCTGGTTTTGATAATGGTCTTCATTCCTTAAAATAAGTATCCCTAAACACCAAAGGGAAGGAAATAATTATTGAGAGTTTTTAGAGACCATTTTTCATTTTTAAAAATGATATCAGAGTATTGAGAATAGCTAGTTTTCTTAGATGCTGTTTAGAAGATAGAGATGGAGAAGAATATTATTCCAAGCATACATTAATGTCACCACATTTAGTTTCTTTAAATGCCTTTGTTTAAACTTCTGATGTTTGATTTAAAAATACTTTGAAACTGCTGGATGACATATAAGTAACATTTCTTAATCATTACATATTCTCAAAAATTCCCCAAATTAGCCAACTACATTAGAGTGATTTTTGATAAGAACATCTGAGGCCAGGTGCATTGGCTCATTCCTGTAATCCTAGCACTTTGGGAGGCCGAGATGGTGTATTGCTTGAGCTCAAGAGTTTGAGACCAGCCTGGGCAACATGGTGAAACCCCATCTCTACAAAATATAAAAAAATTAGACATAGTGGCTTGTACCTGTAGTCCCAGCTACTTGGGAGGCTGAGGCAGCCCAGCTACTTGGGAGGCTGAGGCAGCCCAGCTACTTGAGCTCAGGAGGTGAAGGTTGCAGTGTGAGATTGTGCCCCTGCACTTCAGGAGCCTGGACAACAGAGGGAGACCCTGTCCTTCCCCCTGCCAAAAAAAAAAGAACATCTGTAGTGAGAAGCCAAATGTACTATAAAATTTGGTATTTTATCCTACATGATTTTTCTGTCATTGAAAAATAGTATTTTGCAGTAGGATGTTCAGTGACTACTTATTAAATGTATAGAAGATAATATAGCTAAGGAAGAAAACTACCATTTTTGGCAGGGAGAAGTGGAATTTAATAGAGATCATTGATTTTCATGTTAATAGTATATACTTATGAATTATACCAAGAATTGACCTATTTAGAGATACTTGGTTCAAATACTCAGGATTAATGTGTAGATAAGTTCTTTATAATGTGAGTTATTTTTAGTCTTGGTGGTTTTGTTTTGTTTTCAGTTTTTATTTATTTTGATTTGGGAATGGGAGCTGGGGACATCAAAGCCATATAGTTTAGAAAATTTCACATTACTGAAATAAACTGTATCCACAATAGTAAGCATTTCTTCTTTTCTTGCTGTAATTTCATGCTCCACCTACAATATGGCTTTTACTATTTTTTTATTTTTATTTTTTTTGCCCAAGGAATAAATTGTCCTGACAGTCTTTAATTTTAGGTATGGATTAGTTAAATGTAAGGATTGTTGATTTGATTTAGTAACGTGAGACACAATGTTTATGCCCTCATTATCTACAGTAGATGGATAGCTTTTTCTCCTTGTCTCTAAGAATAGTATTTCTTAATGTGTGGCCCATGATTAGCATTAGGCGTTTTTGCTTGACCACTTGTTAAACATGATTTTTTTCTAGGTAGTGTTTGCCATTTGAATGTCTTTGTGGAAACAGACTCCTTAATAGCTTAGCTATAATTTTCTAAGTTAACATCTTTACCTGCCTTGTTTTTTTAATTCTCCTAATCTTACTAATACCTTAGCATTAGTTTTGCTTCCATTATCAGTGCTTCCAACTTCTTGTTTTATGTGCTTTAAAATGATTATATATGGGCTGAGCATGGTGGCTCACTCCTGTAATCCCAGCACTTTGGGAGGCTGAGGTGGGTGGATCACTTGAGGCCAGGAGTTCCAGACTAGCCTAGCCAACATGGGGAAACCTTGTCTCTACAAAGAATACAAAAAACATTAGCCAGGCATGGTGGTGCATGCCTGTAGTCCCAGCTACTTGGGAGGCTGAGGCAGGAGAATCGCCTGAACCCAGAAGGCAGAGGTTGCAGTGAGCCGAGATCGCGCTACTGTGCTCCAGCCTGGGCGACAGAGTGAGACTCCCTCTCAAAAAAAAAAAAAAAATTATATATGGATATCTGGTGCCTATTTTGTTACTTATATGTAATTACTTAAATGGTATGGAATTTTGAAACTCTTTAAATCGAATCTTGATAGTTTTTATAAGCTGGTGGATAAGTACATCTATAAGATGATATTAGAAATACATTTGCATTTATTGTGCTTGTGTTTTTAAGATCACCTTATAAAGGTGTACTTATCCACCAATTTATAAAACTATCAAGACAATACCCAATTAATTGAAGAGTTTGAAAATAACATATTTTTTGGGAGGTTGAGGCAGGTGGATCACCTGAGGTCAGGAGTTCGAGACAAGCCTGGCCAACATGGTGAAACCCCGTCTCTACTAAAAATACAAAAAATTAGCCAGGCATGGGAGCGGGTGCCTGTAATCCCAGCTACTCGGGAGGCTGAGGCAGGAGAATCGCTTGAACCCAGGAGGCAGAGGTTGCAGTGAGCCGAGATTGCACCACTACACTCCAGCCTGGGCAATAAGAGCGAAGCTTCGTCTCAAAAAAAAAAAAAAAGAAAAGAACATATTTTACTTGCAGTGTATAGTGTATGTATACACTATATGTATATGTGTTATAGATTATACATAGTAATATTTGTAGTATATAGTAAAGCATTTCTAATGTTTCTGCCAGAAAATGTAAATTCCTTGCATTCTTCTGTCTTATTGTTGTCTGCTTAATTTCTCTCACTGCTTGCCAGCGTTGAATTATGATTACTAATGGATGATACTGTTGATGGGATTGTGATTTTCTGCTGTTGATTATTAAAGTCATCTTTCTGTTTCATGCTGTAATCCTAAAAGAAGGCATGTGATTGTGTTTTTCGCTCCACAGCTTCTTTTGCTTTCCTGTTAGTGCACTTTCCTTTATTCTGGTTCTTTAGTTTTAAATTTTATTGTACACCTGTCAGTAGTGCTAATTTTAATTAGATCATCTAATATGATAAAGTTATTTTATGGACAAAGAAACTATTTTAAATGCTTTGTCTTATAAGGTAGTTGTTTCACTCAGTAAAGTATAAACTTTGGAATGTTAAGCTCAAACAAGTGGCTAATATCTAAGGAAGTTTCAGCTTTTGAGACAATTGAAAATTTTTTAAAAAGATCAGTCTGTGAGTGAGGCAAAGGAATTTAAGCGTCATCACTACCCGTTTTGTATTCACTTGCACTTTTCCTAGATGTCCTTTGCTTTCTTCGTTAGGTGTGGAGGGCGCAGCTTTCCAGAGCCGACTTCCTCATGACCGGATGACTTCTCAAGAAGCAGCCTGTTTTCCAGATATTATCAGTGGACCACAACAGACCCAGAAGGTTTTTCTTTTCATTAGAAACCGCACAGTAAGTTTCCATTTCAGCTTTTTCACCTGGATTATAAAAAGTATATATGGCTTTGATAGAGAATATGGGAAAAATAAAAAGAGAAGAAAGAATTCTAAAATTATCTATAATACTATTATTACCCAGAGATAAACTTTGTTAATAGTTATTTTTCATTTGGGTATTTAAAAAATGTATATATAATTTTTGTTTTCATAAAATTGAGATCCTTCTTGGATACATTCTTTTGGATCCCTTTTATACTTCACAACCTCATAAATACACATTAAGAATATTTATTTAGGCTGGGCGTGGTGGCTCACACCTGTAATCCCAGCACTTAGGGAGGCCAAGGCAGGCGGATCACCTGAGGTTAAGGGTTCGAGACCACCCTGGCCAACATGGCAAAACCCTTTCTCTACTAAAAATACAAAAATTATCTGGGCATGGTGGCAGGCACATGTAGTCCCAGCTACTCAAGAGGCTGAAGCAGGAGAATCGCTTGAACCTAGGAGGTGGAGATTGCAGTGAGCCGAGATCGTGCCACCACACTCCATCCAGCCTGGGCAACAGAGTAGAGTCCATTTCAAAAAAAAAAAAAAAAAAACCTTTATTTAAGCATTAAAAAATAATAATAATAATCACTTTGTCCTTCCCTTTCAAGAGAAATCTTTACCCTGTTCTGCTCATCTTGTTCAGCCTCTTCCTCTGGCTGAATGATTTAACTTCAGTGTCTGCATAATATTTTGTCTGACAGTTGGGTTATAATTTGACTGCTGGACATTTGTTGCCGATTTTGCTTTATTATAATTAACTCTGGACAGTCTTATGCATTCTTCACTCTACCTGTTATTTCCTTATGATAGAATTCTAGAAGGAAAACTACGTTGTCAAAGGGTTATGAACACTTTTAAACGTTTTGGACATATTAAAACAATGATAATCTATGCTCCTATAATTGGCCAAAACCATCTCAGTTCTTTTTCATTTCTTGGATTACTGACTGCTTTTCACATTAGTCATTTGTATTTCTTCTGTAAATTTTTCTTTCATATCTTTTATTCATCAGGAATTCTTATTTAGCCATAGAGTAAGTAGATGAGGGAAAGGTGCTATTCAGAACATACTCATGTTACTCTAGGGTGGTACAACGCAGAAGAAATTAACCTTGTGATTCAGCTAACTTGAATATGAATATAGCTCAGAGATGTCATTGATATGTCTGCTTTTTAGCCACCACCAGCTTCTTTGTTTTGGCTATTAGATTGCAAAACCACTGCTTAATTTCAATTGTTAAAGCAATTGATAGGTTATCCTGGGTTTTTGTAAAACAGAAAAGAACAGTGAAGAAAAGATGGTGAGTTTTTTAAAAAGTGAACAGAAAATTCTTAGTGTGTAGTCTAAGGCTGATTTGTCTTATAATTGAATCAGTTTCTGTGTATAGCATATCAACATTTGCTCTAAGTGGATTTTTTTTAAGACAAAATTGTCATTTTTTTGTTTGTTTGTTTGTTAGTTTTATCTGAAGAGAGTTTCCACTTTTTACTTAGATTTGAGCGATGGATTTACAGGGATCTCTGTCTTCTCTGATTCACCAAAAATCCAGATTTGGGGAAGGGTTTCCCGATGTTAGATTTGTGGTCTCTGGCTGTGAAACAGAATGTAAATCAACCTCTACTGCAAGAATTTTATCAGTTCTCTAGTCTTAAACTATAATACTTTAAAACTGCAACTTTAGGATTATTGAACTAGACTGTGACCTAAGTGTTATTTTGTAGGAGGAGGAGGAGGAAGACTTGTGTTGGGAGTGAGGAACTTGGGCCCAGTGTGTACTTGAGGAAATCCATTTACCTTACAGTGGCCACAGAGTAGAGTATCTGTGTGGATTTGGTCATAATCCCTTAGTAATTTGGTTTATTTACATATAGCCAAATTAATTTCTTCTTGGTTGAAAGTTGTCTTATAGAGCAGTCTTTATTAATTTTTAGCTAAGACTTAAATATAGTAGTGTTTAGTTTGTCATGCATTTTGCAAGTATATACTCACTTTGAAGAGAATTCATTTTAGAGCCCATTGATTGTGCCATAATGTTTTTTTATGTCTCATCTGTTTTTTCAGCAGTATTTGAAATAATTGACTGCTCCTTTCTTCTGAAACACAGTACTTCCTTGGATTTGATAACTCAGTATCTGGTTTTTCTCCTGCCTCCCTGGGTGTCTTCTCTGATTGCTTTGTAAGATGATCCTTAACAATTGGCCATTATGTGGACTATTTGGAGTTCCTTCTCCTCTCGCCCTATTTTTTCCTCTAGGAACCCTTTTCAATGCATTTGACTTCAGTTATTACCCATAAGCAGATGACTTCAGACCTTCTCTCTCTTCTGAGCTCCAGACCCTATATCCATCTATTTTATATTTCTTCTTGTTATCTTGGAGCTAAACTCATTATCTTATTTCTTCTTTCAGTGATTCCATTCAGTGTCTGGCGTACCAACTCGCTTAGTTGTACCAAAATGGAGACGTTGTCCTTGACACCTTTCTCCCCAGCCTTGACATATCTAGTTGATCATTAGATTTTTGTGGATTTTATCCACTTAGTATCTCTGGAGTCATATAACCCAGGTTTGAATGCTAGTTGCTCCCTGCTAGCTCTATGGATTTGGCAAGTTACTAGGTGGTTTTCTCTTTTAGGCTAAATAACCCCAGCTTCTTCAGTAATTTACTTATTTGATATGGTTTTGTGTTCATCAGTTTCTTTTTCAGGAGTATAACGTCACAGTTTTAATTAAAGGAAAGCCCATGTTTGGGGCCTTAAAGTTAAAAGGATGATTTTATTTATTTTTATTTTTATTTTTTGAGATAAGCTCTTGCTCTGTTGCCCAGGCTGTAGTACAGTGGTACGATCATGGCTCACTGCAGCCTCGACGTCCCAGGCTCAAGCAGTCCTTCTGCCTTAGCCTCCTAAGTAGCTGGGACTACAGGCATGTGCCACCATACCCAGCCAGTTTTTATATTTTTAGTTGAGACGGGGTCTCACTATATTGCCTAAGCTGGTCTCAAACTCCTGGGCTCAAGTGATCCTTCCACCTCAGCCTCCCAAACTGCTGGGATTATAGGTGTGAGCCACTGCAGCCAGCTGAAAGATGATTTTAAAGATGGTCAAATAACATATGTCTATTTGTATGTAATACAATTTATGTCATTTAAATGCAGCTGCAGTTGTGGTTGGATAATCCAAAGATTCAGCTGACATTTGAGGCTACTCTCCAACAATTAGAAGCACCTTATAACAGTAAGTAGTGTGTTCAATAGGACTAATTTTGTACTGGATTGTGAAAATTGATACGTTCTTCTAGGAGCCTCATGGTTCCTTGATAATTAATTTTTTCATTCATATTTCCATGTTATTTCACCTTGTGCTGTGCAAAAATAAGTCTTATAGAAAACCTGTTTTCTATGTTTTTATTCGTCTTCTGGTCTTTAAATTGTGTTAACAGATGAGTTCAAGAGATTGCTAAGTACTCTTCCTAGACCTGTTGTCCAGCTTTGATCCATGGAATACTTTGGCGCTTCATGGCTCACTATCTGGTTTTCTTATTTCAGACTTAGCACCAACAATGTCTTGTGATGTTTTTGCCAAAGTAAATGAGTGTTATAACTACTTTGTGAAGGTTTGGTTTTATTCTCATTCCATTTGTGGTGGAATGAAATTCTTAAAAATTTTAAATTAGACAGACACAGTGATGTGCACCTATAGTCCCAGCTACTCAGGAGGCTAAGGTGGGAGGATTTCTTGAGCCTAGGAGTTTGAGTTCAGCCTGGGCAACATAGTGAGACCCCTATCTCTCAAAAAAATTAAAAATTAAATCAATACAATTCCAAATTATGTGTTACACATTTTGGCCTACTTCACAGACTAATAGTTCTAAGAATCACATTGATTGAGTGAGTGATTGACAGTGTCTCCCTCTGTTGCCCAGGCTGGAGTGCAGTGGCGCATTCGCAGCTTACCTCAGCCTTGATCTGCCAGGCACCATCATGCATGGCTAATTCTTTGTTTTTTTGTAGAGTCGGGGTCTTTACAGTGATTTATTTATTTTTTGAGATCTGATCTAGCCTGGGCTAGAGTGTACAGGTACAGTCATAGCTCCCTGTAGCTAGGAACTCCTGGGCTCAGGTGATCCTCCTTCCTCAGCCCCCCAAGTAACTAGGACTATGGGCATGCACCATCATACATGGCTAATTTTTTTGTTTTTTATGGAGACAGGGTCTTGCTGTGTTGCCCAGGCTGGTCTTGAACTCCTGGCCTCAAGTGATCCTATCACTTCAGTCTCCCAAAGCCACTAAGATTGTGTGCATCAGCCACCATGCCCAGCCTTAGAATTACTTTTTTAAAGGAGTCACATGACTTGAAGCTTAATGGAAAAGATGTTTTTAAGGACTTCATGATGGAGAAATGGAAGAGTTAGAAGAATACTGTTTAAACTGCTGAAAATAAAACCGTGTTTTTAATCCACTTATTCTGTAGGTGATACTGTGCTTGTCCACCGAGTTCACAGTTATTTAGAGCGTCATGGTCTTATCAACTTCGGCATCTATAAGAGGATAAAACCCCTACCAAGTAAGGACCTCCTACCTGGCTGATAAATTTTACATTTTTAAGTTATGGTTTCAGGACTGTATTTTATATCTATGATGACGTTAGGATTTTATTTTGATTCATAAGACTATATTTAAAAATATTTCCAAGTTTATCTTCTTATAAGTCAAGTTAAATATAATAAATAAATAATAAAAAATATAGTCTCTTAATAAATGTGCATTTCCCTTAATTTCTAGTTTGATAGCTACTTAGTAAAAGATACTGGATTTCCAATTTAAAAAAAAGAATAAAACAGTACAATTTGTTAAAAATGAGAGGAGTTCATTCTGAGGTTTTTCTCTCATTAACCCATTCTTTATGTTGTCAGTAGTTGCTTTTTTAATGCTTTAATCATTTTTTCAAAAGGAGGTACTAACTTAAGACTACAAGGTTAGAGGTTAAGGGAAATAGCTTATATGCAGAATGTGTCCTAATGTAATTATGAAGTAAATGAAGCAGATTATTAACAAATTCACTAAGAATCACAGATACTGAAACACATGCCTGAGGTAATGAGAAAATAAATCTTAAGATAGTGGATTTGATTTATAAATGTTCGACACTGAATTTGAATTCATAAGTTTCAGATATTTGTTACTTTATTTTCAGGCAGTTTCCATATTTTGAAAATAACTCTCTGTATTTTTTACTTTGTAAGATATTATGTTAAGAACCTAGAGGTTTTCATGAAATAAGACTGTAAGTACAAACTTTTATACCTACAACAAAATCTTTTTTTTCATTTTTTGCTTTTAGCTAAAAAGACAGGAAAGGTAATTATTATAGGCTCTGGGGTCTCAGGCTTGGCAGCAGCTCGACAGTTACAAAGTTTTGGAATGGATGTCACACTTTTGGAAGCCAGGGTAAGAATTTCATTTTGAGTTTAGAGGCTTGACCTATTGGAAATATGGTAAGCAAATTATTTGTTGCAAATTAAAGAATTATACAACTTGAACTAAGCTAAATTGATTTGTATAATACTCAGAGTATTTTGGATAGTGTTATTTATATTTTAAAAAAGCTTTTTTTTAATGAATGCTTTGAAAAGTACTCTGTGAGGAGGGTTTTAGAGTATTTCTTTTCCTGACTGATATTTTCAGATCATTATTTCTTGTAGTTAGCTCTCAAATTTGGGGCCTTCATGGACATATCCTTTGTTAGGAGGCAGTTATTTTTGGTGGTGGAACAGAGTGAATTCCCTATTTTTGATAAAGAAAAAAAGCTGCTTCTCAGGCAGGAACCATCTTTTAGAAGCCAAGATACTGGTTTTTTTCCTGTTAGTCCTAGAGAGAGAAATGGAAACAGGAGGAGCAATAAGGGATAATGGCACACAGTAGGAAAAAGAGCATCATATTAGGATGCTACTATTCAAGCTATTTTCATGAATAATTTTTGAAATCTAATGATCTTCTAATGGCTTTGAACTGCTAATTTTTTAAAAGCGTATGGGGAAATTGAAATTAAATATTTTCCTGATATACTATTATTAAAAATTTTATATATTTAGAAAACATCTTTGTGCACTTTGTACATTTTGTATTAAAAAATACAATAAGGAATAATAGGACCATTTTGATTCCTACCCATGAGGAGTTTGTAATCTAGTATGTAGGTTTTTGTTTTGTTTGCATTTTTGTTTGTTTGTTTGTTTGGAGTTCCAGAGTACTCTTACATTATTTATAATCATTAAATTATCGCTACAACTCAGCCATACTTGAAAATCCCTCGTCAGCAGTGATAAACCTGGGCCTATTTAGGGATAAAAGGTATTGTGAACAGGCTATGTTCAGTATGGACTCTGCCCCTGGGCATGGGGCTGCACTGGAGAACCATTTGTCAGAAAAATTATCCATCAGATTTTTCCCAGCTAACTTTGGGGATCAGGGTGTAAGAGTCAGATTACAGTGGTAGAAAGTTGGTGTTTAAATAGTGTTGGGATTTGTGAACAAATATTTTCTATGTGGGTGGCCCTCATTCATCCTGTACATTAAAAGGTATTATAGACAACTGGATAGAGTGGTACCTGTGACTAAATTTATCTTCCAACTGTCAAGACTGTTTTATATCACATCATTTAATTCTGTGTCGTTTAGTTATATGACATTTAATTATATGTCATTTGTTGCCTGCTTCTCCTTCAAATAGTCTTCAAGTTAAACTTCATTTGTTCTTTGTGCCCATAGCACTGTTGATTGCATTCCATGTAAACTCTACATCTTTATTTTTAAATTATAGAAGACAGAACCATGGTATGGTACTATGCCAGGTTTGTGGTTAAAACAGAATTGATGATTTTGGCTACTTAATTTCTGAAACAGGATCGTGTGGGTGGACGAGTTGCCACATTTCGCAAAGGAAACTATGTAGCTGATCTTGGAGCCATGGTGGTAACAGGTCTTGGTAAGTAGCTATTGGTTTGTGCTATATAGTACATGGTCTGAGACTCATAAAAGAAATTTAAAGCCAGAGATGCTATTTTAAAATGTATTGGTTTAGAATAGTCATCTTCCGTTTAGTGAGAGGTATAGCAGTATGTGGAAAATGTAAATTGTACATATCTTTTGACCTAGAGTACCTTTGTCCAGTTCTAGGAAATTATTATATGAAGATAAGTAGATAATGTTGTGTTTGAAGCTTTTTTTTTTTTTTTTTTTTGTGAGACAGAGTCTCGCTCTGTCGCCCAGGCTGGAGTGCAGTGGCGTGATCTCCACTCACTGCAGTCTCCTCCCTCAGCCTCCCGAGTAGCTAAGACTACAGGCACACACCACCATACCCAGCTAATTTTTTGTATTTTAGTAGAGGCGAGGTTTCACTATGTTGGCCAGGATGGTCTCGATCTCCTGATCTCTTGATTAACATGGCATTGTTTTTGTTTGTTTTGAGACATGGTCTCGCTCTTTTGCCGAGGCTGGATTGCAGTGGCATGATCTCAGCTCACTGCAACCTTTGCCTTCCATGCTCAAAGGATCCTCTCACCTCAGCCTCCCTAATAGCTTGGAGTACAGGCATGGGCCACCATGCTTGGTTAATTTTTAATTCTTTGTAGAGATGAGGTCTCACTATATTGCCAGGCTGATCTGAATTCCTGGGCTCAAGCAATGCTCCCAAAGTGCTGGGATTACAGCACTGGTCTCAAACTCCTGACCTCAGGTGATCCACCCACCTCGGCCTCCCAAAGTGCTAGGATTACCAGCATGAGCCACCATGTATGGCTTAAACTAGCTTTTGAACAAGCTTATAGGACAAGTACAAAGAACCCCACTAATTTATGCTTATAATTACAAATACGTTTCATGGCTTTAGAAATCTAAAGAGATAGGTTAGTAGCTTTATGAGCCACAACGCCCGGCCTTGTTTGTTTTTAATAGAAACAGGGTCTTGCTCTGTTGCCCAGGCTGATGTCGAACTCCTGGCCTCAAGAGATTCTTAGCCTTCCAGAAGGTTGAGGTTGTGGGCATTAGCCAGTTTGCCCATCCCTGGTATTGTTTTTCATAGCAGAACATTAGAAACCACAGATTAGAATATTATACGATGAGAAATATACAGCCACTAAAAATCATGTAGCTCTGTATTAGCATAAAACGATGTCCACAATATATTGCTAAGTTGAAAAGATATTATAAAACAATACGTATTATGATCCTTTTTTGTGTGTGTCTGTAATTTTATACACTTAAAATCTAGAAGAATCTAACGTTAATTAGTGGGATTATAGGTAATTTTTTTGCCTTCATGTTTGTCTTCCATATTTTTACTTGGAGTGCTTTTTTTTTGAGAAATAATTACATACTGTAAGCTTTTGAGCTTTTTATATTTTGAGTAAAAATATTTTTTACTTTAAGGTTTTTGTTCTCTCTTCATAGGTCTATTGAATTTAATTGCTTGAGTTTTTTTCTAGGAGGGAATCCTATGGCTGTGGTCAGCAAACAAGTAAATATGGAACTGGCCAAGATCAAGCAAAAATGCCCACTTTATGAAGCCAACGGACAAGCTGTAAGTCGAGGACAAACAGAACTTTCAACATTTCTTTGGTTCAGTTGAAAACAATTTTAGGAGAATGGTATGGATGAGCATATACATATATACACATATAGAGGTGTATATATATAAACTGAGGGTAGAGATGATGTGATGTTATTCTGGTTGTTTCTTAACTCTTGAGCTATGTAGGAAAGGATTATTGTATATATACACATTTATCTGTCTGTTTAACATTTATCTTTAGATATTTAATGAAGGCTAGCTAGACAGTTAATCTTTTTATTTGGCTGTGGCCACTTACTCCAAGGGACTTATGGAATTGAAACCTGATTCTTCGTTTTTTTTTTTTGTATTGTGCCTTCCATCACGTGCTTTAGCTCCATGTGTTCTTTATGACTTCAGTTCTGTGTTCATAGGCTAACATTTTTGATGGGCTAATAGCCAAATGGTGGTACTTACCCACATGCTTAGATAGGCTAAAGTATTTGTTGACCAGAGGCATAGGAGCTTCCTATACTTAGTATTGACAATAGCATGAAAGTGATGAATGGTATGGGGAGTTGCACAGTTTAATGACTGTAAGATAAGCTTAGATTACATAAGTCAGTCCTAATTTTTTACAAGTGAGTGAAATTCAGAAGTCTGTATTTAGCAAAATTTTACTGACTGCCTTCATCAAGATGAGAGCCCACACTTCTCAGGATATAAGTACATATTGTCTTTATATTTGGGGGAAAGGGCGATTTCCTATGTATACGGTGGGTTTAGCTATTCTTACTAAAAGTAGTAGGATCCCAACTCGTGAATTTTGTGTGATATGTCTCAAGGAACATCCTCACTTATTCCTGTCTACCTTAAGGCTTTATGGGGTTCATATCAGAGAAGGACAGACTCTCAGGGAATGCTTTGCTTTCCATCCCCACCATCATGGTCCAAATTTCCCACCAGGGCTTGGGTGCGGTAGGTAACAGGAGGCTTCTTGCAGAATAAACTGAGCAGAATGAGAGAGAAAGGATGAAATAGAGATGAACTCAACAATTGAGTAAACTTCTCTTACTCTACCAAGATCTGTAAAGGATATAAAGATGAATAAGGTAGTCCCTGCTATAGTGGTGCTTGTACAGAAATAATTCTTTTTTCCCAACTTTTTATTATGGAAATTTAAAAACACGGACTGAAGTAGAAAGAGTACTATAGTGAACCTCTGTTTTCCCAATCTTGTTTTATCTGTCCCATTCCTGCACTTTTGAGTCCAGGGGAAGTCTGGAGTATTTTAAAGCAGATCACAAACATATCATCCATAAATATATTAATACCAGTAACATAAAGTGAAAGCCAAGGATTAGATAGAAGAACAAATTGCTATGGAAGAACCAAGGTGGCAAGAGGGTGTATGAAGGTGTAAGGGAAAGGACACTAAGAGATCTGGAGGGAAGGAGAGCATTTGTAAATGGCAAATCAGGATTTCAGCATGTGTTTATGGAAGGGAAAAGCATTGCTGGCAGAGGAGGTTTAAGTCTTAAGTAGAGAAGTCTGTAAAGGAGGGTAGGATTATACCAGCGAGGGTAGGAAGATAGAAAGTTTAGGGTGGGGCCATGTGGTGGTGGATGTTACTTGCTAGGCTTGATTGTAGGTTGGAACTTGAGAGGTTTGAGAACAGGGGAAATGACACGATTAAGTCAGTGTTAAAAGTATAATATTAATAGTAGGCAATAAGTACAGAATTGAGGTGAGGGGAGGGAAGCAAGTCTCCAGAGTGGCTATTACAGTCCTCAAGAAGTGATAAGAGTCCACAGTAAAGATTAATCACTGATCATTGAGACGCCGTCTTTTTCTTTAGACTTTTCTGAATGTAGAGCAGGTTGATTAAGTCTTTCTAACGTAAAGAGAGAACTTTTTTCTAGTAGAGATATCCAGAGAAATGGACTGCTTTCTTGGTATTAGATGAGCTTTAGTGCATTTTTTAAAACATTTGTTTCTGTACCACTGTTGTCCTCAGGTGGGGCCCACACTGGCTGCCAGTCTGTGAACTGTCAATTACCAGTGTGGAATGAGATAAAGAAACTACACCACTAACCACACTGTTAATTCAGATGGTGACTTTTTTTTTCCTGGTAGCAAAACTCTCAGTGAAGAAAGTGGTGCATTGATTTATCCACATCTTACTAGGACCAGCCCTTTGAGTAGCACTGTAAACAGTTGTTAACCTCGTGTGTGGTTTTTAGCATTTTGAATGCAGGGATATTTTTCCCAACGAAATTGGTAGTTGTCATTCAACTCTGATCTGTATAGGATTTTTCTAAGTTGATACATTTGTATTTGGTGCAGTAGCCAAGTGATAAGGAAGATTTTAAACCATTCTCAAATTTGGGAAGGGATTCTTTGCAGCTTTGAGTTATGCTTGCGTTAGTTAATCAAACATAAGGCATGCTAATATTTCTGTACTGCTGTCTCCAGTAGTCTGTCTCAGAGCAAGAATGGAAAACTGTTGACTAGTAAAGTAGCCTTTTTTTTTTTTTTTTTTTTTTTTTTTTGAGACAGAGTCTTGCTCTGTCACTATGCTGGAGTGCAGTGGCACAATCTTGACTCACTGCAACCTCTGCCTCCCAGGCTCAAGTAATTCTCGTGCCTCAGCCTCCTGAGTAGCTGGGATTACAGGCATGCGCCACCACGCCCCACTAATTTTTTTGTATTTTTAGTACAGACGGGGTTTTTCCGTATTGGCCAGGCTGGTCTTGAACTCCCAACCTCAGATAATCCACCCACCTTAGCCTCCCAAAGTGCTAGGATTACCAGCATGAGCCACCATTCCTGGCCTAAACTAGCTTTTGAACAAGCTTAAAGGACAAGTACAAAGAGCCCCACTAATTTATGCTTATAATTACAAATACATTTGATGGCTTTAGAAATCTAAAGAGATAGGTCAGTAGCTTTATTCTCTTATTGCAGGAGAAGAAACTAAAGCTCACACATGTGTTTGCCTAAGGTTATCATAATCAGTAAGTTGAAGAGCCAGAATCCATTGCCTGGTGTTCTTGTTCAGATTCCCATACTTGTTTGACTACACCTGGCTGACATTTCAGGGAAGATGGGGTGAGGTGAGTGTATGCACCTCTTTCTAACTGCCTGTGTGACGACATCAGCTGAGTCTCCTTCTCTGAGAGCTTTGTTGTAGTTATTCTAGGAGCCAGCAAGGCCTACCTAAAGTAAAAATTCATTCAGTCATTGATTTTTCTTTAGTAAACTTGGATGAAATGGGGTTCTGTTTCTCCATGCTTTGTGGACAGCTTCAGTCAAAAAACGTAACTTGTTGGTTCTGTTGTTAGTATGTAGAAATTAATGATGGTCATCCTGTAGAAGGCCAGAAAGTTACTCAGAGTTATATCACTAGTAATAGTGTCTTAAGGACATATCTCCATACCCAGACATTTTGCTGCTGTAGGAAAAGAAATCATGTAGCAAGTGATTTTTATTTTATGTCATTGTTTTAATCACAATCACAAGAATCCCTCAAAAAGTTTACCTCTCTGTTCTCTCTCCTACATTTGTAGCTAGTATATTGAGTTTCTGTGCTTGTTTTTGACAAGGGACGTTTATTTTATGGCTTTGGATGACCACAACAAAGTCTTCCTTAGTAAAGATATTAATATGAGGGATATAATATAAAGATATAATATAGGGATACTAAGCATATCCCTCTAAATAGAGGGGATCTCCACTACCTTAAGCCTATAAAACAGTCAGAGCTAGTATAGCAGCTGCCTTCAGTTGATTGGTGATGGAGTTATACTCTGACCTATGCTGTCATCAGTAACAGCTTTAATTGGACATGCAGAAGGTTGGGAAATAGGGTAATTCATATTTCAGGGAACATTTTGCTGGTCTCTGCTGAGGGGACTGAAAACACAATTGGTGGGGGAGACAGAGGAAATGGCTCTGAATATTTTCTGCATCTCCTGTACATCAGGTAGTAACTCATGGGCTTTAATTTTTTTTTTTTTTCTTTTTTTGGAGTAATGAAAGGGTATCTTAATCAAATTCCCACAGTGCTGTAGCATTGGGTGTGTGTGTGTGTGTGTGTGTGTGTGTGTGTATACCAGCTGAGATCCACAGGTGCCAGTAACTGCTTTGAGAAACTGAGCCTTGATTGCTTCTTGAGAATGGTTCAGCTGTTAAGAGAAAGAATGACAGACAGCATGTGAAAAGTAATGGGTGTCAGGTCTCTTACAAACACCATTAACTATAGGTGTATTAGGTATCTATCATAACTTTGCCAGTTTTCATTTGTGTTCTTATACAGTGGTGCTTAGGTTAGTATGCTTTTGACACAGGTCTGTTGGCCTTCTTGGTTTTCTTCCTTTGAACAAACATCTTCAATATCTTTATGACAGTCTTTCTCTGCCCTTTGAAATCATTACTGCCAATCCATGCTTATTTATAAATGTAAAAATCTCATGCCTTCCTTTAATGGTCCTGAAGTTGCAAATAGTTTTTGCCCCCCTAATTATAGTTATAATACTGACTTTGCTTTTCCAAACTATATTAATTTATTCATTTAACAAGAATTTACTGGGCACCTCTACTATATGCTAAAAACTGCTAGAGAGAACTACTTAGACATGTTGTGTGTGCCTTTTCCATACACTCTAATCACTGCTTTAAGGAAGTCAAAAAGATTCCTTATGGGGTGGGAGTGGGGGGAAGACAACAGTCTCTATAGAATCACATTGATTATTTTTGTTTTTGGAGACAGGAAGATCTTGCAGTGTTGCCCAGGCTGAAGTGCAGTGGCACAAACATGGCTCACTGTTGCCTTGCCCTCCTGGGCTAAAGTGATTCTCCCACCTCAGCCTCCTGAGTAGCTGGGACCACAGGCACACACCCCTACACCTGGCTAATTTAAAAGAATTTTTTGTAGAAATGGAGTCTCACTATATTGCCCAGGCTGGTCTCAAACTCCTGGGCTCAAGTGATCCTCCTGCTTCAGCCTCCCAAGGTGCTGGGATTTATAGATGTGAGCCACTGCTCCCAGCCTAGAATCACATTGAATTTTATTTGGATTAAGGATATATTCGCCCTATGGGGATAATAGCTATATCTCATTTCCCTTGGCTGTTGAGGAGAATCTGAATTAGAGACTCTTCAGAAGTAAATTTCTTCTTCCAGGTTTTACCAAATGAGCTAATCTTAATCTTCTGCTTTACCATAATTCTAGAAGTGCTCGATGGCATGGGATGGGGAGGTGGAGATTGACTGTGGCCTCCACTGGCCAGATTTGGCCATTACTGCCTTTTTCTGATTCTTTCTGGGGATTTCTCTGGCTAAATCTCAGAACTTTCATTACCTAGTGTACATTGCTGCATTTAACTCCATTCTGCTCTGCTGCTGTAGAGTTTGTGAAGACTGGAAGTAAGATAGGTGTACAATGTTTCTGAAGACCTAAAGAGCTTGTTAGAATGAAACCAGAGGTAGAAAGAACTAAAGAGAGCTGTCCTCCTTCCTTTGAGATTACTTCTTGCAGGATCGGGGACCTTGTCCAGAAAGTTGTTTGGCTTTCCCACATTCTGCATGGGCGAGACACACAGGCTTCCCTTCCCTTGGACACATTTAGAGACAGTCCATAAAATCTACAGGACCAAGACAATCAGGATTGAACCTATTTGGAACAGTGAGACTCTTCAAATTCTGTTAGTCTTGAAGGAACTATTTACCTGGAGCCTTTCATAGAGAAATAAATGGCTTAAAAAAGTCAATCAAAATCTGTTTAAAGTGATGTCCATTTTGTTTGCTTCTTAGAAGGCTCTTAACATTATTGGTCCTTTCCCCAAAAATGTTTCTTAGTTTGCTGTTACAAGTTCTCACTGTGTTGCAGGGTAGAAATCCACCTGCCTTCTAATGTGGTACTTAAAACCCATTGTAATCATTCGTTGAGTTTCTTTCTCAGGATACAAGTTAAGGATCTAGATTAGAATAGTCAGGTAAGATTTAAATTATTGTGACCTATGTTTAGCGATTGCCAATATTTCAATTCCATTTTGTTGTTATTGTTCCATAATAATTTGTAGAACTAATAGAATCCAAGGATTCTCATCAAGGGGAAATAAATGACTTAAAGTATGGGTAGTTTGGGGTTGTTGGGATAGTCATTTGTTAGTTTTATTGTCTGTATATGTCAAATAGAATATTTCTAACTAGCTTGTTTTTAGAAATGATTCTGTTTTAAAGGTATTAAAAGACACATTTTGGTTTTCTCCCAGTCAGTATTGATTTCCTAAGGGACAAGTATTTTATGTATTATTTTCCAAATATTCCTTTAATTTCAAAGTGAAATCTTAAGTTAGTGGGGGAAAAAAGCCAGGTTTCAAAGCTATCCCTGGCTGCACTTGCAACATTCCTGTAATTGCTTAACTAGGTGGAAATGGATGGGGCCTGGTGGCTGACAATCTCACATAATCTCATACAACTGAGCCTCGGGTTAGAATGGTGTACCGGAGATGCAGTCCTGTCATCTGGTGTCAGTCAAATGTGGCAGCAATCTTTTGGTTTGGTTTTTGTTTGTTTGATTTTGTTGTTGTTGTTGTTGTTACTGTTCTGTGTTTTTCCTTTCCTCTTTTGAGTTTTGCTTTATTCCTCACTGCTTTCTGACACCTCCCCCTCACTCCCCCGTCTTTTTTTAACTGCCTTTCTTTTGGCCATTTCTGTGCCTTGACTTTCCCATTTGGTCTCTGTACAATCTGTTCCTTATTTCTCTGGTGGTTGCAGCTTCTGAGCTAACAGAATGCTTCTGTCATGCTATGTGTTTAAAGCCTTGATTTTATTGCTGTCATACAAAACTAAACTTGATGTGGCTGTTGGGCTGTTATTTACAGTTTATTTCTCTCTCTGCTGCACTGGTTAAAAGGACACTGTCAAGGTATTTTTTTCATAATTTTTCAAATCATTTTCCTCACTGTTTACAATAACCCATTAAAAGCTTGAAACCTAAATCTTTTCCTTTCAAAGATCCTCTCCATCATACATTCACACTGGTTTGTTGTTGTAGAGTTGCGCCTATATGTTGGGCTGGTGCCATTTGAGTTTTTGTCATTGAAAGCGCGTGTAAAACATTGGGTTTTTTGTGGGTGGTGTGGGTGGACTAAGGGGGAAAGTGTAATGAATCCAGTGGGCTGCTCAGCAAACAGAGGGAAGAAACAGGTCAAATTTGGTCCCTCTAACCTTGACAGTGTCCCTTTAAATATTTCTCTACCACACACCCTGGACCCCAGTTACTGAGCCTGAGTGCTGTGTACTTTTTCAGTATGAACTTCCCTTTGTGATTGTCATCCTAGTTGCAAAGATTAAAGCTTGTCTGAAGCAAGCCATCCAGTTGACACTGGAAGAGCTTTAATCTGTACCATTTGCACACTTGTGTATGACACATTCTGCCCTATTGTAGAGGCATATGTGATCTAGTAGTCCCTCTTGGCTGCTATAGCATCCTCTTGCTAGGCATTTTAGAAGCAACACATAGAAATATCACTTTTATACTCCAGGAAAAGCAGTCAGGCGCATTGCATCTGTGATCAGTTAAGGTCTCATAACTACCTAGATTTCACATTGAAATGTAATTGTTTCTCCTTTTTGAAAGAAGAACCAAATTTAGATTTCCAGAACCATCTTTTGTAGCATCATTGCAGGATTTGCACTAGAAGTAGCATGTTTCTGAGCAAAATTTCAGCATTGTTTGAGTTGCTCTGCATATGACCATCACATATCACATCAGTGAGGAAAAGTAGCTGAGAAAGTAAATGAAATTCCTGACCAAAGGGTCTCTTCCATCAGCTCTCATAGCTGTGTAATAAGAACAAGCTCTTTTTTTGGCCATTGAGTTGAATGAGTAGTAGATCACAGGTTTTTGATCTACCAGTCCTAGGTACCTTCCTGATATAAATGGCACCAAGTATCCAAAGCCTGATTCTCTGCCTCATTTAACACAAACCAGAATATTTTTAGAGATTTAGATTTTCTTTAGGCTAAGGGTAATTCTTTAATTATAAAGATACCCTGATCTCTCCCATGTATAGTCTTTGGGAACTTACTGTTTGAATATGATTTTTAAATCAGTTATGGCATCTGTCATATTTACAGTTCAAAGGAGAGTTGCAGTCCTCTTTCTTTTTGGGGGCAGATTGCCCTTCTTGCCAGATTCTTTCTGCCACACACTGGCTCATCTCGTAGTGTTACTTGTGTTATCAGTGAAGGAGCAGAGGCCAGGGTTCAAAATCGTCTGTTGGGTTGGGAAGTGGAAAAACTGTGGAGTTTCAAATGAGAGGTAGAATCTTACTGGAATGGTCTTGTCAACAGTCAGTTACCTCTGATTGTAAAAGGTCGCTCCTCCTGAGTCTTAGTGTTTACTAGAATTTACTTCAATGTTTTATTTTTGTGTTACCAGTTTTAGGTTGACTGTATAATGAAATTCTGTATTTTGAATCACATTTCCCTGCCGATACCAGCCCAGCTTATAACAAGCAATGCTTGCCTTAAACATATTTTTTCTTTCTCTCACTTCTGCCATGAATTCAACAATAGGATTGCAGATACAGTTTACTTTGGGGCTGAATTAAGCAGTAGCAGAGGGGTGTGTGTAAACTAACTGATGTTATCAATAGGCAGGGACACAGCATGGCTTAGGATCATGGTCTTCCAGCTTGATGACCTGCTTTGCAATCTGTTTGCTTCATCCACATCAATGAGGAGCCAGACCTTCTGGTCCTTCATTTACTCATAGACTCTCTTAAGAGCTTTGTACATTCAATTCTGAACTTATTGGTGCCATAACATATTATTACTGTGCAAAAGAATAAAAGTGCTAGTGAGTTCTTATTAGTAGCCATGAATTTCATTTCTCTTTTCCCTCTTCCCACCTGAGATTCATCTTTGAGGGGAAGCAGATACCTTGGGCTTCTTATTTTCCCATCCTGCCCTTATTCTTGGAAGGTCCTCAGGTTTGTTGACATAGTTTTTGTTCTCTGGGACTTTTCTAGTGTGTTGTTTGCATGTCAGCCAGCTCAACTTAATGCATGTCAGCTCAGTGCCACTTGTGCTCCATGTGACTTCAGTTAGCACCAGTGTAAATCTTGTGGCTGTTAATAGAGGTGGAGTCCCAGCTCTGAGGGCAGTAGTGGGAGAAGAAGAGGAAATTGTCAGGGCCCAAACATTTCATATCTCATTTAAATGGATCTGACCACTTCATAGAAAAGAAAATTTGAATCATTGTGCTCAAAGGTTTCCCCTTTGAGATACATATTTTGACCTTTATAAACTATAGAGCATTTGTGTTATCATGGATGGTTACGTTTAGTTTTATAAGGACCAACTCTGCTATACTTCGGATTTTCAGGTTCCTAAAGAGAAAGATGAAATGGTAGAGCAAGAGTTTAACCGGTTGCTAGAAGCTACATCTTACCTTAGTCATCAACTAGACTTCAATGTCCTCAATAATAAGCCTGTGTCCCTTGGCCAGGCATTGGAAGTTGTCATTCAGTAAGTACTTTGATACTGCTTATTGTATAGTGAGTTCCATGTGTAAAGATTTGCTATTTATGTTTTAAGTTTTTCTGCAAGTCTTATTTGAGGTAGTTTTTACTTAATTTTGTATGAAACCATTGAATCCAAAATTAAAAATTATTTAAAATAATTATATGATCCCTTAAGGCCCCTTTCACTTCTAAAATTCAGTGCTTTTATGGTATTATACTATATTTAACATAGCCTAGGAAATAATTTCCCACTAGCCAACTTTCTTGTTCCTAAGTATCAGAAGTTTCAGTGGGCCTTGATGCCCTTAAATGGTTTTGATGGGCACCTGTCTTATTCTGCAAAGTTGGCTTTGAGAGCAGATTATACATATTGTCTCTCTTAGGTTACAAGAGAAGCATGTCAAAGATGAGCAGATTGAACATTGGAAGAAGATAGTGAAAACTCAGGAAGAATTGAAAGAACTTCTTAATAAGGTGAAATTCTGTATTTTCTTCATAGCTGAAGAAGCTTTAATAGGAGAAAAAGTCTTTAGAAATTTTAAAAGCATTTCTGAGATTTTTTCCTCCATGGAAGAGAAAGTCTGCACAGCTGGGACTCATTCTTAAGAAAATAATGACTAACGAAAGAGACTGTTTTATCTGTTATCTGTCAGTCTTTCAGTGTGGCATTATTGATAAATGGTTGCCAGAGGAAATAGATCTTTCCTCTTTGTCTGGTTCCCTTTGGCTCAGGGGTGTCCAGTCTTTTGGCCTCCCTCAGTCACATTGGAAGAAGAAGAATTGTCTTGGGCCACACATAAAATACACTAACACTAATGATAGCTGATGAGCTTTAAAAAAAATGGAAAAGAAAATTCAGTGTTTTGAGAAAATTTATGAATTTGTGTTGGGCCGCATTCAAAACTGTCCTGGGCCACGAGTTGGACAAGCTTGGTTTAGCTATTCTAAAGCTATCCCAGTGCCCTCGGCTGAATTCTAGGACTAGCAGGAGAATTAGCTGTACTGGAGCCAAGTTTTCATTGGTGAAGACCAACAAATCAGCAGCCAGTTCATTGGCATAATTATTTCTCTTGAGTTGCTGCCACCCCCACCTCTGTTCCCCAGGGCTGAACTGTTAGGGCTCTTCTCTGCCACCGCCTTCCAGAGCCCCAGGCTCCGGCGCATTAAAGTCCAACCATTTGCTTCTCCTCACCCTGCCAGCTGCAAAGGTCACATCAGCTTAGGGAGAAAATAGCCCCTGGAGGGGGCCTTTATAGTGCATACTCTGGGTGTGCCTGTGACTGGACTCTTGCCTCACTCTCACTGTGCCTCATTCTTCATCCTATCTAATGAAGAGCTCTCCAGCTCACAGTCTTCATGGATTGTGGTAAGGATGAAATGAGAAGAGTGGTTGAAGAACTGCCAAGTGGCCAGGATACCTGTAGGGTGCCCAGTCTCAGGCTTTGTCACTCTTGTCCTGTGTGGTATCATCAGAAACCTGAAAAAAGCTAACATTAACAATGGTTCCTTAAGATTCTTTGGCCAGGCACAGTGGCTTATGCCTATAATCCCAACACTTTGAGAGGCTGAGGCAGGTGGATCATTTGAGGTCAAGAGCTCGAGACCAGCCTGGCCAAATGGTGAAACCCCTTCTCTACTAAAATACAAAAAATTTGCTGGGCATGGTAGCACACACCTGTAATCCCAGTTACTCAGGAGGCTGAGGCATGAGAATCATTTGAACCTGGGAGGCAGAGGTTGCAGTGAGCTGAGATTGTGCCATTGCACTCTAGCCTGGGTGACAGAACAAGACTCTGTCTCTTAGGAAAAAAAAAAATTCTTTGACCTTTTACATATTTAAAAAACACATTATAGGACCGGGCATGGTGGCTCACGCCTGTAATCCCAGCACTTTGGGAGGCCGAGGCGGGCAGATCACGAGGTCAAGAGATCGAGACCATTCTGGCTAACATGGTGAAACCCCGTCTCTACTAAAAATACAAAAAATTAGTTGGGCATGGTGGCGGGTGCCTGTAGTCCCAGCTACTCAGGAAGCTGAGGCAGGAGAATGGCGTGAACCCAGGAGGCAGAGCTTGCAGTGAGCCAAGATGGTGCCACTGCACTCCAGCCTGGGCGACAGAGTGAGACTCCATCTCAAAAAAAAAAACACACACATTATGACAGTTTGTTTCCGAAAATCAGTTTAAGTTACATTAGCAACAGTTTCCTTTTTGTGGAGATTAAATTTATTTCAATACTGGGTTTTTTCTTTGTTTGTTTAAATTAATGGGACACTCCTCATCCTTCTCATTCGTTTTAGAAGGCAGCACTGATCTTACTTATCAGATAGAGTTGTGGTACCTTTATGTCAAGCCCTATAAGATTTCTTTCCTATTTCCCAAATGGAATGATGTAGGTTAGAACAAGTATTTAAGAATTCTAAGGACCTTGCATTGTAGCCCTGTTTTGTTGTGATAGCAGTTTTGAGGAGCCAAAAAAGGGTACATGTGATGTAGACATAAACTACATTGCTATCTGGAATGATAAATTTGTATTTTTCCTTCTTAGATGGTAAATTTGAAAGAGAAAATTAAAGAACTCCATCAGCAATACAAAGAAGCATCTGAAGTAAAGCCACCCAGAGATATTACTGCCGAGTTCTTAGTGAAAAGCAAACACAGGGATCTGACCGCCCTATGCAAGGTGTGGTATACATACATGCCTAACTGGTTTTACTTGGAATCCTAAGAAATAGCACAGATCTGGGGAATTTTGGAAAAGAGAGCCACTAGCCAATCACAAGTGCCTTCAGTGCAATGAAGACGATTTGGTACATAAGGAGCCATGGGGATTTAATGGGTTAGTTCGGTTTAAGACCGGCTTGTCCTGCAGAATTCTTATCCTGTCTTAATAATCTCATCATTTTATCTTAAATCTCAATTTAGCCCTAACAGTTTAGAGTAAGAGTATTAAACATGGACTTCAGAGTCATTTGGGGTCAAACTGTCTGATTCAAATCCCTAACTTGGAATCTCGAGCCATGTGACCTTGGACTCCTTAATTGCCTCATCTGTAACATGGTCTTAACACCTACCTTGTAGGGTAATTGTGAAGCTTAAATAAAATTATGTATAAAGTGCTTACCCAGTGCCAGGGACATGGCATGCTTATGAAATGGTGCTTGCTATGATTTTTCATCCCCACTTTGCAGCACACTAGTATGTTTCTTCCATTATTTTCTCCTGTGTGCTCCTTGCCTCCCCCTAATATTCCAGGCCCCCAACTGTAACTTGTCTCCAAAAACAAAAATCTCTCAGCTCTATCTAACCCCAGCCTAAAATTGAGCCACACTTCCTATACATGATCTGAAGAGGAAATATGATCCAGACCTTATACTTTGTGGTACAAAGAAACTAGGTGGATATCTGACCCTTCAGGGTAACTCAGGTTCACTTAATTTTTATCAGGAATATGATGAATTAGCTGAAACACAAGGAAAGCTAGAAGAAAAACTTCAGGAGTTGGAAGCGAATCCCCCAAGGTAAGGAAAACAAACACAAAAGTTCAGAGGGAGAGCTTTTACTGTTCTTTCAGTTTGATTTGGAAGGAAAATTCTAAATCATAATGAGCTTTTATTTATGTTCAGTGAGTGGTTTAAATTGTTAAATAAATGATTGTGTGACTACTTTTGAGGTTTCTAAATCCCCTGCTCCTGTATTTTAATGTGTCCTAGATACCTAAACAGATTGTTTCTAAAGAGAGAGCCTTTCTCCATAAGATCTGATATTTGGATAAAGATGTAATAGATGGAAATTATCTTTCTTGAGGGGGTAGAAGTTGCTGTTGCTTTACACTTCCATAATTTTGGGAACTAGGGGGTATTATACTTTATTTCCACTGGGTTTTTGACAGTGAATGCTGGTGAAATGTTTTCACTTGCACCCAGCCTCCACATAAATCTGTTTTGTTCTGTATTCAAGGATGCTGCCCACCCTTTCTCTTTTTGAGATGGGGTCTCGCTCTTGTTGCCCAGGCTGGAGTGCAATGATGTGATCTCGGCTCACTGCAACATCCACCTCCTGGGATCAAGCGATTCTCTTGCCTCAGCCTCCTGAGTAGCTGGGATTACAGGTGCCCACCACCATGCCCAGCTAATTTTTGTATTTTTAGATGGGGTTTCACCTGTTGGCCAGGCTGATCTCGAACTCCTGACCTCAGGTGATCCACCTGCCTCGACCTCCCAAAGTGCTGGGATTACAGGCATGAGCCACAGCATCCAGCCTGCCCATCCTTTCTGTAGAGTCTATGCTGTGTGTAAAATATAAGACATTTTTTACAACTAGTAAGCTTTTATGATATAAGGTGATTTCATAGGAAGCATTCTTTTTTTTTTTTCCTTCAGACAAATGAGGCCTACATGTAATTTGCTTTACGTAGTGAGCTTGGCACTGCTCTAGACATCAGAGATAAAGAGGTTAATAAGACAGATAAGATGCTACTTTTTGATTTGTAATTTCTTCATATAAGGCACAGCCCTGGCTTAGGTTCTGACACAGTTACTGAGATCACCTACATCACACTGAGAGAACTAGTGATATCTTTTAATAATCCTGTACTCCTTTGTTCTTTTGCAGTGATGTATATCTCTCATCAAGAGACAGACAAATACTTGATTGGCATTTTGCAAATCTCGAATTTGCTAATGCCACACCTCTCTCAACTCTCTCCCTTAAGCACTGGGATCAGGTAAGTTTCCCTTATTGTTTATTTTATTGCACATGTCTTTGAGAGGGATTGTAAGAGAAATAGTTAATTTTGTATGTGTGTTTTTAAACAGCTTTAGTAAGAGACATCATTTACATACAGTGAAATTCACCTATTTTAAGTGAACAGTTTATTGATTTGCCAGACTTCAGTCATAAGCCCCCACACAATCAGAATATAGAACATTCCCATCATCCTGAAATGTTTTCTCCTGCCCCTTTGTAGTTAATCCCCCATGCTCTGGCTCCTGGCCCTGGACAACCACTGATTTGCGTTATCACTGTAATTTTGTTTATTCTACAGTTTCATATAAAGTGAATCATACAGTACATAGCTTTTTGTGTGTGATGTATTTCACTTAGTATAGTTTTTGAGATGTGCATGACGTTTTTGAGATTCATCTTTTTTGCCTGTATCAGTAGTTTGTTCCTTTTTATTATTTAGTAGAATTCCATTGTGTGGATATACCACAGATCGTTTATCCATTCACTGGTGCCTTAATGGGCATTTGGGTTGTTTCCCTTTTTTGACTGCTAATGAACGAAGCTGCTTAAGAATGTTCATGTCTTTCTCTTGAGTAAATATTTATGGATGGAATTGCTGGGTACTATGGAAAGTGGATTTTTAACTTTATAAATCAACTTCCAAACCATTTTCCAAATTGCCTTCCCATCAGCAATGTATGAAAATTCCATTTTCTCCAAATCCTCACCAATCTTGGTAATGCCAGTTTTTAAAATGTCAGCCATTCTAATAGGTTTAGTAGTATTTGCATTTCCCTGATGACTAGTGATGTAGAGCAACTCTTCCTGAGCTTATGAGCCATTCATATGTCATCTTTGAGTAAATGTCTGCTCAGATCTTTTGCCTATTAAAAAAGTCTGATTGTCTGCTTGTTGATGAGTTTGAAGTTTATTATGTTCTTTAAATTCTAGGCAGAAGTCCTTTGTCAGATTTATGTTTTACAAATATTTATTTCCTTGTCATCTGTGGCTTGTCTTTAATTTTCTAAATCTGTCTCAAAGAGTAAAAGTTTTTACTTTAATTTTTTTCTTTTGAGACAAGGTCTTGCTTTGTTGCCCAGGCTGGAGTGGTGTGATCATGGCTCCCTTGCAGCCTTTACCTCCTGGGCTCAAGTGATCTTCCTGCCTTGGACTCCCATTCCTATTTATAAAATTTTTCTTTTAAACCATGTTCTTTTTCTATCTTGAAAAGAATCTTTGTCTTACCTGCGATCACAAAGATGTTATCCTATGTTCTCCTGCAGAAATTGTATGGGTTTAGCTCTTATGTTTAGGTCTATACTCCATTTTGTGTTAATTTTTATGTTTAAGGAAAGGTAAGTGAAGGGTTCATGTTTTTCCATATAGTTATGTAATTATTATTCCAGCACTATCCTTTTCTTCATTTGTCTTGGCACCTTTGTTGAAAATTAATTGGCATGTAAGCGTGAGTATTTAGGGTTGTCTTTTCTGTTAATTTATCTATCTATCCATATGCCACTATAATACTGTCTTGTAAGTTCTCCAACTTTGTTCATTTTTGAAATTGTTTTGGCTATTTTAAGGTACGTATTTCCATAACAGTTTTAGAATCAACTTGTCAATTTCTACAAAAATCACCTTCTGGGATTTTGATTAGGAGTGCATTAAATTTCTAGGTCAATTTAGGGTGAATTGCCATCTTAACAATATTGAATATTCTTATCCTTAAATACAGTATACTTCTCCAAAAATAGTTTTCTTTCATTTATGTCAGTGATGTTTTATAGTTCTCAGTGAGCAGGGCTATACCATCTTTTCTTAAATTTCAGTGTGATTTACTCTTCAAGTGAGAAATCACAAGGCTTCTTGGACCAATCTCTAAATCTGAGACTTTGGCCAGAATTAAGACTGTATAGGCTGGGTACGGTGGCTCACACCTTTTTAAACCCAGCACTTTGGGAGGCCAGAGCAGGCGGATCAATTGAATCAGGAGTTCAAGACCAGCCTGGCCCTTTCTCTACTAAAAATACAAAAATTAGCCGGGCATGGTGGCGGGCACCTGTAATCCCAGCTACTTGGGAGGCTGAGGCACGAGAATTGCTTGAACCCAGGAGGCAGAGGCTGCAGTGAGCAGAGATCGCGCCATTGCACTCCAGCCTGGGCAACAGAGCAAGACTCCATCTCAAAAAAAAAAAATGTATAGAAGTAAATTATTAAATTTTTATTTATATATTTTAGTTTACATTATACATTTTCCTAATAAAAATTATTTTGACAGGCTGGGCATGGTGGCTCATGCCTGTAATCCCAGCACTTTGGGAGGCCAAGGCAGGCGGATCACCTCAGGTCAGGAGTTCGAGACCAGCCTGGCCAACATGGTGAAACCCCATCTCTACTAAAAATACAAAATTAGCCTGGCGTGGTGGCGCATGCCTGTAGTCTCAGCTGCTTGGGAGACTGAGGCAAGAGAATCGCTTGAACCCAGGAGGCGGAGGTTGCAGTGAGCCGAGATCACGCCACTGCACTGCAGCCTGGGCAACAAGAGCAAAACTCCATCTCAAAAAAAAAATTATTTTGACTTCTTAATCTTTAGATTATAATCTGATATTTTTAGTATTTGAAGAGTTGGACTTGTTAGAGATAAAGTCTTGCAGAACTACCAGTTCCTTTATGATTTTTCATGTAAATACTAACTTAGGCCCTTCTAGTCATTGATTTATCATTTGATGTTTCAATATGTGTCTATTTGTAATAGTATTAAATTTTAAATGAGTGATTTCAACTGAAGTAGAGTGTTGCTGCCAGCCCAGTATTTTGATCTAATTTCCCCAATAATTTCATGAAATTAGAACTCCTTACCAGCTTACAAAAAAAATGTTACATAGAAAAATTTTCAGTAAATTCAAAGAAGTAAGATCATTTTGGGGATCTTTAAATTCCTGGTCAATTCCTGACTTTTTTTTTACTGTATGGACTGTCTTGGGCCACTCTTTATGGTCCTAGATTACCTTCATCTAGTTTGACTGACTTAGTTTTGGAAATCTTCCTCAACTTAAAACATGTTAATTTAAAGAATAAAAACTGATTTTGCTCTCAGGTAAAAGAAAATGTAATCAGGACTGTGACCCTGATATCCTTCAAGTCTGTAATGTATTCAAAAGCCAGATAAATAAACTTGAATGATGTTTAATCATCTGAATTTCCTGAATCATCATTCCCCCTACCACCTCCCTACCCTAACCACCATAGAAGATCCGGACTTAGTGGTATTGGACTGGAATGATAAAAACTATCCAGGGAAGGCCGAGCGTGGTGGCTCATGCCTGTAATACCAGCACTTTAGGAGGCTGAGGTGGGTGGGTCAGGAGTTTGAGACCAGCCTAGCCAACGTGGTGAAACCCCGTCTCTACTAAAAATACAAAAACTAGCGGGGTGTGGTGGTACATGCCTGTAATCCCAGCAGTTACTTGGGAGGCTGAGGCAAGAGAATCACTTGAACCCAGGAGTCCGAGGTTGCAATGAGCCGAGAGTACGCCACTGCACTCCAGCCTGGATGACAAAGCAAGACTCTGTATCAAAAAAAAAAAAAAAAAAATCCAGGGAAGAAAGAAACTTCCCTAATCTCACTACCCGAAGATTTAGGGACATTTTGGTGTTTTCTCTTTTTCCTTCAGGTTCCTTTGGTAACTGTAGCTAAATACTGAGTGATTTGTTCTTTAGTTTGCCTTAAAATATTGACTGTTTCCACAAGCTTGTGTTTTCATTGTTGTTGTACAGAACTAGGTGCAAATGACACAGATTAAGAAAAGGTTGGAAATATGTTCTTTTCTCTCCTCTTTAGGATGATGACTTTGAGTTCACTGGCAGCCACCTGACAGTAAGGAATGGCTACTCGTGTGTGCCTGTGGCTTTAGCAGAAGGCCTAGACATTAAACTGAATACAGCAGTGCGACAGGTTCGCTACACGGCTTCAGGTATGTCACTGCTTTACAAAAGGTAAGAGAGAACTCTCCTGAAACAGGACTGATCTTTTGTTAGGTGCGACCTATCAGGTACATTTCCTGATAGAGTGTTTATGACACCATAGGTAAAAATTGGCATTTATAGACAGTCGAGCCTATAGAGTCTTTGGTGGTTCTAACCCTATCATTTTATAAACTGGGAAATTGAAGCAAGTTTTAGAGTTTCCAATTTGTGCATGAGCTAGTTGGATATTACTGGTCGAGCATCCCTAATCTGAAAATCTGAAATCTCTAATTCCCCAGTGAGCATTTCCTTTGAGCACCATGTCAGTGCTCAAAAAGTTTTCCATTTTGGTGACCCAGTGAGTTTGGATCTAGTTTTGTTAAGTATATTCATAAATACCAGGATTTTGGCCCCTGGGCTCCACTAGGACCCACCCCTTATATTTCACCATCCGCATTTTGGTCTTTGGATTCATTTTGGCTTTTTCTATGCATTTGGGCTAATTCGCTTACGTTTGGTTCCTAGTTCTGGAGCAGTCCTGCTAATAAGTTGACTTTTTCAGAGATAGAGTTTCCCTGTGCTTGCTGTGGGGATAGGCTCAATGCTCATTATTATTGCTGGTTTCAGGCTACATTTGATGTAAAGTGCAGACAACTGTTGGATTTTGAACTCCTCAAGATAACTAGTCATCTCCCTCTCTGAGAACCCATGTATGACTATGTAGGCATGAGAAATGGAGACATAGCCATCAATCTTACCCTGCGCTGCCCCTTTCCTTGGAGTTACTGAGATCACCACAGATGTTTTGGTTTTTTACTAACAATCAGTGAAACAGTTTTCCATTTAATTTTCCCATCAGAGGCAGCTTATAGTTGACAGTGCTGAGAAGATCTGCAGCCTTGAGCCTTTTGCAGGCAGACGGAGAACAGTGAGAATAGATGTTGTGCCATTTTCTCGAGTTCTGCAGCCATAGAAAATGAGCATGTACTGAGCTTTCATATTTATTTTGAGATATATAATTTCAAAATATATATAGTATATAAACAGACGTTCATTAAAAAACAAACGAGGAAAACGATGTTAACATAATTTCAGTACCCTCTCTGAGGTCAGCTTTGAACTCATTCATACTCTGACAAGCTGAGAATCACTGTGCATTCTCAAGCATAGCACGCTCCACAGTTTTAGGCTGCATCCCCCAGATCTGCATCACAGCCTTCTTGTAGCATTCTTCTGTTGGTCGATAGTGAGCAGCTAACCACAGTCAGAAGACATTGGTTCTATTGGGATGAGCACTTTACTCTTTATTTTTGGTCTAAATGTACTTAACTTGAGTAAGTGGTTTAGGTCCTTTCATTAGTCTAGATCACCAGTGTATCAGGAGGGTAGTGTGGGGATGACAATCGAGGATTCTGAAGTTGACTACAAGGGTTTGAATCCTGGCACTTATTACCTGTGTAGCCTTAGATGAGTTATTTCACCTCTACCTCAGTTTTCTTATGTGAAACATGAAGGTAATGAAAATAGAAAAATGAGAATTGAGAAATGGATGTCCATCTGTTGTACACTAAATGTTCACTGTCCTTATCAGTGCCATATTCATCACCACTAGTCTTTTCCCACCCAACCTCTGCAGGATGTGAAGTGATAGCTGTGAATACCCGCTCCACGAGTCAAACCTTTATTTATAAATGCGATGCAGTTCTCTGTACCCTTCCCCTGGGTGTGCTGAAGCAGCAGCCACCAGCTGTTCAGTTTGTGCCACCTCTCCCTGAGTGGAAAACATCTGCAGTCCAAAGGATGGGATTTGGCAACCTTAACAAGGTAGCTTGCCCTAGACACTACTGTCTACAGATCTGATGTACAAATAGCAGTCTTAGTTGTTTACTTGGTGAGGAGGTGGCCTTGCATTTTTGGGCATTTGGCTATGCTCCCAATTGTGACATCAGGGCTGAGGCGTGTCCGTTGATTCTCTTCAGTGCCTAAGTCTATCATCAAGTGTCTGTTCAAATGGACTTAGTCTTATGGGTTCATTTCACAAACTCAAGCCTATAAAAAGGGGATCGTAAATGTCATCCTAAATAATAAGGATTGCTGGGCTTATTTTGAAAGCAGATTAGAAGAGACTTTAAGGAAGTCTGTTGAAGCCAGTATTATCTGGCCCCTGTCACTGGCTCATGTGCTTCTTTCTTATGGTAGGTGGTGTTGTGTTTTGATCGGGTGTTCTGGGATCCAAGTGTCAATTTGTTCGGGCATGTTGGCAGTACGACTGCCAGCAGGGGTGAGCTCTTCCTCTTCTGGAACCTCTATAAAGGTAAATGCCTTCTAATTTTAATCATTTCCATATGCTTACAGGAATGTAGAATTTGAAATATTTTGGGTTTTCTCAATATATATGCCTTAATTTCTCTCTTTATTAACTCAACAAACAATTCCTGAAATACCTTTTAGGTACTGGCGTATAAAAATACCTGCCTTCAAGGAGCTCCCAACTTAGTGGGGATACAGTAAGCGGGGAAGCAGGCTTAGAACAGGGCAGTAGGTGGCCTGATGGGCTGAACGCCCAGGTTACTGGAGGTCCACTCAGCCTGGAGGGATAGGCCCAGGGAGGCTTCCTACCAGGGGAAGCTTGCGCTCCTCATTCTCAGACTGACTTGCCCCTGATTCTTTGATTACTTCCCTTACTATGTGTTTATGAAATTCCTACCTCCTGTTCAGTTATTTTCTTTTGTAATTGGACTTAACTCTATGTAGACTTATAATATTTGTACCCCACCTCATTCCAAGAAAAGGCTGTAAAAATAAGACATTGGCCTTGTCAGTGCAGACACATCAGCTAACCGTTGGCTTGCTCCCCATCCCCCGTTCTTTCCATTACTCCTCACTGCCCAGTGGTGAATGGTCTTTCACACCCCAGGGCCTCTAACTTCACAGAGGGGGAACTTGGCTCCCTGAGCACATTGCTTTCTGAGAGCAGCAGCGTGTCTTTTCCCTTCCCCATCCAGGCTGTCAAGTCCTGTCAGTGCTAGCCTTACAATCTCTTGCAAACCTGTTTACTTTTTTCTATTGCCTACCTCCCAGTCCAAGCCATTCTTACCTGTTGCCTGGACGGTTACCAATAGCTACTACTGCTATTCCTGCTTCTTTTAGCGACTTTCTACTGCTGAAAGAAAATGTTCAAGCTCCTTATCTTGGCCCATGCTAAGGTTCTTCATTATCTAGCTCATTTCTACTTCCTTGTCCATCCCCAGGTTCCAGGCACATTCGGCTGTTCTCACATCCTGGAAGGCACCATGCTGCTTTCTGCCTCGGAGCCTCTGCGTGCACTGTGGTCTAGGCCTGGGGAGGCTGCTTCTCCCACCCCCTCGACCCCCCTTCCTTCCCAGCCTGTCTTACTCAGCATTCAGGTCTTGACATAAATGCAGTATTTCAAAGACGACTTCCAGGACACATCTCCACTGCCCCAAATGTAAATTAAATACCCCGTATTCTTTTCCGTATAGCCTACATTTTTCTTCATAGCTTTTAAGTTAATAATTGTCTGTGTAATTTTGCATCTGTTGCTCTATTGGAGTAATAGTTTATATCATATTTTTTATCCCCCTTTTCTAGTACTGTGCCTACCACCTAAGTCTGTTGCATAATTACTCACCAGATGGGTGACTGAAGACAGTCCTGGGCTTGGAGGGGCCTGGGATGGCTAAAAGGGATGTGGTCATTGTCATGGAGCTATCCAAGGTAGTCAAGGTTAAGAATTCTGTGCCAAAGTAAAGCGATGCTTAATAATTCCCTTTTATTAGCAAGATCTGAAATTATATCTTCAGAACTGCAGTATTTTGCCAGGTTAGAAGCAGTGAGGTACCTGAGAATCTTACTTCACTTTAGTCTGCCAGCTCCTACTACTGGCTGGTGTCTGGCGACAGAGAGTTCTGTATGCTGTTTCAGAAACATAATCTGTCTCTTCGCATTTGAATGGTACTGCGTGTGTCTTGTCATCAGATTTCAGAGCACCAGGAATAAGGTGGGGCCTGATAAGGAGGTTTTTGAGGAAAGTCTGTAGGAAAACCCTAGAATTATCCTTTCTGTTTCCCCAGCTCCAATACTGTTGGCACTAGTGGCAGGAGAAGCTGCTGGTATCATGGAAAACATAAGTGACGATGTGATTGTTGGCCGATGCCTGGCCATTCTCAAAGGGATTTTTGGTAGCAGTGCAGTACCTCAGGTAAGTAGGTAGGTGGGGCAAGGAGGGATCTAGGGTTCAAACTCAACCAGGGTTTAATGTATTTGCAGTATGTTCTTGGTCAGGACAGTTTAAGCTAGAATTGAGGTCTGTGCTTTTACATGAATAATTAATGTTTGGAGTTCATGGCCTAAGCGTGGGGTTCAGAAAAGCCCCCCAGAACAAGAGCTGGGGAGTCTGAAGGCTGTTAGCTGCATTTCTCCTCTGGCTTTAGAGTCACACCATATCCCTGACATTTTAGACAAAATGGCCAAACTCCAGTGAGTATCTCCGGGAAGTTTTCAGAGAACCTCTTGGTACTTTTTCGTGTTCTTTGAAATACTTTAACCCTTTAGGATTCCTTTGAAGGGAGGCATATTGTGAATTTATAAAAGAGAATAAAGGCCAAGCCCTGTGTAGATCTCTGGATTCATAGACAGGAAGGCAACATGGAGGGGCATCCTTCCTGTCTGAAGTCCTTTTGTCCATGTGTGTTTTAAAGCAGGCATTCATCACTTGATCACTGGCTCTCACATGTTGCCCCTCTTTCTCTTCACTTGCATCTCCACCCACCATTGCTTTTCCACCTTTCAAGGATTGATTTGTGCTTGGTGTCTCGTAATGACTTTTGCTCCTGGTTTTTCTTTTAGCCCAAAGAAACTGTGGTGTCTCGTTGGCGTGCTGATCCCTGGGCCCGGGGCTCTTATTCCTATGTTGCTGCAGGATCATCTGGAAATGACTATGATTTAATGGCTCAGCCAATCACTCCTGGCCCCTCGATTCCAGGTGCCCCACAGGTGAGAAGCTGGCAAACTATCTGGGCTTATTTGGGAAGAGGCCAGGATCTCATGATGTCCCTGATTTTTTTTTTTTCAGATTTTAGTCATTCCATCTTCGGACCCTTTCAGATAACCAAGAGCAGAGTTAAAAGGATGGGCAGCATTTCTGATTTCTCATAATTTGGTTTTGTAAATCTAGGCAGTCTACATTCAGAATGGAGGAGTCCAGAGTATAAGTCAAATAACATTTTTCCTTATTCAGGTTTTCTCCCTAAAAAACAAAACCATTTTTAATTGCACTTCCATTTTGTAATGGCTCATAGGATTGCTGTAAGGTCTCAATTACTAGGGGCTTCCAGGGCATTTCTGAGAAATAACTCTGGGTCCTTGTCTAGACCCTTATGCCAGACCCCACTCCAAAGAGTGGTAAGAATTCCTTAGTGTCATAGCCCAGACCTGCTCTGAGCTGCGAGGCTTAAGTGTCCCTGATCACCAAATGTCCTGTGCTTCAGGGTAGCGAGGCTCCCTCCCAGAAGTAGTTATACATGAGGGAAGGACGCTTCACAACTGGGTATCTAAACTGATGAGAACACATGTTAAGCATCACTTTAGGACTGGGGCTAGGTAGAGTTTTATTGTCTCATTTCTACTTGTCAATTCTGGGAAAGTGCCTACTGATAAGGGAGACTCTTCGACAGAATGATGAATAGTAACTGGGGGGGTCAGCCTTTAAAAAGGTCAACAGCAATTTAAGTACTTAGCAATTTAAGTACAAGAATAAAGGTGTATGTGCAGCCTGCCAATTTTCTCTTTTTCCCCTAAAATAGCCGATTCCACGACTCTTCTTTGCGGGAGAACATACGATCCGTAACTACCCAGCCACAGTGCATGGTGCTCTGCTGAGTGGGCTGCGAGAAGCAGGAAGAATTGCAGACCAGTTTTTGGGGGCCATGTATACGCTGCCTCGCCAGGCCACACCAGGTGTTCCTGCACAGCAGTCCCCAAGCATGTGAGACAGATACATTCTAAGGGAAGAGGCCCATATGCCTGTTTCTGCCATGTAAGGAAGGCTCTTCTAGCAATACTAGATCCCACTGAGAAAATCCACCCTGGCATCTGGGCTCCTGATCAGCTGATGGAGCTCCTGATTGACAAAGGAGCTTGCCTCCTTTGAATGACCTAGAGCACAGGGAGGAACTTGTCCATTAGTTTGGAATTGTGTTCTTCATAAAGACTGAGGCAAGCAAGTGCTGTGAAATAACATCTTAGTCCCTTGGTGTGTGGGTTTTTTTTTTTTTTTATATTTTGAGAATAAAACTTCATATAAAATTGGCCCTCTCTTTTGTTCCTTTGAGTTGGAGTTACATACAAGATGGGGGCATTACTCCTTTGGAAATGCCAAGTTTATCCTATGGCAATAGTAATACATGTTTTCTCCATGTTTAAATAAGGAAGATGATGTTTATATAAAAGAGAAAAATGGTTTGATCAGGTCAGAAGATAGATAAGGTAGGGGGGGGCCGGTCCTGTAGAAGCAGTGGACTTCCTGGAAGGTCAGACTAGGCTTCCTCACTTGGGTGGGGGTGGGGTGTGGTGGTGTGCCAAGAACATGGTTATTAGGAAACTTTGGATGCACTTTCAAGATGATTGATAGAACACAAAAGAGCTGAAACAAAGTCTGAGCCTTTGGGAGACCAGTCTGCCTTTATTCCTGATTCCCTCCATGGGTATGTGCTAAAACTTCCCAATTCTACTAAAGGTGGTGGTGTACATTTTGGGAAGCGCACTACATAGGATCAAGGGCTTAGGTAACAGCTGGTTTAACAGATTGCCACAAACTTAGTGGCTCTTAAAAAAAAACAAATCTATTCGAAAGTTCTGGATGCTTAAAGTCTAAAATGGGTCTACAGGGCTGCATTCATTACAGAGGCTCTCAGAGGAGGGAGGATCAGTTCATTTCCTTGCTCTTTTCAGCTTCTAGGGGTGGGAAGGCTCGTGGCTCCTTCCTCCATCCTCAGAGCATGTAACTCCAGTTTCTGCTTCCATCATCACATTGCCTTCTCCTGTAGTCAAATCTTTTGTCTCTCTCTCTCTCTCTCTTAAAAGGATACTACCTGTGATTACATTTAAGGCCCACCTGGATCATCTAGGATGCTCTGCCTCATCCCAGCATCCTTACCTGCAAAGTCCCTTTTGCCATATAAGATAGATAAAAACATGTTACATGCTGGTTCCTTCCCAGGGGCTCCTGACAGATAGATGATAGATAGATTAGATAGATGATAGATAGATAGCTAGATAGATGATAGATAATAGCTAGATAGCTAGATAGATGATTGATAGATAATAGCTAGATAGATAAACACTGTTACTACAAATCCAAGTAATGTCCCTTAAATGTGGTTTTATTCTTACTGTGAGTTAAGGGACATTATATATATTGGTAATCTGACTGGAATATGAAAACGGAGAAGGCTTCCCCCCCCCCAGTCTTAGAATTCGTGGCAGTAATGGAAAGAATCTGCACACCAGGATCAGGGCAGTTAATGTTTCCAGTCCTTGCAGTATCAGTAATTGGTTAGGTAAAATACCCAATTTTAAGTACTACACAATGAAATATACTAGAGCTGCGCCAACGCATAGAAGACAGATAGATACACAGGGATGACATTGACAAAACTGGTATCACAGACTCGCACAGAGTATACGGAAACGAGGGAGCTTTATTGGTTACATATTGTACTGCAGAGCCAACAGAGAGCATTCACGCCAGAGGATACATGCAGACAGGCAGCTCCAACGATACACATGCACCCAAGGAGCCCTGAGCCACTGCTTTGCCCTGGTTTCCAGCGACAGGTTCCGGCCTCCTTGGTCCCATGCTTGGAGCAGGAATGTAGAAGCTGCTGCACCTAGACTCCAAGGGGCAGGGGTGAGACCAGAGCACCTGCCTGAGCAAGTAGGTGTGGACCAACAGGCTGCCCCCAACAAAGGGGCCTATAATGCAATAACAGTTTATTTGAGGGCTACTTTCTTAGCCCTCTCAATCTTTAAAATACAAAAAAATAGACTTTATTCTCTTAAAAATAAATTCCATTCATTATATGTTCTGAGCTGGGAAGCAGCAGGAAAATAGGGCCCCTTTCCTATGATCTTGGTTGTGAGGCTTTGAGGAGAACCCTGTTCCCCACTCGGGGTATTCAAAAAATAATCCCTAAAAGCAGCTCTTCCCAAAGCAATCTTGTCAGAGAAATAACGAAACCTCATAACAAGGTAGCCAGGGACCCAGCCTCTGGGTCCCCATTCCTTTATTGGGAAGTGGTAGCACTTGGCACTGACCCACTAAATATAAAGAACTAAAACTGCCCCAGGACGACAAGTCCAAGAACACTATAGTGCCCCCTGCATCCCGAACACTCCACTGACGGGGGTTATTTATGTGCAAGCTTGCCTGCAGCTGAGGGTGGGGTGGCATCCTTGGCCCCACTGCAGATCCCTTTAACCCACACTATGACTCTTTCTCATTGCCACCCAAAAGCAAAAAACAGCCACAGCTTCTTTATCCACCTGCAGCTTTCTCTGGTTTAGTATCAGAGTGGCAAAAAAAAAAAAAAAAAAGCAGCAGCACGTGGAAGAGATCAGCTGCTGGTACTAAGCCAGCTTCACTTCCTCCAACCAAGCAGCTCTATTGCCAGGTCCCCCAACTCACTAGGAACCCTCCAACAACCATACACCTGCCAGTAAAATTTAAGAGCCAAGCTGCGGAAGAAACTTGTCATAAAAGTGGGTTTGTTGACCGGGGGCAGTGGGACTATTTGGCTTGATTAAACAACTATTCAACTACCAGGTCTCCCCTCTACTTGGAGGCTTCCTCCAGGACCCCTGATGATGAGGCCTGGGTCCAAACAGTCACACCTCAGTTGCTTTTCAGAAACATGCCTCCCAACTTTGGGATTTGAGAGCCAGCCTTGCCAGCCATTTGAAGCCCAGAGAAACAGCCTCCAGCCTTTACTTGCTATTACAATGTTATTTTCTGCAATGCTGAGGACATTTAAAAATAAAATCTATCTAGAAAGTGTGCAGATTAAAGAAACAAAATATCCTGAAATAACTGTTACAATCAAATCCTATTGCACTCAGATTTCAAGATGGCAGCCCCAGCAAAAGGGCATCACAGCTGTCCCTCTTCCACAGGACATTTTGAGTAGCAGCAGATGTTGGTGCTGCTGAAATGTGGAAAGATCCAGACTTTGGCACCAGGAGCTATAGCACCAGAATCCAGGGCTCCAACACCCAAAGACAAGAATTATTGGCGAGATCTTTTTAGGCATGGCTTGGCGCCCTTCTGTTTCCATCAGCAGAGAAGAGCCACAGACTTAGTTTCCTAATACCTTTAGTTGACCACCACAGAGGTTGATTTTCTTTGAACTCTCAAGGTTGCCAACCAGTGAAGGAGAATTGCAGGGAGGCTGCAAGTGAAGGATGGCAGCCTTGAGTGAGCTAGTTTCTGGCCAGTGAGCCAGGAGAAGCAGCAGTAAGAGATCTTGGAAATAGCATCTTGAGCATCAGAGGTGGGGATGTGGACAGGAAAGGCAGGCCACATGACAATGCCTTTAGATTGGCAAAACTCTAGGAAGCAGAAGTATGAGCAATAGATTCCTGTCCCTGAAAGTAAGGTAGGTGCTCCCCAAGCCTCCTCACTGCCAAATCTGATGCAGACCAGGGCAGGATGAACACTGGTTCCCATGCTGAGTGAAGGCAGAGAAGACAAATTCCTCTGGAGGAAGTCTTGAGTCTTCCTCTTGCCAGGAAATTCATAGGAGATGCACAGGAACAGGAGATACACAGACTTGGGTACTTTCCATAATACCTAGACTCCTAGAATGCCAGGAGATACTGTGTGGCACTGGGCAAGGCTGATGCCACAAAGAGCCTCAGAGACCATCCGATCTAATCCCTTCACACTTTGCAGATTGGGAAACAGGCCCACGGAGCTTCTCTGAGCTCATCCCCATGAGATTAAAACATAGAGAAACTAAAAAACAAGGCCCAGAAAAACAATTGAGGGCAGGAGGGAAGAACCCACACGGATGATACCTTCCACAAGCAAAAATCATCCCATACTATTATAGATGGTGAAAACAGGAGAACCTTAGAATACCAGATTTGGTGCCCTTAGAGATCATCCATTTCAAAGAACTCATTTTACAGACAGGGAAACTGAGGCTCCAAGAAGACAATGACTCACCCAAGGTCACACAGCAAGGAAGTAAAGCCATGGGGAAAAAAATCCAGCTTACCAGACTGGTAGTTTAATGTTCTCTCATTCTGAGGGCAATAGTGTCTACTTCATAAAGGTAGCCTTTGAAAGAGGATCCCTTCTTTGAATTGACAGAATGCTAAAGAAAAAGCACTGCCAAGAATATACAATTCTTTTCAACTTCCCCATGTGACTGGTATAAGGAACCTAACCAATTTATTTACGTGGCTTTCTGAAAAGTTTGCTGCATTTTGAACTATATAAAGCTAAGGCCCTCAACGCGTATGTACGTATCACCTTTCCTCCAGCGAAGTCATCATGATAGTCGACTTGCAGAAATCCGGGGCCCACTTCTGTAGGAATGCATCAGCTTGGTAAAGTGCGATGCCTCCTCCATGGGGGATGGAGAAGGAGGAACAGGAGGGAGTAGTCTCACAGTCCATGCCTCTCATGGAGCTATTGCTTGTGGAGTGACTAAAGGGGAGTCACTTCGGGTCTGCTTTCCCTCTTGCTGGGCACTTCCTAGAAGGCAGAGGATGCTGGGTCAGGCCCAGCTTAGCCTAGGGATTTTCCCAAGGTGGAAAGAATGAAGTCAGCTTGAAGTCTCCAGCCACCGGAGAGAAAGCAGGCGATGCCAGCAGCATTACTGGTGCTCAGGAAAGGAGATGCATGAGGCTTGCACCTCCAGGTGCCTTTGGAAGGTGAGCAGAGAGAGCTGGGGTTGGGGAGGGATGATATCATTCCAATGGGTATCCGCATGGGTATCTGCATGCTCTGCTTCCAGGAGACTGGTAAGCCAGGAGCCAGGTCAAACTTCAACCTAAAGGGTAGTCTCATAATCCTTTAGAGGCAGCACAGACCCCTTTCTGCTTTAAGTCTGAAGAAAAGAACTCCAAGGGGAAAGAAATGAAAGCCCCCTAGATAGAGCTGATGGCTGGTAAATCTTACGGGGTACTTGAGCCCATTGGGTAAATGAGGAGTGAAGTGGATATAGTGAGGAGACTGAGAAACCAGAACATTAACCACACAGACAGAGGCTGCCCTAGGATCCAGAAACAACCCACCAAGGAGCCGAGAAGAATTTTTGACTCCTGCTGTGTGGTGGGGACTTTATCTTCCCCTGTTTGGGGGCCAGAATGGTCCAACTACTTGGTGGACAGGGACAAGGAGAGAGAGAGGACTCGTGCATTGGGGAAGGTTGGGCCTGGGTGACTGTCCAGCTTGTAGTCTCTGATTCCCTCTGGCCAAATGGCAAAAATTACCTGAGCCACAGCCCGGCTCTACCACAGTTTTCCAGCCAAGGCTTGTGTCTTGCCTGGTTAACTGGCCTTGGATCCTTCGTGGGGCAGGACAGTGGAAGAGCTGAGAAGCAGGAGCAGAGGGCAGACAACAGACACCCAGCGGACTCAGTTCTCCTCAGCACAGGGCCTGGTTGGCCGTAATCGTTCCTCGGCCCGTACTCGCCCAGACTCTGGCAGCCCCTGCTTCCCAGGCAGTTCAGACGGATCCAGGGAGTTGTGCAGTTGCCTGTAGACACTGAGTGTACAGTCTTCCCCTTCTTCCTCCTGTGCCAATAAATAACAAAAGTGAGCTGTGGAGGTCAGTAAAGTGAGGACCAAGACACCCTCACCTGCTACCATAGTGGGTCCTTTCCAACCCAGCAGAGGCAGATATAGCCCAGACAGGCCATAAGTTAACTGCAAAGATATGCTTTTGCCTGAGTATGGGCCAATATGTAAATTCCTTGGAAATCGGTAGACTGGGAACTCCAAGCTGCTGGGAACAATCAGGGTAGGCTAGGAGGAGGCTCACAACTCAACAGGAGCCGTACAGAGGATAGAGCCTGGAATGGGGGCATGGGACTATACCCCTGAGGAGGGGCCAGCAGTCTCCGAGTTCTGCACATGCATGCAGGCTGCATGATTCTGGGGATGAGGTCCACACATCCTTGATGGGGAGCTGAAGAGAGGTCTGGACAGCTCTCTTCCTCCTTCCCACATACAAACTACCAAAAAGCTCACATTCCCGTCTCTCATCCTTTATCTCTCCTCTTAAATGTCCAAAGCTTCAGGGGCCCAAATAGCTGTCTTTCTCCCTACGCCTAGAATTCTACCTTTTTTTTTGAGACGAAGTCTCGCACTGTCTCCCAGGCTGGAGTGCAGTGGCGCAGTCTCAGCTCACTGCAACCTCCGTCTCCCGGGTTCAAGCGATTCTCCTGCCTCAGCCTCCCAAGTAGCTGGGATTACAAGCACGCACCACCACACCTGGCTTTTTTTTTTTTTTTTCTTTTTTTGAGACGTCATTTCACTCTTGTTGCCCAGGCTGGAGTACAATGGTGCGATCTTGGCTCACTGCAACCTCCGCCTCCTGGGTTCAAGTGATTCTCCTGCCTCAGCCTCCTGAGTAGCTGCGATTACAAGCATGTGCCACCACACCCAGCTAATTTTGTACTTTTAGTAGAGACAGGGTTTCACTATATTGTCCAGGCTGGTCTTGAACTCCTGACCTTGTGATCTGCCTGCCTCGGCCTCCCAAAGTGCTGGGATTACAGGTGTGAGCCACCACGCCTGGCCAGAATTCTACCTTTTTAATATTCTCCTTGGTTCTCCCAAGCAAATGCAGATCAAAGAATAACATAGGCATGAGTAAGAAAGGTTAGCAGAGTAGAAAGAGCATTGGATTTAGAGACAGGAATCTTGGATTCAAGTCTTCGCTCTTCCAGTAATTCTGCTGGGTGACCTTAGGTAAGATATTTTGTGTTTCTGACCCTTAGCTTCTACATCTGAAAAATGGGGATAATATCTGCCCCCAGGCAGATATTCAAGGGACTGAATGAGATAGTGGGTAGTGAAGTACTTTTGTCCAGTGTTAAGTACCCTGTAAAGAGTCACAGGGCTTTTCAAGTTAACAGAGTCATCTGCTTTTTTAAAGAAGGGAGCACTGTGTCCAAGTCCAAGAAGTTTTTCATCATCACAGGTTTCTCATCAAAAAGACACTCCCAGGGGCTTCTCCAGATGCTGTTCTGACACTCTGAGCCTCACACTCACATAAGGCAGGTGGTTCTGGATTTGTCAAAGCTGTAATGAGCTATACTGAACCAGCCCTGCCCTCAGACTGATAATATGAGACAGACAGCTGTCTGGGAGGCAAAAGAAAGTGTCACTTGGAATTGGGTATACGCTTATCTAAAATAGGCCCAGTGTAAGCCCCGGCTCTCCTCATCCCTGAGAGGCCAGCAGCCTGTGAAGATCTGCTAACTGAGGCGGCCGAGAACTTGCTGACCTGGCTCCCCCTCACTGTGCCCTACAGAAAGGGCACCGGGCCTCCTCCTGTTGCCCAGAGCTCCCCATCAGCTGCAGCTGCTGCTTGTGCTTTTCATGCTATTCTGAGGGCCTACGGGGAGCTCCTTTAGCTGCTCTGGCAAACCAAGAGAAGAGAAGACAGATTTCCTTTTTATATCACTTTCATATACGAGAGCAAAATGAAGACAACAAATTGGAAAAGGGATTTTGGAAAGTGATGCTGCCAAAAACCTTCTTTAGGAGAAAGGTCAAACCCCCCCGATTTTTCAACAGTTCTCTAAGGAACCCAGTTCTACTCAGTTCTCAAGATCCTGGGTCACACAGGCCAGAGCAGAGGGGAAAAAGGAAAAGGCAAAGAAGGAAAAGGGAGAGAGAAAAGAGAGGAGAGAGGCTGGAACTCACCATGCTTGCTGAGTGGTTCCAGGCTGCAACAGTGATGGTGTCTCCTACCCGATTCCGACGGGTAAGCACCTCTGACACAGTGAGGCTACTTTGGGTCCTTCTGGAGGAGGGCTCAGGGGCATCCCCTGAACTTGGTCCTACCCTTCGAGTGCCCTGCTCAAAAAGGTAGGACCTGGGCTGTTCGAGTTCTGAGAAGTCTGTGGAAGACCTCTGGGTGTAGGCATTGCTATTGGTAGATTCCATGTTTTTACCTATTCGAGTTGGGGGGTCTTCTAAAGATTTCAAGTCTCGCCTGCTCTTCCAGGCATTCCGCACAGTAACATGTCTGGCATCTGAGAAGCCCACTTCTGAAGGGGCACTATGGCTTTTCCACCTGATTGTCTCCGCTGGAGGTGCATGGCTATTCCTCTCCACAGGATCCGATGGCTTGATTATAATGCTGCTCCGAGAGACCACTGTTTCTGGCCTGTTCTTCAGGGGCCCATCTGCCATTCTCTCCGCTTCTGCAAGCTGCAGGGTGATGTCATGTTTGTGAATGGAGAGCTCAAAAGGGGAGTTGACATGGTTGCTAACTGATGTGAGCTCTGCCAGCCCCACCTGGATATTGCTAGTGGATGTGTGCCTCTCCCTCAGGGCCTCACCCGGAGCAGCTCTGGGGCTGCTGCTGTCAGATGGATAGATAGTAATGCTACTTGTCACTTTGTTTGGCCCTGGTTTGGAGACGGGTTTCTGTTTCTCCAACGTAGTCTCTGTTCCAGATCCTCCCATGATTTTTTTCACATCCTTATCAACAATAACAGGTTTGATGACGGCTCTAGACCGCAACGCCTCTCTGGGGCTAAAGGGCCTTTGGCTTTTTACCCCAGCACCATTGGTATCTGGGAGCTCCATGGCATTGGTGGAGGCTCTGACAGATTTCACAGATTCATTCTCCATTCCAGCATATTTATCATTCTCAAATAGGGAGGTTCTAGGTGCCCCTCGGGTTTTAGCCTTTTCTCTAGAGTTAGGCTGTGGTTTGGGCTCTGGCTCTGGAGTGATGGTTGTATTTACCAACTTGGCAGTAACAAGAGATGCTATGTCCAAGTCATCATCTGAGTCTGGCTTCTCTCTGCCACTGGATTTGATGACTCGACACCTCAAGGCTTCATGCGGACTGCTGTCTTCCATCACAACTGCTGCAGGTTGATTAACCCCTTCTTTATGTGAGGTTGAAAATCCCTGAAGGATGTTCTCTTGGCTTCTACAGCTATAAGGATACTTCGATAGAACAGGAGCCTTGGAATTCGGGGAACTGTTATCAGCCTCAAGGCCATTGGCAGCCTTTTTGCCTTTAGAGAGCCCTTCTGAGGAGGATCTTCGAGATGAGGCCGGGGCTCCAATGGCCTTAGAACAGCCAGAGTTTGCAGCCTGAGTTACTTGACTTCCGTTGCCAGGCACGTGTCCCCTCTTGCCAAAGACAGTCTCAGAGGAGGTGTCAGAAGCCTTGTCAGCTCTACCCAATGGGTCACTGGGAACAGATCCATGGGTGGTGTCACTAAACGTTCGTGTTGTCTTCTCCACTTTTCCCTTCAGTCCGCTCTCGGTCCCTGGCTTGGAAGTCCCCTTCCACGCTTTACTGTGCTCCTGAGCAGCCGGGGGGTAGCGACTCAGCACTGAGGGCTGCTCCCTAGACTTCTTCCCTTCGCTCTGGGAGGATCCGGGTACAAACCGGTCTTCAGTTTTCTTTGTCTCCTGAGTCCCACTGTCTGTACTCACCCCCATGTGAGAAGCTTTTGCTGCCCTCCTGTTGGTGAAACTGGGAGAAGAAACCTGCCTGTTGCTCAGAGAATAGTTTTCATTGTTGAGAGCAAACTCCCTGTTCCGGAGTCGTTCCCGCTTATGCTGAGGAGACAGTTCCCGCGCTGTGTGCTTGGACACAGAAGCCTCACTTCCGTGGCCTCTAAACTTAGTCCTCTCATGTCTGCCTTTGCTGGACAGGAAAGCATCTTCCCCTTCTACCTCTCCATTTTCTAACTCTTTCTGTTTCTTGATTTGTAGCTTTATCTCCTCCAGTTGGCTGGCTAATAATTTGTTTTTATTTTGTTCACTTAGGTAATTATCCTGAAGGTCGTTATTTTTGGCCTTCATTTTCTTAAGCTCTTCTTCCAACGATTCAAAGCGTTTGATTTGCGTCTTAAGTTTCTCAATCTCTTGGTTAAGGTCTTTGACTTTGTTGTCTTCCTGATTGCGGTTCTTTTCATTTTCTGATTTGTTTCTTGTTTCATTCTCCACCTGCTTTAGGTAGTCCAGACCACCCTTCCTTCTTGATTCTTTGGACGGCAGTGTGGAAGAGATGCCATCCTCAATCCGTAGGTCATTTCTTTCCAGATTAGAAGCATTCCTTGTATAATCTCGGTTCATTTTTTTGTTCTGCTCTAGTTTTTGAGTGAGTTCTTTTATCAATTTCTCATTTTCTTTCTCCTTTTCATTCAAGTATTTTCTCTCACTTACAAAGCTCAGAGTTAATGATTTCAGCTTTTCTAACTCTGACGCTAAACTCTGCTCAGTTTTATCCAGGCGGTCCTCAGAAGATTCTAGTTCTTTCACTTTGACTCTGAGCATTTCCAGCTCAGAGGAGATTTTCTTGGTCAGATTTCTCTCCTCATTCAGGCTCAGACACAGCTGGGTACAGTCATTCTTACTCCTGCTGAAGGCCTCTTCTAGCTTCTCTAATTCAGCCATTCGTTTCTGAAGCCGCTCAATCTCAGATTTCAGCTCCCGGGTGAGGTTTTCTTCCTCTTCAAGTTTCTCCTTCATCAGGCGACACAGATCCTCTGCTCTCTTAATTTCCTCGTCTTTGCCTTCAATTCTCAGCACCCGCTGGCGCAGCACTTCAATCTCCGCCAACATGCTGGAGTTGCTACCTTCCGCCTGAATCACCTTGTCCTGGAGATCCAGGAGTTCATCCTCTGCTTTCTGGAGGTTTTTCGTGGCTTCCTCCAACTCATCAAGGCGGCGGCTTAGACTCTGTAGCTTAAACCGCAAGTGGCGGCTGGAGGCCGTCTCCTTGTAGCTTGTAAATTCGGCCATGTCTACTGCCAGCCAATGTGGGCTCCTAGAGGCATCCAATTCCACTCAAGGGGATGAGAAATGGTTACCTTTCTCTTGGCAACCACAATCTTCTTTGACAGCTGGAGACCATCATCAATCTACAGAAGGAAAGTAGAAAGCATGTCAGTCAGCAAATGTAAAACCTGCACGTTAGCTCCCAGTTATAGAAAAGAGCTCCTATCTGTTCCTGGTGCCTGGATCATAGCAGGGGCTCAAACCTGTTGAATGAATGACTTGAATAAACCTGCAAGAAAACACTGGTTCTTTATGGCCGATATTGAGTTGATACCTCATTTTGCCCTAATAAAGAATGTCACCAGTGGCAGCATGGCAAAAAGACATATAAGAAGCCTCAATTTTCATGGCAGGGTATAATAACATCATTACCATCTGCAACCTGCATAATCTCAGGAGAGTCATTAACAATGGAAACTAAGTCTCAGTTTTACTTAGTGGTAAAATGGGCATAATGATGTCTACCGTATTTCTCCCCAGTGTTGTTCTGAGATAATATGTGGAAGATCTTGGTAACAAAGCAATAAACAATCCTAAGATTTTTTTTTTAAAGATTATCTCTTATGAGCTATTGTGACTTAAAAGTGATACAAATTAACCCTCTGCCTTGCTATAAACGGTGAGCTTCACAATATACTAAAACAATCTCTCTACACCCATTTTCAACATCTCTTCTCCCAAAAGTATATTTGTAAGTGGAATTCAGGTGTGAGTTGGCCCGACCCAGCCAACAGGCAGCTTCTACAAAACGTATCCTTTTGCACTGTAAAAGAAATGCCCCAGATGTTAAGGTTGGTATGAAGACTGGTTTCTTTGAAAGCCATTTCACTGGGGATATATACCAAACATATAATAATACCCCAAGGAAATAGAGAAAGGGGAAGGTTTAGTTTTTTTATGTAATTTTCTCATTTTTAAAACAGGAGAATGGATTGATAAATGTATTTTAAACAGCTTTCATGAACAATAAGTCCTACGAAATTAAAAGGCAAACAACAGACTTCCATTTCCACCACTACGGCAAACCAGATAACCTGGAAAACCTCTAATACTATAAAACAGTTAAAAATACTGAATAAAATGTAACAATCACTTAAAATGTATAGTTGATCACATAGAAAGTAAGTGACATTCCAGCTAAAACCAGAGGAAAAGAAGACTAAATGAAAAATAATAGTAAGTTTAAACTACCACTGAGCTGTCCTTCTTAGGGTCTTGCCGATCTCCAGAACCAAGGAGTTTGGGTTCTAACAATCATGCAGGTATAAGAGGCAAGAGTTTGGGCCCAATAGAGGTGGTAAGTTGAAAATGAGACTCCAGTCCCCAGTCTAAAGCAAGGACTATTGAAGAACTACAGCTCCAGGATAACTAGTGAAAAAAGTCACCTCCCTGATATAGGGAGATAAGAGCACCTGGGCTCCATTAGGGGTTAAAGGAGGATTATCCCTAGAGAATTTATAATCTTAGACCTGCTCTCACTTGAATTCAGAGTTCAAATTTATACCACCTGAGTGGTCTAGAACCTATCTGTCCTGAGAAACTAACATAAAATGGCCATCAGCCTAGTAATATCCCTGGGAAACCTAGCTGAGCAAACAAAAGTACTCTGGAGGGAGCCACTCTCTACAGAGGTCACACAGGATTCCCACAGATTAAAGTCCAGCTGAACCTGAGCTTATAACTAAAAATTACAAAACACATAAAGATCCATCTTTTACTTGACTGGGCAGAGCAAGTCAAGTAAAAAAGAACCAAAGTTACTAAGATTATTGGCTAGAGACCATACAATAAGTACATTCCAATGTTTAAAGTCATAAAAGAAGGAATGAAAAAAAAACAGGAGAAAGGAACAAGGTGCTATCAACAAAGATCAGAAGATCTGAAAGTTAACCAAATACAACAGCTAGAAACAGAGATGAGAAATGGCATATTAGAGGCAAAGGAAGATATTAATAGTGGTCAAGAGAGATACGTAATTACAAAGAGCAGCACAGAGTTAAAAAGATGGAAAAGGTAAAAGAGAGGTTAACAGACGGGGAAATAATTAAAAAGGTCCAAAACAAGGAAGTTTTAACAGGCAGCCCAAAAGGATAGAATACAGAATGGGGAACAGGCAATATTTGAAGAGCTAGCAAGTAAGAATTTGCAAGAGTTGATTAAAGATATGGACCTCACATTCAGGAAGCAATGTCCCAACAGGAGAAAACTAAATCTGCACCTAGACACATCGTAAGGATACGGAAGAATGTATCACAAACAGAAAATCTTTAAAAAGAAAAAAGAAAAAAAGACCATTGTCTCAGTCCATTTGTGCTGCTGTAATAAAATACCTGAGGTAGTAATTTAAAAGGACAGAAACTGGCCAGGTGTGGTGGCTCACGCCTGTAATCCCAACATTTTAGGAGGCTGAGGCAGGAGGATCACTTGAGGTCAGGAGTTCAAGACCAGCCTGAACAACATGATGAGACCCCCATCTCTACTAAAAATACAAAAATTAGCCAGGTGTGGTGGTGCGCACCTATAATCCCAGCTACTTGGGAGGCTGGGGCAGGATAATTGCCTGAACCCACAGGACGGAGGCTGCAGTGAGCTGAGATCGCGCCACTGCACTCCAGCCTGGTCGACAGAGCAAGACACCATCTCCAAAAAGAACAGAAATTATTTCCTCACAGTTCTGGAGCCTGGGAATATAAGATCAAGGCACCAGCAGGTTTAGTGTCTGCTGAAGGCCCAGTCTCTGCTTCCAAGATGACACCTAGAATGCTGTTTCCTCACAGGGAAGAAGGAATGGAACAAAAAGGGTTGAACTTGCTCCCTCAGGCCCTTTTTTAAAGGTGCTGATCCCTAATACTATCTCCTTAAAGGTCCTACCTCTTAATGCTGTTGCACTGGGGTTAAGTTTCAACACGAATTTTGGAGGAAGCAAAAACATCCCAAACACAAAAACAATCTATAATAACAACTGAACCACTTCTCAGTAGAAACTTTTAAGTAGGTGGCAAGTAGAATGGACTACAGGGGATAAGAGTGGGAGCAGGAAGACCAAATAGGAGGCTATTGCAGTAATCCAGGCAAAACATAGTTATGGCCTAGACCAGGATGGTGGCAGTACATGCGTTCCAAGAGCACGTGACCAAGACAGTTGAGAAATGGTCAGAATTCTGGCCGTATGAAGGTACGACCAAAAGATCTGCTCTTAGACTACATGTGAAGCATGAGGCAAAGAAAGGAATTAAGAAGCCGAGTGCAATGACTCATATCTATAATCCCAACACTTTGAGAAGCTGAGGTGGAGTTCAACACCAGCCTGGGCACAACACAGTAAGATCCCGTCTCTATAAAAAAAGGTAAAATAAAATAAAATTAGAAGGTACAGTGGCATACACCTGTAGTCCCAGCTACTTGGTAGGCTGAGGCAAGAAGACTGCTTGAGCCCAGGAGTTTAAGGTTCCAGTGAGCTATGACTGTGCCACTGTACTCCAGCCAGGGTGACAGAGCAAGACCCTATCTCTAAATAAATAAGCAGATAGACAGATAGATAGATAGGAATTAAGGTAGACTCTAAGGTGGCTGGGCTGAATTTGTAGAGGGACAGCATTACCATCAATTCAAATGGAGATGACCGCAGATGGAGCAGTCTGAGAAGGAAGATGAGGAGTCTCATTTGGGACATGTGTATGAGATGTATATTAGATGTGTAAGGGCCCACTTGAAATTCCTGGTAACGATTTAAAGTGAAACCAATCCACAAAGTTCTATCTTTTTCTCCAGTCTTGTTCAGCTGGCTGAACAGACAAAAGAATAGAGAAACCAGAGTTGGACTGAACCAGATCGAAGCACTGCAGAACAAAGCAAAAGAAGGACAGGAGAGCAGAGGATGTGTGTGAGGGACTTTAAATTCACTCAGTACAGAAGGAGGTGAAGAATAGTGAAAATATAATAGAAACTAATGAAGTGAAGGTCCCAAGGGGACTTGAAGGCTTGTTGGAGTAAGGGTACCAGGTACCAGAGGAAACTAAGCCTGAAATATAGAAGACAGAAATCAGAGAGGGACTTCAAGGAATTGAAATCATGGAGGGACTGTAGTTATTGATAATGTCAAAAACGAAGGTATAATCATAGGAATCCTGTGGGGGAGTAGGGAGAAGTAGAGAACAAGATCATTAGAAGAGAGAAATAATTGAGAGGTAAAGGTGTTGCAAGGGTCACCAGCATGTAAGCGCCATAAATTAACAGGAATAATGCTGGAAAGAGTGACATTAAGACAGAATCTGAAGTTGTTGAGAAGTTAGGGGCAGTGACTCAGGGTGTCAATAGACGGCAGCAACGATAGAGTATTAGGTGATGTCGTCCAATAAGATCACATTTAAAACTCAAGGACAAGAGTGAAGAAACAGTCTTAGACATAGAGAAAAACAGCCACCACTGGAGAGGGAAGAAATGACTCCAACAATGATCCTATGAGAAAGCTCAGGGCAAAAGAAAAACAACTGAAATTGGGCCTGGAGGAGACGCCAAATGCCAATTCTCTCCAAGCCTGATTCTTCTAATGGCTGCACTATAAGCCTAGAGCCACCAGATGGAGCCCAAGCTCAGCTCCTCAAAAACACCAACGCTTGAAGGTGTTGAAAAGACCAAGCCTTCCGCTTCCATTCAGATTCTGCCCACCCCGAATACTGCTCCCTGTCCATCATTCTGCTTCTCTGGGTACATCTTTCTCTGTCCTCTCATCTTTGCCTCTTTTGGTCCCCCTTCTCCTTTCCCCAGCCTACCTGCTTCCTCATTCTCAAAAACGGAGAGGGAAAAAACCTCCTATAGTTTATGTTTTTAAAAAGAAAGCTTTTCCCTTTTAAAAACTCTTGCATTTGGCCTTCTGCCCAGTGGTACAATTAAAATCTTGTCAATTTATACACAGGGTTGGTTTGGGAGGACTTAATTAAGTTTAGACCACACACCAATTTTAAATGAGTGTATGATACAAAGGGTCTGTGTTGCCATCGTAGTCACTGGAAGACAAATGATATATGATTCATCTATAAAGTGCTTTAAAACAGCATATCCTCATAAATATGCTTAAACCATTAAATTGTGTATTTTAAAGAGATAAACTTCATGATACATAAAGCATATCTCAATAAAGCTGTTAAAGAAAACCCAGCTTATCCTCAAACTGTAGCATTCTCTCAGCACATCTTATTTGTACTAGCTTATACTATAGTTTTCACAATCTCTTTTTCAAAAGAAGGAAACGTTAAACCTTAGTATAGCCCCATCTATAAATTATCATAATTCTGAATTAGGAGAGTCTGGGAATTATACCACCGTTTTATTTATTTGGCTTTTAGTGCCAATTTTATATGTTTTATCAAGACTCTGGATGATATGAATCAACTAGTACAGGCAATGAAAAAGCTAAACCCAGTAAATATGTAGCAAATACTTACTGGAAACATACAGAGAAAGCAGGTATTACACACCACTGCTTAAAACTCTCTAAAGGTCCTGGCTACTATTAGGATAAAGTCCAAATTCCCCATGATGGCACCCAAAGCCCTTCATGATGTGGCCCCGCCAGCCTCTTCATCTACATCCTCGCCCTCCCTCTTCCCTCTGGTCCCTCACTAGTTTGATTCCTTCTCATTTCTTCAGATCCCACTTTAGACAACGCATCCTTCTGGAAAATTCTGGAGTGCCTTCTTCAAACCCCAGGCCAGATCTGGGCCTCTCTTTTTTGCTTTCACAGTCTGCTACATGGTTCCCATCACAGAACCTATCACACTCTATTGCAGCTTTATTTACTCAATTCTTCTCTCCAACTTGTGTCACCACTATATTCTCAGTACCCAGCAGGGAGCCTGGCACACAGGGAATGCTGAAAATTCGATGAATTTGACTGATGAGTGAGCCTCCTAATTATCAAATAGCTTGTCGGCCCTTTGGCAATGACCATTAACAGAAAATAATAAGAATGTCCATGACCTAATCATGGACTACAAAGGAGAAAACAGATGGCAAGAGTGAACAGACAGCACAGAATCTCAGGCCCTGTGGTAATGCTCTGAATGATCTCATCCCTAGCCCTGTGCCACTTGCACAATGTCTCAACCACAATACTCTCCCCCTGACCTGCTGGGAAGCCCTTTCTTGCAGGTCTATGCCACACAAACAGGACATAGACATCAAAAAACCACAACACTCACAGGATGTCCAGCTCTAGTTATCGGACCAAGTGTTGGAGAAGTAGTAGAAAACATTTCTGGATCTTCCTCCACTCCTCAGAATGAGATTTCAGAGCCAGAAGGTAGCTAAAGATCATTTAGTCAACTGGTTTTCAAACTAGACTCAGCAAATCCCCTTGGGGTCATTTAGGGGAAAGACAACAGGGGAGATATTTTGAGCAGGCTGAACTCCAGGCTCCTTTCACTTACTCAACCAAAGCAACTGATTTTTAGCTTCTTACAATATTGGGCTTCTCCTATATGACTTTATTAAAGAATTCTACATAGCTTTTATTTAAAATAAAATCACTTACTTCATTCAAACCCCTTATTTTAGAAACAAGGAAACGGACTCAGAAGTAAATACTGTGCTTTTTCCAGCAGTTTAGCAAAAGTCAAGGACTTCAGTCTCCTGACTCTATGTTCAGGATTCTTCCCATTATGCAAAATCACCCCTTATAAACTCTTAAGCATTTTTACAAAATGAGGAGTTCTGAGCACTACTCTATAAACAAACTAACAATGACAAAAGAGTATAAAGGAACAAATAAGTACAACCACAAATAGGGCAGTACTATACTACAGGCAATACTAAGTACCTTATATACATGATTTCTGCAGGTATCAGGAATCTCAGATCATTTACTTTACATGTTCCTACGTTACTCCACGGAGGTTTTCCCTCACTGTCCACACAAAGACAATATGGTAATCCCTGGACATGTAAAATGCTTAGCAGAATACCTTGCACATAAGTCACAACAAACAGTAACCTACTATTATTATTCTATTCAGCTTTCACAATAACCTTATGGGGCAAGGACTCTCAAATTTTCCCAAAGTACGCAGCTAGCAAGGACAGTCAGAGTGAATCTAGGTCCAGTTCCAAAGTTTATATTCTTTTAAGAATACCATACTGTTTGGCCAAGTCACTGATTTTCTCTATGCTTTAGTTCCTCTGAAAAAATAAAAGAATATCAACTACCTTACAGCAACACTATGCAATAAAGTTAGCAAAAGCACTTTGAAAAGTCCTATGCATACCTAAAGTAAGTTTCATCAGGGAAAATCCTCCTAAAAATAGTGATTCACTAAGATCATCCCTTCTCCCCAGAGTAAACAAGGAACTAGACTGAAAATGGGGTTAGGAGGTCACTTATCTCTGACCTTTTGGCCCTAAGTAGCCAGGATAAGAAATGCTTTGCTACCTCCTGGATCATCCAAAAGCAAAGTAGACACCTCTCTTCCTACTGCCTCCCTTACTCTGTGTTAAGTATGTTTATCCAGGCAAAATTCATTTATTTAGCAGACATTTATAGAACACCTATGATGCACCCAGCATTTTGCCAAGATAAGTAGAAAATCTTACCCTTGCCTTTAAGGAATCATACAGATATAACCAATTATAAAACAATGATAAAGAAGCCTTCCCTGACCATCTTACATAAGATAGCACCCACCCTTTTGCATCCTGTCTTCTATCCTGCTTTTTTTTTTCCTTAGCATATTGTATCATCATACATATAACCGGAAGCTCAGAAGAAGTGATTAAATGTGCCTAAGGGTGGGGTCTGGGAAGGCAATTGTTTATATTAAACCTTGGGAAATCTTAAGAAGGTTTTTACAAAGGGAAGGACAGTCTCACTTTTCATGCCAACTTCCCCTACGTTAGTACCTGGCTCAGTTCTAATTCACGCTAGCAACATACAGTGCCAACTGTCTCTCATTCGGGGCTCTTTCTATCAAAGTTCCTGAACCCATTTCCAAGTGGCCCCATCCAGCATTTTGGAGGGTGGCTCTTCTTCCTGTCCTGGCAGATCAGGAAGGTCTGAAATAGAACATAATCAGGCCTGCCCTGCCCCTTCTCCCAACACAGCTGCCATGATTCACTTCCTGTTCCCAATAGTCATTTAAAGAGGGGTCGGCAAACTTTTTTTAAAAAGTTTGATAGTATACACATAAGTATGCAAACTTAGTTTGAGAGTAATATTTTAGGCTTTATAGGATCTAAGGTTTCTATTCCAGCTACTGAACTCTGACAATGTAGTGATGAAGCAACCACATATATACTGTACAGAAGTGAATGAACATAACTATGTTTCAATTAAACTTGATTTAAAAAAACAGGCAGTGGGCAGGGCATGGTAGCTCATGCCTGTAATCCCAGCACTTTGGGAAGATGAGGGGGGAGGATTGCTTGAGGCCAGGAGTTCAAGGCCAGTCTTAGCAATACTGCAAGACCCTGTCTCTACTTAAATAAACTATTAAAAATATAAAAAGCAAAAGACAGTGGGCCTGTCTGCCAGAATTTGCCTATCTCTGATCTAAAGGATAATAGGAGCTTTTATTCTATTTTATATTTTATTTTATATTTCATTTCATTTTTCATTTCATTTCATTTGATTTCATTTCATTTTTTTATTGAGACAGGGTCTACCAGGCTGTCATGCAGTGGAGCAATCACAGCTCACTGCAGCTTCCACCTTCTAGCCTCAAGCAATCCTCCCACCTTAAGTCTCCCAAGCAGCTGGGACTACAGACACATGCCACCATGCCTGGCTAATTTTTCTCATTTTTTTTTTTTTTTGTAGAGAAGGGGTCTCTATGCTGACCAGGCTGGTCCCAAACTCCTGGACTCAAGCCATCCTCCCACTTCGCCCTTCGAGCCTTCTAAAGTACTGGGATTACAGACGCGAGCCACTGCCCCTGGCCAAGAGCTATTTTCAAGCAGCTTCCTCCTGACCACTTGTAGTTACCTGTTTTAAAATCCTAGGCTGTCTAAGCCTCACCATCAATTCTTGCACATTTCTATCTAATTACAGGGCTTACATTATTTTTCCCAGAATCACAAATTCGTGTATTTTGGATATGCAAACTCAAGAGTTAGGGACCCAGCTAGCATACAGAGATCCTTCATGTTGGAAAGGATTTAGAGATCATCTAGTCCAACCTCCCACTCAATGCGGACGTTATCTAGCAAGTAGTTACTCAGCTTCCGTTCAAACACTTCTAATGACAAGAATGACAGTCACTTCCTCCCAAGACAACTCACTCCATCTTTGGACAGCTCTAAGGTAAGATACCCTACTTATTTTTCTTCTTGGCACATTTAACCACCTGATTACTTGTAAATTTATTTACATTGATTCTTCTTACCAGAAAGTAGGATGCATGAGGTCAGAAGTGTAGTTTTTTGTGTTTGTAATTTTTTTACTGCTGTATTCCCCGCCCCTTGAACAGTGCCTAGTACATAAAGAGTATAAAATAGTTGTTTATTGGGAAGGAGGGAGGGAGGAAGAGAGGAAGAGAGGAAGAGAGGGAGAGAGGGAGAGAGGGAGAGAGGGAGAGAGGGAGAGAGGGAGAGAGGGAGGGAGGGAGGGAGGGAGGGAGGGAAGGAGGGAGGGAGTGAACAAGCTAACAAAACAATGCTGTATTCGGGGAACTTAATTCAGCATGGCTGACACCAGAGACACAAGGGGAAGAGCAATTAACTGGTAAGGTCTCTGTGGTAGGTTTGAGGCCCCTGAAATGTCACAGTAAGTTCAGAGGCTGAGGGTGTACTGTTTGAGGAACATTCCCTTATCTCCTTTCCTTCCAAGCCCCCACAACCCACAGCCATTCCGATGGTAAACATCTTTTTTTCTTTTTCTTTTTTTTTTTTGAGACGGAATCTCGTTCCATCGTCCAGGTTGGAGTGAAGAGGCACGATCTCAGCTCACTGCAACCTTCGTTTGCTGGGTTCAAGGGATGCTCAAGAACTGCCTCAGCCTCCTGAGTAGCTGGGATTACAGGTGTGCACCACCACGCCCAGCTAATTTTTCTATTTTAAGTAGAGACAGGTTTCACTATGTTGCCAACACTGGTCTTGAACTCCTGACCTCAAGTGATCCACAAGCCTTGGCCTCCCAAAGTGCTGGGATTACAGGTGTGAGCCACCACGCCTGGCCCAATGGTAAACATCTTTTAATGCATCTGTTCTCTGAGGCCTTTTCAAACCATCCTTCCCCACAAGAGAAATGCACCATCCTAAATTCTGTAGATGCTTCTATCACTATATCCATGATACTTAAAATATCTGTCATCCTCTGCTGGGCTCTGAGAGCAGGGACTGTGTTATCTTCATTTTTCAGTCCTGGGCACTGAATACAGTGACAGGGGCAAGGTAGGAACCTTATAAATGTTTTGTAAATAAATTAATGTAATAGTTTTATTGTATTCTGTACTGGCCAAATTTACATAAAGGGAACTATTTTCAGATCTAGGCACTACATTCTAGGAAAGATGCTTAGCCTTAATGCCAGAGGCTGAAATGCAAGTGCCAAAGAGATCAGGCCAATGATTTAAATGAGTTAAAGGGCCTAGAAGGACTATGGCTAAGAGGGGCTATGCCCTACTTTTATATATAATCTCTTAAATGTAGCCAATGAATTCAGATTTCAAAAAAGAGGAAATAAAAAGAATACCACTGTACAGTCCCTCCAAAACATACATGCCTGCAAGTGGATATGGGAAGCAAATTTGCAACCTGTATTGGACAAACGGATTAAGTAAGAGAGTAACACAATCAGAACTGCAGTTTTTGAAAGACCATTCTAGCAGGATAAACTAGGGTGCTATTGTAATAGTCAAGGCAAGAGATGGGATAAGGGCCTGAACCAGGACAGTAGCAATGGGGTAAAATGGTGGGATGGATGAAAGATGAGCTGGTCTGCCCAGTTCTAATAATGAAGTCCAAGATTGCATGAACTAATCTGATAGCCACAGTACCAATTTGTAGGTTCATACTGGCTTTGTTTCCAAATAAACTGTTAAATCTCATTTTTAATAATTGAAATATGGGGCTTAATTCTTTTGCAGGCAATGTGATACAATGATTAAAGTTTACAAACTCTGAAGCCAGGCAGCCTAAGTTCAAACCCTGACTTTACTAGCTACTAGCTGTGTGACCTTGGATAAGTCATTTGAATTCTCTATGCTTCAACACCTATAAGGTTATGGTATGTGTAAATAAGTTAATGCAAGAATTGCTTAGACTAGTACCTGGTCCAGAGTAAGTGTCATGTAAGTTTCAGCTTAAATTATTATTTATTATTTTTGGATTTCAACTTCTTAGTTTCAATCCCTTGACTAAATATTCTCTACACTGTCTAGCCTGCAAACATTTGCTATTTAAGTCTCATAGGCATGTCTTTTCTGTATCTTCATCCAAATTGATGTTCAAAAACAAAATATAACCAAAAACAGCCCTGTAGAATGTCATTAAAAACACCTCCTATAGATTAACACTGATCTATTACAATTCCTGAGTGCAATTATTCAACAAGCTCCAAAGCCAGGTCAAATTTTTTTTTTTTTGTCTTGGGATCACGTGAGAAAACATTAAATACCTAATTTTAGCACTTAAGACACATTACCTTTGTAGCACATTCCAATCCTCCAGCGACCTAGGAATCTTTCCAAAAATGAAATGCTCTGATATATATCAAACTGCTATATGGTAATTATCTCTGGATAATGTGCTTTTTTTCTGTTTTTGCTTATGTCTATTCTCTAATATTTTTATACTGAACTTGTACCGATCGTTTAAATAAAATCATGGCAAGGCTTAAAGAAAAAAAAGAATTGTTATCAGCTAGCATGATTTATTCTTAGTGAACACAAGCTGGCTTCTAGGGGTCACTGTTCTCATTCTTTGATCAATCAATTTTAGAATTTTACCAGAGATCACTGTCAAGTTTCCAATGACATCCTCAAACCCCTGTGACCCAGACGTTAACTCCAAATAAATCAAACACCTCTCAAATGGGCACAGTGGCTCATGCCTATAATCCTAGCGCACTTTGGGAGGCTGAGGCAGGCAGACAGCTTGAGCCCAGGAGTTCAAGACCAGCCTCGGCAACATGGTGAAACCCTTTCTCTACAAAAAATACAAAATTTAGCTGGGAGTGGTGGCATGCACCTGTAGTCCCAGCTTCTCAGGAGGCTAAGGTGGGAGGATCAACTGAGCCTGGGAGGTCGAAGCTACAATGAGCTGAGATCACACCACTATACTCCAGCCTGTGTGACAGAGTGAGACCCTGTCTCAAAAAACAAAACCAAAAATTTAAATTAAAAAAAAATCAAACAGGTCTATGGGGAGAATTAGAATTTGAGAGCCTTCAAAATATGTCTAGAAGCCATTGCTTTCTGGTTAGCCACCACTACCACCCAGGTCCAACCTACCATCATCCCTGCCCTGGACTACTGATTACTGCAAAAGCTTCCTAACTTGTCTCCCTGCTCCCATCATTGTCCATCCTTCCCCACCCTCCACAGTCTGTTCTCCCACAACAACCAGAGTAGGCCTTTTAAAACATCAGTCAGATCAAGTCACTCCTCTACTCTAAGCTCTTTAGTGCACCTCACTTAGAATACAATGCACTCCAAAGGTGTCACATGGCTGTAAGGCCCTACATGATCTAGGTCCCATCACTCATCTGCTGCTCCTTCCCTACTACTCCAATCCAGCCACACGGCCTCCTTATGGGTCCTTATACATGACCAGTTACACTCATCCCTCAGAGATTTTATACCTGCTGTTCCCTCTGCCTAGGATGCTTTTCCCCCAGATATCTCCCTGGCTGGACTCCTCACTTCTTTTAGATCTTAGCTTAAAATATCACCTCATCAGAGGCCTTCCTTGATTGCTGTACATAAAGGAGCAATCCCTCAGCTCCCCACCACTATCACCTTACGCTGCTTTTTTGTCTTCTTAGCATGTACTATCTAGTGGATGTTATTTGTCTACTCACCTGTTTATTTATTTATATCTAATTATTCATTTTTATCTGTTTCTACCCATTAGAATATAATCCTTGAGAGCAAGGACTTTTTCTATTTTGTTTAATGCAGTATACTTAGTTCCGATAACTAAGGCGTGTAGTAAGTGGTCAATTTTTGTCATCAGAACATTAGCCCCAGTATATAGCAAAATATTTTATGTGTAATAGGTATGTGTAGGCTGGGTGCAATGGCTCACACTTATAATCCCAGCACTCTGGGAGGCCAAGGTGGGCAAATCACCTGAGGTCAGGAGTTCAAGACCAGCCTGGCCAACATGGTGAAACCCTGTCTCTACAAAAAATACAAAAATTAGCCCAGGCGTGGTGGCACACACTTGTAATCCCAGCTACTCGGGAGGCTGAGACAGGAGAATCGCTTGAGCCCAGGAGGCGGAGGTTTGCAGAGGCAGTAAGCCAAGATCGCACCAGTGCACTCCAGCCTCGGCAACAGAGCAAGACTCCGCCTTGCAAAAAATAAAAAAATACAGGGCAAGAGTTTGCCTTGAATTTTTCCACTCCTTCGAGAAGAGTTCCGTATTATCCCTAACTACACCTATTTCCTCAGAGGGGTTGACATGAGAGCAAGAGGCTTTGTTAAGATTCCTTTCCTATGCCCAGTCACTGCTATGACGAGAACCCATTTCCCACTCATTCTGAGCTACCCTATTGCTCTACTTTCCTAGGGAAGCTTTCCCTAACTATCATCCAGCTATCAGGAGCAACCAAGACCACCGGGTCTCTTGGCCACTGACCGTTCAAGTTCTCACTTCTATCTCTTCTATTTCATTAGTGCTCTCCTCTGCCTTAGCCAACACCAACCAATAAAATATTGGCACATAAAATCCATAAATGGCTAGGAAAAGAACCTAATTGTTGATCAAAAGGTTTTGTATTTTGCTTTGCTTTTCCAAGGTTAAATCAGTCACAGCCTCAACCAAAAAGTAACTTTCTTAAAAGGGAAACATTATAGTGTAATGAAAATAACGCACTAGGGTGGTGGCTCATGCCTGTAATCCCAGCACTTTGGGACACTAAGGCAGGAGGACTGCTTTAGCCCAGCAGTTTGAGACCAGCCTGGACAATACAGAGAGACCCAGTCTCTACAAAAAAATTAGCTGGGCATGGTGGTGCATACCTGTAGTCCCAGTTACTAGGGAGGCTGAGGTGGGAGGATCACCTGAGCCCAGGAAGTCAAGGCTGCAGTGAGCCATGATCATGCCACCGCCCTCCAGCCTGGGCAATGGGAGCGAAACCCAGTCTCAGAAAAAAAGGAAAGAAAATAATGCAGGTTTGAAACCTAGTTCTACTACTTGTGTGAACTTGGAAGAGTTATTTAACCTCTTTAAGCTTGTTTCCTTGTGGTGATGACAACAGTACTTACCTCACAGGGTTGGTAGGGAGATAACATGTCCAACAGGACTGCGCCCGACATAGAGTAAATATTCAGTAAATGGTAGCTACTTCTTAAGGGTGGCCTAATTCTTACGGTTGCTGACTTCATGCAAGGATTTTTCACCCTCATCAGGTTGGTTGGTTAAGTACTCAGCATAGTATTTGGTTCATAATAGGCCATCACAAATACTGACTTTCCTCCCCACTTCCAGTAGTGGCAAAATTATAGTGGCTTCAGAAACCACCCAATTCCATTGGTACACCCAGGTTTCACTGTACAACATACTTACCATGTAGGTAATTCAAGCTTTCCGTCAATACTTCCGGCGGCTCTCCCTATGCTTGCTGTTTTGGAAATAGTCACTCACTCTCTTTCAAAGGCAGTTGTCTCTTGACCTGGATAGAATATAAACAGAATGGAAGAGATAGGTAATGCATGAATCATACCAAGACTGAGGTGACCCAGAGGGCTGTCCCAAAGACTTTCACATACAATTCACTGTCACCAAGGGGCCAAGGTAAGATCTGCATCTAGATCCTGACACTAAAGGAACCTGGCTAAGCTGGCTATGTCTCTCTCAGGAAAGTCAAGAAAGAATTTGGCTGTAGGAGACTTCCCCTTTCCTATAAGATGATATGGTCCTAGGGTAGAACCCACTGTCTTTGCTTAAATTAAAACACCCGAACATTCCTCAACAGTCTAAAAATGTACATGACATCTTACAGCTAGGAAGCATCTCAGAAATCAGCTACAGGTTGAGCATCCCTGATCTGAAAACCCCAAATTCAAAATGCTCCAAAATCTGAAATGTTTTGAGTGCCCACATGACTCCACAAGTGGAAAATTCCATACCTGATCTCATCTGATAGGTTGCAGTCAAAATACAGGCACACAATACTCAGGTTTATTCAATGTTCCCTGGGGAAAAATAAAATTACCTTCAGGCTATATGTATAAGGTGTATAGGAAACATAAACGAATTTCATGTTTAGACTTGGGTCTTATCCCAAGACATGTCACTATATACATGCAAATTTTTTTTTAAAAATCTGAAATCTAAAACACTTCTGGTCCCAGGGATTTCAGATAAGGGGATACTCAACCTTCAGTTAAATGTCCTTGTTTTACAGAAGGAAACTAAAACTTAGAAAGGGTGAGTCACACAATTATTTAGCAGAAAAGCAAGGATTCTACTAAAAATAAGATGTTCTAGAAGATAGGAAAAAAACATCTGCGGAGTATTTACCAACCCTGAGCACTATGCTTTATGTTTTATATAAGACAATAAGAAGATAATGTTACCTCTACCTTACAGATAAAGAATTTAAGTTTCAAGAAGTGACTTGTCCAAGGTCTTACAGCTTGTTATTAAATGACAGAGTTTAAACTCAAGTCTGTCTGACTTTGAAAGTCCCTTCACCATGCTGGCTCTCATTTTGTTGCCCTCTAGACTCGGTCCTCAAAAGAGCCCTCAACCACCCAATATCAATTAGAACTAAAAATAGAGCTTTTCTTTCTGCAAACTTACCCTCCAGTTTTGAAACAAGCAGCCTTCTATAGGAGAGTTGAAAAGCCTACCATCCCATTGAATCTTACCCCTAAAATTAGAGAAGAGCTACTACAGATGGAAGATCTGGGTCAAACTTCTTGTGTTATCTTACTCTTGAGGAAAATGGAAAGGTAGCTTCTAAGCTAGTGGTAAACCTAAAGCTTTTGTACATGATCTTACACTCAAACTATCCTCCCTTCTTTCATCACAACTGCCTCCCTTACACATCCCTGCAAGCCATCTTGTGACTGCCTTCCAAGACTATTGGTCCCTTTAATCCAACTTCCACACCTCCACCAAAACATGCACACATGCACACATACATGCACCTGCGCGCATGCATGAACACGCACACATACACACACACACACATCCATCCCTGCCTCTATCTTCCCAGAGAGCAAGGCGGCTAGAATTACAATGGACAAATAATAAGAGTTTTTTTAAAACAGCTTAAAAGATGAGGGGAACAGTAGTAACTCAAGCCTCAAGCGAATAAAATTTGAAAAGAATTTTTTTTTGTAGTGATAGGGTCACACTATGTCACCCACACTGGTCTGAAACTCATGACCTCAAGCAATCTTCCCACCTTGGCCTCCCAAAGAGAAGAGTTACTGATAATATCAGCCAGGCACCGTGACTCACGCCTGTAATCCCAGCACTTTGGGCGGCCAAGGCGGGCAGATCACCTGAGGTCAGGAGTTCAAGACAACCCTGGCCAATATGGTGAAACCCCATCTCTACTAAAAATACAAAAATTAGCTGGGCATGGTGACATGTGCCTATAATCCCAGCTACTCAGTAGGCTGAGGCAAGAGAACCTCTTCAAACCAAGAGGCGGAGTTTGTGGTGAGCCCAGATCGCGCCACTGCACTCCAGCCTGGGCGACACAGGGAGACGCTGTCTCAAAAAAAAAAAAAAAAAAAAAAGTTACTGATAATAAAAACAGCTAGAAAATAAGTATAAAAAAGGATCTAGGCCAGGCACAGTGGCTCATGCCTATAATCCCAGCACTTTGGGAGGCCAAGGCAGGAGGATTGCTTGAACCCAGGAGTTCAAGAACAGCCTGGACAACAAAGCAAGGCCCCCATCTCTACAAAAAAAATTTTTTTTTTAATTAGCTGGGCATGGTGATGCACACCTATAGTCCTAGCTACTTGGGAGACTGAGACGGGAGGACCACCTGGAGCCCAGAAGTTTGAGGCTGCTGTGAGCCACAGTTGTCCTACTGCACTCCAGCTTAGATGACAGAGTGACGCTCTATCTTTAAAAATAATTTTAAAAACGATCTATACCAAGGCGGCACCCAAGAGATAGCTTAGGTGGATGTGGGGGAATCTTTAGCTCTCCACCCTCTGCTTTTAAAAAATAATCAATGGAAGTTAAAGTAAGTGTGATTGGTATTCAAATAGTTTTAGGACAGTTCCACAGACTTTCCGTCCTACCCCATCACCACCTGTCTCTTTCCCCCTCCCCACCCACCTTACACACACAACACCCACACACAAACACCGCCCCCCCACACACACACTCATCTTCTTCTGCATAGCCTAAAACCTCTCCTACATAAAAACTCTGAACTCTAAGAAATGGTCACATAAATCTGGTCTATCTCCCCTAAGGTCTCTGCAGCCCTAACAGTGATAGCGCCCCTGCTAAAATCTACTGTCCCAGCACCTACCACCTACTGCCAAATTTGCTGACATGTTACTAAGGCCCAGGGGCTTTTCTCTTCAAAACAAGACAGAATGCACTGCCAAAAGGAAAGAGGAACTCCAGCTAATCCTGATTTGTTTTCAACTGTCTACGTTCTCTCATATTTCTAAGGGGTAGAAGTAAGCAGTAACTGATTTCTTTCTTCTGAATGCCTTTTACTTCTTGCTTCCTCAGCGTAGTTGCCCTCTGTCCCCAAAACAAGAGGATGACTGTAAACATTCTCAAATTCCTTAGTGATGCCGCTTCAGAGAGCTTTCCACCATGACAGATCCATCCTCATCACTTCCCTCAAGCATCTCTTCTGGCACTTATTGTTTCTGTTACTGTTGGTGGTGATAGTGGTGGTAGTATGTGTGTACGTGTCTGTCTGCCTAGAAGAAGAGACTGAAGGATCCTTACAGATCACAGAGTCCAACCACCTCATTTCCCAGAGGAGCAAGTGGGTCCCAGAGAGGAAAGGAGACTTGCCCAAGCTTACAAAACAAGCTCAAGTGAACATTTTTGTCCCCCAAACACTTTGATAATAGATAAAAATGTCAGTACGAAATTCTGCTTTCAGCATGACCCTCCCACAGACAACAACTATACTCTGGATAAAACACAAAAACTATGTGAAGTGAACAAGGGCTGGCAGATTTTGAAAGTAAGTTGAAAGTTGGAAGAAAGGGCTGACATGGAAAGAACTCCTCATTTTTGGATCTCTAGCCTGAGGCTGGTCTAGCTGAAGTTCCAATCAAAAAACAAACCCTAGGCTTTCTGTCCTGAAGAAATAGCCCAGAGCAGCCACAGATCATGGAAGTAAGAAAAAAAAGAGCTAGAAAAGGAGAGTCTCAGGTTCTGTGTGTAAATTCTACCCAGTCTCTGGCTGAACCCTGAGCCATGCAAGCATAGGGCAGAATCCAAAGACCTCAGTTAAAGAGAAAAGAACTGAACTGAAATTTGAACTGCGACCCACTGCAGGTGTGACAGAGACAGAGTTTGCAGTTTTGAGTCTGAGTTATTGTCTACTAAATTAAAAACATCAACAGAAACCAAAGTCTCCACAATACAACATTCACAGTGTGAAGAATACAATTCCAAATTACATAAAGAACTAGAAAAAGCATCTGGACACGGTGGCTCATGCCTGTAATCCTGGCACTTTGGGAGGCCAAGACAGGAGGATCATCTGAGCCCAAAGTGTTTTTGAGACCAGCCTGGGCAACACAGTGAGACACTGTCTCTACAAAAAATGAAAATAAATTTAAAAAAATTAGCCAGGTGTGGTGATACATGCCTGTGGTCCCAGCTACCTGAGAGGCTGAGGCAGGAGGATCACTTCAGCCCAGTAGTCAAGGCTGCAGTGAGCCATGTCCACACCACTGCACTCCAGCCTGGGCGACTGAGTGAGACCCTGTCTCAAAACAAAACAAAACAAAAACAAACAAACAAACAAAAAACACCTAGAAAAATTAAACCCATTTGCAATTTGCAAAGGAAAAGACAATCAGCAGAGGGCAACTCCAAGACAACCCAGATGCTGAAATTCTCAGACAAAGATATTAACAGAGCTATTATAACTAAGATCAATGAAGTAAAAGAAAATATGCTCAAGGCCGGACACGGTGGCTCATGCCTGTAATCTCAGCACTTTGGGTGGCCGAGGCAGGCGGATCACGAGATCAGGAGATCGGGACCATTCTGACCAACATGGTGAAACCCCGTCTCTACTAAAAATACAAAAATTAGCCGGGTGTTGTGGCGCGCGCCTGTAGTCCCAGCTACTTGAGAGGCTGAGGCAGGAGAATCGCTTGAATCCGGGAGGCAGAGCTTGCAGTGAGCCGAGATTCAGCTACTGCACTCCAGCCTGGCGACAGAACAAGACTCCGTCTCAAAAAAAGAAAAAAAAAAAAGAAAATATGCTCAAAATGAAGGAGAAAACAGTAAATCTCAGAAGAGAAACTGAAAAAAAAATTTAAGTGGAAATTTTTGAACAGAAATACAGTATCTGAATTTTTTTAATTCACTGAATGGGCTTAAGGACAAAATGGAGATGACAGAGGAAAGAGTCAGTGAAATGTGGAAGCAGAACAATAGAAATGATTCAAACTGAAACAACTCTGGGTCATTCTCAGTCTCTAGAAAAACCACCCTCAGACCCTTTACTAAAGTATACACAGGGATAATTTTCTGTTATCAGAAAAATTGGTATCAGAGAGAAACAGAATAACTTGGGATCACAGAGTTTTCTAGTGGTCCTAAATTATATAGGAAGCAAGGGGAAAATAATTTTATTTTTCCTCCTATAATTACTGAAGTAGCATTCAGGATTGTTCAGGAAAAAAGCCAGGAAGGATTTTAATAATTTTTCTGCCCTGTGCAGTCTCTTCACCAAAAAGCCAACACGGTAAACAGGCCGATGGCAGGATGGGGTGGGGACCAATCAGGGGGTACGGGGCTAAGGAAGTGCCAGCAGCTTGCTATGTATGAACCAACCTAGGTGGTTTTAAAAGCAGCTTCCCTGAATGCCATCACTGACTGAGTCGCTTCTCACATTCAAGTCACTTCATGTTGGAGTTCAGAACACTCTAGATAAAAGTGGAAGAAAAAAACATAAGCTGCAGAAGACATGTCAATTTCTTTAAGGCCTGCCTTTTGCTCACTTCCCTCCTCCCAACCCCACTTGCCAACAAGAAGGAAAGAGAATCTAGAGCCAGTGATCTTTTCTGACTAAAGCGGGAAACTGAGAGTAAGACAACACACCCTCTAAGTGTAGAAAAACTTGGATGGGGAGTGAGAAACCCGGGTGGCGGCCTCTAGTTCTACCACAGACATTGTTGGACCTCAGATGTGTCTTTTACACTTTCTGGGTCTCAGCTTCATCAGTCAAACAAAAAGGCCAGACTAAATGATATTTAACAATGATATACTATTGTCCTTTCCAATAACACTATGAATGACATCCTTAACCATGCTATCTCCATTTGCCCTTGTAGAAACTATAAACAGGTCCGAAAAGATCTAAGTAGAGGCATATCATTTGATTAATTGGAGTACCTCATGTTATATAAATTATTCAAACTTTTAAAATAATTTTCTATAAGTCTTGCCATTAATACTTAAATTGCATCAATAATAGATATTTCAGTACCTATCTATGATAGAGGACTGCTGTAAAATAATGTCTTTCATCTGAAAGTGCTTCTAATTCTCCCAGAATAACTTTTTAAATCTACGTAACCTTTAGGATGAGAAGGCAAATACTCTTATCTCATATGACAGATGAGTAAACAAAGGGACTTCTGAGACCTTTTTAGGAAGCTAGTAACAGACAAACAAAACTAGAATCCAGCAATCCCATCTTTATGTGTCAGGTTATTTTTCACCTTGCCAAAGAAACCTTACCAAAGAAGAGTATAAACAAGATCAGAATTAGAAAGAACTTAAGAACTTTTGTGTACTTTGGGAGTGCTTATTAATAAATAATTGATAAAAGTAGGTTGAGATTAATGTATCTATTTGAAAGCTGGCACTCAAAGAACCGGCTCTGCTACTTCCTCTTTTTTTTTGGAGACAAAGTCTCGCTCTGTTGCCCAGGCTGGAGTGCAGTGGCACTATCTCGGCTCACTGCAACCTCCGCCTCCCGGGTTCAAGCGATTCTCCTGTCTCAGCCTCCCGAGTAGCTGGGATTACCGGTGCATGCCACCACGCCCAGCTAATTTTTGTATTTTTAGTAGAGATGGGGTTTCACCATGTTGGCCAGGCTGGTTCTCAAACTCCTGACCTCAAGTAATCCACCCACCTCAGCCTCCCAAAGTGCTGGGATTACAGGCGTGAACCACCACACCCGGCCCTGCTGTTTCCTTTTCTAACCAGTGGTCTATAATTGAGACTAGGCTTCCTTGCCCATGTTTGTGAAGTTTAGCAACAGAATCACATCTAAAATTGTTATTCACCTACGGAGAGAAAGTTGGCCAAGGCCAAGCACAGTGCCTAAAGCCTGTAATTCCAACATTTTGGGAAGCTGAGGCAGGAGGATCACTTGAGCCCAGGAGTTTGAGACCAGTCTGGGCAACATAGCAAGACCCCATCTCTCCAAAAATAAAACCAGGCCAGGTGCAGTGACTCACGCCTACAATCCTAGCACTTTGGAAGGTTGAGATGGGAGGATCACTTGAGCTCAGGAGATCGAGACCAGCCTGGGCAACATAGTGAGACCTTGTCTCTTAAAAAAATTTAAAAATTAGCCAGGTGTGGTGGCGTATGCCTGTAGTCCTAGCTACTCGGGCGGCTGAAGTGGGAGGATCGCTTGATCTAGGAGACTGAGGCTGCAGTGAGTGGAGCCACTACACTCCAGCCTGGACAGAGTGAGTGGAGCCACTACACTCCAGCCTGGACAGAGTGAGACACTGTTTCATTGGCCAGGCATGGTGGTATATGCCTGTAGTCCTAGCTACTCAGTAAGCTGAGACGGGAGAATTGCTTGAGCCCAGGTGTTCAAGGTTACAGTAAACTATGGTTTCATCACTGCTGGGTGACAGAGCAAGACCCTGCCTCCAGATAAATAAATGAATGAAAGAAAGTTGGCCAAATCAGAAGGTGTAAAAAAGTAAAAGACCACTGGACTGTTAAAAAAAAAAAAAAGAGGCAGAGAGAAGAAAAAAGAGAAAAGAAAAGGAAAAGAAAAGAAAGAAAAGTTTGCCTGTGTGAAAGTGATAAGGAAAATGTAGAGTTGAGGATCAGTTTTGTTGTTATTTTTGTTTAATGAGGGTACTATCCTAGCACTGTCTGTCACATGTACGAGCTGCAAGTCTTAGGAGGTGCAAGTCACCCAAAGGTTTCAAATCTTTTTACCTTCACACTCAACTCAGAGAATGTGACTTCCCTTGTACTGACTGTTAAGTGCCCAGAGCATCAATCTAGAAGTTTTTTGTTTTACATGCATCTGATCTCCCTTAGGAGAAGTGTATCTCATCTCTTAAAACGGAAGATTAAAATGCCCTTCTATATACTTGGTGGTATCAGAAGAAGAATACTAAGCTGTACCTATTAGAGAGCCTGAGTGAAAAAGGTTTTCTGCTGCTATTTTAATTTGAAGGCATATTTTACAGGGTCACTATTATTTCTACCCCCTGTAACAAGTTTATTTCCATTTTATTGCTTCTAGGGAATTTCCCTTTGTCTCTATTCCACACTCTCTCTCCATCCTGCCTGCTGCCCTGGCAACATGCTATAAGGGAAAACCACACGTGGGATTGAAAGTCAGATTATCTGGGTTCTATTCTAATTCAGTCACATATTACTTTAAGTGATTAAACTTCACAACCTCAGTTTCCACAACTGTATATAGAGATTACATCTAAACTTCATGGGACTGTTGTAAGGATTATATAAAAATATACATTAAATGCCTAAGCACATAATGCCTGAATGAAAATATACCCTACACATATTAATTTGATTTTCTTTTCATCACTGTACACATTCTTAAGTTTTTTTTTTTCCTCTCTCTCTCTCTCTCTCTCTCTCTCTCTCTCTCTCTCTCTCTCTCGGCACATCAGGAAGCCCTGGGGGGGGCGGGGGGGGAACACCTTGAGAAAGTAACTTGCCCAGTTACAGCAGAAATAATTTTAAATAAGTACTAAGAGAGGTGGATGGGTGGGGCCAGAGGTATAATAAGGCAGCATCCAAAAGGGCAAGGAAGATGCCCAAGTCAGAATAATCAGGCTCCATGCCAGTTCTGCCTCCCACCCCTAAGCCCTAAGTTCCTTCTTGTAGCTATAACTATGTCTATCTCCTTCTTTTACTAAGTCACACTTGCCAACACGTCTCATGTCAATGTCTACATTATTAAAAACAAACAGGAGGCTGGGGACAGTGGCTCACGGCTCTAATCCCAGAGCTTTGGGAGGCCGAGGCGGGCAGATCACGAAGTCAGGAGTTCGAGACCAACCTGGCAAACATGGTGAAACCCTGTCTCTACTAAAAATACAAAAAGTAGCCAGGCGTGGTGGCGTACGCCTGTAGTCCCAGCTAATTAGGAGGCTGAGGCAGGAGACTTGCTTGAACCCGGGAGGTGAAGGCTGCAATGAGCTGAGATTGCGCCACTGCACTCCACCCTGGGCGACAGAGCGAGACTCCATCTCAAAAAATAATAATAATAAATAAAAACAAACAGTCATGGTGGCTTGCACCTGTAATCCCAGCACTGTGGGAGGCCAAAGTGGGTGGATCACTTGAGGTCAGGAGTTCGAGACCAGCCTGATCAACATGGTGCAACCCCATCTCTAAACACAAAAATTAGCTAGGCATGGTGGCGCACATCTGTAGTCCCAGCTACTCAGGAGGCTGAGGCAACCAGAATTGCTTGAACCCAGGAGGCAGAGGTTTCAGTGAACTGAGATCACGCCACTGCACTTCAGCCTGGGCAAGAGAGCAAGACTCCATCTCAAAAAAAAATTAAAATTAAAATTAAAACTCACTCACATTCACACACCAGGTAGTACAATGGGCAGTAGAATCCTGAGTTCTACTCTTGTCTCTCCAACTTACTAGAATAGTTTCCTCATTTGTAACACAGAAATGACAATGTGTCTTGACTACAAGATTATAAGGACCAAACAGAAGAATGTATGTGAAAGTACTTTGTACACAATAAAACATGGTTATTGTCATAGGTACAGTGGGTCTACCTTTGGCCAGTTTAGGTGTTAAGTTTTACTTTAAAAAGGCCTCAGTTCTACAATACTCTATTTCTGTGATCCAAGGCTGCCTATTTCAAGTCCTCTTCTTCCTGGCAGCTGAAAATTTTATATTGTCATCCTAATTTCACTTGATTCCCTGATTTTTGCAAGGTTCCTCAAATTTCTCTAACCAAATGGGCTCCATGTCTCCAAAATGGTAACTAAAGACCACTAGAACTGATCACCTCTAACTGTCCTTTTGGTTCTAATATTCTAAGATTCTTGGGCCTATGTTCCCAATGCACTTTGTCTGTATCTCTACTTGAGCAATTTTCTTAGTCTACTTTGCATTACAGGTTTATCTGACACCATCTCCTAAAGAAAAAGCCACAGGTAGGTTGTCCTATGTTGTTTTATATTCCCCGTAGCAATTAACGTGGAGCTTCACACACAAGTTACTAAAAAGTATTAGTTGAATTGACTTGATGCTAATTTCTCCTTTTTTTATACTTACTATCCCTACTACACCATAATTATAGACCACCTTATTCTTTTGTACTGCCATTGGCCTGGTACAGTGTGAAATAAACAGTCAACATTTTTTTAAGGACCTGATGTGACTAGCTCTTTTTTTTGTTTTTTTGTTTGTTTTTTTGTGGTTTTTTTTGTTTGTTTTTTTGTTTTTTTGTTTTTGTTTTTTGTTTTTTTTGTTTTTTTTGAGACAGGGTATCACTCTGTTGCCCAGGCTACAGTGAAGTGGCACAATCACAGCTCACTATAACCTCGAACTCCTGGGCTCGAGCAATCCTCCTGCCTCGGCCTCCTGATTAGCTAGGACATAACTGAAAGTGAAAGCAAGTATGACAACTCAGATCTTAGTTTTAGCTTTAAAAATAACAAGCTATGGGTGTGACCTTAGGCAAACTGCTTCATTTCTCCAGGCCTCATTAAGATATCTCTTACAACTTTTAAACAAAGTCTGGAGAGGATGTTGAGAGGAATCAAGTAAGAATAAGCCCTTCTGAAAAACCCTAGGTTTATCTCTAGTATAGCACTTATCATTCTGTATTATAATTGTCTACTTGTTACTCTCCTGTACCAAACCCTGAGCTCCTGAAAGGCCAGAATTATGTATTTCATCTCTGAATCCAAGCATGTGCATAGAACGTGGCACACAGTAACAGTTCAGTAAATGTTCAACGGCCAAACTACTGAAAATTACAAGTGCCTATACTTACGAAGACTCTTATGTATAAATGGACTTATATAAACTTATAAGAAAGAATAATTCATCTCCCACATATACAACCCTTTCAGATAACATTAAATAAAAGTATTTTTCTTATTATCACCAGCTCAAGTCCAGGTTTTGTTTTTTGTTGGTAGTTTTTTTTTTTTTTTTTAAAGACAGAGTCGTGCTCTGTCACCAAAGCTGGAGTGCGGTGGTGCAATCATGGCTCCCTGCAGTCTCAACCCCCTGGACTCAAGCAAATCCTCCCCGCTCAGCTCCCAGAGTAGCTGGGACTACAGGGATGTGTCACCACAACAAGCTAAGTTTTGTATGTTTTGTAGAGATGGGGTTTCACCATGTTGCCCAGGCTGGTCTCAAACTCCAGAGCTCGAGCAATTCACCCACCTCAGCCTCCCAAAATGCTGGAATTATAGACATGAGACACGGCACCAGCCTAGGAAGTCCAATTATTGAATGCCCAGAATCATCTGAAATTCAGGATCCCTAGAAGATATCCTGACAAGGGCCTCAGAAGTGCATGCCTCCTACGCTCTAAATAATATACCTCCTAATAAATAAACAAACATATATATATATATATATATATATATATATATGGAGACAGGTCTCACTCTGTCACCCAGGCAGGAGTGCAATGGTGCAATCATGGCTTAATGCAGCCTTAAGCTCCTGGGCTCAAGAGACCCTCCCACCTCAGCCTCCCAAGTATCTGTGCACCAAAATGCCCAGCTAATTTTTTTATTTTTATTTTTTTGTAGAGACAGGGTCTTGCTATGTTGCCCAGGCTGGTCTTGAACTCCTGGCCTCAAACGATCCTCTTCTCTCGACCTCCCAAAGTGCTAGGACTACAGGCATGAGCCACTACGCCTGACAATAATACCTAATGCTTATACATTATTTCATAGTTCAAAGCACTTTCACATCCATACTCTCAATCCTTAATAATGACCCCACAAGGAGGTATTATCAAATTCATTTTATATGTTGAAGAAATTGAGGCTCATATTTTAAATACTTTGCTAACCTAAGGCAAGCTGATATCAACTAAAGGAGGGCTTTCATATTTAGCCTCTCTTGCTTCAGTGCCCAAAAGAGGCAGAAACAAGAACACCACCATCTCCACTCCCCTGGCCTCTACAAACGAGGTGGATCAGACCACTATCTGCTATTGCTTTACTGAGCTGACTACCTCTTAAGTTTTTCTCGTCTCCATAAAAATCAGTTACCCAGAGTATTTTATTATGTCTTAAGCAAAAAATAAGACCAGCCCAGGGAGAAAAATCCCCAAGATTACAAACAACCACATTTATAAGCTGCTGGCTTATATCTTTATATACAAAGCTAAAAAAATAAGGGCAAAACCTGCTCCAACGGGAGCTGTAAACCCTACTGACCAAACAGCCCCTCGGCACTTAGGTAGGTAGTTACATACAGCTAATTTAGTCTGTAATAGTTTTTGTACTTCTTCAATAATTTGTACTGCCTATTGTTTTCTCCATACCATTCTAAATGCCTCAAGAGCAGAGGTCACATCTTCTGTTAATTTACATCTGTTCCTGTACAATGACCATATAGTACCCAAACCAAAATTGGTTTTTCTGGCCTAGAAATTTATATAAAGTCTTATCCAAATTTAAAAATTAAAATAAATAGGCTAGGCACAGTGGTTCATGCCTGTAATCCCAGCACTTGGGAGACCAAGACAGAAGGATCACTTGAGGCCAGGAGTTCAAGACTAGCCTGGGCAACATAGTAAGACCTTGTCTCTATAAAAAATAAAACAAAATTAGTCAGGCATGGTGGCACACACCTGTGGTCCCAGCTACTTGGGAGGCTGAAGTGGGAGGATAGCTTAAGCCCCAGAGGTCAAGGCTGCAGTGAGCCGAGATCAAGTCACTGCACTCCAGATGACAGAGCAAGACCCTGCTTCAAACATTAAAAAATAGTCTGGGCATGGTGGCTCACGCCTGTAATCTCAGCACTTTGGGAGGCTGAGGCAGGTGGATCACCTGAGGTCAGGAGTTCGAGACCAGCCTGGCCAACATGGCGAAACCCCCCCCTTTACTAAAAATACAAAAATTAACTGGGTGTGGTGGCGCACGCCTGTAATCTCAGTTACTCAGGAGGCTGAGGCAGGAGAATTGCTTGAACCCAGGAGGCAGAGGTTGCAGTGAGCTGAGATCATACCACTGCACTCCAGCCTGGGTGACAGAGCAAGAGTCTGTCTTAAAAATAAATTAATTAATTTTAAAAAGACTTTAAGTAATTGACATTCTTCAACTGAGTAACATTTATAAAATCGACAGTTTCTAATAAAGAAACACCAAAAGACACTTAACACCTACAATGGTGCCAGGCATACATTTGAGTGGGCACTCAATAAAGTTGTGCTGAATGAATGATAACTGAGAGCTTAAAATCCATTAAAAACCACTTAAGGCAGAATAAAATATCCAGGACAAGAGCCAAAAGAAATGACTAGAGACTGTCAAGTTAATTGGAAAAATAAGATTCTAAGGTAGTTCCACTCAAAGTCATACTTAGGGTACCACAAGTGAACACTCTGGATTCAAGCACCACATTATATGTACAGCCAGAGTGAATGCATTAGGGCAGTGACTTAGCACGAGGGTTCTCTCTGCTCAGACCAGCAGCATGCAACCAGCAGCAGCTTGCCCCTTCCCCCAGTTAGTCCCCATTACCAACGCCCTGAAGCCTAGTCACAGAACTACAGCAGTTAAGCCAGGCAGTACTAAAAGTTAGAAGGAAATGAGCATGCCACCTGACACTTTTCTGGCACAGGCTAAGCCGATTAGTTTAGGTTACAAACACAACTACAAGATTCCAGGACACTGAAGAAACTACTCTTTTTCTGCAAACTAAAAATAACCTATTAAAACGGGAGTGTTCCTCAAGTATTTCTGCCCTGCCAGCAACCCAAAGTTCCATTTCCTTAAATCCTTCTAGTCTAGTCTTATTGGATCCAAGTCTCCACACCTCCCCCATCTTCCCAACTCTTCATCCTAATGCTATGAACACAGTAAAAGACCTAAACTCCTTTCCTAACTCATGCTTTTAACATTTCTTTTCTAATAGGCAATCGTGCAGAACTTCTATGGCTCCTGCCTTGTGTAGAACCACAACTGGAAGACATGCTGAGCTGCAGCAAAGAATAATGAAAAACAAAGAAAAACTGAAGGACAAGATGCAGCATGCTCGGGAAGTCAGCTAAATGCTTTTCATTCAGGCAGGAATAGAAGGAGCCTCACCTACCTAGAAGAATACAGCATAAGGACAAATGGTGTCTAGTATAGAGCTAGACTATATTTATCACTTTAGAACAAAGCCATCAAGCGTGTTCTAGAGACAGACTCATGTCCAAATAGCTTTAGTATCCTATAAGAATCATTAGGCTGGCCGGGCGCGGTGGCTCACCCCTGTAATCCCAGCACTTTGGGAGGCCGAGGTGGGGAGATCCCGAGGTCAGGAGTTCGAGACCAGCCTGACCAACACAGTGAAACCCCGTCTCTACTAAAAATACAAAAATTAACCAGGCGTGGTGGTGCATGCCTGTAGTCCCAGCTACTCGGGAGGCTGAGGCAGGAGAATCACTTGAACCCGGGAGGCGGAGGTTGCAGTGGGCCAAGATCACACCACTGCACTCCAGCCTGGGCAACAGAGTGAGACTTTGTCTCCCAAGAAAAAAAAAGCATCATTAGGCTATCTCAAGGTTGAAGTGACATTTTTCAGGGTTAAACAAACTCCCATCATTTAAGCCAAATAAATCAAGATTGAATTGCAGATTTTCTGGTCATACAGAGCTGAGAGAAGGACTCAAATCCTACTACTAGGAAGTGGAAATTCCAAGGAAGCTAGAAAACCCTGTCCTCAGTAGCTCTCCCTGCTCCCAGGCCCTGAGGTAAGCCAGCATTTCCTTTCCAAGGTCAAAAATTAACCATAGACTTTGAACATCCCTGTGCTTTGCAACAGCACCAGGAAAATGCCACAATGCTAAGCCACCCTATATAGACCTAAGACATTTGCTATTCTTGATTATTCCCAAGAGTAGTCACTTGGGATACTCATTAACGTACTTTCTAAAGATCCAACTTTCAAAGTAGTCTTCTCATTCTTATTTTTAACCTTTCACCATCTCTCTTTAAAAAAACAAAAACATTCAGATGTCTTGGAGCACTGAAGAAAAAGAAAACAAAAATTGGCTTATCTATATAATCTACACTCTCAGAAAAATTCCTCCTGAAAAAAAAAAAATTTGCCCTAAGACCACCCAAGGTACACCATGGTAAAGTTTCAATGCACAATCATGCTGTCAGCAAGAGCAAATGGAAAGCTGCAGCCCTTCATCAAACAGCATTAGAACCTTCCAAGATTCGTGAAATCAAAGAATATCAGAGCTGGAAAGATACTTAGGGTGCAATAATCTAGTCTAGCCTTTCATTTTAAAGATGGGGAAAATAAAGCCCAAAGAGAGGAAATGGAGTCTTGAAGCAAAGCTGGACCTAGGACCTAAGTGGCCAGACTCCCAACTCTGGTATCTTCTGCCACACCATACCTCTTCACAAGACTGACTTTAAGGGAGTCAAGTGGCTAAGGAGAGGGTAGGCAAAAGAAAGTAAACATATGGTACCAAGCAAAGAAACCAACTCTCTGTGAATTCTCCTCTGCTGCTTTGTGGTGTGACTCAGGGAGAGTTATTCCTCCTCCAGATGCCTTAATTTCAAGAGTTTTTCTCTTAAATATTACATAATTTTACTAAGAAGCAAGATACAATTATCACTCATGCCTTAATGGGGCCTCCCAACCACTACACAGGTGAAGTCAAAAACAATCGACTACTAGAATGGAAAGACTACAAGAACCCTTAAACAGAAAGATTAACATCATTTTGGGGCAAGGAGGTACATTTTTTAAAAAGATTACTCAACTAGATGGCTCCACTGAAGGAATCCACATCACCTGACTTCATATTCTAGTATCTAGACTTCAAGGAAAATAAGTTCACTTTTCTGACTCTTGGTTTCTTTAACAGTAAAACGAAACGTACAGACTTTCGTTCATTCTAATGCCCTTTCAAACTCTAAATGACCTAACCTTGACAGGAGCCATGACAGTAAAAAAAGGCAAGGTACAAAAGTGTTGAGCTTGCCCAGGTTTGGAGGTTTGCCCCATCATTTAAGCCAAATAAATCAAGCTTGAATTGCAGATTTTCCCATCATACAGAGCTGAGAGAGGGACTCAAATCATACTACTAGGAAGTGGAAATTGCAAGGAAGCTAGAAAACCCTGTCCTCAATAGCCCTCCCTGGGAGCTGGCAGATATGCTTGGGTATCTGCTGGCCTAGTCCTACGCATGAGTCCTAGCAGATGTGCTTACAACCCGACAGTATCAGTGGCATCGTTAAAATTAAAATGGAGAAAACAGTGCATACTTTCTTCAAAAGTATGCCCACTAAAATGTTGGCTGTGACCCCTATAAGGATCTAGCTGGACCATCTGCAGATGGTTTAAATTTGCCATTGCTGATTTTTTTTCTATCCCCTACCTTGATATCAAGTATTTACTGTCTTACTACGAAGTAAATCATATACTTTCTCAATATCCTCATTCTCTTTGTTTTTCTCTTTCATTTTAAGTGCATGTTAGACATTTAAAGATCTATGAAAAATAAACTCTTAGTAACAGGTAAATAACTAGAATTTTCAATAAACACGGAAAAAAGTGTTGAGTGTGAGCAAGCTTTTTACTAAAGCACATCAGTCTATACAGCCAATTCAGCATTCTCCATTCAGAGGCTGCCTCTTCCCAGGGATGTGGCTAATAGTGAAAACAAAATAATGTAAGGAAAGAGGACAAAGGTTTCATTTTCTGCTGTCTCATCGACACATCTTAACATGGAGGACACAGTATATCAGAGATTAAAGTCAGAAGTTAAATCAATGCAAAAGGAAATGCAAGCTCCAATGTCAATTATGAAAAGTAACGAATCTTAAATAAGCAAGTACTTGCCTGCCTGCCTGCCTGCCTACTAAGACTGGGTTGAAGATTATTTCTATCGACAAGGTTACAAACAGTAATTTTCAACACTTCATATGGATATACAATTACCTGGGTACTTGTTAAAATTACAGATTCCTCAGTACCATTTTCAAATCTTCTGATTAAGTGGATCTGTTACAGAGCCCACAGACTGTGCATTCTGATACAGATAGTCCACAGACTATACTTTTTAAAATACTGTGAAGTGTGTATGGGAGGGGGATCATTAGGTCTCCTGGACACATAAATATACGTCTTCTGGAATGGTATAACCCACAGTAAAATATGTGTTCCAAGGATGGCATGCAGGCCAATTTTTAACTGTACCAGACCCACTCCCCTCCCTTCTACCTCCTAAAGCAACTTCTGAAGTCAGTGCTCTCTCTACTCATATAAAGGGCCCTTCTAAATAGTGACTAAAACACACTACGTTGGCTCCTATTTTAGATCCTATTTTAAAACAAGCAAGGCCGGGTGCGGAGGTCATGCTTGTAATCCCAGTACATTGGGAGGATAAGGCAGGAGGATCAGCTGAGCCCAGGAGTTTGGGGCCAGCCTGAGCAACATAGTGAGACCCAACATACTTGCTCCTCCTGTTTTACTTCTCTTCATGGTTCTCAGTATTTCCTGAGATTCATTTCATTTTATATTTACTTACACTCCCTCTCACTGAATGTAAGCTCTATTAGAAAAGGGGCTTCCCCACCACTACCACTATATTCCTAGAACCCAGAACAGTACCTGGCATATGACAGATGCTCCACAGAAGTTTAAATACGAAGAAGGCACCATTTTAGAAAACAAAATAAGTTCTTAGTCTTACACCCTGTTCAGTTTATTGACCATACTGTCAGCTGTACCTTTCATCCTGGATGGACATTCTTGCTTTTGATGTTTACAGAATTCAGGAAAGTGAATATAGGTACCAGCCCAGAGAGGCTCTCTGCTACCTGACTTTCACTATTCTATGGTAATGTGCAATTTCTCCCACAACTGAACTACAACAGAAGTTTAAATGTCTAGCCTACAGATAGATGTTTCCACATGCCTTAAACTCCACAGGAATGAGTTGTCTTTTACTATGTGAGAAGTCAAATGTAATGTTGGCAAATACCAGTGTGAGAGCTACAAGTTTCAACAAAAGCAGCACACTGTATATTGGCAGTCAAAATCACTTCACTCTATTCTGCATTAGGTCAGCCAAACGCTTCCTGTCAAGACTCAGTAACTCTCACCATACATTTTTGTCTATTCATTGGTCTGTGGGCAGTAATGTCTTATAAAGCACATATTACTAAGTGCTTTATATACATCACCCTATTCCTCAAAATAATTCTATAAGAGTTATTATTCTCATTTTAGAGATTACAAAATTGAAGCTCCAAGGCACTTAGCAATTTGCAACTAATAACTAATTAGCAGGGGTGGGATTTGAATTCAGGTCTACCTGACTTTAAATTCTTGGTTTTTTTCACTGTAATTAGTTTAATTCTTAAGGCTTCTCTCACCACCTTCCACCCTCTGCACTAAGCCTGGCACACAGAAAACATTTGATATTTACTGAATCCATGAAAGTTAAAAAGGATAATTTAATTCAAACTCAAGGATCTGTCTAGGATCAAATTCTTCAGCTCCAATTTTAGTTTTGTTTTTTGTTTTTGTTTTTTGTTTTGTTTTGAGACAGAGTCTCGCTCTGTGGCCCAGGCTGGAGTGCAGTGGCACAATCTCAGTTCACTGCAAGCTCCGACTCCCGGGTTCACGCCATTCTCCTGCCTCAGCCTCCCAAGTAGCTGGGACTACAAGCGCCTGCCTCCAAGCCCAGCTAATTTTTTGTATTTTTAGTAGAGACAGGGTTTCTCCATGTTAGCCAGGATGGTCTTGATCTCCTGACCTCGTGATCCGCCCACCTCGGCCTCCCAAATGCTGGAATCCCAAAATGCTGGAATTACAGGCATGAGCCACCGCACCAGGCCCAATTTTAGTTTTAAAAAGAAAAAAAGTGGCCAGGCGTGGTGGCTCATGCCTGTAATCCCAGTACTTTGGGAGGCCGAGGCAGGTGGACCAAGAGGTCAGGAGTTTGAGACCAGCCTGACCAACATGGTGAAACCCTGTCTCTACTAAAAATACGAAAATTAGCTGGCTGTGGTGGCACGTGCCTGTAATCCCAGCTACTCGGGAGGCTGAGGCAGGAGAATCGCTTGAACCTGGGAGGCGGAGGTTGCAGTGAGCCGAGATCGCGCCACTGCACTCCAGCCTGGTGACAGAGCGAGACTCTGTCCCAAAAAGAAAAAAAGAAAAAAGAAAAAAATTAAGTTCATTCAACTCCCTTTTAATTTTTAAAAAAGTGGAAAATACAGGTTTTTCAGTTAAAAAAAAACAAACTGGGTTTATTCCAAAATGGAATCCATCATAACATAATTCATTACTATGGGAATTTGGATATAAAGCAAGTGAAATCATAAAAAGCAGCATAGCTTAGTGTACTAAGACATGGATGTGAAGTAAAATCTGAATTTATTAATAAGTTTCAGCTAAAATAGAGATAAATGAACTTGCCTCCCCATCTAACAATCATGCTCTAAAGTTCAAATGTGCTAATGCTTATAAAAACACTTCATAAATGTAAAGTGTTATACAATATTAATTATTAGTGTTAATTGAGCCTTGAAGACAGAATAAAAGCCTCTAAGGCCAGCATTATTAAAACCCCATTATATTTGGAGCATTATAAGGTAAACATCTTAAACTCAAATTAGTTTATCCTTAAGAAAGAAAGGATGTGGCTTACCCATTACTAACCTTTTTATAATATGTCTAAGTGCTATCTCTCCAATTGGCACTATTAAGTCTCCAATAGCAGAGAACTGGGATACAGACCTCAATATCTTGTTTCACTTTTAGAAGGATTATAATCCTGGCCTCATTGTGGGGGAGGGACACTGGGTTCTATAACTAGATAATAATTCCCTCCTTTCATGCTAAGGCACTTATCTATTCAGAACATTAGATGTCAGATCTGTAATACTGATAAAAAATATTCCAGATTATTTCTTCCAGCTATAAAAGCTGTGCTTCTTAGGCGGAGCCAATAAACATTAACAGCATAAGCCTATATATTGATTAGTCTTTCCTAAGCTAAAGAGAAAATAAACAGAAAATATGCAACAATCTTAAAAGGCTATAGCATCACTCCTAACGAATGTCACAAAGTGCATTTATTGATGACATTGCTGAGACTGATATGAAATGATAAAATATTTTTAAAGCCAATGGATCTGGGTAGATGAGAGACTGTTTAGAAGCTACTGGGATTGTGTGTATGTGGTGGGGCATATTTTAAATAATGATCAAGACAGGACAATCTCATCATTAGACTCACCATTCTCTTATTTTCAGCCCTCAAAAATTAATGACCATTGCCTTATCAAAACCCAGATTATAAAGATGGCAATGAGGCCAGGCGCGGTGGCTCACACCTGTAATCCCAGCACTTTGGGAGGCCAAGGCAGGCAGATCACCTGAGGTCAGGAGTTCGAGACCAGCCTGACCAACATGGAGAAACACCGTCTCTACTAAAAATACAAAATTACCCAGGCGTGGAGGCGCATGCCTGTAATCCCAGCTACTTGGGAGGCTGAGGCAGGAGAATTGCTTGAACCGGGGAGGCGGAGGTTGCAGTGAACCAAGATCATGCCACTGCACTCCAGCTTGAGCAATAAGAACAAAAACTCCATCTCAAAATAAATAAATAAATAAGACAATGAACTTCAGAATCTTGCAACACATTTTAACATGCACATAGCCTTCTTATAATTCAACATTTCCTCCAATCCATCTCGCAACAAAATCCTCCAACTATTCCACTCCTACTAGAGAAACAAATTCCATCCCATCAAATTTTCCTAAGGAAATAAGATCACTTAAAAGATTTTCCTCCCCAGTTCATTCATTTTCTGCATCTGTATCTATATTTATATATGTACTATGTGCCAGAATCACAATGGCATTGTATATCTGCCAGGGCTGAGTTTCAAAGAATACATGTGCACTTAGCAGACAATATTATAAATATTATAAATAAATAAGCAGATTTAGAATACAGGTGACTAACACATAAGTAAGATGTATAAAGGGTTATCCACAATAACTACAGATTAGTCTAAATTCCTTAATGCATCACTCAAAGCCCTGGCAAGCTGGAAGTTATCTTTTTTCCTTCTATGGACAGACTGATCCACTCATTTCCTGAAGACAAATTACTTCATGTTATAACTTTGCCCAGACATTTTCCCTGCCTGGAATACCCTTTCCATCTCATCAAATCTATTCAAGAAATTCAATGCTAATCTCTCTTCAGTGGAACCTTTCCACATTCACTATTTTTTAACTCTACCTTTGTTGATAACCTACTGACATTCGGTATATAAGCATATATTACTATGATAGATGTACTGTTCCTTTATACAGGACATGCATAAACATTTGTGTATGTGTTTATGTCATAATACTCCAAGTAAAACACAAAACTCCTTGAAGGTGCAGAACTGTCATTTCTTTGTATTTTTACCTGTACAATATTATGAATATAATGGTTATTCAATAGAGATCTTTTAAGAAAAAAATAAAAGAGGGAAAGAGAGGCAGGGTTATCCTTGGGATCCACCAAGTTAACAGTTATCTTTTTTTTTTTTTTTTTAGAGATGGGGTCTCACTATATAGCCCAGTATGGTCTTGAATTCCTAGGCTCAAGCAATCCTCCCACCTCAGCCTGGCAAAGTGCTGGGATTTCAGGCGTGAACCACCATGCTCAGTCCCCAAATTAATAGTTTCTTGAAATTAAGCCCTTATCAATGGTCTGAATCCTTCCATTGTTTTATGGAGTACTATTTGTATTCATCAATGGTTTCCCATCACTTAAAATAAAACTCTACAGAATCTGGTTATTGCCACCCCTCCTACTTCATCTCCTATCATATTCTACCATTCTCTCTGAGACCTCTCACTCAATGTTCCATATACATACATTGGCCTCCTGGGTCCTCACTTCAGCCAGCTCATTTCCACCTTAAGGTCTTTCTACCTGGGGGTTGGGCACAGTGGCTCACACCTGTAATCCCAGCACTTTGGGAGGCAGAGGTGGGCAGATCACCTGAGGTCAGGAGTTTGAGGCCAGCCTGGGCCAACATGGTGAAACTCCGTCTCTACTAAAAATACAAAAATTAGCCAGGTGTGGTGGCGGGCACCTGTAATCCCAGCTACTTGGGAGGCTGAGACAGGAGAATCGCTTGAACCCGGGAGATGGAGGTTGTAGTGAGCTGACATCACCCCACTGCAATCCAGCCCGGGCAACAGAGTGAGACTCCATCTCAAAAAAAAAAAAAAAAAAAAAAAAAGATCTTTCTACTTGGAGCTTCCTCTGCCTTCCCTCAGATCTTCCCATGGCAGCTACTGCCTCCTAATTCAAGTCACAGTTCAAATATCATTCCTCAGAAATGCCTTAGCTGACAATCCTAGCTAAAGCTGCACTCCTCTCACATTACTTCCTAGTATATGAAACTTCTCTTTTTCTCCATCTCAATCTGAAATTATTCTGTTGATATGTTTACTACTTGTCTCTCCCAACTAGTATGTAAACTCCATGAAGAGAAGAATTTTGAGTTCTGTTCACCACTGTACCCCAGTGCCTAGCCTGGAATACTAGCTGGTATGCAGAAGGCAGTCAATAAATATTAATCCAAAAAAACCGAGTTTGTTTCCTCTCACCTAATACTGTAGTTCTCCTCAGGTGCAAGAACATTGTTTCCTGCTCCTATTTATTCATTTATTTATTTTATTTTATTTTATTTTTTGAGATGGAGTCTCACCCTCTCACCCAGGCTGGAGTACAGTAGCGTGATCTCGGCTCACCGCAACCTCCACCTCCTGGGTTCAAGTGATTGTCTTGCCTCAGCCTCCCAAGTAGCTGGGATTACAGGCGCATGCCATCACACCCAGCTAATTTTTGTATTTTTAGTAGAGACGAGGTTTCGCCATGTTGGCCAGGCTAGTCTCGAACTCCTGACCTCAGGTGATTCATCTACCTCGGCCTCCCAAAGTGCTGGGATTACAAGCATGAGCCACTGCGCCCGGCCCACACCTGGCTTATTTTTAATTTTATTTTCATGGAGACAGAGTCCCACTATGTTGCCCAAGCTGGTGTTTCCTACCTTTAATCTCCCACAGCATCTAACAGACTAAATGCACTGAAATCACCAAATAACTGCTCAACAAATGAGGACAGAAATATGGTATTTCCTTTTCTGACACCCCCTCCAGTTACATCTTTAAGTCAACAAATACTCATTAAGTACCTACCATGAGTCAGGCAGTGAGCTAGGCATCATTCTAATTTCTTACTTTTTCAATTTGTCATACTCATCAATGATATTCTGAAAGGTCAAACACCTGGTCATAAGCTAAAGAATCCTTGACACTGCCATCCCCAGTCAATCTCATTTTATTGAACAAAGAAATGCAACTAATTACAGCTACCTGCAGGGCACCATATAAACGTACTAGTTACTGTTTATGTCAGGAGACCACACAGAAAACTTTACTGTCCAATTCTTAATATGCGTCTCTTATCTACTATTGTTCTTCAAGAGAACACTTCTTGTTTAAAAAAAAAAAAAAACTATAAAAGACATTCCTGAGAAATCTGGAGACATCTGAATATGGGCTGATAAAGAAAAACAATTTTTTAGGTGTGGTAATGGTATGGTGGTTACATAGCAGATTATCCTTATTATTTAGGGTGACACATCTGCAGCTTGTCAAATTGTTCAGAAAAAACTTTGTTGTGATATATAGAGAGACACAGATACTAACAGCAACTTAAGTATAATAAGGCAAACAGTTGACAATTACTGAATTCCAATGAATAGTCTAATAAGTATTCTATCAACTTTTCTATGTTTTAAATTTTTCATAAGAAGTTGCTGAGAAGAAAATGTTTATTTTAAGAAGATTATTAGGTGCAATTTTCTAGCTATAACTACTTGATGGTCTTTAATACAAGCTTTTACATATAATTAGACCAAAACTGATCCAGAAAATACTACAGGACTCAGAAACTGAACCACTAAAACGCAAGAAATACTGACATAAGTAGTAAGGAACCCAAGGCAAAAACCTGGGCAAAAGCCTAGACTAGGTCCCTTCTTCTTAACCAGCCTTGGGCTCAGAAAAGAAAGACACTCTATTTTGGAAGCCTGCTTCTAGAAAGCACAACACATGAAGACCCAATCTTTCAGCCTTATCCTCCCAAGGAGATAAGGCTATGATGGGAAACTAAACTACAAAATCACAGTGACGATATATACGAACAGATCTTTCTAAGCTCACAAGCATTTTAAAAATATAATTTAATTATTATTGCTATTATTACTTAGGCAGATATTAAGAACTATAATCACAACCACCAGTGTAATAATTGATTCAAGCTAAGATTATCAGTGGATGCTAAAACCATTTGGTTGGAAAATAGGATATTTATACTCTCTCAAAGTCACCGTAGAGATTTCTCACAAAGGGAAGTAGGGATCCCTACAACGGAAAGATAAAACTTACCATCAACAATGAGACAGACTGGGCGCAGTGGCTCATGCCTGTAATCCCAGCACTCTGGAAGGCCGAGGCGAGTGGATGACTTGAAGTCAGGAGTTCGAGAACAGCCTGGCCAAAATGGTGAAACCCTGTTTCTACTAAAAATACAAAAATTAGCCAGGCATGGTAGCACACACTTGTCATCCCAGCTTCTTGGGAGGCTGAGGCGGGAGGATCACTTGAACCTAGGAGGGGGAGGCTGCAGTGAGCCGAGATCGTGCCACTGCACTTCAGCCTAAGCAACAGAACGAGACTCCATCTCAAAAATAAATAAATAAATAAATAAAGAGATAGACTGACATTATATGACTCCCAATACAACACAAGAGGAAGTACACAGCAGCATCTATGTAATATTTCTTCCCAAAAATGTCTACCCTGAATCTAAGTACAAGAAAACAATCAGACAAATCCGATTTATGGGACATTATAACTGGCCTGGACTCTTCCAAAGGAGAATGTTATTAAAGATATACACACAAACAAGTTAGAAAGGACTGCTCTAGATCAGGGGTCTGCAAACTAAAGTTTTATAGGAACACAGCAATGCCCATTTGTTTATGAATAATTTATGGCTGTTTTTCCCTCACAAGAGACAAGATGGCCCACAAACCTGAAAATAGTATCTAGCTCTTTACAGAAAAAGTCTGCTGACTCCTACTCTAGATTAAAACAGACACAAGGCCAGGCACCGTGGCTCACACCTGTAATCCCAACACTCTGGTAGCCCAAGTCAGGAGGACCACTTGAGCCCAGGAGTCTGAGACCAGCCTGGGCAACACAGCAAGACCCCATTTCCATAAAAAATTTTAAAAATTAGCCGGGTGTGGTGGTGCACGTCTGCGGACCCAGCTACTCAGGAGGCTAAAACAGGAGGATCACTTCAGCCCAGGAGATGGAGGCTACAGTGAAGTATGAACACACCACTGCACTCCAGCTTTGGTGAAAAAGTGAGACCCAGTCTCTTAAAAAATAAACAAGGCCAGGTGTGGTGACTTACCCCTGAAATCCCAGCACTTTGGGAGATCGAGGCAGGAGGACTGCTTGAGCCCAGGAGTTCGAGACCAGCCTGGGCAACATAGTGAGACCCTGTCTCTACAAAAAAATTTTTTTAATTAGCCTGGCATGGTGGCGCACGCCTGTGGTCCCAGCTACTTGGGAGAGGCTAAGGTAAGAGAATTGCTTGAGCCCAGGAAGTTAAGGCTGCACTGAGCCATGATCAGGCCACTATACTCCAGCCTGGGGGATGGTGTGAGACCCTGTCTGAAACAAACAAAAATAGCAGTGGAAATTAGTTGCCATGCTTTTTTTTTTCCCAACTTTTAAGTTCAGGGGTACATATGCAGAATGTGCAGGTTGGTTACACAGGTAAATTGTGTGCCACAGCGGTTTGCTGCACAGATCATCCCATCACCCAGGTACTAAGCCCAGCATGCAGTAGCTATTCTTCCTGATGCTCTCCCTCCTCCCACCCCTGCCATGCTTTATTAACCAATGAAAGCTCAATACAAAAACTCAATCCCCTGGAGTATGTTTCAAGAAGAATCTGTGTGACAAGGAACTATCACCAACAAAACAAATACCAATCCACAATTCTTTGTTTGGGGCTAAATGTGTTTTGAAATTCAAAATTTTTCAAACTTTGGAAACTTAAGGACTGGGGCAGCACCCAATAGGCAAACACATTAATATTTCTACAGTTAAATATGTGAATAATCATAATAAAAAGTGAAATAAAGATTATAAATAGCCTGCTTCAATTCAGGTCAGGTTTTGCCAGGAAGCAAATTACTTTATTCATTTTAAATGCATTTTGGCTTTTAGAATTACATACAAAGAACTATGGATTCCTTAGGAATATTCTACACTTGTATTCAAACCATTTAATCAGCCTACACTAGTACCTACTTATGGGGTGGAGTTGGGTAGACTTCAGAGATTTTCCAAGAGAATTGTATTTGTGATTCCAACATAGTTGCATATTCTATTGAAGATTCAGAAAAACCACATTAATATGAACAAGTGGTTAGGAACAGGCATGGTACTGGAATACATCATTTTAATCAGGATTCAAAGCAACCAGAGAGAACATGGGTTGGGATAGTGTAAAAGCACTCACGTTGGACCGGAGTTGCTGTACATATATCATAGGTAGCCAATTCAAGAGCTTAGAGATACATGTAACTGTTGAAGGCTGCAAATAGGTCCTTAAAGGAAGGGAATATTATTAAAATTTTAAATTATGCATCAACTTATACCTAAAATATGTAACAAATATATGTTGGTTTTACTTGATGCTATAAATTATTAGGGATCAGAATTTGGAGACAAATTACTATAACCCTTAGTTGAGAAGCTGGTAAATTCTTGATATAACTCCTTAACCAGACTAACTTAGTAACCCATGACAAAGTAGTATACTGGAAATAGTGGTGAACTGAAAGTCCAGGAGACCTCAATTCTCATCTCAATTCTGCTAGTACCTAATTATACCACCTGACCCAGAAACATAGTAGACACCCAGCAAATAGTTTGCTAAATCAATGAGCTTTTTTGTGCCTCTAATTCATCATTTGTGTCACAGAACACTAGATTAAAGAAATTTAAAGGTTTGGTTTAGCTATAAATTCTTAAATAAAAATGCAGGTTTATTCAAATGATTAGAGTTAGTCAGAATTAATAACGACTAATTTTAAAGAAACAGACAGGGCCAGGCGCAGTGGCTCACACCTGTAATCCCAGCACTTTGGGAGGCTGAGGCGGGCAGATTCCGTCTTAAACACACACACACACACACACACACACACACGCACACAGAGGGTCCTTCATTAAAGAGGAAAAAACAAAAACAACTTTCCAACAAACGTAAAACAGCATTACATAGGTTCTGTAGTAAGAACAAATGAGAGGGAGTATAATCTGATCTATAACATGTGCCCCCCCGGAACCTTATCAACTCAAACTTTAGTATTGTGTGACCTTAAAGATTAGTCCAAATCATTCACTTTACAGATGAGAAAACTGACTCTGAAAAAATTACATAATATGCCCAAGGTCATACTCTCTGGCCGCGACAATGACAGGACTAAAACCCAAAGTTCCGTCGGGCACGGTGGCTCACGCCTGTAATCCCAGCACTTTGGGAGGCCGAGGTGGGCGGATCACGAGATCAGGAGATCGAGACAATCCTGGCTAACACAGTGAAACCCTGTCTCTACTAAAAATACTAAAAATACAAAAAAGTAGCCGGGCGTGGTGGTGGGTGCCTGTAGTCCCAGCTACTCAGGGAGGCTGAGACGGGAGAATGGCATGAACCCGGGAGGCGGAGCTTGCAGTGAGCCGAGATCGTGCCACTGCACTCCAGCCTGGGCAACAGAGCAAGACTCCATCTCAAAAAAATAAAATAAAAGTTCCCCAGTTCCCAGTTAAATGCTTACTTCCTTTCTTGTAATCAAAGGCTTCTAGAACTGCATAACAACAATGGTGCTATCTGTCATATGGCAATCACTTCAGTCAACATATGCTCTGTCAGAACCTCTAGTTCCACTATATCATCTTTATACATGGCATGGGCAATGAACTCTAGGCAATTAAATAAAAAAACCCACATAGAAAGTATTTCCAAATCCTATATCCAGTAAGAGACGAGTATCCAGAATATACAGAGAGATACAGAGAGCTTACGACTCAATAATAAAAAATATCCAACTAAAAATGGGCAAAGGATTTGCACAGGCATTTCTTCAAAGAAGATATACGAATGGCCAATAAGCATATGAAAAGATGCTCAACATCATTAACTGTTAGGAAACTGCAAATCAAAACCAAAATGAGGCGAGGCATGGTGGCTCACACCTGTAATCCCGGCACTTTGGGAGGCTGAGGCGGGTGGATTACCTGAGGTCAGTTCAAAACCAGCCTGGCCAACATGTCGAAACCCCACCTCCACTAAAAATACAAAAATTAGCCGGGTGTGGTGGTGGGCACCTGTAATCTCTGCTACTCAGGAGGCTGAGGCAGGACAACTGCTTGAACCCGGAAGGCAGAGGTTGCAATGAGCCAAGATCGCGCCACTGCACTCCAGCCTGGGCGACAAGAGTGAAACTCCATCTCAAAAAAAAAAAATGAGATGACACTTCATCCCCACTGGTATGGCTATAATTTAAAAAAGACAGACAATAACAAGTGTAAGAGAATGCAGAGAAACTGGAACCCTCATAGATTGCTATTGAGAATGTAACATGATACAGACACTGTGAAAAATGTCTGACAGTTTGTCAAAAAGTTAAACATAGAGGTACTATATGACCCAGCAATTCTACTCTAGGAATTACATCCCCAAAAATGAAAACTTATGTCCATACCAAAACTTGTAGAAGTATTCATGACAGCCAAAAAGTGAAAAATGTCCATCAACTAATAAACAGATAAACAAAATGTATTACTGTTACTATTAATTTATCTTGAGATGGAGTCTTGCTCTGTTGCCCAGGTTGGAGTGCAATGGCACGATCTCAGCTCACTGCAACCTCTACCTCCCAGGTTCAAGCAATTCTCCTGTCTTAGCCTCCCGAGTAGCTGGGATTACAGGTGCATGACATCACGACTGGCTAATTTTTTTTGTATTTTAGTAGAGATGGGGTTTTACCGTGTTGCCCAGGCTGGTCTCGAACTCCTGAGCTCAGGCAATCCACCCGCCTCAGCTTCCCAAAGAGCTAGGATTATAGGCGTGAGCCACCGCACCCGACCACAAAATGTAGTATTATTATACAATGGGTTATTAGCCCTAAAAAAATAAAACAAAGTACTGATAGATACTACAAAATGTGGATGAACCTGGAAAACACTATAGCAAATGAAAGAAGTCAGATACAAAAGTCTACATATGGTATGATTCCATTTATACAAAATGTCCAGAATAGGCAAATCCATGGAGATAGAAAGTAGATTATGATTGCCAGGGGCTAGAATAGCAGAGAACGGAGAGTGACTGCTAATGAGTATGGGTTTCTTTTGGGGGTGATAAAAATGTTCTGAAATTAAATAATGATGATGGTTGCACAACCCTGTGAATGTATTTTTTTTAAAGCACTGAATTATACACATAAAATGATTTTTATGGTATATGGATTATGTGTTTGTGTGTGTGTGTGTGTATATATATATAAAAATATATATATATATAAATGAGGCCAGGCACAGTGGCTCACGCCTGTAATCCCAGCACTTTGGGAGACTGAGTTCAGACTGCCTAAGCTCAGGAGTTCGACACCACCCTGGGCAACGGTGAAACCTCGTCTCTGCTAAAAATACAAAAATTAGCCAGGGATGGTGGCACGTGCCTATAGTCCCAGCTACTCGGGAGGCTGAGGCAGGAGAATCGCTTGAACCCGGGAGGTGGAGGTTGCAGTGAGTCAAGATGGCACCACTGTACTTCAGCCTGGGTGACAGAGCAAGACTCCATCTCAAAAAAAAAAATATATATATATATATATATACATCATATGTATATTTTGTATATATAATGTGTGTGTATATATATAGATTATATATAGATATAGATTTTTTTTTCCACACACACACAGACACCAAAGCGTACTTCCCACTCATTTCCCATTCATGCCCTCTCTGGTTGGAAAAAGTAAAATGCCAACACAAGGTGAAAGCATCAAGGTCTCAATTCAGTATCTATTGAGCAAGGCATGTACTATAAAGTGGGAATACAGAGATAGTCTGATCTTATGATATTCAGTTTATTATAAATAAAGTACGCAAATAATTACAACACAATGTGTTAAGTGCAACAACAGATGTACAAAGGGCAGAAGGAGGTATAGGTGACCCTTGAACAACATGGGTTTGAACTGCACAGGTCCATTTACAGATGGATTTTCTTCTACCTTCACTACCCCAAGACAGCAAGACCAACCCTTCCTCTCCCTCCTCAGCCTACTCAATGTGAAGATGACAAGGAAGACCTTTATGATGATCCTCTTCCACTTAATGGATAGTAAATATATTTTCTCCTGCTTTTGATTTTTGTAACAATTTCTTTAGCTTAATTTATTATAAGAGTACAAGTATATAATACATACAACACAGAAAATATGTGGGTCTAATATAGTGGTTCACACCTGGAATTCCAACACTTTGAGAGGCTGAAGCAAGAGGATTGCTTGAGGCCAGGAGTTCGAGACCAGCCCTGGCAACATAGCAAGACCTCGTCTCTACAGGGAAATTTTAAAAATTAGCTGGGCTTGGTGGCACGTACCTATAGACCCAACTACTTAGGAGGCTGAGGTGGGAGGATCACTTGAGCCTGGGAGGCTGAGACTGCTGTAAGCTGTGCTCATGCCACTGTATACCAGTCTGGAGGGCAGAGCAAAATTCTGTCTCAAGAAAAAAAAAAAAAAAAAGTGTTAACTGTTTATGTTATTGGTCAACAGGAGGCCATTAAGTTTTGGAGAAGTCAAAGGTTACACTCAGGCCTTGGAGTAAGGGCTGGGTGTATTTTCAAGTTGAGGGACCACCCTACTACTACCCCCACATCATGGTGTTTCCTCCAGGAGTCCAGGAGCCTTGCCATTCCTCTTGGTGCTTCCTTCAGGAGTTGAAGGGCCTGGCTATTCTTCTCACTCCTGTAGTAGCACCTATCCAGACTCTCTGCTGTTTTCTGACTTAGGGCAACTACAACCATGGCTGACAAATGGTAGCTACTCACATGGGTGGAAGAAAGGGTACTACACATATTACACATATGTACTACACATATTACACTTACACCAAGCTCCTGGCCATCTCTTGTGGCTTCAAGCAGAACCCCAAGCAGTTCATGATCACCTGGATCTTGCAGATGCACAACCAGTGGGCCACGCCCTGTCCTTGAACTCCTGGGAGCTGGTGGTGCTAATCGGCAACTTGACTCACAATGCCGTCTTCAACTACCACTGCAATGCCTTGTGGGAAAGTGGCATGGCACTGCTTGCCTGGCTGCTCAGAGCCTGGTGCCAGCGCTAAAAGTCCTTCCTGCCCTTTGAGGCCACCGAGCTGCCTTTCTAGCCCTGGACCACCACGGAGGAGGGCATCCAGCTGGTGTGCAAGACAGGCATGCTCGACTGGATCTACTGTGAGCCCCTCTCGGCCTCCTTGGACCCCTTGTCCCCCTCACATGAGCCAGTGGCACCCAAGGACATGCCCTTCACTCAGGGCCTACAGCAGTGTCTGCTGCTGGCAACACCTGCTGCTGGCAGCACCCTCAGAGCTACATCTCTCCCTGGTCACTCTGCTAGAGGCCATGATGGAGCTCAGACCATCTCCAGCGTTGGCCTGCTCTGGCATCAGAGCCAGTCACGCCACACCAGGCTCATGCTGGAGCCCAATCCAATGCTCAAGCACCTCACAGGCTGGCTCCTTAGCCACAGTGTGCCCAGGGAGAAGGTGGATAAAGAGCTCACCAAGGTCCTCCTGGAGCTGTACGGCAAAGAGGCCAAGTACAACCACAGCTACCTGGTCTGTGGGCTGGGAGACGAGCAGTCCCTACCACCCCTCTACTCTGACCAGGCCAGCAGGTTGGAGCCACCCATGCGTGACAACTAGCCCTCAGCCTGGCTCTTGGAGAATGGGACACGGCCTGGCCCCACATTCCTGGAAGGTGGGGGAAAGGAGGAAGGCTAGATTTCAGGAAACCTGCTTTCTGCTTTGAGTTCAGGGGAGCCAGGCAAGGGAGCCTGGGACCTTGTAGGGGAGACAACAAGCCTTGGGCAGTGCCCTTCCAGTGTATCCCTTGAGCCTCCTGTGGGCAAGCCACACCCTCATGCCATGTTCAAGGGACCCAAGAAGACAAGTGTGTCCTTGCCCTCAACCACTCACATGGGTATCACTGGTCAGAGCTGATGAGGCGAGCAAGCCACATCAGTGGCCAATTGCAATGAGTCTCTGGTGTCCCTGGAGGGAGTGAGAGCACCCAAGGACATAGTATTCAGTGTGTTACATTTTGGCCTGGGCAGCAAGGTGGGTGGGCACAGCGGTGCAGCCACCCCTCTGCCACATGGGCCACCAAAGCACTACAGGCCAAGCAGGGAGATCTCATGGTCCATAACATAAAATCATCTTGAAGTTTTTACTCTAATTTTTGTGTTTTTTTGGAAACAGGGTCCCAATGTCCCCCAAGCTAGAGAGCAGGGGCGAGATCATAGTTCACTGGAGCCTTGACCTCCTGGGCTCAAGCGATCCTCTCACCTCAGCCTCCCAGGCAGCTGGGACCACAGGCACACACCACAGTGCCCAGCTAATTTTTTTTTTTTTTTTTGAGACAGTTTTGCTTTTGTTGCCCAGGCTGGAGTGCAATGGCGCCATCTCCAGCTCACTGCAACCTCCGCCTCCCGGGTTCAAGCAATTCTCCTGCCTCAGCCTCCCATGTAGCTGGGATTACAGGCATGTGCCACCACACCTGGCTAATTTTGTATTTTTTTAGTAGAGACAGGGTTTCTCCATGTTGGTCAGAGTGGTCTTGAACTCCCAACCTCAGGTGACCCACCCGCCTCAGCCTCCCAAAGTGCTGGGATTACAGGCATGAGCCACCGCATCCAGCAAAAGCCCAGCTAATTTTTAAAAATACTTTGTAGAAACAGGATCTTGCTACATTGCCCAGGCTGGTCTCGTACTCCTGGACTCAAGTAATCCTCCTGCCTTAGACTCCCAAAGTGCTGGGATTACAGGCATAAACCACCGCACCTAGCCTACTCTAAATTTTAAAAGGTCTTTTTAATGCATTATTTTTAGTTAATATTTTATTTTGTGGATACATGACACTTTAATTTTGGTGACAGTCATTTCTCTTTTTGTAATGGTTTTTCTCTTAAGGCAATTTTTTTCTTTTTGGCATTGCCTCCCACTTTGAAAGCACATTTTTGCTGTATGATCACTGAGGAAGGAGCTGCCAGTCCCTTCTGATGAGTCTGGTTTCTCCAGGTGCATATGTGGCCTCAGGATAATCTGAGTTCTGAATCGGACTTTAGGGTATGATGGGGCCAGAATTACACATTACAGCTTGCGAGAACAGAGCCCTGGTGGTCTGGCTTCACACCTGAGGTGCTGGGCACACAGGCATCCAATAAATGGTGGGTGCATAAAATATATATATATATATATATATATATATATATATATATACACACACACACACACACACACACACAGATTTTTGACAGCACCAGAGGGTTGGCACCCCTAACTCCCACATTGTTCAAGAGTCAACTGCAACTTACTATGGATCAGGGAAGGTCTCACAGAAGAGAAGATACCTAAAGGTAGATTTTAAAGAATGAATAGGCCAGGCACGGTGGCTCATACCTATAATCCTGGCACTTTGGGAGGCTGAGGCAGCAGGAGGATCACTTGAGCTCAGGAGTTTGAAACCAGCCTGGGCTACATGGTAAGACTTCGTCTCTTTTTTTTTTTTTTTTTTTTTTTTTTTTGACAGAGTCTTACTCTCTTGTCCGGGGTGGAGTGCAGTGGCATGATCTCCACTCACTGCAACCTCCGTCTCCTGGGTTCGAGCAATTCCCCTGCCTCAGCCTCCAGGGTAGCTGGGATTTCAGGTACCTGCCACCAAGCCCAGCTAATTTTTGTATTTTTAGTAGAGACGGGGTTTCACCACATTGGCCAGGCTGGTCTCGAACTCCTGACCTCGTGATCCACCTGCCTAAGCCTCCCAAAGTGCTGGGATTACAGGCATGAGCCACCGTACCTGGTCTGTGGTAAAATTTAAGCTGACTCTTTTAAAATGAGTAGAATCTATGTATAAAAAAGAAAAATGACTAGATTTTCAGATATACTAAGGAAATAATAAATAGTGGGCAAAATACAACTGGAAATGCACATACTTAGTTTGGCACAGCCAGAGTAACCCAGATTGCTGAAGTGGCACTGACTAGTTACTGGTGATGGTATGACTTTAGTAGAAACACTGTCTATAGTGTTTTAGTTGCTTCAGTTGTTTTTTGCACATATTCTTACCATAAACATCCCTCTAGGATTGTTATGCTAGATAAAACCTTTGTGCCAGGCTATCTGTTTACCATCCTTATTTCATTTTTACAACAAATCTGAGATAAGTATTAATATCCCAATTTTACCTAGAAACTCAACTTCAGAAAGGTTCATAACAGTTCACAGTAATACATCCCAGCATTCTGTTAGGTGTTACAAATTTATTATCTCATTTAACTCTTCAAACAACCCTAAGAACTAGGTATTGTTGGTACTTCTATTTTACAGATGAGAAAACTGAGGTTCAGGGAGGTTATGCAATTTGCTCAGGGTCACAGTGGTCTTAAGAGGCAGAACTGAGAATTAAAATTCAGGACTGCCTTATCCTAAAGCTCTCTTCCATTACAGTATAATGCTTTATCTATCTTCAATCATAACTCAGTCTAATCCAATATGCTTTGAATGTTATACTCTCTGCATTTCCAGTAACTAATATGGTAGTAGCCTCTTGCAAGGACAGGTACAATACACATTTGCTGAAGACAGTGCTTTTACGTATTAAATATAAGGGAAGGCTACAGCCAGAGAAATGCTAGCCAAGAGAAGCCCCAACACAAGGTGACTTCTCAAAGACTCTTCTTTTCAGGTTTTTCCAAAGGATATGGAAGAGTCTCCAATGCTATAGCATACTAGCTTGAGGGAGAAATGCAAATAAATCTTTTCATCGAAGAGATGGAAAGAGTACATCTGACCAAGATCTGGTTACAGCAATGCAGAGATCTTGCAGTACATACTGCAGCAAAATCAGGTGCTGACAGCTGAGAGATATCAAGTGGCATAAGGCTGTAAGAAGGGAAAAAAGCCCTAGAAATACTTAAGATTCCAAAAATGTCTCTAAACGACTGCAAGAAACTGACACACGACAAAAGAGTGGGATTCTATTAAATCCATTTAAGAGTTAAATTGGTGAAACAACTCACATAACACCAACAGAACATACTGGTAGCTCATGTCTCCTCTCATTTTACCTTTTTTCACATAAAAAGGTAAGCTGTCTTCCCAGTTCCCGGCAAACGTGATATCCTTCAAATATTGTTTCTCAGCTTCCCAGATGGCTAGGCTAGACTAGGACATAAGAAATATGCAGTAACATGCTCCCCACCTCCCATCTAACAGCAGGAAGAGAATAAAAAACCAAAAGAAGAAAGGAGTAGCCAGCAATGATCTCTTCTCTCATTCCAAATACCACAGGTTAGTCCTGCTTATTATATAAGAGAGGTAACTATTAGAACACATCCCAAGTCTTTTTATTTTTCTCTTTCAGGTTGGGGTTAAGGAATGTTTTAAATTGTATTTCTTTTCATTTTGGTGGGGGGTTTGGGGGGATTTTTTGGTTGTTTTTTCTTTGCTCTGTCTTGCTCTGTCACCCAGGCTGCAATGCAGTGGTGGCATGATCACAGCTCACTGCAGCCTCAACCTCCCAGACTCAAGTGATCTTCCCACCTCAGCCTCCCAAGTAACTGCGACCACAGGCACATGTCACCACGCCCAGCTAATTTTTTGTATTTTGTGTGTTTGTAAAGACAGGGTTTCACCATGTCGCCCAGGCTGGTCTCAAATTTCTGGGCTCAAGGGATCCTCCTGCCTCAGCCTCCCAAAGTGCTGGGCTTACAGGTGAGCCACTATGCCCAGCCTATTTCTTTTAATTTTGTTCTGGTGTGCTTAAATAAGTTTCTTCATGGATTTCTTTGTAAAACAAGACTTAATATAACAGACTCTAGACCCTACCTCTCTCATAGGAATGCTATTTGAAGGAAATGTTAAAGTACTTGAAAAACTTAAAAGCATAACACAATAATAATAGGTAATATTTATTGTGTTTGTTTTGTGTCATTTAAAGCCCTTTGCGTGAACTAACGTATTGTCTCACAACAACCCTATGAGGCAGATACTATTAATCTCTTTTTTTTTTTTTTTTTTTTTGAGACGGAGTCTTACTCTTGTTGCCCAGGCTGGAGTGCAATGGCGCAATCTCAGCTCACTGCAACCTCCGCCTCCTGAGTTCAAGTGTTTCTCCTGTCTCAGCCTCCTGAGTAGGTGGGATTACACGTGCATGCCACCACGCCTGGCTAATTTTTGTATTTTTAGTAGAGACAGGGTTTCATCATTATTGGTCAGGCTGGTCTCGAACTCCTGACCTCAGATGATCCACCTGCCTCAGCCTCCCAAAGTGCTGGAGGATTACAGGCGTGAGCCACTGCAGCTGGCCAACCTCATTTTTAAGATGAGTAAACTGAGGCCCAGAAAAACAGAGTTCCTTTCCCTAGTTTACACAAATATTATATGGTAGAGCTGGAATTCAAACTCAATTCATTTGAGTCAATAAATTTGAGTATACATTACTCAAATATACTTATGTAATGAAAATTATGTTAGAATATTACTACACATGGATTAAGGAAGCAAACACAATAACCTAGTAAAACATTCAACAAATAATTTGAATTCTTTGTCCTCACCATCATAACACCACCATCTTTTTTTCCAAGACAGAGTCTCCCTCTGTCACCAGGCTGGAGTGCAGTGGCGCGATCTCGGCTCACTGCAACCTCCACCTCCTGGGTTCAAGCGATTCTGCTGCCTCAGCTTCTCGAGTAGCTGGGACTACAGGCACATGCCACCACGCCCAGCTAATTTTTGTATTTTTAGTAGAGACAGGGTTTCACCATGTTGGCCAGGATGGTCTCGATCTCTTGACCTCATGATCTGCCTGCCTCAGACACCCAAAATGCTGGGATTACAGGCGTGAGCCACCACGCCCAGCCCATGCACCATTATCTTTATGCATTCTGAGATTAACATGTAACAGATAAATTTATGCGGAACATAGGCTCTGGAGTCACACAAACCTAGTCACATGACGTCACTTAATAGCCGTATGGACAAGTTACTTAACTGCGTCTCAGTGTCCTCATGTGTAAAATAGGGATAATACCTATCACACAGAATTTAAGAACTAAATGGGACCCCCATGCGGTGCCTCACACCTGCAATGCCAGCACTTTGGGAGGCCAAGGTGGGAGGATCACTTGAACCCAGGAGTTTGAGATCAGCCTGGGCAACATGGCAAAACCCCATCTCTATCAAAACAATACAAAAATTAGGTGTAGTGGTGTGTGCCTACAGTCCCAGCTACTTGGGCGGTAGAGGTGGCAGGATCACCTGAGCCCGGGAAGATCAAGGCTGCAGTGAGCAGTGATCACACCACTGTACTCCAGCCTTGGTGACAGAATGAGACTCTGTCTCCAAAAAAATAATAATAATAGGCTGGGCGCGATGGCTCACGCCTGTAATCCCAGCACTTTGGGAGGCCGAGGCAGGCGGATCACGAGGTCAGGAGCTCAAGACCATCCTGGCTAACATGGTGAAACCCCATCTCTACTAAAAATACAAAAAATTAGCCAGGTGTGGTGGCGGGCACCTGTAGTCCCAACTACTCGGGAGGCTGAGGCAGGAGAATGGCGTGAGCCCGGGAGGCGGAGGTTGCAGTGAGCCGAGATCACGCCACCGCACTCCAGCCTGGGTGACAGAGTGAGACTCCGTCTCAAAAATAATAATAATAATAATAATAATAACTACATGGGCTTTAAGAAATGCTTAATGCTGGCCTGGCACGGTGGCTCATGCCTGTAATCCCAGCACTTTGGGAGGCCGAGACGGGTGGATCACTTTAGGTCAGGGGTTCCAGAGCAGCCTAACCAACATAGTGAAACCCCATCTCTACTAAAAATACAAAAATTAGCAAGGCATGGTGGTGGGAGCCTGTAATCCCAGCTACTCGGGAGGCTGAGGTAGGAGAATCACTTGAACTCAGGAGGCAGAAGTTGCAGTGAGCCGAGATCGCACCACTGCACTTCAGCCTGGGGTGACAGAGCAAGACTCTATCTCAAAAAAAAAAAAAAAGAAAAAGAAATGCTTAATGCTTTAAGAAAGTTGGCCAAAGCCAGGTGCTCACACCTGTAAACCAAGCAAGCACTTTGGAAGACTGAGGTGGAAGGATCACTTGAGGCCAGGAGTTTGAAACCAGCCTGGGCAACATAGTAAGACCCAGTCTCTACCCAAAAAAAAAAAAAAAAAAAAAAAATTAAATGGATTATAAACTCATCTCAGAATAGTTGTTGGCACATAGTAAGTGCTAAGCAAACACTATTAGCTACTACTGTTAATATTTTTATTTCATTTTTCTTTGCCATTTTCCATGTAAACAAGTATCTAAAAAATGTTTGCCTCAAAGCTATCAAGTAATCTTGAAATGGGCATATGTTTCACATTTCACATTTCAGTGTCTCCATACTTTGGTAATATTTTCCAGTAAATTTATAATCCATGTAACTAATATTGCTGCCTATGCAAGCATCTCTTCTACCATTTTGAACTTAAGAAATACAAGAATACAATAGCTACATTGTGTTTCTTATGTGTAGTGATAATACTGCAAACCCTTATCTCTTAATATAAACTGCCACATTTCTAATTACATGAGAGTCACTCTGTATGGCTTTTCATCAAATGCCCCAAATTAAAATAGGTAGTGTCTTCTTAAAATTACTTACTTTTTCATTTGACAAATCTCAGACCCAAAAGGTAAAGGGACTTGTGACTTGCTCAAGTTCATACAGGTAGATAATGACAAAGACTGACCCGGAACCTTCAGACTGAGTTCAAAGCTCTTTTTCATCTCTCTGGGCTGAATAATTCCATTTCTTGTCAGGGGAGGTGATAAACATCTGAAAATAGTGAATGACTCAAATCTCCCAAGGTTAAAAAAAAATTTCATGAAGACAATCTTCAAAGGTCATTTAATGTAGCACAACAAAACAACGACGACCAAAGTGGCATAACTCAGTACTGTTTCCTTCTCAAAAAATCAGGTCATCTCGAAAATTTGCTTTACTAAATTTGTATTAGCCTAACACAAATCTCATGCTACTTCTTCCCAGCTATCTCTGCAACTTTCTGAAACTGGGCAACTTCAGCTCAAAATTCAATGACAAACTCCAGGGAACTGTCACAGTGCAATGTTATAGGAAATATTCCTGAAAATAAGTGGTGCTTGTGAATTCTATTCTACTGAGATTCTCAGTGTAATTATTTTTCTGTGACAGAATCTAATTTGTTTCATGAAACCATGCTAAAATAAAAGAGAACACAAAAATGTTCTCATTTAGGACACTAATTGATATTAAAATTTCCCAAAAATTTTGGAGCAGTTCAAATCTAACAAGCATTTACCAAAGGATTTAATCCATATCATTCTTTCAAAAAGTCTGGCCTATAATCCCAATGCTTTGGGAAGCCACGGTGAGAAGACCACTTGATCCCAGGAGTTCAAGACCAGTCTAGGAAACACAGACCAATCTCTACCAAAAATGTTTAAAATTAGCCAGGTGTGGTGGCACATGCGTATGGTCCTAGCTACTCAAGAGGCAGAGGTTGGAGGATCACTTGAGCCTGGGAGGTCGAGGCCGCAGTGAGCCATGATGGCAACACTGTATTCCAGCCCAGGTGACAGAGTGAGACCTTGCCTAAAAAAAAAAAAAAAAAAAAAAAAAATTAAATTAAAAAATAAAAATTAAGAAAGTCCACTCTGAAAACAACATAAGACTTTTTACTTGTTATAGATTTAACCAGAGTCAAGACCAGAAGTGACCAATCCATTTTACACACGAGCCACAGCAGGACTGAGGAGAGAGGAAGAGAAAACAGGAAGACTAGCAAGTCAAATCAATTATTTACTTAAAAGTCCACAGAGTACAGAGCACTATAAGATGTACAGTGCCAACATGCTCCACCCTTTCTCTGCTAGTCAGTACAGGCCACAAGATGAACACCAGAGTCCAACAACCAGCCAAATGCCAGGCAAAATGGCCTTACCAGGCTAGATGGGGTCAAACACATATATTTTTAACTTATAGTCAAAGAGGCTCAAGGAAGATGATCAACAACTTAAATATTGCAGCGATATTAAGGAAAACAAGGCTAGGAAAATGTCTGAATATACAGACATTGGGTCTTTTGAATGTGCATTTACAGTAGTGTTGGGGACAGAAACAAGACAGGAAAAGTCTTAAAAAGTGAGTGAGTGTAAAAGCAAAAGCTGCATACAAAATGCCATTTTAAAAATGTTTAGAAGTAAAAGGGCCGGGCGTGGTGGTTCACGCCTATAATCCCAGCACTTTGGGAGCGGATCACGAGGTCACGAGATCGAGATCAGCCTGACCAACATGGTGAAACCCCGTCTCTACTGAAAATACAAAAATTAGCTGGGTGTGGTGGCACGCGCCTGTAATCCCAGCTACTCGGGAGGCTGAGGCAGGAGAATTGCTTGAACCCGGGAAGCGGAGGTTGCAGTGAGCCAAGATTGTGCCACTGCACTCCAGCCTGGTGACGGAGCCAGACTCCGTCTCAAAAAAAAAAAAAAAGTTTAGAAGTAAAAGAAGAAAAAGATGGCAATAATTCAAAAAGCTGAAAAGGCAGAAAATTTTTATTTGTTTTAGGATAGACAAGACCTCTGTATTTGTCGTCTGAAAAGAAAGACTCAGTAGCGAAGCTGAAGATGGAAGAGAGAAAGATAACTGATGAGAGTGAGGTACTGGATACTAGAGAATGCAATGAAGAAGAAAACTGATCCATGTGGATCCTGGAAGTCATCAGACAAAAGCAAATAAAGCAATGGGACAAAAGACAAAAAGCAATAAAAATGGGGAGAGAACAGATGGTAAGGACTTTTTGAAAAATCAGAAGCTGTGCAAAAATGGCAAAACAATGGTCTAGAGGGACAGTGAATGACTAGAACTACAATGATTGCTCCCCTCGTCCAAGGAGTTGCAGAGTATTCAACCAATGAAAACAGAAATAATAGCATTCATTACAGAAAAAGCCGTGTTTTCACTTATGGGTTAGGAGATGGAAGAAATATTGGAAGAAAAAAAATTAAGAACTTAGGACTTTGCTCACATTTGTGCACAGGTTCTACCAGACCCAGCAGAAACAGGCAGTAAAGGGACATCAAGAATGAGGTAGAAAAGAATGGGACTGAGCTTTTAAAATACTGAGGCAATAAGGCAGACGGAACTTTGAGATAACTTTTTACCAACAGTGAAGATGAAGAAGAGTAATCTAAAGAACTTTATGGCTGCAGAGGATGAGGAGAATGAAGACAAACATATCAAAAAACTGCTGGATACCACAGACAACAAGTCTTCAGCACTAACTAGCCCTAATTTTCAAGTGGAATCATCTCCAAAACCCACTTTCCCAGAAGCTGGACCTGAAATATCCTTTAATTTCATTTGCCAAGACTAGCAAGTTGCTGAACTGTGTCAACAGTTTGTTTGTGTTTGTTTTTCGAATTGGACATTTGTTTTTAATAACGATTTGTTGTGTTCTACAAAGGCATAGGAGGGACATTCCCCAAAAGATAAATGAATGCCACATGACTAGAACTGGGTCTTCTATTTTTATGATTTAGAACTGGGTTTTTTGTTTGTTTATTTTTTTAGGCAGAGTCTCGCTCTGTCGCCCAGGCTGGAGTGCAATGGTGCGATCTCGGCTCACTGCAATCCCCTGCCTCCCAGGTTCAAGCGATTCTCCCACCTCAACCTCCCAAGTAGCTGGGATTAAAGGCACCCGCCATCATGCCTGGCTAATTTTTGTATTTTTGTAGAAATGTGGTTCCACCATGTTGGCCAGGCTGGTCTTGAACTCCTGATCTCAGGTGATCCGCCTGCCTCGGCCTCCCAAAGTGCTGGGATTACAGACATGAGCCACCGCACCCAGCCATAACTGGGTCTTCTAAGCCCCCTTTGCATGCTCAGACAGGATGGAAAAGGATAGATAACACCAGTTAATATTTAGTTAGCACTTCACTGATTCAAATTACTATCTAATCAATTAGCTCAACTGACCCACTCTTTATTCCTGTTCTTATGGTGCGTAATCCAAGGATAGAGGAGCAGAAAGAACATGGACTTTAAAGTCACTGATCTAGAATTCTAACTCTCCTGGTTCCCCCAGGGATATTTCTTAAACCTCTATGAGCTTCCATTTCCTCACCTGTAAAGTAGGAATAACAGTACCTATTTCATGAGGCAGTTGTAAAGATTAAAGTGTAAGTCAAGTACCTACTACACAGTAGATGCTTAAGAAATGGTAGATAATGGCCAGGTGCAGTGGCTCACGCCTGTAATCCCTGCACTTGGGAGGCCAGGGCGGGTGGATCACAAGGTCAGGAGTTCAAGACCAGCCTGGCCAATATGGTGAAACCCCATCTCTAATAAAGATATAAAAATTAGCTGGGCATGGTAGCACATACCTGTAGTCCCAGCTGCTCGGGAGGCTGAGGCAGGAGAATCGCTTGAACCCAGGAGGCGGAGGTTGCAGTGAGCCAAGATCACGCCACTGCACTCCAACCTGGGCAAAAAAGCAAGACTCAGTCTCCAAAAAAAAAAAAAGAAAAGAAATGGTAGATAATATACTCCACATGTTGCAATGAAAAGAAATGGAAGACCATTTTAACTAATGTCATTATAAACTAAACCATCCAAGCTGAACCACAATTTATTGGTTACTGTTTTTAATACACACAGGGCAAATTATGTTAAAAAAATCATAAAATAACAAATGTTTTCCAAAAAGTCCTCTCTACCTAACAGTTAACCTAACTAAGGATGACAGTATTTATTGAGGTACGATTTTCATAACTAGGAACTTATACAATGTTTCACGGTTTGAAACGTACTGTATTTTTTTCCAAATGATTACTTCCAAAATAAACTAAACTTTTAACTTCCAGCTTAATCCTGGGGCAATTTTAGAGAATCTCAACATCTCACAAATAAATGGAATTGAAAAAGCATATGGATATAATGCAGTCAGCAGAGAATTTGAGGGCAAAAGAGAGAGGCTATGTCTTGTACCCTTTCCAACTTCAGTTAACTAATACCACAAATGTTCCTCAATTCTACCAATTTCTTTCTTTATTTTTTTGAGACACAGTTTCACTCTTGTCCAGGCTGGAGTGGAGTGACACAATCTGGGCTCACTGCAACCTCTGCCCCCTGGGTTCAAGTGATTCTCCTGCTTCAGCCTACCGAGTAGCTGGGATTACAGGCGCCCACCACCATGCCCGGCTACTTTTTGTATTTTTAGTAGAGACAGGGTTTTGCCACGTTGGCCAGGCTGGTCTCGAACTCCTAGCCTCAGGTGATCCACCCGCCTCGACCTCCCAAAGTGCTAGGATTACAAGTGTGGGCCACCGTTCCTGGCCAATTCTACCTGTTTCATAAGCTTAAGAGCTATCTTCACTTTCTTTTCTTCTTTCTCTATGTTATTAAGTCCCATCTCTTCCTTCTCCAAAATCTCTCCAATATATTCCTTTTTCTTCCCATTCCACTTGCTAAATTCATGCCTGCAGCACAATTTTATTTCTTTAAAAAAATTCCTTAACTGGCTTCCTTTCAGATAATCTATACAACACTTCTTGATTAATGTCATAATTCCAAGTTCATCAAGTCACTGCTCAACTTGTAAACCTTCAATGATTCCCAAATGTTAGCAAGATCAGGTCCAAATTCCTCAGTATGACTGTTAAGACTGTTCATAATCTCAATGAGCATTACTTCACTATCTTATCTCCTTCCTAGTCCATAATCTAAACTCTATTACTAGACCAGACAAGTATTCCCAGTTCCCATCAATAATACGTCTAATCTCTATCTTTGCCCTTGATTTGCTCTTGCCTAGAAAACCATTCCCTCATCCTTAATTTTCTCAAGTACAAAAGAAAAAAATTTAAAAAGTAAAAGAAAAACAAAACCTTCTCTTTCCTTTCTGCCTCTTCAACCTCTATCCATCCACCACTGAAAAACTCTAGTCTAACTGCCTGCATGAAGCCCTCACAGACCACTTCAGCCTAAACTAATCCCAGTAAACTGTAACCTGTCATTTCAACATACACTATTAGCATAACAACAGACCTCCTAGGGCAGTCATTTTAGTCAATGGTATTTTCACCCAAGAATAGTAAATTTTTCATAAGGCTAAATTATTCAACATGAAAAACCCCTTTAATCTGAGATGATGCCCTTTCTCTTACCTGTTTTTGTTTTGTTTTGTTTCGTTTTTAAGACAGAGTCGCAGCCAGTCATGGCACTTTGGGAGTTCGAGACCAGCCTGAGTGACATAGTGAGACCTCGACTCTACTAGAAATCAAAAATATTACCCACAAACAGTGGTGCACACCTGTAGTCATCTCAGCTACTCAGGAGGCTGAGGTAGGAGAATCATTTGAGCCTGGGAGGTCGAGGCTGCAGCCCCCGCCTGGGCAACAGAGTGAGACTCTATCACACACACACACAACCCAAATGCTCCTCAACTAGTCAATAAACAAACTATAATACATCTATACAATAGAATACTACTCAGCAATGTAAAGGAATGAGCTACTGATACATGCAATAATGTGGATGAACCTCAAAAATACGATGCTAAGTGAAATAAGCCAGACTAAAAGGCTACAGACTACAGACTACCACTTACAGAACATTTTGGAAAAGGCAAAACGATAGGAATAGTGGTTCCTGAGGGTAAGAATTGGGGTAGACTACAAAAGAGCAGAAGGGACTTTGCGGAGGTGATGGAACTGTGCAAAATCTTGATTGTGGTGGTGGTTGTTGGACAGTATACATTTGTCAAAACTCACAGAACTTTGGGAGGCCACAGTGGGAGGATCATTTGAGGCCAAGAGTTCAACACCAGCCTGGGCAACATAGCCAGACCCCCATCTCTACAAAAAAAAAATTTTTTTTAAATTACCAGGCATGGTGGTTTGTGCCTGTAGTCCCAGCTACTTGGGGAGGCTGAGGTGGAAGGACTGCTTGAGCCTGGGAGATCAAGGCTGCAGTGAGTCATGATCACGTACTGCATTCCAGCCTAGGGAACAGAGTGAGACCCTGTCCTTCTTTTTCTTTTCTTTTTTTTTTTTTGAGACGGAGTCTTGCTCTGTCGCCCAGGCTGGAGTGCAGTGGCATGATCTCGGCTCACTGCAAGCTCTGCCTCCTGGGTTCACGCCATTCTCCTGCCTCAGCCTCCTGAGTAGCTGGGATTACAGGCGCCTGCCACCACACCTGGCTAATTTTTTTTTTTTTTTTTTTTTTGTATTTTTAGTAGAGACGGGGTTTCACTGTGTTAGCCAGGGTGGTCTCGATCTCCTGGCCTCGTGATCCGCCCGCCTCAGCCTCCCAAAGTGCTGGGATTCTTTTCTTTATTTTCCTTTTCTCTCTCTCTAAGTTACCTTATTATTTCCGTATTAATTCTCCCTGCTCCATTAACTGTCCTCCCATCTATTTTTCCATCACATGTCTTTAAGATTCTGGTAGTCACTTTAAAACTGCCCTAGGATCTAGTCTCAAAACAAAATTCTAACATAATGATAAGTCCTCAAGTTCCTACAGAAAATATTTTCGCATATGTTGGAAAATGTCTAATTTTATCAAATTACACTAAGAATATATCATATTATACTCCATTACAGCTGTGGCAAGAAGCATAAAAACTGGTATTCCTGATTTAAATCTACCAGGGACCATTACTTTGTTTACACACCCTAACTACATTTTGTAAATATCTCTATAAGAATCTTCTATATTTAACTAGCTTCTGTATATTTCTGTAAAGTCTTCCATTTAATGAATCTTTAAGTCCATCAAGATCTAAAAATGGCTTTCTTTCAATCCTAGGAAACATAAGACAATGTTGACCTCATTTACTTACAGGGCAGTACACAGTTCATAAAATCATTATGTGTTAAAACAATGTAATGTTCAAGAGTAAACTCAAGGTCAAATCCTAGCTTGGCACTGACTTTGGGTCAAACCGATCTCACATCTTAGGGACTTAGTTTTTTCCTCTGCAAAATGAGGATAATAATAGTTATCCTCATTAATATCTACCCTAATGGGTTGCTGAAAAGAGATTAAATAAACACATAAAAGGTACTTAAGTACTGTAGCTGTCACATAGAAGTCAGCAACTGGTTTCATCATTAGTCCTCAATGACTAAGAATTCTTCAAAATATCTGAATTATAAACTTAAATGGGCCAGGCGTGGTGGCGGGTGCCTGTAATCCCAGCTACTCGGAAGGCTGAGATGAGGGAATCACTTGAACCCGAGAGCCAAGATCGTGCCATTGCACTCACTCCAGCCTGGGCAACAAGAGTTGAAACTCCATCTAAAAAAAAATTAACACTTAAATGAGCTGCTCATTCACTGGTGAATCACTAAAATGGCCTAAATCAGATAAATACCCGCAGATAATTGGGAAAACAGCACATTTTTGATAAAGCTGTTCCAGGACTTAACCAAAAATTAACTTTATCTCAACATTTAACGTTACCAGTTAACTTGAAACTAGATAAAAACAGAGATTTATGTTTAGAAACAGAAAAATGCTGTCAGACCAAAGTAAATGATACCATTTTTCTATTTGAGTTCTTCAGCATCTGTAGAAAGCCTATGCAAATAAAGCCGGCCAGGCACGGTAGCTCACACCTGTAATCCCAGCACTTTGGGAGGCCAAGGCAGGCGAATCACTTGAGGTCGTAGTTCGAGACCAGCCTGGCCAACATGGTGAAACCCTGTCTCTACTAAAAATACAAAAATTAGCCAGGCATGGTGGCATGAGCCTGTAATCCCAGCTACTGGGGAGGCTGAGGCAGGAGAATCGCTTGCACCCAGGAGGCGGAAGTTGCAGTGAGCCGAGATCATGCCACTGCACTCCAGCCTGGGCAACAGAGCGAGACTGTCTCAAAAAATAAAAACAAAAAATAAAGCATTGGAAAGTGGGCCGGAAAAATACATTTCGCCCTTTAATTATACTTCAGTTCGAATCTGTTCCTACACAGATTTGCCTGTCAGCAGACTAAACATGTTCCTTTCTTAGACAAAATTTAACAATATTAATTTATTAACGTTATAAATAAAATCACAGTGACATTAATACAACCTAAAGTTTTCATTAAGAGAATTCCAATTTAATTGTAATATGGGTCATATTCATACCATGATTTGTTTTATAGAGGTTTCAGCACTGAAAACAAGTGCTGTTATTCAATGGCGCCATCTTGGGAGGTAAGACCTTCCAAGGATTGGGATGACTGGGCGCATCTTCCAATCATGTGGCCAAGACTCAAAACTTTTTTGACGTGCCATTTATAGAATTCTCAAAGACAAACCTCACACGCACACAAAATGCTAGTCTCCACCTTTTAGAATAACATTTCATTTGTGGCCAAAAACAATGCTGACCACTCACTTCCTTCACCAGACTTTCCTATCTCCAAAAGTTAAATATAAGCACCCGCACAATGATGACTTACCAGAATTAAGAACACGCAATATGCTCTAAAGACAAATTCAAAAGAAATATACCAAATATTTCAGAATTTGGAAATGTCACTAAAATAAATACATAACTTTCCAAGGCAGGGAGCAGTGGCTCACGCCTGTAATCCCAACATTTTGGAAGGCCAAGGTATGAGGATCACTGAGCCCAGGAGTTGCAGACCAGCCTGGCAACATGCCAAAATCCCATTTCTAACAAAGATACAAGAATTAGTAGATGTGGTAGTGCATGCCTATAGTCCTAGCTACTAGGGAGGCTAAAGTGAGAGGACTGCTAGGGCCCGGGAGTTCAAGGCTGCAGTGAGCTGTGATCATGCCACTGGAGTCCAGCCTGGGTAACAGAGTGAGACCCTGTCTCAATAAAAAAAAAATAACTTCCCATTTGGAGAGTTCTGATGTTTGTTTTTAAAAAGCCGTCCTAGGCCAGGCACAGTGGTGCCTACCTACAATCCCAGCACTTTGGAAGGCTGAGGCAGGAGGATCGTTTGAGGCCAGGAGTTCAAGATCAGCCTGGGTAACATATCAAGACCTGTCTCGCCAGGCACAGTGGCTCATGCCTATAATCCCAGCACTTTGGGAAGCCAAGGCAGGCAGATCACCTGAGGTCAGGAGTTCAAGACCAGCCTGGACAACACAGTGAAACCTCATCTCTACTAAAAATACAAAAATTAGCCCAGCGTGGTGGTGGGTGCCTGTAATCCCAGATACTCAGGAGGCTGAGGCAGAAGAATAGCTTGAACCCAGGAGGCGGAGGTTGCAGTGAGCCAAGATCGCGCCACTGCACTCCAGCATGAGCCACAGAGGGAGACTCCATCTCAAAACAAAACAAAACAAAACAAAAATAATACATAAATCTTGTCCCTACAAAAAAAAAAAAAAAATTTAATTAGCCAGGCATGGTGGCATGCACTAGTAGCCCTAGCTACTCAGGAGGCTGAGGCAGGAGGATTGCTTGAGCCCAGGAGTTCAAAGTTGTAGTGAGCTATTATTGAGCCACCGCACTCCAGCCTGGGCAACAGAATGAGAACCTGTCTCTTTAAAAAAAAAAAAGGCAGTCATAATACCTTACAGTTGCCCCAGAGATGACTATGAAACTACATAGTAACAAAACTGGAAATGTGAAATATCATACCAGACCTGCGTAAAAGCAGTCAAATGATACTGAAAAGTAATGAAAAACAACTGAAATTGTCTAATTTAAACATTTAAACTCATACTTCCATTATATTTGCTTCCAGAGTGCCCCTGAAGGCACAGTATTTAATATGGTTATTTATATCCACTCATCTTTTTATACTCGGTTCACCTTGGTTTGAATAAACTGGGATTTTCCAAAATACTTTCCATATTGTTTGCTGTTCTGTGAAATTTTTCTTGTAAAAGATGGGTTAGGCCAGGCGCAGTGGCTCACGCCTGTAATCCCAGCACTTTGGGAGGCCAAGGCAGGCAGATCACGAGGTCAGGAGTTCGAGACCAGCCTGGCCAACATGGCAAAACCCTGCCTACTAAAAATACAAAAATTAGCCAGGCATGGTGGCAGGCGCCTGTAATCCCAGCCACTTGAGAGGCTGAGGCAGGAGAATCACTTGAACCCGGGAGATGGAGGTTGCAGTGAGCCGAGATCATGCCATTGCACCCTGACCTGAGCGGCAAGAGCAAGACACTGTCTCAAAAAAAAGAAAAAAAAAAATGGGTTGGGGCCAGGCATGGTGGCTCATGCATGTAATCCCAGCACTTTGGGAGGCGGAGGTGGGCAGATTACTTGAGGCCAGGAGTCCAAGACTAGCCTGGCCAACATGGTGAAACACCGTCTCTACTAAAAATACAAAAATTCACCAGCTGTGGTGGCAGGTGCCTGTAATCCCAGCTATTCAGGGGGCTGAGGCAGGAGAAGCCCTTGAACCCGGGAGACAGAGGTTGCAGTGAGCTGAGATGACAGAGCAAGACTCCATCTCAAAAAAAAAAAAAAAAAGAGATGGGTTAGGGGTAAGAGAAGAAGTAATCTCAGTTTAGCTTATCACATTCTGTTCTAATCATTTTGACTACAGTTTACCAGAGACTTCAAAATTTGATTACTGGCCAGGCACGGTGGCTCAGGTCTGTAACCCCAGCACTTTGGGAGGCTGAGGAGGGCGGATCACGAGGTCAGGAGATTGAGACCATCCTGGCTAACATGGTGAAACCCCATCTCTACTAAAAATACAAAAAAATTAGCCAGGCGTGGTGGCGGGCACCTGTAGTCCCAGCTACTCGGGAGGCTGAGGCAGGAGAATGGCGTGAACCCGGGAGGCAGAGCTTGCAGTGAGCCGAGATCGCACCACTGCACTCCAGCCTGGGCTACAGAGCGAGACTCTGTCTCAAAAAAAAAAATTTGATTACTGCTCCCCTCCCAAAGATAAAAACCTAGCATAGAATTAATTCATGCCAAAGATGTCACTAACTGGCATTCTTTTAAAAAATCTCAGTATCTGACCCTCAACAGCTTGTGACACTGGATATCTAGCTTCTGTGTGTACCAGTTCCTCATCTGTAAAATGGGGTTAAAATAATAAACTATATACTTACTTCATGGGTGTGGTGAAGAATACTTGAGATTATGAGCTTGAAACATGATAGGTACTCAATAAATATTTGTTGAGTGAATGAGTAAATAAACTAATGTATGAAAAATGCTTAGGATAGTGCCTGTCACATAGCCAATGGCTAATAATATCAGTATCACGCCAGACGCGGTGGCTCATGCCTGTAATCCCAACACTTTGGGAAGCCAAGGCAGGCGGATTACTTGAGGTCAGGAGTTCGAGACCAGCCTGGCCAACATGGTGAAACCCCTGTCTCTACTAAAAATACAAAAATTAGCTGGGCATGGTGGCATGCGCCTGTAGTTCCAGCTACTCGGGAGGCTGAGACAGAAGAATCGCTTGAACCCAAGAGGTGGAGGTTGCAGTGAGCCAAGATCAAGCCACTGCACTCCAGCATGGGCAACAAGGGTAAAATTCCGTCTCAAAAAACAAAAACAAAAACAAACCAATTACTACATTACCCTGTAATATTCTGATATAGTTTCATCAGAAAAGCCAAAATAATCACTGATTTAAAATACACAGTAGGTACCTCCTAAAAACTAATTTAAATTTACCACTTAATTTGAAATATGTACTGAGTTAAATCAACTAAGTTGCTACTAATTTAAATTTGCATTTAAATTGGCTTATAGAACACACATTCTTCTGCCTTTAACACAAGAGGAAGAGTAACTACTGAGAGAGCTTACCCATCAGACAAAGCAGCTTTAAGCAGATTGGCTCAAGATTTGCTTTGTTGACATCAAAATAAAATGTTAGTCAACAGAAAATTCAAATAAAGTACTACCTAGTGTCTTGTTTCTGTTAGTAATTCCAATCTGAGAACATTAAACAAGCACTGATAAAGCATTTTTTCTAAGAAGGAATTCTGCATAGTTAATTCTACACCAGTGACAAGTTCCAAAGGAGAATCTGCTTTGTGGCATTAGGACTGGACTCCTGTACTTTCACACCCTAATAGTCTCTATATCGCCGGAAGCAGTTGGTGCACTCCCGGCCTTTAGATTAGAGAAAATACTAAGCAGGATTCTAATAAAAAGAATCCAAGTTAATAAGCTTAAGAAATTAAAATTGCTACCTATACATAAATATCATTGGTCATCAAAAACTCTACTAAAGACCTACTATGTGCCAGTGAAAATAACTGAGGAGGGCATTAGCTAAAACAGCTTCTGATCGAGAAGCTTCCAGTCAAATTAGCTAATTAAGATATTAATAGAAGCTAGTCAAGTTAACCAAAAATATGAGGGGTACTGGCATAACAAGCTACAAGATTTCTGAGAAAATAAGAAGCTTTTGATACAACTAGGTAAAATAAGATATGTGATAGTGTGATTTTCCATGAACATGAGGTGGTACTGGCAATAAATGCTATAAAATTTTAGAGAAGAAAGATTAACTGTTGCAAAACCATGATAGACTTCAAAGAGGGAGAACTGAGCTCAGTCTTGAGGGGTGGAAAAGATTTAAATAGTTAAACAGCATAAGAGGAAAGGACAAAAGATAATGGGACCAAAGGTGCTGAATTGGGAATATGGCCATTAAATATTTATTAAATACCTACTCTATGTCAGTCACTGTGTTAGGCACTAGATATACACTGGAGAACAAAACAGATGAGTTCTCTGCTTTCATGGAATCTAGCAGGGAAGACATAATAATCATGCACGCAGATATATAATCATAAATTGCAACAGGTGCTATGAAAGGAGGCAACAGAAGCCAGTAACAGGGAATAATGGGAAAGGACTATCAAGACACGATGATGAGAAAAAGTATCCCTGATATTTATACATAAGCTCAGGCATGAAGGCAGCCATGCAAAGAGCAGGGAAAAGAAGTGTTCGAGGAAGACAGAGCCATGCATACAAAGGCCCTGAGGTAGGAAACAGCTCACTGAGTTTAAAAATAAATAAGGCCAGTGGCTCATGCCTGTAATCTCAGCTACTCTGGAGGCCAAAGGACAGCTTGAGGCCAGGAGTTTGAGACCAGCCTGAGCAATATTGTAAGACCCCATCTCTAAAAATTAAATAAAATAAGAATAAAAATAAGAAGTTAGCGTAACAGAGGCATAATGGGCAATGAGATTGGCATAAAATGCCAATTGCCTACCCGAAAAGTAGCCAGCAGACGGGCTATACAGGGCATTATAGGTCAAAATAAAGAACTGAAATGGCCAGGCACAGTGGCTCACGCCTGTAATCCCAGCACCTTGGGAGGCTGAGGTGAGTGGATCAAGAGGTCAGGAGTTCATGGCCAGCCTGGCCAACATAACATGGTGAAACTCCGTCTCTACTAAAAACACAAAAATTAGCCAGGCATGGTGGTAGGCACCTTTAATCCCAGCTACTTGGGAGGCTGAGGCGGAGAACGGCTTGAACCCAGGAGGTGGAGGTTGCAGTGAGCTGAGATCGCGCCACTGCACTCCAGCCTGGGCGACAGAACGAGACTGTCTCAAAAAAAAAAAAAAAAAAGAGCTGAAATTTGAATTTTATTCCAAAACTAAAAACCACTAAAAATTTTTGCACGGTCACATTAGTGTTAAATAAAAGGAGCCAGACCACAAACAATATATACTATATGATTCAATTTTTACAAAAGTACAAAAAAAGAGCAAAATAATCTATGCTGTCAGAAGTCAGGATGGTGATTACCCTGGGTGGTAGAGGGGAGACAGGAACTGAAAGGGAACTGGATAGGGGCTTCTAGGTACTGGTAACGCTGTTTCTTGATCTAGATCTAGGTGCTGCTTACATGGGTATATTCAGTTTGTGGGAAAAAAACATCAAATTCCACTTTTACATGCATTTTTCTGTATATGTATTATATACTTCAATCATAAAGTTTTTAATAACGTAATATACTTTCATTTTTTTTTTTTGAGACGGAGTCTCGCTCTGTTGCCCAGGCTGGAGTGCAGTGGCGTGATCTCGGCTCACTGCAAGCTCTGCCTCCTGGGTTCTCGCCATTCTCCTGCCTCAGCCTCCCGAGTAGCTGGGACTACAGGTGCCTGCCACCATGCCTGGCTAATTTTTTGTATTTTTAGTAGCCACGGGGTTTCACCATGCTAGCCCAGCCCCTAATACATTTTTAAAATACTATTTTGTCCAGATAAAAACAGGAATAGAGTGCTCACTTCCACAACACAAATACTAAAATTGGAAGGGTACAGGGAAGATTAGTATGTGCCCTGCACAAGGATGACATGCTAATTCATAAAGCAGTCCATATTTTTAAATTTTTTTGTAAAAATAAAGAAACAAACAGTATAAAGGGGCACATGCAAATACGGCAGGTCTTGAATGAAAGATTACCCTGGTAGAAGCTTTCAGAGGAGTAATTCAAATAGCCAGTGATACAAAGTACCATGTTAATAAAGAATAAGGCTGGGTGCGGTGGCTCACACCTGTAATCCCAGCACTTTTGGAGGCCGAGGCAGGCGGATCACGAGGTCAGCAGCTCGAGACCAGCCTGGCCAACATGGTAAAACCCTGTCTCTACTAAAAATACAAAAATTACAGCACTTTGGGAGGCCGAGGCGGGCGGATCACGAGGTCAGGAGATCGAAACCATCCTGGCTAACACGGTGAAACCCCGTCTCTACTAAAAATACAAAAAAATTAGCCGGGCGTGGTAGCGGGCGCCTGTAGTCCCAGCTACTCGGGAGGCTGAGGCAGGAGAATGGCGTGAACCTGGGAGGCGGAGCTTGCAGTGAGCCGAGATCGCGCGCCACTGCACTCCAGCCTGGGCGACAGAGCGAGACTCCGTCTCAAAAAAAAAAAAAAAAAAAAAAAAAAAAAAAATTAGCTGGGTGTGGTGGCAGGCACCTGTACTCCCAGCTACTTGGGAGGCTGAGGGAGAAGAATCGTTTGAACCCGGGAGGTGGAAGTTGCAATGAGCCGAGATCACACCACTTCACTCCAGCCTGGGTGACAGGGTGAGACTCTCTCAAAAAAAAAAAAAAAAAAAGAATGTTGGGGCCAGGTGCCACTCATGCTTGTAATCCCAGCACTCTGGGAGGCCAAGGTGGGAGAATCGCTTGAGCCCAGGAGTTCAAGACCAGCCTGGGCAACAAAGCAAAACCCTGTCTCTACAAAAAAAAAAAATGTTTCTTAATTAGCTGGGCATGGTGGTGCACACTCGTAGTCCCAGCTAATCGGAGGCTGAGGAAGGAGAACTGCCTAAGCCCAGGAGTTCAAGGCTGCTGTGAGCTATGACTGCCACTATACTCCAGATCGAGAGAAAGAGTGAGATCCCGTCTCTTAAAAAAAAAAAAAAAAAATGCTGAATCTGGGAAGGAAGTTGTGCAATACTAAAGGATTAACTATAAATTCCTTAGAACATAAGGAGGAATCTCCAGAAATTAAGAAAGTCATAGATGACAACAGCAATGCCTAAAAAGGTTAGCAATGCTTGTCATGTTGTGGCTCATATTTTAATATGGTATTTTCAAGCTCTTCCCTTGACCCTCCACTCCCATACAACTGAGAGTGTAATGACATAGACCCCAAACCTGAGCATCAATCATACCTGAGCTCGAATCAATGGTCTGCCCCTCACTTTCTCTGGCAGTTAACTGCTCTGAGCTCAGTTCCCTCATTTATAAAATAAGGATAATGACTACCTCATAGAGTTATTATTTTTTCAAAGGTGAACAGAGTAGTCACTTCTGCAGCACAAATACTAAAACTGGAACAATACAGAGAAGATTAGCATGTCCCCCGCTCAAGGAGGGAACACTATTATAGTCACCCCTTTGAGTAGATCTAAAGGGTTAATTATTATTTCCTAATGGTATACGGAGGACCAATGGTGGATTTAACAAGAATTCCTTTGCTTCGGGCAGAGCAAAAAAAAAAAGTTTCCATTCTCAGACAAATCCATGGGTGAGAGAAGGGCTTATAAAACAGTCACCGGCCGGGCGCGGTGGCTCACGCCTCTAATCCCAGCACTTTGGGAGGCCGAAGCGGGCGGATCACGAGGTCAGGAGATCGAGACCATCCTGGCTAACACGGTGAAATGCCATCTCTACTAAAAATACAAAAAATTAGCCGGGCATGGTGGCGGGTGCCTGTAGTCCCAGCTACTCGGGAGGCTGAGGCAGAATGGCGTGAACCCGGGAGGCGGAGCTTGCAGTGAGCCGAGATCACACCACTGCACTTCAGCCTGGGCGACACAGTGAGACACCGTCTCAAAAAAAAAAAAACAGTCACCATACAGAAACAGAATGAATAAAGATAAAATCAAAAAATAAAGAGAAGGTAGAAATGGGGCTTCTTCTAGAAGCTCACTAGCAGAGGTTCCAGGCATTTTCTAAGACACAGACAGAGACTTGAGCTAAAGCATACTGGGAGAAGTTCAGTGACTTGAGAAATTATGAAAAGGAAGAAACAATCTTCCCCGCAAGCCACAATTGCTACCTAATGTATTCTTCCCTCTGTGGAATATTACTTAAAACAAGTTAGAGATCAACACTAAGGATATTCTGTCATAGGTGGAAGGGCAAGGCCTTCAACCACTTTACACCATCCCCACCCTTAAGTATTATTTGAACAACCATAATTTGTTAAGCGCTTCTTAAGCACAGCCAAAGATGTTAAGTTTTATATTTCAGGAGCTACCATTTCAAAAGAAAAAAATAAAAAGTTCAACACCTTAAATCTTTTGGTAACTTTTTCCCCAAAATGTATCCTCTGTCTTAAAAGTAACTAAAATCTACTTCCTCCTGAATTTATTTATCTTTCCCCTAATCCAATAAATGTCTCTCCTTATTCTTCCTATTTACCTCACCATTAAATACCTAAGGTTTTCCTATTTCCTCCCAAGTTGGCACATTAACACTCTAATATTCATTCTGATCTCACAGTATTGAATCTGAGCATAGAAACCTCATAACATTCCCAGGGATAAATCTGCTACCCAATTCCTAAAAGATAACACACAGTTTAAAAAAATAAACGCAGTGGTGGTAATTATACAACTGTATACATGTGTCAAAATTCGTCAAACTGTACACTTAAAATTGGTGAATTTTATTGTATGTAAATTATACCTCAATAAAGCTTTTTTTTTTTTTTTTTTAAAGAATGCATTCCGGGCAGGGCATGATGGCTCATGCCTGTAATCTCAACACTTTGGGAGGCTGACATGGGAGGATCCCCTGAACCCAGGAGTTCCAGGAGACCAGCCTGGGAAACACAGGGAAACCTCATCTCTATAAATAAAAAAAAAAGTTAGCCAGGCATGGTGGCACACACCTGTGGTCCCAGCTTCTCAGAAGGCTGACGTGGGAAAATCACTTGAGCCCAGGCAGTAGAGGATGCAGTGAGACATCATCACAGCACTGCACTCCAAAAAAAAAAGGGAATACATTCATTACATTCATTCATTCACTCATCAAATATTTGCTATGCATCTATTATATGCATCAAAGTTTATACCACATCTTTCAGCCTGGACTATCCGGGTCCTACCTGTAACAGCATGCTTTACTCATAAGTTGACACTGTCCCTAAAAGCTGTATTACATGAAAAATGATTCTGTTTCTGATAATGTTACCTTAATGATGGCCGCTTTACACTGGAAGGGCCATTAGCTATCCATCAACTTCCATTACATAAATGAAATATATGATCACTTAGGTACTCCCCATTTTAACAGAAATGCTTTCATCATAAGAAATAAGTAAGCACCTAGAGGCATATAGTACATACCACTACTACACTACTACAGCCTTATATGTTTGTCTTTTTACCAAAAAAAACAACAAAAAAAAAAAACAGCACACTTCAAGTGCATATTTACAACACTGCTGAAAGAAAAGGCAATACTATTGGAGAATAGACTTAAATGACTTATTCTAGGGCCCACAGTCACCCAGTGGCTGAGTCAAAGGCCAAAAAACTAGGTCTCATGATTCCCAAGGCAGTGGGCAAAGTAGAGAGACAACCACAGACCTGAGAAACAGACCTGGGTATGAATTCCAGTGCCATTTCTTACTAGTTGTGTGTGTGAACTTGGGACAGCCACTTTACTTTCTGACCTTTGGCTTGCTCATCTATAAAACAGGGATGCTGACTGGGAGCGGTGGCTCACGCCTGTAATCCCAGCACTTTGGGAGGCCGAGGCGGGCAGATCACTTGAGGTCAGGAGTTCGAAACCAACCTGGCCAACATGGTGAAACCCCATCTCCACTAAAAATACAAAAATTAACCGGGCAAGGTGGCACACACCTGTAATCCCAGCTACTCGGGAGGCTGAGGCAGGAGAATAGCTTAAACATGAGAGGCGGAGGTTGCAGTGAGCCGAGATCGCACCACTGCACTACAGCCTGGGTGACAGAGCACTCCGTCTCAAAAAAAAAAAAAAAGGGATGCTAACTACCACCTCACAAAATTCTTGGGAAGACTGCCTAAGATCTATACCACCTAGCATAATTACTGGGCACAGAACAGGCAACTCAACAACATTAGTTCCTTTTCTTGGTCTTAAATTATTTAAGATTAAGAAAACACCTCATAATCAACGAAGGCTAATTAACAATCCGCATTATTAATCACTGGTCAACAATGAACCTGTGTTTGCTGCCTTCTTCATACTCCAACCCATTCCCTTCCCAGCTCACTATTTCCAGCTTTTCAAACTTTAGTTACTATGTTTAGAAAAGTGATTTAATTTTAGAAACCTGGAAAATTCTTCTAGGAGTAAATTCTTCTAGGAGTAAATTGAGCAAAACCTTAATCTGCCCCCAGGGGAATTCTGAGCAAAACAATTATTTCTGACAAAAGAAGAATTTTCTATGGGAGTAATTCAATTTAACCACATGAATACTACCAAAGTTGCAAACAAGGTGACAGAAGGCAATCTGGAACACACCTTCCAGATTCCCCAAAAAGAAATGTCCTCCTAAAATTCAAACCCCTCCCTCCCTAATTTGAGGTAGTCAAATCTTATTAGGTGATCTGAATTCTCCCGGCTCTGACACCAGTCCAGCTCCTTAGGCCAGAACTGCAGCCGTCTGTAAAAGAAATACCCTGAGCAAACCCCACCCCTCAAAACATCCCCAAAAGGCAGGGAGGTCCAGAGAGTATTTTCTCCTCCAACGACAGATAAGGCACCAAGGGCTCAGCAGCGCAATCCTTCCCCCAAGGTCATTCAAGTCAGTGAAGGTGCGACGGTGGAGCTGCAGGCAGTCTCTGGCCTTCTAGAAATCACACTGCAGGGGTTTTGGGGGTGCCTACTCTCTTCCCCTCTCCCACCCGCAAGGGTGAGCACTGGCCTCGGCATTCCCGAAACAAGCCACAACAAGCTCTGCAGTGTTAGGAAAGGGGTTGACGCGATGAAGAAACAGATGCTCCAAAGCAAGATGGTCTTTCTCGGCTCACAGAGGCTCCTCCAAGGTTATGCACAGAAACCGCAGCCACCTCCAAGAGCTCTAAACCGGGCTCCGAAGCCCCAGCGCGGCCGCTCCGGGTCGCCAGGTTCCCTGCAGGCAGGCTCCGCAGCCAGAGGCCACCAGCCCCAGAAACCGCACTTCATTCCTGCGCTCCGGGAAGCCATGGCTCCTTCCCTGCCCGGGCGGCTGGGCGGGGGCCGGGGGTGCGCCGGGAGGCGGGCCCCGCGCTGCGGAAAGTTCACCGCGGCGGGCGGGGGGAGGCCCCGGCCCCGCTCGCCGGCGTCCCCCTGCAGATTCCACCATTAATTAGTCCTAAGGACTGTCTACTGGCAACTTAAACAAAGCGAATGCCTCGAATTCCTTCCCGGCCCAGCGGTCTGGCTGCGAGACCAGCAGAGCGCCCGGGACGCGGGCCGGCGCGGCCGACAGCTGCGGCGGCCGCGGGACCCCTCCCCGCCCGGCCCGCGGCCCGCGCCCCGCGCCCCGCGCCCGCAGCTGGCCCCGCACGCCGGCCCGACGCGCTCCCAAACCGCCCTCCTCCTCCTCCTGCTGCAGCTCCCGGGCCCTTCCTGTCTGATCACTTCCTTCCTCCGGTGCCCGCCGGGCCCCGCGCAGCCCCCTCCCCGGCCGCCTCGTCGCCCCCCGCCCCTGTCGGCCCGCGCCCCCTCCCCCAACCCCAAACTCTACCCCCGAAACTCTTCGCCGCCCCCTCGAAAATGTCTCCTCCGCCTCTCTGCCCCAAACATTTCTCAGAGTCTTGCTCCCACCAAGAAGTCTCCTCAGAACCTTCCCTCCCCCTCCCGAGGAAAAAATCTCCTCAGAGTCTCTTCCTCCAACTCCACAAACATGTGCTGGGTCTCGCCCCAAAAGGTCCCCTCCTGAGCCCTTCCTCCAAAATCCATTCCAACTCTCCCCCAACTCCACACCCCCATCTCTCCTCGGCTGCGCCCGCGGTTTCTTCTGCCCCGTGGCCGCGGGTGCCCCGACCTCACCCGGGACCGGCCTCCCAACCCCGCCGCCCTCCCCTCCCCGCGCCGCGCTCCCGCCGCCGCCGCCTCACGGACCCTCACCTCTGCGGCCCCGAACCGCGCTCCCGCCCGCGAAGGGTTCCGCCGCTCAGCTGCCAGCGACCGGGGCCTCCTCTGGCTCCGCGGGACTGACAATGAGGGGCGGGGCCAAATTGTGACGTCAGTGTTCTGGAAGGCGGGGTCTTTGCGATGGGCGGGGTTGTCTGTAGGCCCCGCCCCCTCCGTCCTTTTTTTCCCTTCCCAGGACTTAGACTCCACCAAGTTTTTATTGCCTCCGTAGCTGGGTCCTGTGCTAGGCGCCCTGGGAAATCGAAATGGAAGACAAGACTTCTCGATTTCAGGAGGGACACTTTCGGCCCGCGTGGTGGCTCAAGTCTGTAATCCCAGAACTTTGGGAGGCTGAGGCGGACGGATCGCTTAAACTCAGAAGTTCGAGACCAGCCTGGGCAACATGGCGAAACCCCATCTCTATAAAAAATACAAAAATTAGCTGGGCGTGGTGGCGCCCGCCGGTAAGCTAAAGTAGGAGGATCGCTTGAGCCCAGGGAGGTCGAGGCTGCAGTGAGCCGTGATCGTGCCACTGCATTCCAGCTTGGGTGACAGAGTGAGACCCTGTCTCAAAAGAAAAAGAAAAAAGCGGGACACTCTCAGTAGGGTTGTGAGGATTAAATGAGATAATCAATGGAAAGGTGCTTAGCCTAAAACCTGATATGGAATAATCACTCAACAAATCCTATTTCTATTACTCTGCAAATGCAGAGAAGGAACTCAGCTCAGACTCAGGAGGCATGGGTTCCAGTCCCCCACTGTGCTATTAATTCTTTGTGTGATGCTAGACAAGTACTTTCCCATCTATGTTCCCGATTTTCATCTTCTTTAAAATGGGAAGGGGGAATAACCAGATGATCTCAAAATCCCCTCCCATACTTCTATGACATACTTCCTTTAAGTCTACTATCTAAAAGGCACCTAGTGCCCTGAGAAGCCAGGAGGAAGCCTTCAAAGACAGCCCAAGACCCACACCCAGCATAGTACAGGACACAGCCAGAGACTGCTCTCGCTGCGGATGCCCTCCCACACGCTGGCACGCAGCAGCATTCACAAGCCAGGACACAGATGGGCTGAGGGCTGCTTCCTCTCTGACTACAGCAGCATGGTTGGTCTCTTGAGACATCTCTTGTGTAAGCTCTTTATTGCCTATGGAATAAAGGCCAAAGCCCTGGCCTGGTATGATCACTTCCTACCTTTACACACACACACACACACACACACACACACACACACAAAGTTTATCCAAACTTCTCTTAGCACACCCACTGCTTTCCCACATTTGACCCTTTGCTGAAGCTCTTCCCCTGCTGTCTCACCTCCCAGCTTCTCCCAGCCAGAAAGCAATCCTCCCTGTTCTGAATAACCAATAACATTGTGTTTAACCCTCACGTGGGCATGAACACTACAACTTATAAAGAACTGACCTCCCATTTGTTTCTTAGCACTTCCTGGAGGTCAGAACCCACACATGTTTGTGGAGCTCAAGCTCTGATGCCAGAAAACCCTGGGATCATATGTTCCGGGGTCATAATAGCCATCTCTGAGCCTGTCTTCTCATCTATAAAATGGGGATAATAATATAGTCTTGTAGTGTTTGTTTTAAAATTACCTAAGATACTGTATGGAAAACATCAGGCACAGTGTTCCACAAACAATATGAACAATATGATTGTCATTCTTATTTTCTTTTTCTTTCTCTTTTTTTTTTTTTTTTTTTTGAGACGAATTTTCTCTCTTGTCGCCCAGGCTGGAGTGCAGTGGCACGATCTCAGTTCACTGCAACCTCTGCCTTCCAGGTTCAAGAGATTCTCCTGCCTCAGCCTCCCAAGTAGCTGGGATTACCGGCACTTGCCACCACACCTGGCTAATTTTTGTATTTTTAGTAGAGACGGTGTTTCACCATGTTGGCCACGCTGGTCTCGAACTCCTGACCTCAGGTGATCCACTCACCTCGGCCTCCGTAAGTGCTAGGATTACAGACGTGAGCCACCACACCAGGCCCCTGTCATTCTTATTTTCAGTAGTATTATATTGACCAGGCGCGGTTGCTCATGCCTGCAATCCCAGCACTTTGGGAGGATCACTTGAGTCCAGGGGGGTGGATCACTTGAGTCCAGGAGTTTGAGACCAGCCTGGGCAACATGGCAAAACCCCGTCTTTACAAAAAATACTAAAAATTAGCCAGGCCTGGTGGTGCCCGTGCAGTCTCAGCTACTCAGGAGGCTGTGGTGGGAGGATCCCTTGAACCTGGGAGGTGGAGGCTGCAATAAGCCATGATAATGCCACCACACTACAGCCTGGTGACAGATCGAGACCCTGTCTCAAAAAAAAAAAAAATATATATATATATATATATATATATATAATTACTGTATGATTTATATATGTATTTTTTATATATAACTACTATAATCAGTATTATTTCTAGTTATTAACACCACACAGCACCTCATAACAATCCACCTAATCATTTCATATGGAAGACTTTAGGGTCTTGAGAAAGGAAGAGGCTTGCTGAAAGTGGCCCTGCAAAGCATTCCCATTGGAATGGAAACCAGCACTCCAGTCTGCAGACCCCAGATGGATTCAGCAGAGTCACATCTGATGATGCCCCAGGGCATCTCTGCCATTCAGCATGCCTCCAAGCTGGGGTCAGCTTGTAGTTCTCTCTGAGAGTTCTTTGCAGCACAGCTGACCCATTTCTGCTTCGTGCCTTTCTCCTCTCACCTTCTTTACAGAGACGTGGATCTGTGTTAAACCGCCCTTGGCATCTCTGCAATCCTCTAGGAGAACTGCAATGAGGCACTGGGCATTTCTAGAGCACTGGCCTGTGGAAGGAGGGGAGGAACTTTGGGGTTCTGATTAATTTCCTATGCTGCAGGCAGGCACATGGGTGTCCTGAAATGCCTGGCCCGGTCCTCAAAGGCCCCTAATAAATTATAGCTTATTTTTAGAAAAAATATTCAAAAACACCACTTCCTGTGAAAAGTAATCATGGCTGTAAGATTGCTGGAGGCAAAGGAAGGGCCTTTACTGAGTTGCTCCTAAGGGCTAATGCTGATTCCAAGTACCACAAACCCTTGGAAGGAAGAACCCAGGACATATAAGGTAGGTTCTGAAGAAAGAACTTTCTCCCCAGGACCCATGATCCCAGCAACCACTTATTGATTTATTCATAGCAAAAGCTTTGGCACAGGAAAGATCGGGATTCAAAACCCAGCTCTGCCACTTACTAGTTATGTAATCTTGGGCTTTTAGGTCTCTGCACCTCAGTTTCTCATCTGCAAAATGGAAATAATAATACTACCTTTCTCACACAGTGCCTGTGAGGGTTAAACATGTGAAAGAGCTGAGTTCAGAGCCTGGCACCTAGTTCATGCCAGGATATAGTGGTTGCTGTTACTATTTGAACATGTCCTCATCCTCCCAGCAAGACCTCCATTAGTAAAAGGAAAGGAATAGATTTGCATGATTGGACAATAAAAGGTCTCTATTGGGCATTGTTAAGTGAAAAGAGTAAGAGTAAGTTGCCGAATTACAAGTGTAGTAGGATCCTGTAGTTATAGTTTGTAATATATGCTTAGTATATGCATAGAAAAATATGGAGACTATAAAGAACTAAATAGGCCAGGCGCAGTGGCTCACACCTGTAATCCCAGTGCTTTGGGTGGCCAAGGTGGGAAGATTACTTGAGACCAGGAGTTTGAGACCAACCTGGGCAACATAGTGAGACCCCTGTCTTTACAAAAAAAATTTTTTATTTTTTTATTTTTATTTTTTTAGACAGAGTTCACCCTCTGTCGCTCAGGCTGGAGTGCAGTGGCACGATCTGGGCTCACTGCAATCTTTGCCTCCCAGGTTCAAGCGATTCTCCTGCTTCAGCCTCCCGAGTAGCCGGGATTACAGGAATGATCCACCACACCCAGGTAATTTTTGTATTTTTAGTAGAGACAGGGTTTCACCATGTTGCCCAGGCTGGTCTCGAATGCCTGGGCTCAAGCGATCCTTTAGCTTTGTCCTCCCAAAGTGCTGGGATTGCAGGCGTGAGCCACCATGCCCAGCCAAAATTTTATTTATTTATTTTTATTTTTATTTTTTTTTGAGACAGAGTCTTGCTCTGTCACTCAGGCTAGAGTGCAGTGGTGCGATCTCGGCTCTGCCTCCTGTATTCAAGCAATTCTCCTTCCCCAGCCTGCTGAGTAGCTGGGATTACAGGCCTGCGACACCATGCCCGGCTAATTTTTGTATTTTTAGTAGAGACGGGGTTTCACCATGTTGGTCAGGCTGGTCTCGAACTCCTGACCTCATGATCCGCCCACCTCAGCCTCCCAAAGTGCTAGGATTACAGGTGTGAGCCACCGCCAGGCATGGTGGCTCACACCTGGGGTCCTAGTTACTCAGGAGGCTGAGGAGGGAGGATTGCTTGAGCCCAGGAGTTGGAGGCTACAGTGAGCTATGATCTCTGCACTGCACTCCAGCCTGAGTGACAGAGAAAGACACTGTCTCTAAAAAAATAAATAAATAAAAAAGCTAGAGAACCTTCAGTTTTTTTCTTTTTTTTTGCTTTGCTGAGTTTCATTTTGTTTTTGTTTTTTCTTTTTTTTTTTTTTTTGAGATAGAGTCTCACTTTGTCACCCAGGCTAAAGTGCAGTGGCATGATCTCAGGTCACTACAACTCCACTTCCCAGGCTCAAGTAATCCTCCAACCTCAGCCTCCCAAGTAGCTGGGATAACAGGTGCCTGCCAACATACCCAGCTAATTTTTTTTTGTATTTTTGGTAGAGATGAGGTTTCACCATGCTGCCCAGGCTGGTCTCCATCTCCTGAGCTCAAGCCATCCACCTGCCTTGGCCTCCCAAAGTGCTGGGATTACAGGTGTGAGACACTGTGCCCAGCCTGTTTTGCTGTTCTGTGTGTGCATATAGTGAGAACTTTCAAAAAAGACTTTGCTATGGAGGGGAAAGGGGGTAAAAACACAGCTACAAGGTATACGAGCAGTGGGCATCTGAGCCACCTGTGCATACTGCAGTAGAAAGTTCCACAGATCCCATCTCCTCCTTCGTGGGGTTCCAAGAAAGCCCATGCCGAGACGATTTTCGCTTTCTCCCCTGACCCTAGCCCTTGGTTGCATTTGAACTTTCAATGCTAGAAGCCAAAAGTAAGACACCTAATAGAAGTCTCAGGAACCATGACAAGGCCAGGACAAAAAGAATTTTAAGCAGGGAGAATTTTTTTTTGTCCCTGTCTGTATTAGTCAGAGTTCTCCAGAGAAACAGAACCAATAGGAGTATATATACACATATATACGTATATATATATAAAATTTACTTATTATAAGAATTGGCTCACAAGATTATGGAAGCAGAGAAGTCCCACAATCTGCCTTTTGCAAGCTGGAGAACCAGAAAAGATGGTGGTACTAAGAATGGGGGTTTGTGGGCAGGGAAGTGCTGGTATAAGTCTCAGAGTCCAAGGATCTGAGAACCAGGAGCTCCAATGTCCAAGTGCAGGAGAAGATGGATGTTCCAGCTCAATGAGAGAGAGCAAATTTTCCTTCCTCCTCTTTTTTGTTCTGTTGGGCCCTCAGTGAATTGGACAAGGGCCCTTGTTCTTTGGGCCCTCAGTGAATTGGATCATGCCCACCCACATTGGTGAAGGCAATTTTCTCTACTCAATCTACCAATTCAAATATTAATATCTCCTGGAAATACTCAGAGATAATGTTTTACCAGCTATCTGGGCATCCCTTAGCCCAGTCAAATTGACACATAAAATTCACCATCACACTGTCCTATGCCCCCTCCACACCTTCCAAAGAATCACAATATGTCAGCACCTTGTGTCTACCATGTCTAAACTTGCACTTTCATTTTCACTCATTATATCTTTCTGCAATTTAATTTTTTACATGTAGAAGTATTACTGTGTCATCAGAAAAAAAGGCAATAAAGATATACATAAAAAGAAAGCTAAACAAGCTGGAGTTGGCTCACTTTTGCTGGTTTGCAAACAATAAATGATTACCCAGTGTGATTGAGGCCAATGCAAAGTCTGCCAAGAATCATAGAAAGTCAGAATAGGAAGGAATAAAATAGCCCTCAATTCTCCTATCATCCCCAAAATGGCATGATTTTAAGTTCCCTCTATTCCTTTGCTCCCTCATGTTTCAGGGCAACCGTTACTACGTGCATTTCATTCATTCATTCATTCATTCCACAAACATTTATAGATCCTTTATTCTGAACCAAGAATCATGCTGGGTACTTTACATATACTACCTCTTAAAGGTTATAGGGGTCATTATTGCTAGTATATTGCATATACTATCTCTTAAAGGTTATAGGGGGTCATTATTGCTATCTTGCAGACTGGGAAAACTAGGCTCAGACAGGGAAAGTCACTTACTGGTCACACATCTAGTAGGATCTAAACCAAGACATGTGCAACATCAAAGCCCAAGTCCGGGAGGAAATGGACTGTATTCCAAAGCAAATAAGCTATGCACTCAGGCAGCCATTATTGGCTGGGTGGCTTTGGGCAAGTCATTGAACTCTTCTCAGCAGCAGTTTTCCCACCTCTGCAGAGTAAGTGTATACCCACCTATTTCATGTAAGCTAAGTGCTCTGTAAATCGTAACACATAATACAAAGGAAAGGCATCTCAGCTCTTCAGGGACTAGGTCTCACTCGTCTTTGGACCTTTTGGTGCTTTCCCCCCTAGTGTTTGCCTCCATTAGTGTTCATCCCCCATTAGCGCAATTAGGACAGTCTTCCTCGCATGCATCTTATTTCTCCCTCCAGCCTGGGACTTCCTTGACGACAGGAATGATGCTTATTAATTTCTGATCCCTTTCTGTCCCTAGTACAGTGTCTGGCCTGCATCCCTCCATTCCTTTACATTTTTATGTATTTCATAAGAAATGGCTGAGTGCCTAACGTGTGCCAGGCACTACACAGACTGTAATACAGCAAAAGTCCCAAGTTTCCTGGACTGGGGGAGTGGAGAAACAGGACAACATTAAACACAATTACTTAATAACAATTCCATTAAGTGCTGCAAAGAATCAGGTGATATGCCAGGAGGGATTGGGGGAATGCAGGGTGGGGACCTAACTGAATTGAGGAGCCAGAGAAGGCTTCCTAGAGGAGGTGGCCTGGAGGCTCAGAGAGGGTAAGGAACATGCTCAAGGTCACACAGCTGGTAAGTGGCAAAATTGGGATTTTAACCCAGGAATGCCTGAGTACAAAGCCCATACTCTACTAGAAAACACTGTCTTTTATCTGTCTTTTATTTCCTCCACCTTTTACTTCCTTGACTTTTTTTTTTTTTTTTTTTTTTAGATGGAGTCTTGCTCTGTCGCCCAGGCTGGAGTGCAGTGGTATGATCTGGGCTCACTGCAACCTCCACTTCCTGGGTTCAAGTGATTTTCCTGCCTCAGCGTCCCGAGTAGCTGGGATTATAGGTGTGCGCCACCACACCCAGTTAATTTTTGTATTTTTAGTAGAGACGGGGTTTCACCATGTTGGCCAGGCTGGTCTTGAACTCCTGACCTCAAATGATCTGCCCACCTCAGCCTCCCCAAAAGTGCTGGGATTACAGGTGTGACCCACCATGGCCCAGCCCCCTACTTCGTTGACTTTTATTGATGAGAAAGGAGTAAGGCCTGTCCAAATGAATGCTCTAAAGCAATATTTTTTCCCAGCTTTTGGGGGATCACAGATTCTTTTAAGAATCTAGTGAAATCCATGAAACCTCTCTCCAGAATTCCATGTATACAGACAGACCCACAAAATCTTGCATACAATTTCAGGGAGTTCATAGGCATCCTGAGGCCCAGGTTTAGAACTCATTCCATGGAGGACCATCCGACCTTATAGTGAGATGTCAGAACCTCAGAAAGAGACACCAGGACCCCATAAACAGCTCAAATCCCCAGAGAGATCTCAAGACCCTATAGAAAGAGTCTCAAGATCCAGTAGAAAGATCTGGGATCCTGTAGAGGCCCCCAAGTTGCTACAGAGTAACAGCTGGGGCTTTGCAGAAATATTCTCAAGAGGCTATAGACATAGAGGAACCTCAACCTCTCATGAAGCTGGTCCTCAAAGCAGACTTAGAGAGCTATAATTTTGGGGGGTTTTTTGTTTTTTGTTTTTTGAGACAGGGTCTGGCCTCTGTCACCCAGGCTGCAGTGCAGTGACACAATCACCCCTCACCACAGCCTCAAACTCCTGGGCTCAAGCAATCCTCCTGTCTCAGCCTCCACAGTAGCTGGGACTAGAAGCGTGTGCCACCACGTCCAGCTAATTTTTAAATTTTCTGTAAGGATGATTGGGGGGGGGGGTTCTCACTATGTTTCCCAGGCTGGTCTCGAACTCCTGGAATCAAGCGATCCTCCCACCTCGGCCTCCCAAAGTGGTGGGATTACAGGCATGAGCCACCATGCCCTGCAGAGGGCTATAATTCTTAACCCTTGTTGGATCACTGACGCCTTTGGAACTTCGAAGAAAAATGCAACACACACAACATGTTACACAATTACAAGGGGTTCACAGACCTCTGAGAGGACATCGGTAGCCCCAGGGTACAGAACTCCGGTTCTTGAGGTGCGGCAAGAACGTAACCCCTGCCCCCCAAACACCCCAAAAATCTGGAGCAGAACCACAGACCCGAGGCACAAACTTTAGGATGAAACAGACCCCGAGTTGCATCCCGGCCCTGCCGTTTACTAGCCATGACCTTGAACACTCACCTAGAAACCCTCAGGCCTCAGCATCTCACCACCCAAAAGAGAGGGCTGGACACCCTTCCCTCCCCAGCCCGGCCCCCGCGGCGTGCGCTCCGTGACGGGTGGGGCGCTGGCGCTTGACAGGACTCAGCCTCTCTCCCCTCCTGCGCCAGTGAGCCATGAATCCGGCTGCGGCACTTCATGAAATACTCATGGGCCGACTGCACCAGGCTTGCGGGCGGCGGGGGAGGGGGCCGGCGCGTTCGCCGATTGCCGCAGTGACAGCTCCGCGCCGCCAGCCGGCCGCGGGCCTGAGAAGCCGCCGGTGCCGGGCGCGCTCTCGGCCTTTCCCACCCACCAGGCAGGGCGTTCCCGCCAGCCGGCTTCCTGCAGCCGAGGGCCGGGGAGGAGGGACGGCGCTGAGGGGCCGCAGGGCCTGGCAGGCCTGGTTCCTGGCTTTCTCTCCGCGTTTCCTGAGCAGGACCGGCCGGGGGATGGGACCCAGCGCAAACCTCCTACCCCGGGAGCGCAGCCAGCAAATCGCGTCCTTGTTAATTCAGGTTCCTCCTTTGCGCTGAACGGGGCTGGTTTCCGTCCGCGATCAAGTGGGCATGATGCGACCCACTTATCCCAGGAGGAAGCGGAGAGACGAAATGGCAGCTCCCGACCCCACGACACAGCAAGATTCCAACCCCGTGATGTCAGTGTTAACTCCATCCTATGGATGAGAAAGCTGAGGCTTTGAAAAATGAAGTGACTTATCCAAGGTCATCATAAAAATATTACTACTAATAAAATAACATGCTTACTACATACCAGGCACTGTGCTACAAATGCTCCAGGTGTATTTTGTCACTGGGTTCCTGTAATCTATGAAGATAACTGTTGTTCCTAGTTCATAAATGAGGAAACAGAACCAGAGGCCAAGTGGCATCTCCAGTGATGCACAGCTACGAAATAACAGAGCTAGGAATTAAACTCCAGCCTCCTGTTTCCAGAGCTCAGCCTTTCTCTATCCTGCTTCAGCATTTCAGTTGAGTAACCATGACCTTGTCTCATTTGTTTCTGGGTCCTCAGAGCCTTACCGAGAACTTGACACAAAGTAAGTGCTCAGAGGTGACTAAGGGAACCTTACGTGGAAGTTCACACTTAGAAGGACTGATAGGAGGCATCTGTCCATGTGACCCTTTCTAGAGCCTTCAGCCAAGTGAAAACTTAGCCTCTGCCTGAATACTCACTATCATGATAAACTCTCCCCCCTCCACACCCCCATCCCATTCCCTTGTTGGACAAATACATTTGGTTTAAATGTAAATGCTCCTTTTTTTTTTTTTGAGACGGAGTTTCGCCTTATAGCCCTGGCTGGAGTGCAATGGCATGATCTTGGCTCATTGTAAACTCCGCCTCCCGGGTTCAAGTGATTCTCCTGCCTCAGCCTCCCAAGTAACTGGGATTACAGGCGTGTGCCACTACACCCGACTAATTTTGTATTTTTAGTAGAGACAGGGTTTCATTGGTTGATCAGGCTGGTCTCAAACTCCTGACCTCAGGTGATCCACCCACCTCGGCCTCCAAAAGTGCTGGGATTACAGGCGTGAGCTACCGTGCCCAGCCTTAAATGCTCCTTTTTTTGTCCGTGGTTTCTTGTAAACAAGGCCAGGCCATTTTCCTCCCTGTGGCCACATTACATATTGCATGGTATTCTTAGCCATTCTATAAGGGTAGACGATTCAATAATTTTAAGTTCCTCGTAAACTGGGACAAGGTCAGCTGTTCATCAAAGCTGTTCCCCTTCCACATGTAGAGTTGTTTCTGAGAAAAGCAGCCAGACTACATTTTCCAGCACTCCTTGCTAATTAGGTACATAACTCGTGTTCACCAGTGGGATATGGGCAGAGAACATGAATGCTATGTCCTGGCCAAAGTGGTGAAGAAGGATGTATGCTTGCTCAAAGCTCTTTTCTCTCATCTGCCAATCAGATGTCAACACCAGGGGGCCCTTGGAAGCTACACGTTGAACGGGGCAGAGCCTTAGTCAACCTGGGTCTCACTCATCACTTGACTGAGGGGGGCACACATTGAACTAATTTCTATTGTATTTAGGCATTGCGATTTCAGGATTTATCTATCATAGCAGTTGGCATAACTAGTATGGGACTACCTTGGGCTCACTGTTGTATCCTCCGCATGACAGAGCACAGTGCTGGTTACACGAAAGATGCTCAAAAGACATCTTCAACTGTGTCCAACTGGCTCAGCTGGTCAGAAGCCATCTCTGTTCATCTGATGTCTTATGTAATGTGTTTTCCAAAAAGGGTTTCGAGGTAGTTTCATTGCAGCCTCGAGACCATTTGACTGATAATTAAAGAACAAGAATTCGGGAGCAATAAAAGCCTGGATCAAAGGCCAGTGGGGAAAAAGGAAAGAAAGATGAAATATGGACTAATTAGGGTAGAAATGGTGGGCTGAGTTTTCTAAGGATAGTAACTGTGAAGAACAAACAAATCATGGTTCTGAGTTTCCTGGCAGTCAAAGCAAAGAGGGAACCAGGATGAGTTACAAATTGTGTAGGAAGTAGTAAACATGTGATTGAATACACAGACCCTGGAGGCAAATTACATTGTTTTGAAACCCAACTCTACCACTTACTAGTCACACGACCTTAAGCAGTTATTTAATTTCTCTGTGCTTCTGTTGCTTCTTCTGAAAAACAGGATAATATAATAACAAACCCCTTTCTTAGGGTCCCTGGAAGGATTAAATGACTTCAGACATATTTAGTTCTTTTTTTCATTTTGTTTTGTTTTTTGAGGGGGAGTCTTGCTCTGTCGCCCAGGCTGGAGTGCAGTGGTGCAATCTCAGCTCACTGCAACCTCTGCCTCCCAGGTTCAAGTAATTCTCCTGCCTCAGCCTCCTGAGTAACTGGGATTACAGGCACCTGCTGCCACGCCTGGCTAATTTTTGTATTTTTAGTAGAGACAGGGTTTCACCATGTTGGCCAGGCTGGTCTCGAAATCCTGACCTCAAGTGATTCACCTGCCTCAGCCTCCCAAAGTGCTGGGATTATAGGCATGAGCCACCGCGCCCGGCTGCATATTTCATTCTCATAACAGGCCTGTTACATGGTAAATCGTATAGAAGAATTAGCTACTGCTGTGATATGGTTGGAAGAATCAGGCCAGTGATTTGGGAGAGACAAATTTTTCCCTGCATTAAACTCTCAGGGAATGTATTACACATGTGACCCTAATACAATGGATGGTTCCTCAATCAGACAATCAGAGTTTCGCCCCGTGTCACACGGTTGTTTCTTTTCTTTTCTTTTTTTTGAGACAGAGTCTTGCTCTGTAGCCCAGGCTGGAGTGCAGTGGCACAATCTCGGCTCACTGCAACCTCTGCCTCCTGGGTCCCAGTTCAAGCAATTCCCCTGCCTCAGTCTCCCGAGTAGCTGGGATTACAGGCACGTGCCACCATGCCTAGCTAATTTTTGTATTTTTGGTAGAGACAGGGTTTCACCATGTTGGCCAGGATGGTCTTGAACTCCTGACCTCGTGATCTGCCTGCCTCGGCCTCCCAAAGGTTGTTTCTCTTATTTTTGGTCCAGACAAACCTTGGTATTCTACTCACTGGGTAATTCTGGGGCAGGATACTAGGGTAACCTAAGGCCCTAGGGACCTTTCTGCTGACAGGCCAGGTAAGTGTACTAATGAAGGGTGAAGGGGTTAGTGTCAGACAGACCCAGGAACGTTTGTTAACTTCTTCAAGCCTCAGTTTCTTCATCCACACAGTGAGAACAATAACACAAAAACACCATGAAAGAGTTGCTATAAAGATTACATGAAAGAATGTACATAAGGCCAGGCACGGTGGCTGATGCCTGTAATCCCAGCACTTTGGGAGACTGAGGCAGGTGGATCACCTGAGATTGGGAGTTCAAGACCAGCCTGACCAACATGGAGAAACTCTGTCTCTATTAAAAATATAAAATTAGCCAGGCGTGGTGGCATATGCCTGTAATCCCAGCTACTGGGGAGGCTGAGGCAGGATAATCGCTTGAACCTGGGAGGTGGAGGTTGTGGTGAGCCGAGATCACACCATTGCACTTCAGCCTGGGCAACAAAAGCAAAACTCCGTCTCAAAAAAAAAAAGAAAAAGAAAAAAAAGAATGTACATGAAACGTTTATCACAATAACTAGTATTATAGGAAGACTTCAGTATACAACCACCCACAAAATAAAAAGGAAACTAGCAAAATAAAACAGAGAATATCACCTAGAACCCCTGGAAGAAGGAGAATAATTTTTAATGTTTCAAAAATTGGAACAGAGGCCAGGTGCAGTGGTTAATGCTTGTAATCCAACACTTTGGGAGGATAAGGTGGGAGGATTGCTTGAGCTCAGGAGTTTGAGACCAGCCTGGGCAACAAAGTGAGACCTTGTCTCTACAAAAAATAAAAAAATCAGCTGGGCACAGAAGGCTGAGGTGAGAGGATCGCTTCAGCCTAGAAGGGCGAGGCTGCACTGAGCTACAATTGCGCCACTGTACTCCAGCCTGGCGACAGAGCTAAATTCCGTCTCAAAAAAAAAAAAAAAAAATGCCAGGCGCAAGTGGCTCATGTCTGTAATCCCAGCACTTCGGGAGGCCAAGGCGGGTGGATCACGGGGTCAGGAGATCGAGACTATCCTGGCTAACACAGCGAAACCCCGTCTCTACTAAAAAAACACAAAAAATCAGCCAGGCGTGGTGGTGGGTGCCTGTAGTCCCAGCTACTTGGGAGGCTGAGGCAGGAGAATGGCGTGAATCCAGGAGGCGGAGCTTGCAGTGAGTCGAGATCGAGCCACTGCACTCCAGCCTGGGCGACAGAGCGAGATTCTGTCTCAAAAAAAAAAAAAAAAAAAAAAAGTGGAACAGATATGGCACATTTCCCCCAGAACGTGGTCCTGGGCTGACCAAAGCATCATTTCTTTGCTTCTGGCTGGAATTCTCTTGGCGTAACTTTGTGTGGTATCAGCTCAGACTGGCCAGTTTTTGAAGCCACCCTGGCCTGGAGACGTGCTGCAAAGCCAGAATGACCACCCTGCCCCAACAAGACTGTCTTTGATGGGGGCTGAGAACCTGAAGCTTCCCTTATTGAGTGCTTCCTAGGCACCCAGTGCTGTGCTGAGTTTTACACACATTCCCTCGTCCAGCCCCCACAGTAGTCTCAAGGCATGAGCCCTATTCATAATCACATTTTACAGATGAGGAAACTGAGGCTCAGAAAGGCAACGTGGGCTGGGCACAGTGGCTCACGCCTGTAATCCCAGCATTTTGGGAAGCCAAAGCAGGTGGATCACTTAAGGTCAGGAGTTCGAGACAAGCCTGGCCAACATAGCGAAACCTCGTATCTACTGAACAAAACGTACAAAAATTAGCTGGGAGTGGTGGCATGCACCTTTAGTCCCAGCTACTCAGGAGGCTGAGGCACAAGAATTGCTTGAACCCAGGAGGCGGGTGTTGCAGTGAGCCAAGATCTCACTACTGCACTCCAGCCTGGGCGAAAGAGTGAGACTCTGTCTGAAAAAAAAAAAAAAAAAGAAAGAAAAAAGAAAGCAAGCCAAAGTGACCTGGCCACAACCACACAGCCAAGAGGAGACAGAGCTGGGACCTGAACAAGATGTGTCTGGTGCCATTATGTGTTCCTAACCATTAGATCGCACACTGCCTCTGCCCTCCAACCTGACCCAGAATCTAGCTTCTTTCATTAGCCACCTGTCTCTTCCCAGGCCGTCTGATTATATCGAAGATCTCCCTGGACACACCTGCTGCTGGAACCAACCACTCTTCCTCTCTGGCCCCAGGGCAGCCCCTTACCCTGTGGGAGCTGTCTCCTGGGCAAGCCAGACAAATTTCACTCGAGTGCCCCTTCACCAATGAGAAGCTCTGAGTGGATGAAAAATCAGCTATCAGTGTAATCACCCCATTCCAGCCTGCAGCTCTTCTAGTTGGACTCTGCCTCCAGGCTCCCCCACCTCCATTCCTTGTTTTTGTTTTTGTTTTTTTGAGATGAAGTCTTGCTCTATCACCCAGGCTGGAGTGCAGTGGCATGATCTTGGCTCACTGCAAGTTCCGCCTCCCTGATTCAAGCGATTGTCCTGCCTCAGCCTCCTGAGTAGCTGCAATTACAGGTGCATGCCACCACACCTAGGTAATTTTTATATTTTTAGTAGACATGGGGTTTCGAAATGTTGGCCAGGCTGGTCTCAAACTCCTGACCCCAAGTGATCTGCCCGCCTCAGCCTCCCAAAGTGCTGGGATTACAGGCGTGAGCCACCACGCCCAGCCCATTTCTTCTTTTACACCCAGCTTGAGTGATTGGTTTCAACACTGGTCTAACTGTATCATTCCTTTGCTAAATAATCTTCAATAGCTCCCTGTTGCTCCCAGGATAAAGTTCAAAGTAGATAGCTTGGTCAAGTCCCCAAGGCCCAGCTTACTTCTCCAACCCTCTCTTTCTTCTCAGGCACTCTAGACTCTCAGCACCCCCGAACTCTAGACTCTCAGCACCCCTGAATCATTCACCATTTTCAGCCTCAGACCCTTTGCACATCTGTGTGTCATGAAATGAACAGAAGCACGGATGAGCTTTCACACCTATCCTGGGCTGTGAAGCTGTTGGATTCCATCAGCCTTACCTTCTCTGGGTGGCAGCAAAGACTTCCTGCCTTCTTGCAGAAACTTCTCTGCTGGACTGGAGTTGACCATCAACTGTCTGGAAAAGGGACCTGTCAGGAAGAGGGCACCAGCAGTTCCAACTCTGTGTAGAGCCCCAGGAAATGAGGACCTTATCTTGTACCCAAATCTAAGTGTCAGAGGCTACCTCGTGAGCTAGGTGTCAGGGAGTTCCCCCTGCAGCAAAAGGAAGCTAGGTTTCCCACCCGGTCTGTGTGATGCCTGCATCCAGGCTGTTAGCCACTACTCCATACTACCTCCTTGACTGAGGCAGAATTCACCTCTGTATATGTATATATGTATAATGTATACAGTACAATGCTGTCCTAGCCTTGACCTCCCAGGCTTAAGGGATTCTCCCACCTCAGCCTCCTGAGTAGCTGGGACTACAGGCATGCACCACCACACCCAGCTAGTTTTTGTGGTTTTTGTAGAGACGGAGTTTCACCGTGTTGCCCAGGCTGGTCTCAAACTCCTGAGCTCAAGAGATCCACCTGCCTCGGCCTCCAAAGGTGCTGCAATTACAGGCACAAGCCACCGCGCCAGGCTGGCTTTGCTATTCCCCGCTCACCATTCCCCCTTGCAAAGGAAAATTGATCGGAAGAGGAAGGAGCCCACCCACCTTTGATTTCTGCACTTTTTCCTGGTGCCTGTGCGCCACCTGGTGGCCATATCTAAAATAAATTAGGATTTCTGAAGAAAGCTTTAAGGAGGTCTAGGGTGGGTCCACTTAACAAAATTCTCAACAGCAAACTTTTCATCCCAGTCCACATTTCTCTATAAGGCCCCAGGTCTCACCAGTGCCTGAGGTTATGAGAAAGGCAGAAGTGAATTTTGTCCCACTGAAGAATCTTGGGTCTGTCACTGCCCCTTCTGGGATCAGTTTCCTCATCTGTTAATAAAAAAGGCAGGAGGCCGAGTGCAGTGGCTCACACCCGTAATCCCAGCACTTTGGGAGGCTGAGGGGGGTGGATCACCTGAGGTCAGGAGTTTGAGACCAGCCTGGCCAACATGGTGAAACCCCATCTCTACTAAAAATACAAAAATTAGGCGGGCATGGTGGCAGCCGCCTGTAGTCCCAGCTCCCCGGCAGGCTGAGGCAGGAGAATCACTTGAATCTGGGAGGCGGAGGTTTGGTGAGCTGAGATCACACCACTGCACTTCAGCCTGGGTGGCAGAGCGAGACTCCATCTCAAAAAAAGAAAGAGGCAGGAGGGGACTGGGCACTACCAGCTCTGACATTCTAGGATTCATGTCTAAAGTGACTCTGCCTCCTCTCTTAGCTCAGTGAGCAAAATGTAAGCTCCCGGAGGGCAGGGAAGTTGCTGGTTTGTTCACTCTCTATCCCAAGTGCATGGGTAGTGCTTTGTACATAGGAGATACTTTATTGGGTTTGGGGCTATATTAATAGAAGCACTGTGTGTACAGTGAGGGAGATGATAGTCCATCTGTCCGTGTCTAGAGAACTGTGTTCCATTTTGGGATCAGAACTTTGACTGGAACATGGAAAAAGTATAACTTATCCATAGGATGATGAACAAGATGATGGCTGGGGGGACCTCAAAATCACATTTTATGGGGAAGAGTTGAAGGAGGCACTCTCTGGCTCTGGTATAAAAAATACTGAAGGGGTGCAATGTGTCCACCTTCAAACATCTGAAGAGAGCATGTGGGCTTTGAGAACTAGGAACCCGGGGCTGCCACTTCTGGGAGACAGAGTTTTCTTTCCCCAAAACCAAGGGAAGCTTTCAGTCAGAGCTCAATAAAGAACAAATATGCATTTGATCTCAGCCTGTCCCTAGTGTGCTTTTAAGCTTGGCAAGTTCCCTCATGACTTTGAACCTCAGTTTTCTCACATATAAAATGGGCATAATATGGAACATGCAGGAACATGCAGGCCTCCCAAAGTGCTGGGATTACAGGCATGAGCCACCACGCCTGGCCAAGTTCTAAGTTTATCTTCAATTTGACTTTTTTTTTTTATGTTATGAGGGAATCATAGAAAGCATGTTTAAAGTGCCGAGTGGGCCAGGCACAGTGGCTCATGCCTGTAATCCCAGCATGTTGGGAGGCTGAGGTGGGCGGATCACGAGGTCAGGAGTTTGAGACCAGCCTGGCCAGTATGGTGAAAAGCCCATCCCTACTAAAAATACAAAAATTAGCTGGGCATGGCGGCAGGTGCCTGTAATCCCAGCTACTCAGGAGGCTGAGGCAGGAGAATCGCTTGAACCCGGGAGGTGGAGGTTGCAGTGAGTTGAGATTGTGCCATTGCCCTCCACCCTGGCAACAAGAGTGGAACTCCATCTCAAAAATAAATAATAAAAATAAATAAAGTGCCAAGTGCAAGGCCTGGCACCTGACTAGTCTTGGGTTAGTGTAGCTATGGTTAAAAAAATACAGAAAGGGTAGGGAGCAGTGGCTCATGCCTGTAATCCCAGCACTTTGGGAGGCCGAGGCGGTCGGATCACGAGGTCAAGAGATCGAGACCATCCTGGCCAACATGGTGAAACCCCGTCTCTACTAAAAATACAAAAAAAAAAAAAAAAATTATCTGGGTGTGGTGGCGCATGCCTGTGGTCCCAGCTATTCAGGAGGCTGAGGCAGGATAATCGCTTGAACCCAGGAGGCAGAGTTTGCAGTGAGCCGGGATCATGCCACGGCACTGCAGCCTCGCAATACAGCGAAACTCTGTCTTAAAAAAAAAATAGAGAAAGGTGATGAGCACCCTCTCAAACAACTGGTACAAGTGTTGCCAAGTTGGTGGTAGAGGCTGATGGCTAGCCATGCTGGCTCTCAGGTCATACTGCTAGATGTAAATGCTGACTTTGCTATTTATTTATTTTTGTTTTATTTTTTGAGATAGGGTATTGCTCTGTTACCCAGGCTACAGTGCAGTGGCATGAACATGGCTCACTACAGCTTCAACCTCTCAGGTTCAAGGGATTCTCCCACCTCAGCCTCCTGAGTAGCTGGGACTACAGGTGCATGCCACCAAACCTGTCTAGTTTTTGTGTTTTTTTGTAGAGATGGGGTTTCACCATGTTGCCCAGGCTGGTATCAAACTCCTGAGCTCAAGGAATCCACCCACCTAGGCCTCAGAAAGTACTGGGATTACAGGCTTGAACTATCATGCCCACTGTCTTTCCTATTTAGTTGCAGCAATACCTCGAGTGCATTACTTAACCATTCTGAGTCTCAGTTTACCCATCTGCAAAATGGGGATAATAGTAGTTCCCACTTCACCAATTATAATGCGTAAGCTGCTGCTCTGATGTTAGAGATCTGATTGGGGTTGTCCTGGATGACCTTGAAGGCCCTCTCCCATCTGATACCCTCTAGGTCTAGAATTCCTACTCCTTCCCTTGGGAGCAAAATACACAGGGGCCAGGGAAGCAGGTAAATGCACTATCTTAAGACCCTCAGATGCAGAGGACTACTCACATCTATCCTTGCCAGTGACCATGTAAAAAGGGCACTTCTGCCTTCCTCCCTTCAGTCCACCTCTTCCTGTGACAGGTGGCTGGAATGCACCTGAGGGAGCTGAGGGCGTGGGGTGCGGCACAGGCTTGGTGGAGGACCGGCTGTCTGGCTTTGTAATCTGTTTCATGCACTTTGGTCCCCAGATGAACTGTGAGCTCCATGAGGGACCCAGCTGCTGTATGGAGAACAGAAATTAGTCAACAGCATGGGGAGGATCAATGGGGAGGATCAGAGGTTGCCAACTGGTGGCCCAGAGGCCAAACCTTGTTCACAGGCTTGTTTGGTGATCTACATAGTTGCACCGTGTTTTCTGTGTGTGTGTGTGTGTGTGTGTGTGTGTGTTTAGTTAATTCCTTATAAGCTAACTGTGGCCTAGTCTCATTCAATAACCTCCCCCAGTTTTGAACGCTCCAGAGTTGAGCATAGGCCCCAACCACCCTGAGGTTAACATTATTATTATCCACATTGTACAGAACAAACTGAGGCAGAGAGACATGAAGCAAGACTGTGGAAAAACTGGGACAGGTTCATTGGTTCCCAGATCAGTGCTTTCTTCACTACTTTATGCTGCTCCTCAAAGCCACATGCCATTTTGACCCTGGCCATATCCCCTGGGGGTTAAGAGTGAGGATTCTGGGCTGCAGCTGTGTCTTGAATGCTGGTCCCACCACTTATCAGCAGGTGAAAATGGGCAAAGTATTTAATTTCTTGGGGCCTCCAGTTCCTCATCTGGAGGATAGTAATAGAACAACTTCATGCAGGTTAAATGAGTTAACGCTCATAAAATGCTTAGGGCAGTACCTAGGTACACAGTAAGTGCTCAATAGACACTTGCTATTATCGTTAATTGAGTACTGGCTGTGTGCCAGGTACTAAGAGTACAAAGATCAATGAAATACCCTGCGGGGCTCCTAGTCTGATGAGAGATCATAGGACAGTGACATGCACCCTAAGGATGCTGACTGAGAAAGCAGAGGTGGGCCACGGTGCCCAAATATTTACTCAAACGTCAGGATTCACCTCCTGCGGCCTGCAGCCCGTTGCCATTTAAGCTGACCTGAGGCCTGGTGTGATGGTGCGTGCCTGTAGTCCCAGCTACTTGGGAGGCAGGGGCAGGAGGATCGCCTGAGACCAGGAGTTCCAGGCTGTAGTATGCCATGATCATACCTGTGAATAGCCACTGTACTCCAGCCTAGGCAACATAGCGAGACCTCACCTCTAAACAAAACAAAAACAAAAAAATGGACTTAGGGTCCTGTGACCAGGGAACAGGATTGGCTGCAGGGTGGGCACTCTGCAGTGTCTGCCCACTTACATACACCATAAATTAGCAGAGTCCTGTGCTAGACAGGAACCTGCATTGTCACCATCACGCTGTGTGTGTGTCTGTGACTAAGCGTGAAGGAATTAGGGGCATGACAGGGATGGGTGGGGAGAAGAGGAGAAAGGCTCCAAACACAGGCTTCCCCTATGGTCATGAGAAACAAGTTTTTCTTTTTTTTTTTTTCAGATGGAGTTTCGCTCTTGTTGTCTAGGCTGGAGTGCAATGGCGCAATCTCGGCTTGCTGCAACCTCCGCCTCCCAGTTCAAGCAATTCTGCCTCAGCCTCCCAAGTAGCTGGGATTATAGGCGCGTGCCACCATGCCTGGCTAATTTTGTATTTTTAGTAGTGATGGGGTTTCTCCAGGTTGGTCAGACTGGTCTCAAACTCCCGACCTCAGGTGATCCACCCGCCCCGGCCTCCCAAAGTGCTGTGATTATAGGCATGAGCCACCGCGCCCGGCCTAAGTTCTAAGTTTACCTTCAATTTGACTTTTTTTTTTTTGAGACAGGGTCTTGCTCTGTCACCCAGGCTGAAGTGCAGTGACACGATCATAGCTCACTGCAGTCTCAACCTCCCCGGCTCAAGCAATCCTCCCACCTTAGCCTCCCCAGTAGCTGAGACTACAGGTGTGTACCAGCACACCCGCCTAATTTTTGCATTTTTAGTAGAGATGGGGTTTCACCATGTTGCCCAGGCTGGTCTCGAACTCTTGGGCTCAAGTGATCCTCCAGCTTTGCCCTCCCAAAGTGCTGGGATTACAGGAGTGTGCCACTGTGCCCAGCCCTGCCTGGGTGATTCTAATGCAGGTGGTACAGGGCTGCGCTGGATGATGTCTAGCATAAGCTTCAAATCAGCGTGAGATTCCTCTGGATAACCAACCATCCCCTAAATCTTGGCCTCCTGCCTTTCCCTTTCCTTCCTGACACCCCATATTCCTGCCCCTTTCTTCTTTCTGTGCCCAGAGACCCCAGCAAATATTACAGGTCTCTGGGGCTCTGTTACTGCTCTTTTCTCCACCTGGTGTGGCCTTCCCTACCTTCCTCTGCTCTGTCCCATCTCCCCCAAGAGGTTTTGTCATACCTCCCCTCTCTTGGGCTCCTATCTATTCCACATGGGCTCAGCTTTTGGCAGTCTGCTGAAGTGTTCTCTCTTTATGAAACCTTCTCTAATATCACCTAACCATAAGCAGGTTTCTTTTATTTTTCTTTTTTCTTTTCTATTTTTATTTTGAGACACGGCCTCATTCTGTCTCTTAGGCTGGAGTGCAGTGGCATGATCAGGGCTCACTGTAGCCACAGCCTCTCGAGTAGCTGGGACTACTGGTGCACTCCACCATGTCTGGTAATTTCTGTTGTTGTCATTAGAGACGGGGTCTCCCTATGTTGCCCAGGCTGGTCTCAAACTCCTGAGCTCAAGTAGTCCTCCTCTTCAGCTTCCCAAAGTGCTGGGATCACAGGCATGAGCCACCATGCCCAGCCCATAAGCAGGTTTCTTTACCTCATCTATAAAATCAAGATGACAAGTAAATGAGAAAGTGTACGCAAGGAGCATTACAGGCACTTAATAAATCGTAGGTGCTATTTTTATATTGCTGTTTGACCTTGAGTAGGTCAGTTTAAGAGCTCTTGTGCCAAGCACTGTAGTAACTTATACAGTAACTTATCTATTATTATCCCCATTGTATATTTGAAAATGAGACAAAGAGAGATAAAGAAACTTTTCTAGGCCATATGTGGTGGCTCATGCCTGTATTCCCAGCATTTTGGGAGGCCGAGGTGGGAGAACTGCTTGAGCCCAGAAGTTTGAAACCAGCCTGGGCAACATAGTGAGATCCCCATCTCTACCGAAAATTTTAAAAATTAGCCAGTCATAGTGGTGTGAGCCTGTGGTTCCAGCTACTCAGAAGGCTGAGCCTGGGAGGTCGAGGCTGCAGTGAGTCCTGATTGTGCCACTGTACTCCAGCCTGGGCAACAGAGTGAGACCTTGTCTTAAAAAGAAAAGAAAAGAAAAGGGCCGGGCTTGGTGGTTCACGCCTGTAATCCCAGCACTTTGGGAGGCTGAGGAGGGTGGATCACCTGAGGTTAGGAGTTCGAGACCAGCCTGGCCAACATGGTGAAACCCCATCTCTACTAAAAATACAAAAATTAGCCAGGCATGGTGGTGCATGCCTGTAATCCCAGCTACTCGGGAGGCTGAGGCAGAAGAATCACTTGAACCCAGGGGGTGGAGATTGCAGAGAGCCGAGATCAGGCCATTGCACTCCAGCCTGGGCAACAAGAGCAAAACTCTGTCTGAAAAAAAAAAAAAGAAGAAAGAAAGAAAGAAAAAGAAAGAAACCTGTCCAGGTTCATCTAGGAGAAACTCGCTGCAGTCAGATTTGAGCTGAGGCATCAGGTCCTGAGCCTTTTTTTTTTTTTTTTCTTTTTGAGATAGGATCTTGCTCTATCACCCAGGCCAGAGTGCAGTGACATGATCATGGCACACTGCAGCCTCAACCTCCCATGCTCAAGCAATCCTCCCACCTCAGCCTCCCAAGCAGCTGGTACTGCAGGTGCACACCACCATGTCTGGATAATTTTTGTATTTTTTTGTAGAGGCAGGGTTTTGACATGTTTCCCATGCTGGTCTTGAACTCCTGGGCTCAAGCAATCCTCCCACCTTAGCCTCCCAAAGTGTTGGGATTATAGGTATGAGCCACTGAGGGTGGCCACTGAGCTCTTAATCATCACGCTATCCTTACTTTCTCACATCCTGATAGGAGATAACAAGTGCCAAGGCTGGAGCGTGGGACCTGGCCTGTGGTAGGTGCTCAACAAATGCTAGAGAGTGAATTGAGTTGAATGGTTTCTACATCCAGGGAGAGGGGGAAAAATCACCCAAAGACGTTACTGGCCATGATGTCTCATGCTTTTTATTTGATAAGACTCAACATCTCTAATGAGTTTTCAGATCTCTAATGAGAAAGAGATGTTAAAAAAAAATTCAGAAAAAAAATTCAGAATGGTGTCCCACTCAAAGCTTGCGGGGGGTGGGGGGTGGGCGTCTAAAGCCGGTCAATCTACCTCAAAGGGGTGATCATGGGTTTCAACTTCAGAATGTGAAGATGGCGCAGGCATATTGGGGAAGAAGGAAGGGTACAGGGTAGTCAATCTGGTCCCAACCATCCTACCCCCGCTACCCCTAACTTCTGAATCTCTCTCCAAGTCACTCTATATCATCGGCACTGCAAATACTGACTTTCTCTTCACGGACAACTGGGAGAGATTTAATCTAAGAAAGACTCAGTGGAAGAAACGCATGGATATTATTTTCCAATCAAGGTGCCACACAGAATGGAGACCCATCCTGGCTCCAAATTCTCTTTCAATTCAGGTCATTAATCTTATCCACCCTCCTTTAAGCTCCGTATAGATCTCAGGTAGACCAGAGAGCCTTCCCTTTGAGTCTGGGGTCTTTTCTATAATCAGTTTCTCACCTGAACTGTATCAACCAGGAATCTCGTAGGTCACACACTTCTTCCAACAAAGAGGAACTGTGAAAACATTATGTTGGCCAGGCACAGTGGCTCATGCCTGTAATCCCAGCACTTTGGGATGCCAAGGCGGGCAGATCACGAGGTCAAGAGATCGAGACCACCCTGGCCAACATGATGAAACCCCGTCTTTATTAAAAATACAAAAATTAGCTGGGCCTGGTGACACACGTTTGTAGTCCCAGCTACTCTGGAGGCTGAGGCAGAATCTCTTGAACCCGGGACGCGGAGGTTGCAGTGAGCTGAGATTGTGCCACTACACTCCAGCCTGGTGAGAGGGCAAGACTCTGTCTCAAAAAAAAAAAAAGAAAGAAAATATTATGCTAAGTAGTGAAATCTTCAGTCCTGCCCCCCGCCCCCCACCACCTACAGCTCTTTCAGAAGTTAAGAAAACAACAGGAAAAAGAACAATTCTGTTGATTGAACCAAGACTCAAGATATCATGAATTAATCCAAGTCTCAGAAAATAATTTAAAAAAAAAAAGACAATCCCGATGAGGTTACAGGACACAAAAGATAACAAGAGTCATCACCGAATAAGACTAGGAGGCCTTCCGGAAAGGGACAATTTTCTGAAAAGCTTGCCGAAACTCTTCATTAAACACAGTGTAGATTATTGGATTGATGAGGGAGTTTAAATAGCCTAGCCAGGTGAAGAAGTCAAAGAGCGCCGGGTGGATCCAGCAGGAGTCCCGGCAGATGGGGAGGACCAGAGACACCACGAAGAAGGGCAGCCAGCAGATGATAAAGGCCCCCAGAATGATGCCCAGGGTTTTAGTGGCTTTCCTTTCTCGAGCAGCAGAAATCCTCTTGCGTTCCAGGGCACTGTCAGCAAGCTTGATTTTCACGTGGTTGAAAAAGAGAGGGGAGCCAGCCGAGTGCGAGTGCCCCTCATGGAGGCTGGAGTTGAGCGAGCAGAGCGAGGACCCCGCAGAGCCTGTGATGAGGTGGGCCGTGGTGAAGCGCTTCCCATAGAGTGAGGGTGGATTCAGGATGCGGTTCCGGGCAGCCCGGTAGATCCGGCCATATAGGATGATGAGCAACACCGAGGGAATGTAGAAGGCCCCACAGGTGGAGTAGATGGTGTAGGAGATCTGAGAGGTGTTCACCAGACAGTCCGACATCTCCTCCTGGGCCTTGGCCTGCCGCCAGAAGAGCGGAGGGATGGAGATGCAGATGGAGATGGCCCAGACAATGGCAATCATGGTGGCCGCGTGGCCAGCCGTCCTGCGTTTACTGTATTCCAGGGCATCTGTGATTGCCCAGTACCTGTCCAGAGCAATGACACAGAGATGCAGGATGGAGGCTGTGCAGCACGTGATGTCAGAAGACAGCCAGATGTCACACAAGATTTGGCCAAAGTTCCAGGTGTGGGTGATGGTATAGGCGATGCTGATGGGCATGACCAAGATGGAAACCAAGAGGTCGGTGGTGGCCAGGGAGCCAATCAGGTAGTTGGCAGGGGTGTGGAGCTTCCTGGTGAGTAAGATGGTGGTGAGTACAAAGGCATTGGAGAGGACTGTGGCCAGTGTGATGATGGAAAGGACCACGGCAAGGGAGATCTTGAGCGCCTGGAGGGTCCTGGGATCCCAAGCCTCTGAGGTTTCTGTGGCATTCAGGGATCTGTTGGAGGCCTCCTGGGGAAGGCCTTCTGCTGACTGGTTCAGTGGGGACATGCTAGGTGGCTCTCTCTTCCCACAGACCTCCACACATTTGGCTCCTTCCTTCAAGGTTGTCCTGACAACAGAGCAAAGTCATCCTTCTGCTTCGCACTGGTGGGAGCCGTACACCAGAACAGACCACAGTGAAAAGGTCTCAAGACCAGACTATTCTCTAAGTACAGCTGCAATAAAATAAAATTAAATAATAATAATAATAATATTAAACAAGACCGGACTATCTGAAGAATGCTGAGACAACTACCAGCTGGTAGTTAAAGGTCTTTCCTAAACCACAGGAATCCCAAGATGTCTCAGGGTCCTGGAACTTTTCCCAGCAGATGGTCATGCCCAGGGGACACATGCTGAATTTGTTAGACAATTATCAGGGGATCACACCCAGGTGGGCAATGCCCTGGGATTCTTGCCTTTGGCATCTGGCTCTTTTCAAAGCTTGAGACATTCGTGTGTTTAATGAGAACTTCAGAATTCCCCTCACAGTAATTGAAACGATTCTGGATTTAGGGTTGCTTCTGAGGAGCTTTTAAAACTAGACACAAAAAGAAGTTCCAGCTGATTCAGAGAAGCAGTCCAGTCAGCACAGCAGCTCGCGGTTTTCCCAGGTTCATCTTGACGCATCCTGAGCTACTTAACTTCGGTTCCTATCCCACTGATCGTTTTAGAGCCTGAACAGACAAAACATCCTGGTTACCAAGACTCGAAGAATGCATAAGCTGGGACCAGGCAAAACAAACAGATCACTGTGGGCTCACAGAGCAGGGACACGTTCAGAAGATCTGGGATTTAAAAAAGAAAAAAAATAGAGTTAGGTTCTAGAAGGACAATGTGGAAGCCTGAAATGAACTGTATGATTAAAAAGATACTACTTAAAGCTGGCCATGGTGCTGTGAAACTGGCATTCTAAAAAGTATCAGAATACAGGGAGGGTGATGTGCCCCACCCATGCAATTCCCAGAGGGGACGAAGTGTCGTAGCTTTTGGAATCATCACAAGCTTGTTAGAAGTACATGAAATCAGCTCTGTAAGTTGTGAATCAGAAAGCATCATTTTATTTATTTAGCAACAATGGAAACAAAATAAAACTGTACACAGGGAACGATAAAGGCCATCAGGAAAGAAACCAAATTGTTACAATGTATTTCTCTACAAAGGTATGGAGGGGAGGGTGGCCTTTTTTCTACTCATTTGAATTTTCCAAATGTCCTATAGTGAGCATGAATAATTTTTTTTTTTTTGAGACAGAGTCTCGCTCTGTTGCCAGGCTAGAGTGCAGTGATGCAATCTCGGCTCACTGCAACCTCTGCCTCCTGGGTTCAAGCGATTGTCCTGCCTCAGCCTCCCAAGTAGCTGGGACTACAGGCACATGCCATCACGCCCAACTAATTTTTGTATTTTTAGTAGAGACAGGGTTTCACCATGTTGGCCAGTCTGGTCTCAAACTCCTGACCTCATGATCCGCTGCCTCGGCCGCCCAAAGTGCTGGGATTACAGGCATGAACTACTGTGGCTGGCCCCTTGAAGCTTTTTCAGACCTTGTCCTATGTACCTTTTCTTCTCGTTGTTCATTTGAATCCTATATAATAAATCAGTAATTTTAAAAATCATTTGTTTATTTATTCATTTTGAGATAGGATCTAGCTCTGTCCCCCAGGCTGGAGTGCAGTGGCATGACCACAGCTCACTGCAGCCTCGACCTCCTGGATCAAGTGACCCTCCAACCTTAGCCTCCCAAGTAGCTGGAACTACAGGTGCACACCACCGTGCCCAGCTAATTGTTTTTTATTTGTTTGTTTGTTTTCACAGAGGCAGGGTCTTGCTATGTTGCCAGGGCTGGTCTCAAACTCCTGGACTTAAGCGATCCTCCAGCCTTGACCTCCCAAAGTGCTGGGATTACAGGTGTGAGCGGCTTTAGCTTCTTAACGTTTTAAAAATCAATCACCAGCTGGGTGCGGTGGCTCTTGACTGTAATCCCAGCACTTTGGGAGGCCGAGGTGGGTGGATCACCTGAGGTCGGGAGTTCGAGACCAGCCTGACCAACATGGAGAAACCCCGTCTCTACTAAAAAAACAAAATTAGCCGTGCGTGGTGGTGCATGCCTGTAATCCCAGCTACTCGGGAGGCTGAGGCAGGGGAATTGCTTGAACCCGGGAGGTGGAAGTTGCAGTGAGTCAAGATCGTGCCATTATACTCTAGCCTGGGCAACCAGAGTGAAACTCTCCCAAAAAAAAAAAAGAAGCAGCAGCTAAACCTGCAATGCAGTATTTTCCCTCCCACTCCCCAAATTTGTGTGTGCTTCATTAAAAAAAAATCTGCCTGGAGGAGAGGGGAAAGCCTCAATTTAAGAAAACCAATCCTAAGCCACCAACTCCAAAACATATATTACAGTTTAAAGGATATTGTAACAATATCTTTTGAAGAGCTCTTGCTATATTCCAGGCACTGAGCTAGCTTTGGGGCTAAGAGTCATCCAACCTGTAAAGTGGGCAACGTGGCTCCCAACTTATAATGACCCGACCAATGCTCAGAGAGCTGATGTCACCTGCCCAAGGCCACCTGGCTGGAAGTGGAAAAACCAGGTCCAGAGCTCTCAAGAAATTTCTACCCTTGCCTACATTGCCTCAGTTGAGGATGAAAAGCCTTAAGGCATGCGTGTATAGCTGGTGTGATGACTCCCTCCTGCCCCCACTCGCCCCAGGCTCCACCCCAAAAGCCTCCGGCTGAAGTTTTGCTCCCATTTTGGTTCACGTGGAAAATGTGAACTCTGGTTGGCTCATTTGAAACTTTCTTCCCTGCAGACAGTCTGGGTGACTGAGGTGCGTCATTTCCCAAGGAAGCCTGGTGTGCCTGCCCCACAAACTCATGCGGTCACTCCTTGAGTTCCAAGCATTCCAGTGACCTAATTTCAGTGAAAGGCCTGGGTTCAGAAAGGCTCAAGGGGCTGGTGTGTGTGTAAGCCCTCCAGCCCTCGGCAACATCTTGGGAAAAGGGACAGGGACACAGGGACAGGAGCAGACAGACTTGGTTAGGAAGGCTAGACTGTAGCTTTGCAAGAAGTAACACAATTCAGAGGCTATCTCCCCTCCTGCCTGCTATCCTTCCCCATTGTGAACAAAGGTAGGAGAATTTCTCATAATCTAGCTACCTTTGGAGACATGGACTGTAGCTCTATAAGCAACTGTCTCTTTCCCGTCACACTTCAAATAATAAAATAAAAAATACAGGCCAGGCATGGTGGCTCACACCTGTAATCTCAGCACTTTGGGAGGCTGAGGCGTGTGGATCACCTGAGGTCAGGAGGTCGAGACCAGCCTGGCCAACATGGTGAAACCCCATCTCTACTAAAATGCAAAAATTAGCTGGGCATGGTGGTGGGCACCCAGCTACTCGGGAGGCTGAGGCAGGAGAATCACTCGAATCCGTGAGGCAGAGGTTGCAGTGAGCCAAGATTGCACCATTGCACTCTAGCCTGGGCGACAGAGCAAGACTCCACCTAAAAAAAAAAAAAAAATTAAAATGACAATGAAGGCCGGGTGTGGCGGCTTATGCCAGTAATCCCAACACTTTGGGAGGCCCAGCTGGGAGGATCGCTTGGGCCCAGGAGTTCAAGACCAGCCTGGGCAACATAGCAAGACTATCTATTTTAAACAAAAGAAAAAAGAAAGAAAAATTAAAATGACAACAAGATACCATTTTCACCTAGTAGAAAAGTACAACATTTTAAATCTGATCATCTCATGTCAGTTAATAAGAGTGTGGAGCTTGGGAGACTGAGGCAGGAGGACTGCTTGAGCCCAGGAGTTCAAGATCAGCCTGGGCAACACAGTGAGATCCTGTCTCTTAAAAAAAAAAAAAAGTGTGGGCCGGGAGCAATGGCTCACGCTTGTAATCCCAGCACTTTGGGAGGCCGAGGCAGGCGGATCATGAGGTCAGGAGATCAAGACCATGGTGAAACCCCGTCTCTACTAAAAATACAAAAAAAAAAAAAAATTAGCCGGGCACAGTGGCGAGCGCCTGTAGTCCCAGCTACTCGGGAGGCTGAGGCAGGAGAATGGCGTGAACCCAGGAGGAGGAGCTTGCAGTGAGCCGAGATCGCGCCACTGCACTCCAGCCTGGGTGACGGAGCGAGACTCCGTCTCAAAAAAAAAAAAAAAAAAAAAGTGTGGAGCAATTTTCTACCACTAGTAGAGTAAAAATTGGAGAAACTTCATAAGCAAACAATGTGGTATTATTTCATAAAACTAAAGATGTGATGACTACCTCATGATTCAGCAATTCCGCTGCTGGGTATGCATGGCAGAGAAACTCTTCTGTGTTCACTAGAAGACAGCAACAAGAATGGTCCTAGTAGCATGAAATAGCAAACAACTAAAAACAACCAAACGTCCATCAACAGCAGAATGGTAGCATATGGCGTATTCCTATGATGGAGGGCTACAGAGAAGCAAAACAGAGTAAACCACAGCTACACATACCAAAATGGTGATTGTCACAAACAAGGCAGAGTGCCAAAGTCAAAAACACGCAAGAAGAAACAAACTGTTAGGGAGATAAATATATGTGGCAAAACCATAAGGAAAAGCAAAGAAATTATAAATATAAAATTCAGGATAGTGGTTACTCCTGGAGGGAAAAGGAAGAAGGAATATAATCATAAAGGGTTTTAAAAGTTTCAATTATGTTCTTTTCACGATCTCGGCTCACTGCAACCTCCACCTCCCAGGTTTAAGCAATTCTCCTGCCTCAGCCTCCCAAGTAGCTAGGATTACAGGTGTGTACCACCATACCCGGCTAATTTTTGTATTTTTTTTTTTAGTAGAGATGGGGTTTCGCCATGTTGGCCAGCCTGCCTTGGCCTCCCAAAGTGCTGGGATTATAGGCGTGAGCCACCATGCCAGGCCTTTTTGAGAAAGGGTCTCACTCTGTCACCTAGGCTGGAGTGCACGGGCATGATCACAGCTCACTGCAGTCTTGACCTCCCGGGCTCAAGTGATCCTCCCACCTCAGCCTCCTGAGTAGCTGGGACCACAGATACACACTACCACTCCCAAGTGATTTTTAAATTTTTTTGTAGAGGTGGGGTCTCCCTATGTTGTCCAGGCTTGTCTTCAAACTCCTGGACTCAAACAATTCTCCCACCTTGGCCTTCTAAAGTGCTGGGATTACAGGTGTGAGCCGCCACGCCTGGTCTTTTTTTTTTTTTTTTTTTTTTAGAGAGAGGGTCTTGCTCTGTCACCCAGATATAGTGGCACAGTCATAGCTCACTGCAGCCTTGAACTTCTGGGCTCAAGTGATCCTCCCAACTTGGCCTCCCAAAGTTGGGATTATAGGCATCAGCCACCATGCCCAGCCTGATGTTGTATTTTTTAAGTAGGTGGTGAGTACATTAATATTAATTGTTATTCGTGTGTGTGTGTGTGTGTGTGTGTGTGTACTGCTTTGTAGGGAATGATGTATTTGTGATTTTTCTTTCTTTCTTTCTTTTTCTTGAGGGGGAAGGAGTCTTCCTCTGTCACCCAGCCTGGAATGCAGTGATGCAAATCTTCGCTCACTGCAACCTCCACCTTCCGGGTTCAAGTGATCCTCCCACCTCAGCCTCCTGAGTAACTGGGACTATGAGCACGTACCACCATGCCTGGCTAATCTTTGTATTTTTAGTAAATATGGGGTTTCACCATGTTGGCCAGGCTGGTGTTGAGTTCCTGACCTCAGGTGATCTGCCCACCTCAGCCTCCCAAAGTGCTGGGATTACAGGCATGAGCCACCATGCTCGGTAGTATAAGTAATTTTTCTCAATCTATTTTGTATATTATGAAAAAGAACCCTATCACCAGCAATAATATATTGATACATTAATACCTATTGATAATTTTTAGTGCAGAAGATCTGCACTCTGGTCCCAGCTCTGCCACTGACCAGCTGGGTAACCATGGGCAAAGCACAGCCTCTTTGACCCTTAGTTACTTCCTTGGTGAAATGGGAACAAAAGCCTGGCTCTGCTGTCCGAAAGGAGTATTGAGTAGCGCCAGCAAGATCATGTATGTGTTGTGTTGTAAACAGTGGAGTCCTGAACAATTGTCATGATGCTAACAAAGAAGGAGTACAGTGGCTAAGAGCAGGCATTCTCAGCTCCCAATTCCTATTGCTTCGCTTTCTTGCTGTGGCCACTGGGCAAATCACTTCACCTCTCTGAGCCTGCACAGCCTCAGTGATGGAGATGATAATCCAAATCTCACAGGAGTTTGGGGAGAACTGTCAATATCATGGAAACCAAATGCTCAACATAGTCAATGGTTTCTTTTTGTTTGTTTATTTATTTATTTCTTTATGGATAGGGTCTCCCTGTGTCGCCCAGGCTGGTCTCAAATTCCTGGCCTCAAGTGATCCTTTCACCTTGGCCTCCCAAACTGTTGGGATTATAGACCTGAGCCACCATGCCTGGCCTTGTAGTAAAATGGTGACCACAAATGTGACCTCTCTGGTTCTCTATGGTGCATCCAACCAAATTCAGGTCTCCAGGCAACAAGATCACTTCCCTCACCAGAAACAAAGTATCACTGCCCGTTTTGGTGACAGATGTCTGCCATTGTCAGAAACCCAGACATACCAAGGAGCTTCCTCCCTGCCCACCCATTTTCCCAGGGGCCATGACAGCAGCAGCAAAAGCAAGGACCTTTCTCGGCCCCCACCTCCACCTCCAGGCCACAGCATCTCCCCTGAAGTCCAGATCACATGGACTCCAGCCACACCATGCCTCTCCCAGCTCTGGCATCTCTGAAGAGGGGTGGAAAGAGAAAAGCAGACAGACAGACTTATGTCCCAATCCCAGCCTGTTCCAGAGACCACTTTTGATCACAGCTGATTGGACCAGGGTGGACATGTGACCCAAAATGAGCCAATCAGATTCTCTCTTGGGAATTTAGAATGGAGACCATGGGGAGCTGGGCTGGATAGAAGATGGGGGAAGATAAATCTGCAGGCCAAGGGTCCTGAGGCTGGAGTCAGGCCGCAGCCTTTACCAAAGCCAAGGAAGGTTTTGGGGGAATAGAAAAGCCAAAGGTAAACAAAAAGCAGGTCTGTAGAGAGGGGCAGGAGAATGGAGCAGAGAAAGAAGCTGAGGGAGAGGAACCACCTGTCCTGGGAGAGGAGAATGAAGGAGGCTTCCAGGCCAGGGAATACTCCTTCCCATCCCTGTATGTCCATGAGCGACCTTCTATCCAGGAAACCTCATTTGTACCAACTCATGTTTTCCCAGCTGAGCCAGTTTACATGGACACAGCAGCCTCTGAGAAATGGTAGTAAGACAGGGAACTTTCTTCTTCTTCTTTTTCATTTTAAGAGGCAGGGACTTCCTCTGTTGTCCAGGTTGGAGTGCAGTGGCATGATCATGGCTCTCACTGCAGCCTCGATCTCCCAGGTTCAAGTGATCCTTCCACCTCAGCCCTCCAAGTAGCTGGGACTACAGACACAAGCCACCATGCCCAGCAAATTTTCAATATTTTTTTGTAGAGATGGGGTCTTCCTGTGTTGCCCAGGCTGGTATGGAACTCCTGGGCTCAAGTGATCCTCCTGCCTCAGCCTCCCAAAGTGCTGGGATTAGAGGCTGAGCCACTGTGCCCAGCCAACACAGGGGACTTTTGGTTCCTTCCCACCAACCAATCCCTACTGTGGGGTCCAAGTCCTTTCACCTCCTGGACCCTTCTTCCTCATCTGTAAATTGGGATAATGACATTTTTCACCCAGAATTGTGATGCGGCTTCACTGAAGTAGGGAGAACATGCCTAGCACAGTGGCTGGCACACAGCAGGTGTTTTTTTAATTTTTGTTTTATTTTTCGTGTTTTTTGTTGTTGTTGTTGTTGTTTTGTTTGTTTGTTTGTTTGTTTTTTGAGACAGAGTCTCACTCTGTTGCCCAGGCTGGAGTATAGTGACCCAATCTCAGCTCACTGCAACCTTTGCCTCCCAGGTTCAACCTATTCTCCTGCCTCAGCCTCCTGTGTAGCTGAGATTACAGGTATGCACCACCACGACCGACTAATTTTTCTATTTTTAGTAGGGGGTTTCACCATGTTGGCCAGGCTGGTTTCGTACTCCTGGCCTCAAGGGATCTGCCCGTCTGAGCCTCCCAAAGTGCTGGGGGATCTACCCGCCTCGGCCTCCCAAAGTGCTGGGGTTACATGCATGAGCCACCGCACCTGGCCAGCAAAAGCTGGCCTCTTACAAAAGCAAAAGCTGGCCTCTTACAAAAGCTTCCTATCCAGGGCTCATTCAGCCTGCAGGAAGATCTGTTGCCTCCACTTTCTGAGGGCTCTTTAACTAAGTGAGTCATAAAACCTTGCCAGGAACAAAAAGGATGTATGGGTTTAATGTGTCCTTAGAAGCCAGTCTCATCTTTTTGGAAGAAAAAAATAAGGCTCTGTGATAAAAAGATTTGTTGCAGTAGAATACATCCCCCACACAGTAATTTGTGGCTGTTCTTTCTGTAGAAGCTGTGTACACAGATGAGTGAGCTCTGGATGGAGAAATCACTCTGCACAAATCAGGACAGGGCTTTATATTTTACAAAATGCACCCACAGGTGTTATTTCATCTCATTCTCTCTCCTGCATGGGACCTCCTACAGCCTCAGTTTTCTCCTCTGCAAAAATCAGGGTATCAAGTCTACCTCCCAGAGATATAATGAGGATTGGATAGAATACATGTGGGAAGAATCTGGAAAGTTTCTTCCTTCTTTTTTTTTTTGAGACAGAGTCTCACTCTGTCACCAAGGCTGGTGTGCAGTGGGGCAATCTCGGCTCAATGCTACCTCCGCCTCCCAGGTTCAGGCGATTCTCCTGTCTCAGCCTTCGGAGTAGCCGGCCACCACGCCTGGCTAATTTTTTAATTTTTAGTAGGGATGGGGTTTCGCAATGTTGGCCAGGCTGGTCTCGAACTACTGACCTCAGGTGATCCCCCACCTCGGCTTCCCAAAGTGCTGGGATTACAGGCATCAGCCACTGCGCCCGGCCAAATCTGGAAAGTTTTAACACGGGTATGGGTGTGTGTGTACGTGTATGCATCTCCCCCATCTCATGCTCTCTCTTTCCACCTGTATCTGAGTGCCAGTTTTAAAATCTAATCACTATCTTGAGGTGTAAGCAAATCAGTCTTGCACCTCAGTTTCTCTAATCATAAAATCTGGAAAATGAGCAGGGCATGGTGGCTCACGCCTGTAATCCCAGTGCTTTGGGAGGATGAAGTGAGATCACTTGAGGCCAGGAGTTTGAGACCAGCATGAGCAACATAGCGAGACCTCATCTCTCCAAAATATTTAACAATTAGCCAGGCATGGTGGCATGCATCTGTAGTCTTAGCTACTTGGGAGGCTGAGGTGGGAGAACTGCTTGAGCCCAAGAGTTTGAGGTTACAGTGAGCTATGATGGTACCACTGCACTCTAGCCTGGGCAACAGAGTGAGCCCCTATCTTAAAACAAACAAACAAAAACCTCTGTGAAACATAGAAAATAAAAAGTCACCAAACTTCCAGCCCAGTACTTCCATTCCTAGCTGTACACCCAAGAAAAACATGTATGTACATCCACCAAAAGATACATGCAAGAATTGTTCACAGCAGCACTATTCATAACAACCCCAAATTAATTGTTCACAGCAGCACTATTCATAACAACCCCAAATTGCAAACTACCTAAACAAACATCTACAGTAGAATGGGGCCAGGCACAGTGGCTCATACCTATAATCCCAGCACTTTGGGAGGCCGAGGCAGAAGGACTGCTTGAGGTTAGGAGTTTGAGACCAGCCTGGGCAATACAGGGAGACCGTCTCTAGAAAAAAATGTTAAAAAAAATTAGCGCTTGCCTACTGCCATGTAAGACATGACTTTGCTCCTCCTTGGCTTTTCACCATGATTGTGAGGCCTCCGCAGCCATGTGGAACTGTGAGTCAATTCAGCCTCTTTCTTTATAAATTACCCAGTCTCTTTTTTTTTTTTTTGAGACGGAGTCTCACTCTGTCACCCAGGCTGGAGTGCAGTGGCACAATCTCGGCTCACTGCAAGCTCCGCCTCCCAGGTTCACGCCATTCTCCTGCCTCAGCCTCCCGAGTAGCTGGGACTACAGGCACTGGCCACCACGCCTGGATAATTTTTGTATTTTTTAGTAGAGACAGGGTTTCACCGTGTTAGCCAGGATGGTCTCGATCTCCTGACCTCGTGATCCACCCGCCTCGGCCTCCCAAAGTGCTGGGATTACAGGCATGAGCCACCATGCCCGGCCACACTCATTTTTTTCATGTGGAAAATGCGAACAATAACAGCACCAATGTCACATGACTGTCACATGAGTGACAGGTAGGTGACTTGCCCAAGATCACATGGCAGTTTAGTGTCCCTCTCAGCTCAGCTCAATGCTTCTACTGCCCTGTGCCACCTCTCCCTGCCCCCATCAAAAGGAGTATTTTTTTTTGTCCGTTGATTCTGGGTTCAGCATGGACTCGCTATGGCCAACAGAATGAGGCAGAAGTGACAGTAAGCCAGTGCCAAATGTAGTCCTCTAGAGGCTGTGCATGTTTCTGCTTGCGCTCTGTCATTGCAGTCCCTGGGCTATGCGCACTGGTCCCTGCAGGGAGAGACAAGGACATGGAGCAGAGCTGTTCCAGCCAAACCCGGCCTAGAACAGAGCCTCTCACACACCAGCAGACACATGTGCGAGCCCAGCTAAGATCAGCAGAAATACCCAGCCAAGGGTATCTATCCAGAGGAAAAGAAGTCATTATACAAAAAAGATACTTGCACATGCATGTTTATAGCAGCACAATTCGCAACTGCAAAATCATAGAACCAACCCAAATGCCCATCAATCAACAAGTAGATAAAGAAACTGTGATTTATACGATGGAATACTATCCAGTCATAAAAAGGATTGAATTAACGGCATTTGCAACTACCTGGATGAAACTGGAGACTATTATATTCTAAGTGAAGTAACTCAGGAATGGAAAACCAAACATTGTATGTTCTCACTGATATGTGGGAACTAAACTATGAGGATGCAAAGGCATAAGAATGATACAATGGACTTTGGGGACTTGGGGGGAAGGGTGGGAGGGGGTAAGGGATAAAAGACTACAAATAGGGTGCAGTGTATGCTGCTTAGGTGATGGGTGCACCAAAATCTGACGAATCACCTCTAAAGAACTTATTCATGTAACCAAATACCACCCGTACCCCAATAACCTATGGGAAAAAAAAGAAATATCCAGCCAAGTTCAGATTAAATCAGCCAACCTCCGAATACATGATTTGTAGTAATAAATGCTGTTGTTTTAATTCACTGAGTTTGAGGGTAGCTTGTTACACAGCAATGCCAATTGATAAAGTCCCTTCATTCATTAAGTGTGTGTTTTTGTTTTATTTTTGAGACAGAGTTTCACTCTTGTTGCCCAGGCTGGAGTGCAATGGCGCTATCTTAGCTCATTGCAACTTCCACCTCCCGGGTTCAAGTGATTCTCCTGCCTCAGCCTCCCGAGTAGCTGGGATTACAGGCATGCGCCACCAGGTCCAGCTAGTTTTGTATTTTTAGTAGAGATGGGGTTTCATCAGTTGGTCAGGCTGGTCTCGAACTCCTGACCTCAGGTGACCCACCCTCCTCAGCCTCCCAAAGTGTTGGGATTACAGGCGTGTGCCACTGCACCTGGCCTCTTCATTCATTGAATGACTTGATTCTGTCCATTCTACTGCCCACACCTAACTGTGCCTTGACTCTTCTCTCCCCCTCCACTCCCACTGCCATTGTTCTGTTTCAGGAGAGTGAAACCATCCTTCTTGGCTTCAATGGTCTCCCAGCCTCTACCCCTGGCTCCTCTCCATTCTCTAACCATATCCCACCCAGAATCTTCCTTCCTTTCTTTCTTTTTTTTTTTTTTTTTTTTGAGATGGAGTCTCGCTCTGTCACCCAGGCTGCAGTGTGCAATGCAGTGGTGCGATCTCGGCTCACTGCAAGCTCCACCTCCTGGGTTCACGCCATTCTCCTGCCTCAGCCTCCCGAGTAGCTGGGACTACAGGTGCCCACCACCATACCCAGCTAATTTTTTTGTATTTTTAGTAGAGACGGGGTTTCACCGTGGTTTCGATCTCCTGACCTCGTGATCCACCCACCTCGGCCTCCCAAAGTGCTGGGATTACAGGCGTGAGCCAGTGCGCCGGGCCCAGAATCTTCCTTTCAACTAACAGTCTGACCAGGTCACTCCCTTAAAATCCTCCAGTGGCTCCCACTGCACTTGGGATTAAGCCCAGTCTTCACAGCTTGGTTTAAGAGACTCTTCATGAACTGGTGTTTCCTTCCATCTCCAGCCCCATCTCCCAGCATAGCTGGCTGTGACCTGCATACTCCAGCAGCACAGACCTGCCTGTTCTTCTGCCAGTACCCTCCTGCCATACCCCAGGCTCCGGTGCTGTTTCCTGCTGATCCTTTGTCCCTGCTGTGTCCTCTGACTGGAAAATGTCCTTTCTTCAGTCCCCTGGCTGCCTAATTCCAAGTCACCCTTCAGAGCTAGGCTCTGGTGTCTCCCCAGGAAGCCTTCCCTAACCTCCCCCCAAGCCCAGCTTGGCTCAGGTACCCCTTTCCTGAGAGCCCGCCACCCTAGCTCTCACCATATTAGACTGACTCTGACACAGTAACAGGAGCTCCTTGAGTGTAGGGACCATGTCTCATTCACCCCTATAGCCCTGACGCCTGGCCCAGAGCAAGGGATCAATACCCGTCTATGAAAGGCTCCAGGAACTGGTGGGGAATGGGCCCTGAGAACAGAGCACACGCCTGAGAGGCAGAGGCCCTGGGCTTTAGCTTGGCTTTGCTGCTAACTTTCTGTGTGACCTAAGATAAGTCAGTTCCTCCTCCGAGCCTCAGTTTCTCCAACTTGAAAATGAGGTAGTTGGACCAGATCAGAGATTCTCTTGGTGAGCATCAGAACCACCTACCTTGAAGAGCTTTAAAAATACAAGTCAGGCCGGGCACAGTGGCTCACATCTGTAATCTCAGGACATTGGGAGGCCAAGGCAGGCAGATCACTTGAGGTCAGGAGTTCGAGACCAGCTGGCCAACATGGAGAAACCCCGTCTCTACTAAAAAAAAATACAAAAATTATCTGGGTGTGGTGTGTGGTGGTACGTGCCTGTAGTCCCTGCTAGTCAGGAGGCTGAGGCAGGAGAATCACTTGAACCCAGGAAGCAGAGGTTGCAGTGAGCTGAGATCGTGCTACTGCACTCCAGCCTCGGTAACAGAATGAGACTCCATCTCAAGAAAAAAAAAAATCTGTTAAAAACAACAACAGATATCTAGGCCTCACCCTCCAGGGGGCAGAGCCCAGGCACTGATTTTTGAAAACTTCTCAAGTGCTTCTAAGGTAAAACCAAGATGAAAAACCACTGGCCTGGATGATACCTAGTTATCTTCATCACTGACAATTTGGCTACCTTAAAAAAGTCAAAGACAGGTGAAACCTGTTTTCAAGGCCTTTGCAATGCTTAGGGAAATAAGAGGCCCCCAGTGCCTTCCTGCTTTCAGCCTTGCACTGGATCTCTACAAGTCTTCAACAGGCAAGAGACCACCTCAAACAACCAAACACACTGTTAAAAGCCAAGAGCCTCTTTTTTTTTTTTTTTTTTTTGAGGCGGAGTCTTGCTCTGTCACCAAGACTGGAGTACAGTGGTGCGATCTCAGCTCACTGCAACCTTTGCCCACCAGGGTCAAGCAATTCTCCTACCTTAGCCTCCTGAGTAGCTGGGATTACACCATGTACCACCACACCTTGCTAAATTGTGTATGTTTTTAGTAGAGACAGGGTTTCACCATGTTGGTCAGGCTGGTCTCGAACTCTTGACCTCAGGTGATCCGCCCACCTTGGCCTCCCAAAGTGCTGGGATTATAGGTGTGAGCCACTGCACCCGGCCTGCAAGAGCCTTTGAAGTTAACAACTCACTATATTCGCCCATGCTGTGGGAAAGTGGGTAAAGAGGTTTTAAATTCTTACCATCTGGCCAGGCACGGTGGCTCATGCCTGTAATCCCAGCACTTTCGGAGATGGAGGTGGGCAGATTGCTTGAGCCCAGGAGTTCAAGACCAGCCTGGGCAACATGGCAAAAGCCCATCTCTACAAAAAATACAAAAATTAGCCAGGTGGCTGGGCATGATGGCTCATGCCTGTAATCCCAGCACTTTGGGAGGTCGAGGCGGGTGGAACACCTGAGATCAGGAGTTTGAGACCAGCCTGACCAACATGGTGAAACTCTGTCTCTAATAAAAATACAAAAGTAGCTGGGCATGGAGGCACATGCCTGTAATCCCAGCTACTTGGGAGGCTGGGGCAGGAAAATCGCTTGAACCCAGGAGGCGGAGGTTGCAGTGAGCCGAGATCATGCCATTGCACTCTAGCCTGGGCAACAAGAGCGAAACCCCATCTCAAAAGAAAAAAGAAAGAAAGAAAGAAAAAAAAATTAGCCAGGCATGGTGTCTCAAAAGAAAAGAAAAGAAAAGAAAAATCACCAACTGCTCCTATTATTACTAATTGGGGGTGGGGGAAATGAATTAGTGCACCCATTTTACAGACAAAGAAACTGAGGTCCAGTGAGGTAAAATGACTGGCTCCCAGCCACACAGGTAATATATGGCACAGCTGGGATTGAGAGCCAAAGTTCAGAAATAAAATAGCCACTATTGGCCATGTGTGGCCATTGGGCACTTGAAATGTAGCCCCTGAGATGTACCTGGTTCAAAAAAAGAATGTAAAAAAAGAATATAAAATATCTCACTAATAAATGTATTAGTTACATGTTGAAATGGTAATATTTTGGGTGCAGTAGGTTAATAGAATATATAAAATTTTCACTTTTTTTTTTTTTTTTTTTTTTTGAGACAGTCTTGCTCTGTCACCCAGGCTGGAGTGAAGTGGCACAATCTCAGCTGACTGCAACCTCTTCCTCCCTGGTTCAAGCAATTCTCCTGCCTCAGCCTCCTGGGTAGCTGAAATTACAGGTGCGCACCACCAGCATGCCCGGCTAATTTTTGTATTTTTAGTAGAGACAGGGTTTCACCATGTTGGCTAGGCTGGTCTCCAACTCCTGACCTCAGGTGATCCGCCCGCCTCGGCCTCCCAAAGTGCCTGGGTATATAGGCGTGAGCTACCGCACCCAGCCTAGTTTCACTTTTTAAAAATGTGGCTACTTTGAAATTTCCTAAATTGAAAAATCACATTTGTCACTCATGTTATATTTCTATAGGTCAGTCCTGCTCTAGCAGTGGCTCTCAGTACAGGTGATATTGCTCCCTAGGGCTCACATCAGGAGTCTGTCCTCAGGGAACTGCATTTCCAGGGAGGGGGTTGGGACAGTAGGGAGGGAGGGGGGGGGCGCTATGTGGGCATGGGGATGAGGAGGGGTCATAATGGCCCCAGTAGTAAAGTAGTGGCCAACATTTATTGAGAGTTTACTATCTGCCAGGCACTGTTCTAAGCTTCTCATGTATTAACTCATTTAAGTCTGACCGCAACCCTCTGTAGTCAATCCTATTATTATTATCAATTATTCCCACTTCCCAGGGGAGGAAAGTGAGGCTCAGAGAAATGGCTTGCCTAAGACCCCGGAGATAGGGCACTGTGGATCTAGGATTGGAATCTGGGCTTGCCCGACTCCATGCTCCACCATCCATAAAAGGTGCCAGGTAAAGTCAATTCCACTTCCTTCTTTCCACAAATACCTACCCCACACATTCAAGAAATCTGTACTGGGTACCTGTGATGTGCCAGGCTCCATCACTATCACCTGAGCAGGCCCTCTCTCTGACAGGCCTGGTGACGGCAGCTTGGCACAACCCAAAGGAAGGGGAAGGAAGTGGTGACTGTGGCACTTCTCACACTTGAATGTGTACATGCTTACCTAGGGATCTTATTAAAAATGAGGATTCTGATTCTGTGGGTCTGCAGGGTTTTGTTTGCTTGTTTGTTTTGGGACAGGGTCTCACTCTGTCACCCAGGCTGGAGTGCAATGATGTGATCTCGGCTCACTGCAATCTCCCAGGTTCAAGTGATCCTCCTGCCTCTGTTTCTTTAGTAGCTGGGACTACAGGTATGTGCCACCATGCCCGGCTAATTTTTGTAGTTTTAATAGAGACAGGGTTTCACCATGTTGGCCAGGCTGGTCTCAAACTCTTGGCCTCAAGTGATTCACTCGCCTCGACCTCCCAAAATGCTGGGATTATAGGCGTGAGCCACCACGCCCAGCCACGTCTGCAGTTCTGACAAGCTCTCAGGTGATGCCTGCCACACGGTGGTTGTGTGAGGGGTAGCAGTAGTGTCAGCCCTGGGATTTCAGAAGGGTATCAGGATGTCAGATGGGAAGGACTCTTAGGAATCATCTAGTCCGACTCCCTCATGATGCTGACAGGAATTGGGCTCAGAGAGGGCAAGACACTTGCTCAAGGTAACACAGTGTGTTACAGGCTGAGACCAAGTCTTCAGACTCCCACCAGGGCTCCTTCTACTGGCTCCTGCTTGCAACAGGAATTTGAAATGAAAGAGAGAAAGCTCTCAGGCCCATTTCACACTATATGCTTCCGGCATTTTCAAGTCTCCCCCCAGCTCTCATCTGAGTTTCCACACCAGGTGAGTAATCCTGGGAGCCGACTGGCAGGGCTGACCATACTTTGCAAGAAGCCTTTAGAACTGCATCCCCCCTATACTGGAGCCCAACCTCTCTCTTCTCTTCTCCCCCAGATGCTGCACACCTGGGTCTGCAGAGAACACTTTGAGCTGATGGAGTGAATATTTCCAGGACAGAGGAGAAGCTATCTTCTCTAGACTGGATAAACAAGGTACTAACAACAGGAATTCATTTTCTTGAAACCAAACACCAAATTTGTTAGTGTTTACAGGATACAAACTTGCTATTCATCATGTGCTTTTTCTTCTGGGAGCCACAATACAGGTGTGATTCAGAGCACAAGCTTTGGAGCTAGATACAGCTATGGAGTCAGGTAGACTGAACTCACGTGTCAGCTCAGCCGTTTTTCTAGCTTTGTGACCTTAGGCAAGTTACTCAACCTCTCTGTTTCCTCATCTATTCAACTACAATATACTTAAAGCCTACCACATGTTGGCATGAGCAATGCAGATGTGGACTCTCCTCTTAGGAGGACTTACAATGGCCCTGGGGAAACGATCCTGCAATGAGGACCACAGATATGATGAGGATAACGGTGGGGCATGCAGGGAGCTATGGGAAGGAAAGTAGGGGGGCAGGTAGCCTGCTGCAACCCTGAGGCTTCACTGTGAAAGTGGCTTTGAAGCTGAGCGTGGGAGGACAAATAAAATTAACAAGTGAAATTGAAATTTCATACCATGTCCTGAGTTAAAAACAAGGAATTAGCAAGTGAAGAGAAGCTGGGTCCAATGATACCTATTCCACAGGATTGAACCTTGGAGAACTCTTCCCTGCAATACACTCCAAATCCTTTTTATGTATGTATGTATGTATGTATTTTTATTTATTTATTTTTAGGCAGGCTCACTCTCTCTGTTGCCTAGGCTGGAGTACAGTGGCACGATCGTGGCTCACTGCAGCCTCAACCTCCTGAGCTCAAGCCTTCCTCCTGCCTCAGCCTCCCAAGTTGCTAGAACTGCAGGTGCACCATCATGCCTGGCAAATTTTTAAAAATTTTTTTATAGAGATGGGGTCTCCCTATGTTGCCCAGGCTGATCTTGAACTCCTAGGTTCAAGTGATCTTCCTGCCTCAGCCTCCCAAAGTACCAGATTACAGTTGTGAATCATCATGCCCAGCCCCAAATCCTTTTCTACATTTCCTATTGTTTACCTATCCAGAGATCACACAGCCCGGTCATTTCCTCTCATCCTCCTATTCACCTGGACTGAACAAAAGACCCCACCTCCAGCCCACCTCTTGGCTGAGACCTTTGGCTGCAAAAACATTGCAGTTCTGTCACTTCCTTGAGTCTCTGCGCAGGCTATTCCCTCTATCTGCTCATCTCCCCCACCCTCTCAGGAAGTTTCCTGGTAACTAGGGAGGGACCTGATCACTTCCCTTCTCTCCACGCCACTGGTCTTCTAATGTATACATCACACTGGACTCCCCTGGACTGGAATCTCTTGCCTACCCCACATCTGTCTCCTTGCTGGACTTGAGTTCTGGAAGGAAGGGGCAACTCATGCCATGAAGCCCAGTGCCCTGTGTGTGGGTGCCCATCCCTCTCACCTACCATCCAGCTCCAACTTCACTCTCAAGACCAAGTTTAACTCTCCCCTCTTTACTGAAACTTGTCCTCCTCCTTCTGCCCAAGTGGAGCCAGCCTCTCTCTGTGCCAACACAGTGCCTCGTGTTTAGGATTTGTAATACACATCTCATTATCCTGCAGTCCAATCCTGCAGGGATACGGCTTTGTTCATAGCTATATATTTTAGGCTTAATACTTACAGATGCTGAGATTTACTCAAAGAATGAATAAAAAAAGAATACTGACAGTTTCACCTTTCTTTGACCCCTCTCTCTGTACCTCTGGCCCCAAATATCCTTTGGTCATCCCTCCTTTATGTCCCACAGGGGCTCCAAACTCAAGCCACCTCACTCACAGCAAGCCCTCCTGAGTGCCTCTTTTTTTTTTTTTTTCTTAAGACGGGAGTCTCACTCTGTTGTCTAGGCTGGAGCACAGCGGCTCAATCTCCACTCACTGCAACCTCTGCCTCCCGGGTTCAAGCGATTCTCCTGCCTCAGCCTCCCAAGCAGCTGGGATTACAGGTGCATGCCACCACATCCAGCTAATTTCTGTATTTTTGTAGAGACAGGGTTTCACCATGATGGCCAGGCTGGTCTCGAACTCGTGACCTCAAGTAATCCACCTGCCTCAGCTTCCCAAAGTGCTGGGATTACAGGAGTGAACCACCATATCTGGCCAGCGCCTCTTTTGTAGCAGACCTTATCCTGTTCTTCCACACCTAGCCCAAGCTTTGAATTCTTCCTTACTCTCTTCCCCAGCACTTAACCAGTTATTTCATAAAAACAATAAGGGTTGGGAGGCCGAGGCTGGCGGATCATGAGGTCAGATCAAGACCATCCTGGCCAACATGGTGAAACCCCGTCTCTACTAAAAACACAAAAATTAGCTGTGCATGGTGGCGTGCGCTTATAGTCCCAGCTACTTGGGAGGCTGAGGCAGGAGAATCGCTTGAGCATGTGAGACAGAGGTTGCAGTGAGCTGAAATCGTACCATTGCACTCCAGCCTGGGCGACAGAGCCAGACTCCGTCTAAAAACAAAACAAAACAAAAACAATAAGGAAGCAGAGGCTCACATATCAATGGCAAAGTCTAGGGTCTTTCTCTTAATAGGCCAGACCTTTCACTCCCCTACACATTCTGTATTCTCTCCCTTGTCTTCACTAAACATGTTTGGGGCATTCGTGTCTTAGTTCAGGCTGTTCCATCTGCCTAGAAGAGCAATCTTTCCCATTCCCTTTCATACATATCTGTTGTACTCCTGTCTGCTTTCTAAATTTTGTTTGTTTGTTTGTTTTTTAGAGATGGGGTCTCATCATGTTGCACAGGCTAATCTCAAACTCCTGGGCTCCAGCAGTTTGCCCACCTGGGCTTCCCAAAGTGGTGGGATACAGGTGTGAGCCACGCTACCCAGCCCCTCTCTCTGCTTTCTGAGGTCCTTTTCAAAAGCTACCTCCTCCAGGAAGTCTTCCCTGGACAACTGAGTGCAAAATCTCTCTCCTTTAAGCCCTCTCCCGACTCCAGGTTTGTTTGTGTCTCTCATTGCCTACTGCTGGAAGTTCCTTGAAGATTTACCTATTTTCTTCCCACTCCAGTGTTCAGAGCACAGTAGATTGGCAAATAATAGGAAATAACTTCTCTTGTAAGGCTCAAGTAGGCCCTGGAGAAAGATCAGTATTTCCTCTTCTCCATTTAAAGTTTTTGGCTGGGGGCAATGGCTCACGCCTGTAATTCCAACATTTCGGGAGGCTGAGGTAGGAGGATCACTTGAGCTCAGGAGTTCAAGACCAGCCAGGGCAACATGGCGAAACCCCATCTCTACAAAAAATACAAAAATTAGCTGGGCGTGATGGTGCGTGCCTGTAGTCCCAGCTACTCTGGAGGCTGAGGTGGAAGGATGTCTTGAGCCCAAAAGGTGGAAGTTGCAGTGAGCCCAGAGTGCACTGCTGCACTCTAGCCTGGGTGACAAAGCCAGACTCTGTCATCATTCATTCATTCATTCATTCATAAATAAATACATTTCTCCAACAGCTCCCACTTCACTCTGAATAAAATTCAAAACTCCCATGGCTTACAAGGCCCTACGTGATCTGCTGCCACCCCGGCCGTCTCTCTGACCTCATCTCCTACCAGCTGCCCGTCTTAAATATCACCCCTTTGGCAACACCTTGACCAGCCAACATAAAGCACCTCCCCTCCTCCACCACATCACCCTGGTTTATGCTAATTTTAGCACTTAACCTGATCTGATATTTTCTGCCTGTTTGTTTATTGCGTATCTTTCCCCACACACCCTCCACCTGCCCCATGCCCTGCTAACATACACCTCCTATCTAGCTCATCCCTATATCCCCAGAGCCTAGAACAGTGCCTGGCTGAAAATAAATAGGTGGGTCAACAGCCTGAGGAGCGATCTGGGCTAGAGGCATACATGTATGAGTCATGTGCATAGAGGTGATAACTAAAGCCAATGGGGTGGGTGAGATCACCCAGAGAGAGTGTCTACTAGGAGAGGAGCAGAGGGCCTGGGGGAGCAGAGCATCTAAGGGCTGTAGAAAGGAGAATGAAGCCGCAAAAAGATGAGGGAACAACGTAACAGTGTCAAGTCACAGGGGCCCAGAGAAGAGAGTGTTTTGGGGAGAAGAAACGGTCAGCAGTGTCAACTGCTGCTGAGAGCAGTGAAAGACTGAGCAGGCCAGGCTCCATGGCTCATACCTGTAGTCCCAGCATTTTGGGAGGCCAAGGAGGGTGGATTCTTTGAGCCCAAGAGTTCGAGGCCAGCCTGGGCAACATGGCGACACCCTGTCTCTACAAAAAATGCAAAAATTAGCCAGGCATGGAGTCGCATGCCTGTAGTCCCAGCTACTGGGGAGGCTGAGGCAGGAGGATCACTTGAACTCAGGAGGTTGAGGTTGCAGTGAGCCATGATCACACCACTACACTCCAGCCTGGGTGACAGAGCACCACCCTGTCTCAAAAACAAAAACAAATAAGCAAAAAGACTGAGTGGTGTCTGCTGAATTCAGCTTCCTGGAAGACATGGCTGACCCCTGCCCCTCTGTGGGCCTTAGACGGGAAACATCTGTGCAATGAAAGAGACCTCTCAGGTCTGGGAACTCCATACTCTGAGAATCTGTATTTCTGCTCACATTCACATCACTCTCACCAAAAAGAATAGTCATCCATCCATGGCCTAGGAGAGAAGAGATGACCCAGTGCTCCCGCCCTCATTATTGATCTGTCAGGTAACTGACAAACTCTAAGGAAGCATCTCTGTTTTTCTGGCCCTGTACTAGGTTCTGGAAGGCAGTGAGCCAGCAGGCAGGCCTGGGACTGGGAAGCCAGCACTAGGGCTCAGGGCTTCTGTGGCTGCAGAGACATGATCTCCATCCCCCACCCACGGGCTGCACTGGGACTTACTTGTTCATGAGATCAAAGCCTTGGTCTGACAGCAGGGCCCTGAAGTGCTTGTAGAGGCTGTTGTAGGGGTAGAGGGCCTAGCCCCTGCCAGTCAAGTCCAGCTGGCCTGGTCCCTCCCTCCTAGCCACCCTCTAGGTCCCAGCTTCCTGGATGTCTCAATGACAAAGGCTGCCTACTTCTCCCCACCAGTGGAGCAGGACTAAAGACTGAAAAAGGCTGGCTACCCCAATGGCCTCACTTGCTGCTGATAAAGTGTCCCCAAATGTCCTTGTGAGGAGGGCTGAGACCCCAGCCAGTGGCTGTGTGATCCAGAGGACAGCACAGACCCACACCACGGGCTCAACTGGAAAACACTGGAAGCTGGTTGCAAGGAAGAGTGGAGCGGTTGCTGCTGCTGCTACTCAGAGAAATGATGGCCACTAGTGGCTGAGCTCTGGTTTGGAGCCAGGGGCTGTGCTGAGTGACAATCCCATTAGATTTGTACAGTAAGCCTGTGGGGTGAGAATTGTTGTCCCCACTTCATATGGGAGGAAACCACACCTCAAAGAAGGTAAGGGCTTTCCTGAGATCACACAGCTAGTAGGTGGCCAAGGCCAGTTTGCTAATGCAACCACCCTGACTGAGAGCCCTGCTCTTAATCCCGAACTTTCCCAGACCTGGGGACTTTAGTCTTAGATTCTTCTACTGGTAGTGTGACCTTGGGCAAGACGGATTCCCCACTCTCCCCATTTGTAATAAAGCAGATTTCTCAGTGCCCTTCCAGTTCCGGCATTATGTGATTAGTTAGGATTTATACAGAACTTTACAGTTTCTAAAAAAAGCATCTAGCGGGGATCTCACTTATTTCCACGGACCCTACAAGGTGAGAGAATGCACCTCTATTTGACAGACGTGCAAACTGAGGCTTGGAGAGATGCAGTGACCTGCCCAAGGTCACAGAGCCGGTCAGCCCCAGCCTGGAGCCAGCCGGGGCTCCACACCGGACCCCCTTCAACTCCCTCCAGAGAGGGGAGGCCCCTCCGCGGCGCCGCGCCCGAACCTGGCCAGCAGGGGGCAGCGCCCGGCTTCCCTTGGCGCCCGGGGCCCCTCGGGGGGCGTCGCGGTCCCCGGCCCCGGGGTGCTTCCTGCCCCTCCAGTTCTCGCCTGGGCGCTGGGCACCCCCAACGCGCGCGTGGGATCCCGCAGCCTCCCCGGGCGCTGCCTCAGTCCTCCCTTTTCTCCCGGGTCTCTGGACGGCGACCCCCGGTGGCCTCCCTCCGGCCGGGCAGGTCCTCCGGGGCCCTCTCCCTGGCGCGCGCCCGTCCGAGGGCACAGAGAGGCGGGACGCCCCGGGCCCCCGAGGCCCCAGGAGGGGCGCCGCTCCCGGCCTCAGTTCCCCGCGGACGGCCGCTGGGGCCAGGCTGCAGACGCGGCCCCTAGAGCTTACCCGCTGCCCAGCGGGCAGGTGCGCACACCCGGCGTACCCGCCCGATCCACTTCCTCGCGCGGCGTCTCCCCGTCGCGGCCGCCTTGTCTCCGCCGCTACCCTCGCCGAGCTCGGGGGCCGCCCGCCCCGCCGCCCCGGGGCCCTTCCCGGCTCGCGCCCTCGCGATCCCGCACCTGCCTCCGCCCCTCCCAGCGCCCTGCGGCTCCTTCTCCGCGCTCCCCTTCCCGCGCCCGCCGCTCCTCCTTGCTCCCTCCTCCAGCTCCTCCCTCGCCGGGCTCCCTCCCTACTCGGCCCCCCGCCCGCCCGTAGGAAGGCTTGGCCCCCGGCCTCCCCGCTCGGGCTGGTCCGGAGCTCCGAGCCCCGGCCTGCGACTCGTAGCAGCCCCCGCCCAGCACCTGGGGTGGGTACGCGCAGCGGAAGGGAGGTGGAAAAGGCCCCGGGCCAGCGCTCTCCGGCCCCCACCTGTAGGAGGGCAGGTGGGCTGGCTCTGGGGTAGGGGTCTGCAGGGAGGTGTGCCATGCCCAGAGACACTTGGTGAAAGTCCAGCCTCCCCTATCCGTCCGGGTCCCCCGTGTTCATTCCTAGTTGGATTTTTGTTTTCTTCGTCTAACAAATATTGATTGATCTACTGTGTCAGGCATGTTCTAGGCACTGGGGATACAGCAGTGAACAAAACAGAGGTAGACCTAAGGGAGCTTCCGTTCTGTTGTGGGGAGACAATACATTTAATACGCAAAATGCATAAAATATTTATAGAGTTAAAGGGTAGGGAGGATAAGAAAGCAGAGAAAGAAGGTAGGGAGTGGAAGTGAGGGCTCAGGGGCACCTCCCTGCAACAGTAGCATTTGAGCAAAGTCAGGAGGTGAAGGAGTGGGTCTTGGGAAAGCCCCTGAGCCGGATGGTGTCCAAGCTGGATGAATGGAAGGGGGCGGGGGGGGGGGGCGGTCAGAGAGGTAGGGGAGGGGCAGCTCCCAGCATCCTTCAAAGGACAGATTCCGAGTGCCAGCCCCCAGCCCCCAGCAGGTGTTTGGGATGCTGAGATGAACCAGCCTGGTTGCAGAGAACCAGGGGAGAGAGAAGACTTGAGCACAAAGACAGGACCAGCAAGAGGCTTCCACTGAAGACAGTGAAGAGGCACGAACACCGGCCATGGCTTGTGTCCAGGTTTCTCGCAGCTCATGAGGAACTGGCCTTGCCTTCTCTGTCCTTACCGGTTTTTTGGTTGGTTGGTTGGTTGGTTTGTTGGTTGGTTGGTTGGTTTGGAGACGGAGTCTTGCTCTGTCGCCCAGGCTGGAGCGCAGTGGCGCGATCTCGGCTCACTGCCACCTCCGCCTCCCGGGTTCAAGCGATTCGCCTGCCTCAGCCTCCTGAGTAGCTGGGACTACAGAAGCGTGCCACCCGCCCGGCTAATTTTTTGTATTTTTGATAGAGACGGGGTTTCACCGTATTAGCCAGGATGGTCTCCATCTTCTGACCTCGTGATCCGCCCGCCTCGGCCTCCCATAGTGCTGGGATTACAGGCATGAGCCACTGCGCTCAGCTCCTTACCGGGTCTTTATCTGCTTGTTCTTCATGTGTTATGAAGCCTGTTATTAGTTAGGGGCATTAAGATTGTTATGTTATGTTTGTTCGTTTTTTGTTTTTGTTTGTTTGTTTGTTTTTTAGAGACGGGGTCTTGCTATGTTGTTCAGGCTGGTTTCAAACTCCTGGGCTCAAGTGATCCTCCCACCTTGGCCTCCCAAAGTGCTGAGATTACAGGTGTAAGCCACTGTGGCCAACCCTGTTATTTCTTCTTGATGAATTGACCCTTTTATCATTACGAAATGACCCTCTGTCCCTGGTAACATTCTTTGTCTTGAAGTCTCCTTCACTGGGTGTAGGGAGAGGCCAGCAGCACCTGCCGGCATTGGTTTATTTGCAGCCCACACAGCTGTTGGACATCTGGCACACCCAAAACTCAGCAGCTCATCAAGAGTTTCTATTCTGTGTCCTTCTGTGTCCTTCTGTCTCTGCATAACTCTCTACAAACCTAGCCCTCCCCTGCTTTCTTCACGCCCCACCCTCTTGGTTTACTATTTGATGATTGGCCTGGAGCCTACATCTCTCTCAATCTCTCTCTTTTTTGGAAGCCTGTGATCAATGATCATTAATAATGCAAACATTCTTTTCGTCTTAGCACAAATCCCAGGCAAATAAATCACTGGCAAATAGGAGTTATCGGCAACCACACCTCGGCCTCCACTCTACTCAGGCCCTAGGTTCTTTTCCCAAATAGGAAATAGGAAGGTTGAGCAATGAAAAATGTAGGCATTTCCCAAAATAGGCACTGCGGCTCATGCCCCAGGTTGAAGTCAGGAAGGAGGAAAGGGTCCTGTCCACACAGCCGAAGCACTTGCAGCTGCTGTTGGGGTCCTAGCCTAAGATCCTGCAGTTGAAAAATCCAAATGGCAGAGTAAATACAGACACATCCTGGGTGTGTGTCCTCAATGAAAAGACCCTGACAGCCCCAGAAGCTGCCCTGGTCAGGGCGAACCTTGGGCAAAACTTGTATGGCATCTCAGCACCTTCTAACAAAACATCTGCTAACAACGTTGAACAATACAAGCCACTGAAGATGGTAAATGACACTGGAAAGCTGGCTGAAGGAAAAGGCTGGGTCTGCTGGAGAGGGTTCACTTCAGCGTCTGAGCCCTTACCCTGGGCCCGTGGATGTGTTAAGCACAGTCCCTGCCCTCAAGAAGCTCACAATCCCCAAGGGAAAACCCACACACAGTTAAGCATAGCACAGTGGGGAAGACCAGGAGAGAGGTAGCAGGGGGCCCACGGGGCTCAGAGTGGAGCACCTGGGAGGTGGGCAAGCAGTCAGGAAGCAGCTGGGAAGGGTACCCCTGTGCTGAGTCTTGAAGGATGAGTGGGAGGCATCTAAGCAAAGAAAGAGCAAGGGACGTGGACAAATTCCCTGGCAGAAGGAATACTTGTGCAAAGGCACGGAGGCTAAAGAGAATTCAGTTAGGGCCACTGCAAGTCTTTTGGTATTACTAGAGTTGTGGAGAGTGGTTGACACGAGGCTGGAGGAGTAGGAAGGGGCCAGCATGTGAAGAGCCTTGAATGCCAGAAAAAGAAGCTGGGCTTTATCCTTAGAGTGATGGGAGCCAGGGAAGGGCTTTGAGCAAGGGAATGACATGATTAGACAGGACAGATTGCTAATCCCTGATGCCCTGAAACTTAATACCCAATTTTTCCTATCAATTGCCCAAGATCCCTCTTAAATTATAACCAATATATTTATTTGAAAGCTTGGTTTTTCTCAGTTTCTTACCCTATATATGCATCTCAAAAATGTGTACTGCAATACTCCAGCATCAGGGGAAAAGCACGAAACTCTAGGAACTTGTATGTGTGAAACAAAGTGGCTCACTAAAAGCTCAGAATTATTTTGAAATCTCATTTTTATTTTTAAAATCTACAAAATTTTTTGTCTTACTCTATCAATGTTTAATAGAAATAAAATATTTCAAGTTACTCACCATTGAATAAACTTGACACTATTGGGGAAAAAAAACTATAAGTCCAGTGATCAGACTGGGTCTGAATCTCAATTTTGCTGTTTAATAGCTGTGCAATCCTGGACAAGTTATCTAAATTCTGCGAGCCTCATTCTGCCCGTCTGTAAAATGGTCACAATTAAGCATACCTATCTCATGGGGTTAGTTATGATGAGGGCCAAATTGAAATCATGCATCTGAAGTACACAACACAGGACCTTGCACACAGGAAGCCCTTCAGGAGTATTCCCCATGACTCTACTTATAGTTGGGATGCCACACTTTTCACAATGATTTTGTGTTTACCTCCCCCAATATTATGAGTTTCTAGAGGCCAGCTTGTGTCTTACTCACCTAGGTATCCCCTGTGCCTAGCACTGAATCTGTACATTGTAAGCATTCAACCAAGGATGGATGGATGGATGGATGAATGGATGGATGGATGGATAAACTAATGAAAAAAGAAGACACCCCGCCACTTCTATGCCCATAGCGTCCCCCTCTGCTTCAGAGGTGGGAGTCAGGCTTATTCTTTTTTAAAGAGGGTTAAATGAATCGTGTGTCTGGGGACAAGTGTCTGGGGCAAGCTTTGTCATTAGACAGTCGGTGGTTTGCAGTTTCTTCAGGGGAGAGCTGTCTAGACAGAAGGGAGGAACAAGGACTGCATGGGAATCAGGATCCTGGGGAGGGCTTCTCAGGGAATGGGAAGCCCGGGCTTCTCACTCTTTTTTTCTTCCTCATCACTCAGGATCTGGCTGAGAAAATTTGCTTCCTGCCCCTAGCAGTGGAAATAGGTTCATAGCTTTTACCTGAGGATGACAAAGAGGGGTACAGCAAACCCCTCACTAGCTAGCAACAGGGTAAAGTTTTTTGTTTGTTTTTGTTTTGAGACAGTCTCATTGTGTTGTCCAGGCTGGAGCACAGTGGTGCGATCTCAGCCCACTGCAACCTCTGCCTCCCAGGTTCAAGTGATTCTCATGCCTCAGCCTCCCGAGTAGCTGGGATTACAGACACGTGCCATCACGTCTGGATAATTTTTTGTATGTTAGTAGAGATGGGGTTTCACCAGGTTGCCCAGGCTGGTCTTGAACTCCTGAGCTCATGTAATTCACCCGCCTAGGCCTCCCAAAATCCTGGGATTACAGGTGTGAGTCACCATGCCTGGCCTTTGTGTGTGTGTGTGCATGTGTGTGTATGTGCGTGTGTGTGTGCCAAGCACCGCATTAAGGGCCTAACATGCATTCTCCTCTCCATTGCCCTGTGGGGAAAGTACTATTGTGTATTTCCACTCTATAGATGAAGGAACAGACTCAGAGATTAAGTAACTTTCTCTTGCAAGGGTAGTAACAGGATAAGGTCCTCAGTTACATCAGACTCCCCATGAATCAGGTATCTGTCTAGTCAACAAATAATTTGAGCATCTTCTCTTTACACATTGCTGTGGCAAGTGGGGTGGGCCAGTAAGGATAAGTAAGATGTGATTTCTACTTTGAAGAAGTTTCTAACTTGAAGACGGAGATGAAGCCTTCCTTATCTTTGTATTCCCAGTTCAGGGCCTGGAAATACAGTGACTGTTGAATAAAGCACAGGTTGTTAGAGCTAGAAGGGTCTTTGGAGTTCGAGTGTATTAATCCTGTTAATTTACAGTTGGGAAAACTGAGACCTAGAAGGAGGAATTACCTGGAAAACACAGTTAGGAGAGGAGCTTGGGCTCTGCAGCCAGCCTACTTAGTTTGAATCTCAGCTCTACCACTTATTAGCTGTGTGACTTTCAGTTGGTCACTTAACCTCTCTGATTCTCAGTTTTCTTGTCCAAGAAAGAGGAAATAAAGTTGTGAGAATTAAGTGAGATCATCCATGCTTAGGGTTTAGTATCATCCTTATTATTATTATTATTATTTGAGATGGGGTCTTATTCTGTCACCCAGGCTGGGGTGCAGTGGCACGTTCTCAGCTCACTACAACCTCTGCTTCCTGGGCTCAAGTGATTCTCCTGCCTCAGCCTCCTGACTAACTGGAACTACAGGCACACGCCACCATGCCTGGCTAATTTTTTATATTCTTGGGAGATGGGGTTTTGCCATGTTGCCCAGGCTGGTCTGGAACTCCTGAGCTCAAGTGATCTGCCCACCTTGGCCTCTGAAAGTGCTGGGATTACAGGCGTGAACCACTATGCCTGGCCCATTATTATTATCATTATTTTATTTTATTTTTTTGAGAAGGGGTACTGGGGGAACCTGCCCCCAATATTTCAACATAGGTTCTTTCTATTTTCCCTAAGTGTTGGCTGGCCTGAGAAATAAAGAGGAAGAGTACAAAGAGAGGAGTTTTACAGCTGGGCCGCTGGGGGTGACATCACTTATCAGTAGGTCTCTGATGCTCACCTGAGCCGCAAAACCAACAAGTTTGTATTAGGGATTTCAAAAGGGGAGAGGGTGTACGAACAGGGAGTAGGTCACAAAGATCACATGCTTCAAAGGGCAAAAAGAGAACAAAGATCACATGCTTCTGAGGAAACAGGGCAAGGACAAAAGCAAAGATGACAAGGCAAAGGGCAAAATTAGAATTACTGATGAGGGTCTATGTTCAGCTGTGCACGTATTGTCTTGATAAACATCTTAAACAACAGAAAACAGGGTTTCAGAGCAGAGAACCAGTCTGACCTCAAATTCACCAGGGTGGGGTTTTTTCCCTACCCTAATAAGCCTGAGAGTACTGCAGGGGACCAGGGCATATTTCAGTCCATAGGACAGACACTCCCAGAGTGGCCATTTATAGACCTCCTCCCAGGAACGCAATTCTTTTCCCAGAGTATTAATTATCAATATTCCTTGCTGGGAAAAGAATTTAGCAATAGTTCTCCTACTTGCACGTCCGTTTATAGGCTCTCTGCAAGAAGAAAAATATGGCTCTTTTTGCCCAACCCCGCAGGCAGGCAGACCTTATGGTTGTCTTCCCTTGTTCCCTAAAAATTGCTGTTATTCTGTTCTTTTTCAAGGTGCACTGATTTCATATTGTTCAAACATACATGTTTTACCATCAATTTGTACAGTTAGATACAATTATCACAGTGGTCCCGAGGTGACGTACATCCTCAGCTTACGAAGATAACAGGATTAAGAGATTAAAATAAGACAGGCCTAAGAAATTATAAGGGTATTATTTGGGAAGTGATAAATGTCCACATTAAAATGAAATCTTCACAATTTATGTTCAGAGATTGAAGTAAAGACATGCATAAGAAATTATAAAACTCTTAATTTTGGGAACTGATATATGTCAATATTAAAATGAAATCTTCACAATTTATGTTCCTCTGCCATGGCTCCAGTCGGTCCCTCTGTTTGGGGTCCCTGACTTCCCTCAACAAAGGGGTTTTACTCTGTCATCCAAGCTGGAATGCAGTGGCTCAATCATAGCTCACTGCAGGCTCAAACTCCCAGGCTCAAATAATCCTCCTGCCTCAGCCTCCCAAGCAGCTGGGACTACAGGCACATGCCACCACAACTGGCTAAATTTTAAATTTTATGTAGAAATAGGATCTCCCTATGCCCAAGCTGGTCTCAAACTCCTGGACTCAAGAGATCCTCCCATCTCAGCTTCCCAAAGTGTAGGATTACAGGCATGAGCCACCACACCCAGCATGTGTGGGGTTTAGCATAATGCTTAACACACAATCCCGCAATACATTTTGCTCTGATTACTATTAAACAATTGCATAGTGAGTTAGTAACTCAGGGCTTCCTGACTCCCAGTCCAGTGCTCTTTCCAGTTCCCCATGGTTCCTGCATCTACTGGAGTATAATCAAGGGAGGTGTAGGGGTGGTATGTGTGTGATCACACGTCCGCTGTTCTTGGGGACAAGTGCCTTGTGTCCCCGAGCCCATATCTCAGTGCCTCTCGCCATGCCTCTTCTCTGTCTTTGAAGCCTTCCCCGTTCTCCCCCATTGACCAGAGTCCAGAGACTCACCCCTAAATGAAACACGCAATGAAATGCCTGATAACATCCTTTCACCTCCCATTGCAATTTCCTCTGGGCCAGATGGGGTGAGGCTGAGCCTGGGAAGGAGCCAACAGGAAATTCTCGGGGAGCAGCAAGGGATGGATGTCCAAGGGCAGTCAGTGATACCATCTCCAGCATCGAGTCTCTGAGCCAGGAAGAGACAAGTCTCGCAGGAGAGGTTTTGCTGTTTGTTTTCCTCGGGCTTGACTTCTAACGAGAGAATTTAATTAAGAGCTCGATTGCCTCGCCTGGGGAATAGGAATCCGAGGGGATGGCAGAGCTGAGGCCGGTGGGCGAGGGGAAGGGAGGGAGGGGCCTCTTTGGACTCAGATTGAACTGTGATGGGCTTAAACTGCCCCAGAGAAGTTCGGCTCACAGGGTCTTTTCGTCTAATCCCAAAACAAGATTCTTCTCCTACAGGAACTTGTAAGTTTTAGATTCTGTGGTGCAAATTAAAAGACATTTAAACCAGTCAAGGAAACAGGCAAAGTTTGATATTCCCAATTGTTCCCACTCACACTGTTAAAGAAAAAATTATTCTTATTAATAATAAGGCAATGGTGGGCTGGGCATGGTGGCTCACACCTGTAATCCCAGCACTTTGGGAGGCCGAGGCAGGCGGATCACTTGAGGTCACGAGTTTGAGACCAGCCTGGCCAACATGGTGAAACTCTCTCACCTGGGCCTCCCAAAGTGCTGAGATTGCAGGCGTGCACCACACCACACCTGGTTCCCCCGGACCTAGAAGGAGGCCTGCACACATTAGACCCACAGTAAGTATTATTTCCTGAATGAATAAAATAATATAAAGCAGGCTTATTCGTTTCCTCACAGGACTGTGTGAGGTTTCCAGTTTGTTCACAACCCAACTCCTCCCTCCCCTGCTCATCTGCGAAATGAGCATAGTAAAAGTATTTACCTGTGTTGGCAGGCGCATGTGAAACCATGCCAGTCAAGTGTTTAGCATGGGGCCAGGTGCATAGTAAGTGCCCCAGAAAAATCAGGGGGTTGAATAGACAGTAAAGGTTTACTCCACACTTGTGTGTGATATGGAGAAAACTCCAGAACTCAGGTATAGGATGCAGGAAGACAAGGGTCCGCAATGGGGGAGTCCAGGCAGGAGGCTGTCGCGAGAGGTGTGGGTCCTGACTCCAGGCAGTGGTGTGGGGAAAAAGATGAGGAGACAAAAATTAGGACTATTTCTGAGAAGTTCACTAGTTTTTTGTTTGTTTGTTTGTTTTGTTTTGTTTTTTGAGACAGAGTCTTGCTCTGTCACCCCGGCTGGAGTGGGTGATCTCGGCTCACTGCAACCTCCGTCTCCCGGATTCAAGCGATTCTCCTGCCTCAGCCTCCCAGATTCAAGCAATTCTCCTGCCTCAGCCTCCCAAGTCGCTGGGACTACAGGTGTGCATTACAACGCCCAGCTAATTTTTTTATTTCTAGTAGAGACCGGGTTTCACCATGTTGGCCAGGCTGGTCTCAAACTACTGACCTCAAGTGATCCTCCCACCTCGGCCTCCCAAAGCGCTGGGGTTACAGGCATGAGCTACCATGCCTGGCTGAAGTCCACTAGGTTCTAACAGGACTGATCCCAGACTTAGCGAGAGACACAGAGAGCATCCTCAGATAACCCCACCACCTTCCAGTCTTGTAAGTCACCCCCCATGTATTGGGCTAACAGAGTATTCCAGGACAACACTCCTCTGAACATTTCAATCAATAAGAGAAGGCGCTGAGGTCACTCAGGGAAACAGAGGAAGCTAGGAAGTTGCAAGCACTGCTTCCCTCTCTGCTATGTTCTTCCGCAGCAGGCACAGCACTTAAGTAATTCCTTAATTAATCTATATAACAGCCTTCGGGGAGGGGATTATCATGCCCCATGCCCATTTTATGGATGAACAATCTGAGGCTGAGAGGACTGAAAAAGCTCTCCCCAGGTTATCTCGGGGAGCTGCAAAAACAAAACAAAACAAAACAAAACAAACAACAACAACAACAACAACAAGAGCCACCTGTTAACAGGGGATTACTGGATACCAGGTGCTGTCTTCAGAAGTACTTTGCATATGAAGTCTCCTAGTCCACCCGTGAGGTCTGTGTACTTTGTTATCCCCATTTTACAGGTGAGGAAATAGCACAAGAAGGGTGGACACTTGCCCAAGGTCTCATGGCAAATAAGTGACATTGCCAGGATTCCAGTGTAGGGGCTGGCTCTGGGGCCCACATCGCTTGGTCTGAGTCTGTTTCTCCAGCTATGAAATAGGAATCGTAGGCTGGGTGCAGTGGCTCATGCCTGTAATTTCAGCACTTTGGGAGGCCAAGGCAGGTGGATCGCTTGAGCCCAGGAGTTTGAGACCAGCCTGGGCAACAGGGTGAAACCCCATCTCTACAAAAAAAATCAAAATTATCTAGGTGTGGTGGGGTGCACCTGTAGTCCTAGCTTTGTGGGATGCTGAGGTGGGAAGATTGTTTGAGCCCAGGAGGTCGAGGCTGCAGTGAGCCATTATCACACCACTGTACTGCAGCCTGGGCGACAGAGTGAGACCTTGTCTCAAAAAAAAGCAATAATAACATCTACCTTTATAAGACTGAGGTTAAAGGAGCTTAGGGAGAGTAGCCAGCAGTGTGCCTGGCGCCACTGACAGCTCTGAAAAGTTACTTCCCTGCCTTTCTCTTCATTATACCCTTGAAGTGCACAAGGGCCTTGTTCTTGAAGGGTTTTCCTGCTGAGTGCATGCGTGTTACATTCTCATTATAGAGAGGAATCTGGTAATCTGGTAAGGAGTGGGTTCTTTCTCTATGTTGAGTTGAGCAGAGAGAAAAAGGGCTGATGTGGTAAACCCACACACATACCAGTCTCATCACCTTGCAGTCTCATCACACCACTCCCACAGGGATCCAGCTAAGCTGAAAAGCAGGACTGAATTCTAAAAAGTGGCTTGGAAAAAAATAATAATAATACTTGAATGCCGCTTCTAAATTTAACCTTCAGATATTGTGGAAAGAGCAACTCTCATCTCTCCAAAGACAAGACAGTTTGACAGTCTCTGAAATTCAAGGGAACTTTCTGGAATGGATAATTAACAGACACATTTGAGATTCCTGAGCATCCTTTCAAAAGCTCAGGTATTCTTTTCAAAACATAAAGAACCTCCAAATTCCATGTAGAAATAAACATTCAGGCCAGGCACAGTGGCTCACACCTGTAATACCAACACTTTGGGAGGCAGAGCGGGGAGGATTGCCTGAGGCCAGGGGTTCAAGACCAGCTTGGACAACATGGGGAGACCTCATCTCTACAAAAAATAAAAAATTAGCTGGGTGTGGTGGCATGCAGCTATATAGTTTTAACTACTCAGGAGGCAGAAACAGGAGGATCGCTTGAGCCCAGGAGTTAGAGGCCGCAGTGAGCTATGCAGTGAGCTGCAGTTCAAGACCAGCCTGTGTGACAGAGTGAGACCCTATCTCTAAAAAAAAAAAAAAAAAAATTCAAAAGATGATTTTGGTCCAGACCCGGTGGCTCATGCCTGTAATCCCAGCACTTTGAGGCCAAGGCAAGTGGATCACCTGAGGTCAGAAGTTTGAGACCAGCCTGGCCAACATGGCGAAACCCTGTCTCTACTAAAAATACAAAAATTAGCCGGGTGTGGTGGTGCACTCCTGTAGTCCCAGCTACCTGAGAGGCTGAGACAGGAGAATCGCTTGAACCCAGGAGGCAGAGGTTGAAGTGAGGTAAGATCAAGCCCCTGCACTCCAGCCTGGGCAACAGAGTGATACTCCTCAAAAACAAACAAACAAAAAAGATAATTTTGAATTAGAGTTGATTTTCACCCATCAGACTGGAGAATTTAAGAAAGATTGATAATACTGAGTACTGGCTAGGGTGTGAGGAAATGCCCCAGGATTAACTACTGGGAGAAATGCATATTCAGGCAGTCTATTTTTGGAGAACAATTTGGCAGCATCTATCAAAATTGTAAGTAAGCATGCCTTTTGATAATGTTATTGCTAAATACCATCTTACAAAAATACCCTCCTAAATACACACAGTTGAATGTTTATCATAGTGAAAAAAACGAAAATGCCCTAAATGCCTTTGAATTGCCTTTGGTTAAATAGATGATACTGTATCTACATTATGAACAACCATAAAGAAATTAAAAATAACTCAGTAGATTTCTATATATCGATATGATAATTTTCTGTGCTAAGTATGGTAAGTTTCTAGCATTTAGCTAGAAAAGTAATCCTGAAAAGAATCATAGCAGATTGCTAACAGTGGCCAGCTGCAGGGAGAAGGGGATGGGGCCGGTGCAAGGAACTTTCCCTTTTATTCTCCTATGTACAGTATTGTTGGCATTTTTTTTACAGGCATGTAATTTGTATGATTTAAATAAAAGAAACATATTTGAGGGACTGAGGCAGGAGGATCACCTGAGCCCAGGAGTTTGAGACCAGCCTGGGCAACTTGGGGAGACTCTGTCTCTACAAAAAAAATTTTTTTTTTTTGAGATGGAGTTTCACTCTTGTTGCCCAGATTGGAGTGCAACGGCGCCATCTTGTCTCACTGCAACCTCCGCCTCCCAAGTTCAAGCAATTCTCCTGCCTCAGCCTCTCGAGTAGCTGTGATTACATTTGCTCGCCACCACGTCCAACTAATTTTTGTATTTTTAGTAGAGAACGGGGTTTCACCATGTTGACCAGGCAGGTCTTGAACTTCTGACCTCAGGTGATCACCCGCCTCAGCCTCCCAAAGTGTTGGGATTACAGGTGTGAACCACTGTGCCCGGCCCAAAAAATTTTTTTAAATTAGCCAGGTGCAATGGTGTACACCTTTAGTCCCAGCTATTTGGGAGGCCGAGGTGAGAGGATGGGTTGGATCCAGGAGTTGGAGGTTACAGTAAGGTATGATTGCACCACTGCCCTCCAACCTGGGTGACAGAGCAAGACCCTGTCTCTAAAAAAATAAATTAAATAAAGAAACAAAGGAGAAAACAGTAATCCTGAAGCTTGTGAGCAAGCTGCTTTATATCAGCAAGGTTCATGCTTTACCTTATGTAAGAAAAGTTACTAAAGTTATTTCTGGTTCTACTATTCTACATTACTTCTTCTTTTTTAAAAAGCATTTTCTTTTCTTTGTTTCTTTTTCTTTTTGAGGCAGGGTCATGCTCTGTCACCTAGGCTGGAGTGCAGTGGCACTATCTCAGCTCTCTGCGGCCTGGACCTCCCAGACTCAGGTGGTCCTCCCACTTCAGCCTCCCAAGTAGCGGGGACCGTAGGCACATGCCACCACATCAGCATTTTCAGTGAAGCAAAAAAAAAAAAAATTTTTTTTTTTTTTTTTTTTGAGACAGAGTCTCACTCAGTCACCCAGGCTGGAGTGCAGTGTCCCGATCTCCACTCACTGCAACCTCTGCCTCCGGGGTTTGAGCAATTCTGGTGCCCCAGCCTCCTGAGTAGCTGGGACCACAGGCCTGCGCCACCACGCCCACCTAATTTTTATATTTTTAGTAGAGATGAGATTTTTACCATGTTGGCCAAGCTGGTCTCGAACTCTTGGCCTCAAGTAATCCACATGCCTTGGACTCCCAAAGTGCTAGAATATACAGGCATGAGCCACCCCACTCGGCCCAAAAAATGCTTTAAACTAAAGGTTTTCCAGCCTGGCTTGAGTCAGGATCACCTGTGAAGCTTGTTCAGCATCTCCGAGGATTCTGAATCTATAGGGCTGATCTCAAAACTATTGCTGAGTTGTTTTATTTTCATGTATTATTATTTTTGTTTCAATAAATGTGATAACTGAGGCTCAAAATGGGGGAGACCTTCTCAAAACCACAAAGCAAGTCATCCCTTGAGTTAGTGGCTCCTCCCCTCCTGCCCCAGGACCTAGTCAAAAAAAAAAAAAAAGCTTCCCCCTTTTACCCCTCAGCCTCCTCCAGATTGGACCAGCTGTGAGCATCACAGAATTAAACTTCGAATATTCTAAAGCAGCTCCGAAAACATTTCCTCCCGTGTGCAGGAAGAGCATCCTTTGAGAAAGATGCTAAATTGCCTTAATTATATTTCTTTCGAAGGCAAGACGTGCCCATCTGCTTTCGTGGTAGGGGGTGTGGATGCATGCTGAGCACAAATATAAATCAACCCCAATACAAACACAATTATCAGGTCTATGCCTGCCTCATAATCTTGAAAAAGAAGGAGCACGGTACCCATGGAGTGGGTGGCAGGTCAGCTCCAGGGCTCCTCTTGAACCTGGGTTCTCATTGGAGCATGCTGGGGCCGCGGCGGCACCGACTTTTAACAATGGGGGCTGGGGAGTGGAGAGCACAGTGCTATACTGGGGAGAGGCTGCAGGAGTGGGGGCCCCAGCTAGGACAGTGCTGGCCCCATGCAACAGCAAGGCTGTAAAAGTCACAGCAGGCTGGGCGCAGTGGCTCACGCCTGTAATCCCAGCACTTTGGGAGGCCGAGGCGGGCGGATCACGAGGTCAGGAGACCAAGACCATCCTGGCTTACACGGTGAAAGCCCATCTCTACTAAAAACACAAAAAGTTAGCCCGGCGTGGTGGCGGGCGCCTGTAGTCCCAGCTACTCGGGAGGCTGAGACAGGAGAATGGCGTGAACCCCAGGGGGCTGAGCCTGCAGTGAGCCGAGATGGCGCCACTGCACTGCAGCCTGGGCGACAGAGCGAGACTCCATCTCAAAAAAAAAAAAAAAAAAAAAGTCACAGCAGCACTGGAACCCAATGGAACCCACTGGAAGTTTCCAATGAAAGTTTTGGGTTTTCATAGAGGAAAGAGTATACGTGCTAAATCAGACAGCTCTAGATTCAGACCCTGGCCCTGGCAAGCTATGTGACTTTGGGTAAGATATGTTACCTTCTCTGGGATTTCCTCTTCCGTAAGATGGGGATAGTCATACCTACTTCATTCAGGGGCGGAGAGGTGATATGTGTACAGCTCTTGAGGCCAGGCATAATCAAATGCTTAATATTTGGCTCTTGTTATTGTTATTTTAAAATTATTATTATCTTTTTTGAAACAAAGTCTCACTCTGTCACCCAGGCTGGAGTGCAGTGGCATGATCTCGGCTCACTGCAACCTCCGGCTCCCAGGTTCAAGTGATTCTCCTGCCTCAGACTCCCGAGTAGCTGGGACTACAGGCACCTACCACCGCACCTTTTTTGTATTTTTAATAGAGACGGGGTTTCACCATGTTGGCCAGGCTGATCTCGAACTCCTGACCTCAGGTGATCCACCTGCCTCGGCCTCCCAAAGTGCTGGGATTACAGGCGTGAGCCACCGTGCCTGTCCTGGCTCTTATGATTTTCTGTTTGTATTCACCCATCCATTCCTGAAAAGCCTAGAGTTGACCCTGCATGGTCTTTCTGTCTCCTTTCTTGCTTCTTAGGCAGGAAGAATGCAGAGAAGAGATGAGGCAATTTGTACAAAGGACAGCAACTGTATCCATGTCCCAGAAGGGAATCTACACAACCTTGAGTAAGTGCCTTCACTCTCTTGGGACTCAGTTTCCTCATTTATAACACAAGGTCTAGAGGACATTTCAGCTCTGGTGGGCCTGGTGGGCCTTTTGGTTTTGTTTTAAGAGACAGGTCTCTTTCTGTCACACAGGCTGGAGTGCAGTGGCGCGATCACGGCTCACTGGAACTCCTGGACTCAAGAGATCCTCTTGCCTTAGCCTCCTAAGTAGCTGGGATTACAGGCGTGAGCCACTGTGCCTGGCTCACCTGGTGTTTTATGCATAACGACAGCACCAAGTTTGTCCTGCTGGGCTGCCTCCAGAGCTCATGTTGAGGGGGTGACAGGGGGACAGCAGATCAGGGAGGAGAGACCCCCTAAACACTTGCTTATCACTTAGGAGAGGGTGACTGGGACCATTCAGGGATGGGCTGAGGATGAGAGTGATTCTCTAGCAAAGAAAAAGACTTGGTGTGTGCTAGGCAGTGTCCAGGAACTGATGGGACCATCGATGATGATGGCAGCTTCTATTTTTTGAAACCCACTCGGTGCCAGGCTATGTAGGGCATTTTACATATTTAAGATCTTCATCCTTGTAACACTGCTAGAAAGAAATGACCCCTTTTAAAAGATGAGGAAACAGATTTAGAGAGGTTAAGTCCCTCAGCTAAAATGGCAGAAATGGGATTTGAACCCAGGAAGATCTGGCATCAAATTCTTGTGGTTTCCAAGGCACCACTAGTTGGGAATTGCCAGAGATGGAGGAAGAGAAGTCAGCATGTACACATTTCTTCCCATATGTTAAGCAGGCAGACACTATGCATATTTCATCTAAACATTATAGCAATCTTATGAGATAGGTATTGATGTTCCCATTTTTGTAGATGGGCAGGCTGAGGTTCACTGAGGCTAAGAATTAGAATCGTGGAATAACAGCAGGGCTAGTTAGGGATTCCTAACCTGCTTTTATGCCGTGGACCCTTTTGGCAATCTGGTAAAACCTAGGGACTCCTCCCCAGAACATGCTTTTAGTTTTTTATTTTATTTATTATTATTATTATTTTCAGACAGGGTCTTGCTCTGTCACCCAGGCTGGAGTGCAGTGGCAGCATCTTGGCTCACTGTAACCTCTGCCACCCGGGCTCAAGTGATCCTCTCACCTCAGCCTCCTGAGTAGCTGGGATCACAAGCGTGTGCCACCATGCCCGACTAACTTTGTATTTTTAGTAGAGATGGGGTCTCACCATGTTATTCAGGCTGGTCTCGAACTCCTGAGCACAAGTGATCTGCCTGCCTTGGCCTCCCAAAGTGCTAGGATTATAGGCATGTGCCGCCGCGCCTGGCCTATTTATTTTTATTTTTTGAGACAGGTTATTGCTCTGTCACCCTGGCTGTAGTGTCGTGTCACGAACATAGCTCACTGCAGCCTCAACCTCCCAGGCTCAAGGGATTCTCCTGCCTCAGCCTCCTAAGTAGCTGGGACTACAGGCATGTACCACCGCACCTAGCTAGTTTTTGTGTTTTTTTGTAGAGACGGAGTTTCCCCATATTGGCCAGGCTGGTCTCAAACTCCTAAGGTCAAGGGATCCTCCTGCCTCTGCCTCCAAAAGTGCTGGGATTACAGGTGTGAGCCACCATGCCCAGCCTTTATTTTATTTTTAAAATTTCAACTTTTATTTTAGATTCAAGGGGTACAATGTGTTGGTTTGTTACATATGTATATTGGGTGATGCTGAGATTTAGGATATGAGTGATCCCATCACCCAGGTACTGAGCATAGTACCCAATAGGCAGTTTTTCAACCCTTGCCCCCTCCTTTCCTCCCTGCTCTAGGAGTCCCCAGTCTCTATTGTTCCCATCTTTATGTCCATGTTTACCCAGTGCTTAGCTGCCATTTATAAGTGAGAACATTTCACATTTGGTTTTCCGCTTCTGTGTTAATCACTTGGGATAATGGCCTCCAGCTGCATCCATGTTGCTACAAAAGTAATGATTTTGTTCTTTTTTGTTTTAGATAGAGTCTCCCTCTGTCACCCAGGCTGAAGTGCAGTGGCACGATCTTGGCTCACTGCAACCTCTGCCTCCTGGGTTCAAGCGATTCTCCTCCCTCAGCCTCCTCAAGTAGCTGGGACTACAGGAGCGTGTCACCACCCCAACTAATTTTTTTTGTATTTTTAGTAGAGACGAGGTTTCACCATGTTGGCCAGGCTGGTCTTGAACTCTTGACCTCAGGTAATCCACCTGCCTCGTCCTCCCAAGGCGTTGGGATTACAGGCGTGAGCCACCATGCCCCGCCATGTTTTCTTTATCCAGTCCATTGAAGGGCATCTAGGTTGATTCCATGTCTTTGCTATTATAAATAGTACTGTGATGAACACACAAGTGCATGTGTCTCTTTGGTAGAATAATTTATTATCCTGTGGGTACATACCCAGTAATGGGATTGCTATGTTGAATGGAACACCTCCCAGGTTCAAGCAATTCTCCTGTCTCAGCCTCCTGAGTAGCTGGGACTATAGGTGTGCACCACCATGCCTGGCTAATTTTTGTATTTTTTTGTAGAGATGGAGTTTCACCATGTTGGCTAGGCTGGTCTGGAACTCCGGACCTCAAGTGATCCACCCACCTTGGCCTCCCAAAGTGCTGGGATTACAGGCATGAGACACCATGCCCAGTGGTAGTGTTATTTTTAAGAACATGTTTTAAAATGCATAAAATAAAATACATAGAATTGCTAAGGAAACCAATTATAAGGAAATACAGTTGTCAAAAAATATATATTTTTAAACCCTGACAAATCCATGACATAATAATAAAAGTGCTGCTTTATTAACACATTACATAACAAGATCTAACGGCTGGTCTAATAACCACTCTAATTTCAAAGTAGTGATGAGCATAAAATATATTTTCTGTGATAACCATAAAGTGATACAAAAATATCTGTGATTTTTCGTGGGTATGAAAGCCACAGAAATTACTAATAATAAGTGGTTTATAACCTCCATTCATAATTGAAGTGATGCTAACTTTCAAATACATAATGATGAGAACACAGATGTAATTTTTCCCTATCCAGGCTCCACCGGAATTCTCTCCATGGAGCTATTGTGGGGGTTCATGGGCCCAGCTTAACACCTCTTCCTAGACTGTAACTGTGGTCACTAGATTGAACTATTTTATTTATTTATTTAAATTATTATTTATTTTATTTTATTTTATTTTATTTTATTTATTTATTTTTTCTTAGACGAAGTCTCGCTCTTGTCCCCCCAGGCTGGAGTGTGATGGCACGATCTCGGCTCACTGCAACCTCCGCCTCCCGGGTTCAAGCAATTCTCCTGCCTTGGTCCCCCCAAGTAGCTGGGATTACGGGCGCCTGCCACCATGCCTGGCTAATTTTTCTATTTTTAGCAGAGATGGGGTTTCACCATGTTGGCCAGGCTGGTCTAGAACTCCTGACCTCAGGTGATCCACCCGCTTCGGCCTCCCAAAGTGCTGGCATTACACGCATGAGCCACCGAGCCTGGCCTATTATTATTTTTTTTTTTTAGTTTTTGAGACTGGGTTTTGCTCTGTTGCCCAGGCTGGAGTGCAGTGGCGCAATCTCAGCTCGCTGCAACCTCTGCCTCCTGAGTTCAAGCAAGCAATTCTCTCACCTCAGCCTCTGAAGTAGCTGGGACTACAGGCGCGTCCCACCATGCCCAGCTAATTTTTTTTTTTTTTTTTTTTTTTTTTTTTTGAGAGAGAGCCTCACGCTGTCACCCAGGCTGGAGTGCAGTGGCACGATCTCAGCTCACTACAACCTTTGCCTCCCAGGTTCAAGGGATTCTCGTGCCTCAGCCTCCCAAGTGGCTGGGATTACAGGTGCCCGCCACCCTGCCCGGCTAATTTTTGTATTTTTAGCAGAGACGGGGTTTCGCCATGTTGATCAGGCTGGTCTCGAACTCCTGACCTCAGGTGATCCACCCACTTCAGCCTCCCAAAGTGCTGGGATTACAAGCGTGAGCCACTGCGCCAGGCCTATTTTTGTATTTTTAGTAGAGACAGGGTTTCACCATGTGGGCCAGGCTGGTCTAGAACTCCTGGGCTCAGGCAATCCGCCCACCTCAGCTTCTCAAAGTGCTGGGATTACAGGTGTGAGCCACTGCACCTGGCCTGAACTATTTTAGAAATGAGACTTTGTTGTGCTTTGGTAACCTCCCGATGGCTTGTTTCATTGAAGACTGAATGACCAAATGTGTGATGCTCTCCAGCTCCACTGTACACACCTGGGGAAGGAAGCCTTGTGCTTGGATGACCCATACTAGGGGACAGGACCAGCAAGAGACTGTGATACCGATACAGGGAGGGTCCGCCTGGGCAGACCAATTCTTTCTGGTTCTTAGTGGCTTCCTTGGGGATCTTGAGTGCGTGACAATGTGCTGCCCAAAGTTTTCTTTCTTTTAATAGGCAAGGTCTCATTCTGTCACCCAGGCTGCAATGCAGTAGCACGATCATAGCTCACTGCAGCCTTAAACTCCTGGGCTCAACCCCACCCTCCTGAGGAGCTAGTACTACAGGTGTGCACCACTACACCTGGCTAATTATTTAATTTTAATTTTAATTTTTTTTGAGATGGAGTCTTTTTCTATCACCCAGTCTGGAGTGCAGTGGCACAATCTCGGCTCACTGCAACCTCTGCCTCCTGGGTTCAAGTGATTCTCCTGCCTCAGCCTCCCAAGGAGCTGGAATTACAGGCATGTGCCATCATGCCCAGCTAAATTTTGTATTTTAAGTAGAGACGGGGTTTCGCCATGTTGGCGAGGCTGATCTCGAACTCTTGACCATAAGTGATCCGCTCACCTCTGCCTCCCAAAATGCTGGGATTACAGGATTTTTTTTTTTAAGAGATAGGTCTCTCTATATTGCCCCAAATGATCTCATATTGCTGGCCTCAAATGATCCTCCTGTCTTAGCCTCCCAATGTGTTAGAATTACAGGCGTGAGCCACTGTGCCTAGCCCCAAGTTTTTTCACACTCTCTTAGATCAACTTTTTTCATATTAACTTAGACTTCTTATCTTAGACCTGGCTCTGTTTCCAACAGATGAGTTTTCTTCTCTCCTAAATGAAGGCCTTCATTAGATTAAGACCTACCATGTGCCAAGAAGCATAGCAGCAACTGGGAATGCAATTATTCATTCAATCTGCGTTTTTTTGAGTGTATTGTTAGTCAAGACTCTTTTGCACTAAGATTCCAAAAAAGTGGGAGGGGAAGAGAATACTTATTGGCTCACATAACTGAAAATGTCTAGGAATAGCACCAACTCAAATATAGCTGGATTCATTCTCTATTTTTTCTACCTGAACCACAAGGCCTGAGTGGGAGAAGGAGAGGGAGAGAGGGACTCCCTACAGGAAAATCAAGTTGCTGACCCCATGAGAAAAGGGAACGGATGCTGAGAAAGGGAAGCAGATGCCCTCTGATCTAGTTACCTCCTATGCAGCCCATTGGTGACAGAAAGACATCACCCTAAATAGCACAAAATGGCAGAACACACGACAACTAAAAAAAAGCAGAAGAAACCAATGAGCAGGCTGGGCATGGTGGCTCACTCCCGTAATCCCAGCAGTTTGGTAGGCCAAGGTGGGAGGATTGCTTGAGCCCAGGAGTTCAAGGCTACAGTGAGCTATGATTGTGCCACTGCACTCCAGCCTGGGTGACAGAGCAAGACCCTGTCTCAGAAAAAGATAAAAGAAAAATTTTTTAAAAAAAAGAAAAGAAAACACCAAAAAAGAAAACAAACAGAAGCTGATTGCAGGGCCACAGAAGGGTTGCACTCAGGGACAGAACAAACAGGGGCCATGGGAGGTGGGCCTGGCAGTAAACAAGAGGGTGTGGTGACTCCCAGTTTCCAAGAGAGGATGTGATTGGCTTGTTTGAATGATTCCCTGGGCTGGCAGGAAGGTGAAACTGGGTATGTTGAGGACCAGGTGGGTGAAGCTCTTCTGGCTGATGGGGGAACTAGCAGGGTGGGAACTGGCCTTTGGGGCCCCATGAGGCTCAAAGATGCCAGGGCAGCAAATGAATGTCAGACCTTACAACACATCACCTAAAGGGCCTACTGTGTGCCTGGTGTGCTCTTAAACAAGGGGGTTGCTGAGCTGGGTGGTGCCACACACATCTGGTGCTCCTAACTTTGAACTGGAGTCCCTGGCTCCAATAGGTCTGTTCTGAATCCAACTCTTTAAGACTGTCTCTGCTGCCTGCCCTCAGCTTGACTACTTCCCATGGAATCCTGACCCACTTTCAGATATTTAGGAACTTAGAAATCACTTCCTCATATGGAGTTGTCTTTGTTTTGCCCTAAATTCGATTAAAAAAAAAAAAAAAAAAAACCCTAACTATTGAATGACCCATAAAGCCTAAAATATTTACTATCTGGCCTTTTTCAGAATAGTGTACTAGTTCCTGGTCTAGAACAATGAATCTCACTGAGAAGGATGACACCCCACGCCATGGGGCTTAGGCTCAAACCCAGACCTGGCTGTGGGGTCTTGGCCAGTTTACTTTGCCTCTCTGAGCCTCAGTTTCCTCATCTGTAAAATGGTGATGAAAACTACCTACCACAGGATTTGTTTCTGGGATGATGAACATGTTCTGGGTTTAAATAATGGTGATGATTGCACAACTTTGTGAATATACTAAAAAAATCACTGAATGGTACACTTTATTTTTTAAATCTTTTTCTTTTTCTTTGAGACAGAGTCTCACTCTGTCACCCAGGCTGGAGTGCAATGGCACGATCTCAGCTCACTGCAACCTCCACCTCTAAAACGTTCAAGCAATTCTCCTGCCTTAGCCTCCCAAATAGCTGAGATTACAGGCATGCACCACCACACCCAGCTAATTTTGTATTTTTAGTAGAGACGGGGTTTCTCCATGTTGGTCAGGCTGGTCTCGAACTCCTGACCTCAGGTGATCTGCCCGCCTCGGCCTCCCAAAGTGCTAGGATTACAGGCATGAGCCACTGCACCCGGCCTGAATGGTACACTTTAAAAGGATAAGCTTATGATCTGTGAATTGTATTTCAATTTAAAAAATGATCCTGGACAACACAGTGAGACCCCTCTGTCTCAAAAAAAAAAAAAAATTAGTGGGGCATGGTGGAGTACGCCTGTAGTCCCAGTCACTCAGGAGGTTGAGGTGGGAGGCTGACTTGAGCCCAGGAATTCAAGGTTACAGTGAGCTATGATTGTGCCACTGCACTCCAGCCTGGACAACAGAGCCAGATGCTGTCTCTAAATAAATAAAAAGGTACAAAAAACCAAACCAAAACAAAACAAAAAAACCCTACCTCCAAAGGCTGCTGTAAGGATGAAGTGAGATAATGTGTGTGAAGAGTTTAGCACAGCACCTGGTACAGGGTAGGTGTTTTCATCATCACCATCATCATCATCGTCTGGAGGCAGGAGAGTCATTTGAAACAAAGGAATGTAAACAAGCTTGATGTTATCAACTGATTGTTGTTTTCTATTTTCCACTTTACCTAGAATAGTAAAGCATATGGCTATGGCTAGCAAGCAAAATCAACATTCATAGAAATCACACTATTAAAAATGTGTATTTTTACAGATAAAAATAAATTTATTTTTCTTAAAATATGCTTGACAGATTTGACTATGCAAAAAATAAATTTTTCTTTATGGCAACGACACTGTTAACAAAGCCAAAATAATAGATTAGGGACAAATTTTTCCACATAAAACAAAAGGTTTGCCGGGCGCGGTGGCTCACGCCTGTAATCCCAGCACTCTGGGAGGCTGAGGCGGGCGGATCACGAGGTCAGGAGATCAAGACCATCCTGGCTAACACGGTGAAACCCCGTCTCTACTAAAAATACAAAAAAAAATTTAGCCGGGCGTGGCGGCGGGCGCTTGTAGTCCCAGCTACTCGGGAGGCTGAGGCAGGAGAATGGCGTGAACCCGGGAGGCGGAGCTTGCAGTGAGAGAAGATCGCCCCACTGCACTCCAGCCTGGGGGACAGAGCGAGACTCCGTCTCAAAAAACAAAACAAAACAAAAACAAAGGGTTCATACAAAGAATTATCCTAAGAAGTGCATAGGAGCTGGGCGAGGTGGCTCACGCCTGTAATCCCAGCACTTTGGGAGGCCGAGGCAGGCGGATCACCTGAGGTCAGGAGTTTGAGACCAGCCTGACCAACGTGGTGAAACCCCGTCTCTGCTAAAAATACAAAAATTAGCCAGGCGTGATGGTGGGTGCCTGTAATCTCAGCTGCTTGGGAAGCTGAGGCAGGAGAATCACTTGAACCTGGGAGGTGGAGGTTGCCGTGAGCGGAGATTGTGCCACAGCACTCCAGCCTGGGTGACAGAGCGAGACTCCGTCTCAAAAAACAAACAAACAAACAAACAAACAGAAAACCCCACAAAAATTAGCTGGGCATGGTGGCACATGCCTGTAATCCCAACTACTTGGGAGGCTGAGGCACGAGAATCGCTTGAACCCCGGGGGGGCAGAGGGTGCAGTAAGCTGAGATCATGCCACTGCACTCTAGCCTGGGAGACAGAGGGAGATTCCGTCTCAAAAAAAAAAAAAAAAAAAAAAGTTCATAGGAAGAAGACAAAGAACCCACTAGAAAAATGGGCAAATGGCCGGGTGCGGTGGCTCACGGATCATGAGGTCAGGAGATCGAGACCACGGTGAAACCCCATTTCTACTAAAAATACAAAAAAAAAAAAAAAAAATTAGCTGGGCGCGGTGGAGGGCGCCTGTAGTCCCAGTTGCTCGGGAGGCTGAGGCAGGAAAATGGCGTGAACCCGGAAGGCGGAGCTTGCAGTGAGCCGAGATCACACCACTGCACTCCAGCCTGGGCGACATATCGAGACTCCGTCTCAAAAAAAAAAAAAAGAAAAAGAAAAAGAAAAATGGGCAAAGGACACAGAGAATTCATAGCAGTTGACTGCAAGTGGCCAAAACACTTAGGAGATCGTGCTCACCCTCACAGGGAGGTCAGGGAATACACATTTACAACCAGAAGATACTATTTTTCTCTTACAATATTGACAACAATTTAAACAATTAGTAATATATGGGGAAGTGTTAATGAGCCACAAATCGCTACCCTTTTTTTTTTTTTTAGAGACGGGGCCTCCCTATGTTGCCCAGCATAAAGTACAGTGGCTACTCACAGGCACCATCATAGTGCACTGAAGCCTCAAACCCCTGGGCTCCCACCTCAGCCTCTTGAGTAGCTGGGACTATGGGCATGCACTACACACCCAGCTAATATTTTTTAAAAATTGCTCTTTTTTAAAAACTGAAATACAATTCAGATCATAAATTCATGCTTTAAAGCTTGCTACAACCTTTGAGAAAATCATCTGACATTATTTATTAAAATTTAAAACGTGCATACATAATAACTAAATTATTAAAAATTAAAATGCATACTTTTTGACACAGCAATTCCACTTCTAGGAAATAAAACTATGAGTGCTTTTATTAAAGATATGTGTGCAAGGAGATTCACTGAAGCACTCATAACCGCAACAAGCAAAAAAACTGGACCCAAGCTACAAGGCCACCAGTGAGAGAAAGCTGCATGAATGAGTCTACATATCTCACACAGGATGTTACTAGCTACTAAAAAGAATGAAATATTGCATATGAATATGAATGACCACTAGGACATGGTATTATAGTGAAAAAAGCAAGGTGCAGGCTGGGTGCGGTGGCTCATGCCTGTAATCCCAGCAATTTGGGTGTGCAAAGTGGTCGAATCCTTTGAGCCTAGGGGTTTGAGACCAGCCTGGGCAACATGGCGAAATCCCATCTCTCCAGAAAACTTACAAAAAGTAGCTGAGTGTGATGGCACACGCCTGTGGTCCCAACTACTTGGGAGGCTGAGGCGGGAGAACTGCTTGAACCCAGGAAGTCGAGGCTGCAGTGAGTCATGATTGTGTCACTGCACTCTAAGTCTGGGCCTAGAGTGCAGTGGCACAATCATGAGCCTTTAAGAGCCTGTCCCGAAAAAAAAAAAAAAAAAAAAAAGCAAGGCGCAGAACAGTATTATATGTACAAGATATACAGTATATCCTGTTATGTAAAACGGGGGGTGGAGGGCAATGCATATACATAATTGCTTATCCATGCTTAATGCAGCCCTGGAAGGATGCACAAGAAAGGTAACACTGGAAGCTTTTGGGGGAGATAACCGGGTACCTGGGGTAGGGGTGAGAGGGAGGCTCATTTTTGAATATTCTTGTGTACCTCTGGAGTTTTGAATCATGTGAATTACTTAATATAATTGTAGATTAATTAATAGATCTAAATATATTGGAAAGCTGTCTGCTATGTATTGTTAAATGAAAAAAGTATATTCCAGAACAGTATAGAATGATTCTTTTTGTAGAAAAAGGAAAGAAAGCAAAAGAAAGGAACAAACATCCTAACACTATACACACATACACGCACATATCTTTGTTTAGGCATTAAAAAAAAAAGAATGGGCAGGTGCAGCGGCCCACACCTGTAACCCCAGCACTTTGGGAGGCCAAGGTGGGAGGATGCTTGAGGCCAGGAGTTCAAGACAAGCCTGGGCAACATAGTGAGATCTCATCTCTACAAAAAACTTCAAAAATTAGCCAGGAATGGTGGCTCAAGGCTGTAGTCCCAGCTACTCAATAGTCTGAGGCAGGGGGATCGCTTGAGCCCAGCAGTTCGGGGCTACAGTGAGTTATAATTGTGCCAATGCACTCCACGCTAGGTGACAAATGCAAAACCCCATCTCAAACTAAACAACTAAACTAAACTAAACTAAAAACAACAGCAACAAAAAAAAAGAAAAATGTTCTTTACACATGACCATGCATAACTTCCATAATTTAAAAAAGAGTATTAAAAATAAATTGCCTTTGTTTTTATTTGTTGTCACAATGCTTAATAGTTTTGAGCTGATGACTCTGGTCTGGAAGATTTTCATGCAAATTCTCAGTATCTCAGACACAGCAGAAAGAGCTTCTCTTGTCACCCTGTGACCTACTCTGCAGGTTGGACGTTGCTTTCCCTGTCCTCAGAAATTTCAAGTTCTGTATTTTTAACCCAACAGCCTTGGCTCTCCAAGCACCTTCCTGCAGAGGTGAGAAAGATGCAGACTTCCCAGGATGTTAAAGAGATCAGAGGAGATGTTTTGGGAAACAGAATGAGAGAGACAGGAGCAGGGGGAGGCACGGGAGGCTCCTGGAACCCAGTGCCAGCCTCTGCCCTCAAGGAGCTGGGTAGAAGCCCTTCCAGCTCCCCACGGCTGCCTGGGTGTCAGTTCTGTTCCGGCCCCTAAGAGTCGCATTTTTGTTATTTTGGCAGGGGTAGACAGTTATAGGGCTTCATTCCTCAGTGACATCCCTGTGATGCTTCATTCCCACATATGAAGGGCTGGGCTGAGTCTTACATGGTTAGTCGCAGTGGGATCTCCAGCCAGCTTGGTTTCCACTAACCTGCTGGCTTTCTTGGATTGATTTACCGGTTATGTGCATCAGAGTCCCAGAGACTTGGTCTTCAACCCTATCTCTGCCACATACTATGTATGGGATTCCGGCCAGGTGACTTAACTTCTCTAAGCCTCAGTCTCCTCATCTGGAAATTGGGGGTGAGGGCGAATAAGCTCCTCTTCATGAAGATTTTGTGAGAGGCATGATGCTTCTAGTGAGCCTGGCACAGGGTGGATGCCACATCTGAAGCCACTGGCCTTAGGCTCAGTGGAGTCACAGCAAGTGGGAGGTGGCAGTGTGAGGTCACAGCAGTTCCTCTGTCCTGAATGAGCTGTAACCCTGGGAGTAACCTCATGATGTGAGCTGGATGGGCACTGCATGCATGTGCATTTGTGTGGGAATGTGTGGGCCTGAGTATGAGGGAAAGCATCTCTAGAGTTGTCTCTTCCAGGTAATAACATAACTAGCTGGTTCAGTGAGAACTGCGGGCCAACTGTCTGCCATCTTGAAGCCCGAAAAGCAAGAATCAAGGGGCTGTCTCAGCCAAGGCTCTAAGGCCCAGTTTATCAACATAGGCCTTTAGGGGAGCCGCGGCTTAAGGTGCAGATATGGCCAAGTCCAAGAACCACACCACACACAACCAGTCCCAAAAATGGCAAAGAAATGGTATCAAGAAACCCCGATCACAAAGATATGAATCTCTTAAGGGGGTGGACCCCAAGTTCCTGAGGAACACGTGTTTGCCAAGAAGCACAAGAAGGTCCTAAAGAAGATGCAGGCCAACAGTGCCAAGGCCGTGAGTGCACGTGCTGAGGCTATCAAGGCCCTCGTAAACCCCAAGGAGGTTAAGCCCAAGATCCCAAAGGGTGTTAGCCGCAAGCTTGATCGACTTGCCTACATTGCCCACCCCAAGCTTGGGAAGCGTGCTCATGCCCGCATTGTCAAGGGGCTCGGGCTGTGCCGGCCAAAGGCCAAGGCCAAGGATCAAATGAAGGCCCAGGCTACAGCTGCAGCTTCAGTTCCAGTTCAGGCTCCCAGAGGTGCCCAGGCCCCTACAAAGGCTTCAGAGTAGAGATCTCTGTCTGCCAATGTGAGGACAGAAGGACTGCTGCGATCCCTCTGGGCTGCCGTCTGCATGGGCCTGGGGTCCTACTGTGCTATTTATACAAATAAACCTGAGGCAGGATAAAAAAAAAAGATCGCCCTCTAAGTCCCTCGTGGGGCATAGTCAGCAACTCTCCCCCTGGTTCTTCTGCTCCTCACACCTCAAGTGAGATTGGACAAGCACTGTCATTAATTATTTCAGAGGTAACCGAAGCAGTGCTCGCCACCCCAACAGCTGAGGCTGCAAATGCCAGGTTGGTTTTATTTTTCAGGGAAATAGTTGCATCCACCAATCACAAGCCCATCCTGTTGAGTGCCCAGTGGTGGGTTGGGCTGGGTGAGGGGATGGTACCTAGTTCTGGCCCTGATGGGGCTTTTGGGGTGGCCTAGAGGGGTAGGGAGAAAGGTCACCTGAGAACAAGCTAGTCCCCTGCTCTGGGAGGCTGGCTCAGTGCGAGAGCTGGGCCTTTGAGAGTGGGAAGGACTGGGATAGGTGAGGATGAGAACCTGGGTTTGTGTCCAGGCTCCTCGCTTCTTAGCCGTGTGACCTTGAGCAAGGTCAAACACCTTGCCTCCATTTCCTCATTCTAGGCAATTGGTCAGGCATTTGGAAACATCATGCTGGGCACGGTGGCTCACACCTGTAATCCGTGCACTTTGGGAGGCCGAGGCAGGCAGATCATTTGAGGCCAGGAGTTTGAGACCCTGGCCAACATGGTGAAACCCCGTCTCTACTAAAAATATACAAAAATTAGCCGGGCATGGTGGTGGCACGCGCCTGTAGTCCCAGATACTCAGAAGGCTGAGGCAGGAGAATTGCTTGAACCCGGGAGGTGGAGATCACGCCACTGCACTCCAGCCTGGGCGACAGAATGAGACTCTGTCTCAAAAACAAACAAACAAACAAAAAAGCATTTGGGTGGGAAGGGGGTGAGGGATAAAAGACTACAAATTGGGTGCAGTGTATACTACTCAGGTGATGGGTGCACCAAAATCTCAGAAATCACCACTAAAGGACTTACTCATGCAACCAAATACCACCTGTTCCCCAATAACCTATAGAAATAAACAATTAAAAAACAAAACAACCCACTGTACTGTGGAAGCAGTGGGAATAGCCAAAAGAGGAAACCGAGGTTCAGGCAAGCACAGTGACTGCCCGAAGCCACACAGTGAGTCACTTCCAAGCAGGACCCACAAGAGTCCCAGCCCAGGGTTGTAGCCTCTGTAACCTCTTTCCCACGGCCTCCTATGGTTCTCTCCTGTTCCCAGGCCCATCCCCATGGGCCACATGTGCTTGGTGGCTGCTCTCTTCCTGTGATCCTGGAAACAGGCCTGGCACTGCCCAACTAATCTGGGTGCCCCATAACTGTCCTTCCCCTCCAGTGCATGAAGTTTGTTAAATGCTTCCTCTGAGTTCTCAGAGTAGGTCCAAATGGTGGCTCATCTGAAAAATGATGGGGTAAGATATGCTAAACTCCAACACTGGGGAATGGAAGGGATTTTTTTTGCCCAGGAACCCCTCCGAACCTTGGGGATTTCTGTCCTGAATTCAAGCTATTCCCACCACTTCCGTAGTATGATGCTTCCAAATTTCTGACCAAGAGCCTAAGAAGTTTCAAACAGCGGCTCACACAGCCGGATTGGCAGCACACAGCCTGGCAGCGAGGCCCTGAAACCTCACTGTCTGGATTTAAATCTCCAATCCACCACTAACTAGTTGTGTGACCTTGAGCAAGTTGCTTCACTAATCTGTGACTCCATTTCCCATATGAATAATTGGCTGGTGGCCGGGCACGGTGGCTCACGCCTATAATCCCAGTACTTAGGGAGGCCAAGGTGGGTGGATCACCTGAGGTCAGGAGCTCGAGACCAGCCTGGCCAACATGGTGAAACCCCGTCTCTACTAAAAATACAAAAATTAGCTGGGTGTGGTGACAAGCACCTGTAATCCCAGCTACTTGGGAGGCTGAGGTAGGAGAATTGGTTGAACCTGGAAGGCGGAGATTGCAGTGAGCCGAGATAGCACCATTGCACTCCAGCCTGGATGACAAAGGGAGACTCCGTCAAAAAAATTAAAAAAAGAAAAAAGAAAAATGGGCTGGCTTCTTTGGTTTCCTTGTTAAAAAAAAAAAAAAAAAAAAAAATTTTAAAAAAAAGACAAATGGGGATAATAATAGTACCTACCTGATAAAGTTAGTGTGAAGTTTAAATGAGATAATACACGTAAGTGCTTCACCTGGTGCCAGGCCCATAATAAGGGCTCAATATCTGTCTCCCCACTTAGAGTGCAAGCTTGTTGAGGACAAGGATCATGTCTGTTTCGGACCTTGCACATAATGGACACTAAAATAAACAAACAAACAATTTAAATTTAAATTTGCTAGACCAGGCAGGGTGGCTCACATCTATAATCCCAGCACTTTGTGAGGCTGAGGCAGGCAGACAGCTTGAGCCTAGGAGTTTAAGACCAGCCTGGGCAACATGGCAAAACCCCATCTCTACCAAAAAAAATGCAGAAATTAGCTGGGCATGGTGGTGTGCATATCTGTAGTCCCAGCTACTCAGGGGGCTGAGGTGGGAGGATTACCGGAGCCCAAGAGGTCAAGTCTGCAGTGAGACATGATTGTGCCATTGCACTCCAGCCTGGGTGACAAAATGAGATCCTGTCTGAAAAAAAAAAAAAAAAAGCCAGGCATGGTGGCTCACGCCTGTAATCCCAGCACTTTAGGAGACCGAGGCCAGTGGATCACTTTGAGATCAGGAGTTTGAGACCAGCCTGGGCAACAGGGTGAAACTCAATCTTTACAAAAAACACAAAAATTAGCCGGGCACGCCTGTGGTCCCAGCTACTCGGGAGGCTGAGGCACGAAAATCGCTTGAACCTGGGAGGTGGAGGTTGGAGTGAGCCAAGAGCGTGCCACTGCACTCCAGCCTGGGTGACAGAGTGAGACCCTGTCTCAAAAATAAATAAAATAAATAAATAAATAAATGTGCAGAATCGGAAAGCATGTGCACAGGATTCCAGTTCTTAGTTCTGAGACTCACGTTTGGAATGAATGATGTTTCATACTTGCTTTTAGACTCATACTTCTCACATTCTGCTCGCACAAGATTGCACACCATTAGATTTGTGCTTTTTGGCCTTTACCACAACTGTAATACAATTATGTAATTTTTCATCGACGATTTGCCTTCCTTTCTAGACTATAAAATCCATTCAGGAAAGGCCCCTGCCTACTTTGATTACCTCCTACTATACCCATAGGCTTAGCACTGGCTCTGGCAAACATTAAACACTCAACAAATATTTTTCAACTGACTGATGGCTCAAAAGCTTAGCAGATTAGTTAGTGAATGGAGTGGTTAATGAATAGAGAAAACTTGCTTTTTAAAAAGACTAATGAGGCCGGTCGTGGTGGCTAACACCTGCTGAGGCAGGAGAATGGCGTGAACCCGGGAGGCGGAGCTTGCAGTGAGCCGAGATCGAGCCACTGCACTCCAGCCTGGGCGACAGAGCGAGACTCTGTCTCAAAAAAAAAAAAAAAAAAAAAGACTAATGAGCTGGGTGTGGTCACATGTGCCTGCAGTCCCAGCTACTTGGGAGGCTAAGGAGGCTGGATCCCTTGAGTCCAGGAGTTCGAGGCTAGCCTGGGTAACACAGACAGACCTCATCTCTAAAACATAAATAAATAAAAAGCAAAAGACTAGCCAGGTACAGTGGCTCACACCTGTAATCCCAACACTTTGGGAGGCCAAGGTGGGAAGATACTTGAGCTCAGGAGTTCAAGACCAGCCTGGGCAACAAACACAGCAAAACCCTGTCTTTACAAAAAATTTTTAAAATTAGCCAGACATAATGGTGCACACCTGTAGTTCCAGCTACTCAGGAGGCTGAGGCGAGAGGATTGCTTGAGCCCAGGAATTTTAGGCGGCAGTGAGCTTTGATCAACCGTGCCACTGCGCTCCAGCCTGGGTAACAAAATGAGACCCTGTCTCTAAAAAAAAAAAATAATATAAATAAAGAATAAAGAATTTTAAAAGACCAATAAAACACTAGTAAAATGTTAATACTCTATATAATAATATATTAAGATATATGCAGTTAGTGCAATAATTCATTTAATATAAATAGCCAGGTATCACTAATTCTTACGTATTATTTGTTACTGCTAGGCTTAACCTTGACTTAGAGCTCTGGCTAGAAGAGAATATATCTTTTAATCAATTTTTCAACTCTTAACAGTCTAAAACTTCCCGGGATGTATATCTAAATATCTCCGTGGGGCTTAAAAACACCTTAGCAATAAAAGCCCTTATACATGGCTTTCCTTAGGAGCCAATGCTGTCCTATTCATAGCCATAAAGACTACATCCTTTCAACTGGGAGTACTAATCAGCTTTGCTGTTTCCTCTTCTTTCTCTACTCCTATTTTCCCCCCTGTATTTCAATCCACAGAAAGAAGAAAAAAACAAGAAAGGAAAGAAAGTGCCAAATCATGCAGTTTCTGCCCTTACCAGAAGCGTGAACCTTTTAATTGCCATTCCCTGAGTGGAAAAAGATTTCTCTTCATCTGCTAGCTTTTCTCTAGTGATTTTTTTTTTCCTCTTCTTTTTTTGGAGGAAATTGCTTGTCGCTTCTCCCCTTCCCTCCTGACCAATTACTTAGCTGGGCATGCTGTAAAATAAAGTTTACATTAAATCATCTCCATGGCAACCTCACACACCAGATCTCTAGTTTTAAAGCAATCATATCCCTTTTCCCATTCAAGCTTGCCAAAAAGTAACTTTTCTTGAAAGTACACAGACAGAACCTAATAAGGTTTGTAAAGAGAGATAAATTGGTTGCACAAGATAGGGGTCCCTTGATGGAGAACATGAGATGAATTCCTGAAAAAATATCTCCTGTAAACCATGGTTATTTACAGTGTGCTCAAACCATTTTAAGTCTCCATAAGAAAGCTTGTTGAATTGTAAATATCAGGGGGAGCTCTCATTTTTGGAGCACCACCCAGTCCGTGCTAGACACTGGTCTGAGCACTTTCTATCCATGAATTACCTCATTTGATTTAATCATAGATGTATCCTGCGGAGATTTTTTTTTTTGCCCACAGATTGTCATTAGCGCCACTGAGCATCTGCTCACGTCGAAAATGTTTCAGTCTCCAAATTAACTACTTAGAGACGAAGTGTTCTTACACATACCTCCTAATAACAATAACAGCTGCCATTTACTGTGCTATGTCCACTGCCTGGAGATGTGCCTACCTCATCTCAGTTAATCATGAGAACAAGCTTAGGAGATCCTATTATCCCCTATTACAGATGAAGTAATTGAGGCTCACAGAGGGAAGGCAACTTGCTCACACAGCTAGGAAGTTGCAAAGTTGGGATTTGAACCAAGGTGGGTTTGGTCCCTGTCTTAGTTTGTTCTGGCTGCTATAACAAAAGACCATAGACTGGGTAGTTTGTAAACAACAGAAATTGGCCAGGCGCAGTGGCTCACGCCTGTAATCCCAGCACTTTGGGAGGCCGAGGCAGGTGGATCCTTACCTGAGGTAAGGAGTTTCAGACCAGCCTGACCAACATGGTGAAACAACATCTCCAAATACAAAAATTAGCCAGGCATGGTGGCAAGAGCCTGTAATTCCAGCTACTTGGGAGGCTGAGGCAGGAGAATCACTTGAACCCGGGAGGCAGAGGTTGCAATGAGCCGAGATTGTGCCACTGCACTCCAGCCTAGGTGACAAGAGTGAAACTTTGTCTCAAAACAAACAAACAAAAAAACAAACAGCCAGAAATTTATTTCTCTCGCTTCTGGAGGCCGGGAAGTCCAAGACCAAAGCACTGGCAGATTCAGTGTCTGGTGAGGGCCCAGATGGGAACACAGCAAGGAGGCCCTGATCGTGCCTCCTTTATATCTTCAGATTAGACTTTATGGCTATGAGGACACCATTGGCTCCTTAGGAAAGCCACGTATAAGGAGTTTCACTGCTAAGGTGCTTTTAATCCCCACAGAGATATTTAGAGATACATCTCAGGAAGTTTTAGACTGTTAAGAGGTGAAAAATGGGTTAAAAAATATTTTCTCTCCTAGCCAGAGCCCTAAGTCAAGGTTAAGCCTAGAAGTAATAAGTAATAATAAATTATGATACCTGGCTATTAACATTAAACTAGTTCTTGCTCTAACTGCATGTATCTTAATATATTATTAAATAGAGCATTAACATGCTCACACATGGTAGGAGTGAGGGGTCTCTCTTGGGTCTCTTTCATCAGGGCACTAATCCCAGCCACGAGGGCTCCATCCCCAAACCTAATCAGCTCCAAAAGGCCACACCTCCTAATAGCATCATATAGGGAGTGAGGATTTCAACACAGGAATCGAGGGGGTGGTACATAAACATTCAGACCATGGCTGTCCCAGAACAGGTAGTCTTGTCACTCTGCCTCCCAGAAATTCTCCCAGCTAGGGAAACAAGGAAGAGAACATCCCTCTGCAGATGACATGGGTTTCCAGGTGTGGGTGTGAATGCCCTGGGCAGGCTCTGGACCAGGGGTGAGCAACTCTGGACCATGGGAGGTGAAGAGAAGAAGGAGTAGTCGCTCTCCCCTACTCCTTAAAGTTGCTGAGTTTTCATTGGTTCTCACCAGCTGTAGTACTCATCTTTCTCTCTCCTCTCCCTCAACTTTTTGATCTGGCCACCTCCTACTCATCCTCCAAGTCTCAATTTACAAGCTACCTCCTCTATGAAGCTTCCCTGTCTTTTCAGACAGAGTTCAGCCTGACAGATCTGGCTTAGTCACTTATGAGCTGTAGGACCTGTGCCAGATTTCTGTAGTTCTCAGAGCCCCAATTTGCTCATGTGTAAAATGGGGGCTTCAGAGGGTCATCATGAGGTTTCAATGTGTTCATGGATGATAAAAGTACATAGCAGAGCTCCCAGCCACGGGAGTTCAGCAAATGTCAGTTCCTGTTATTGGCCTTCTGTGGCATTTTATTCCCTTTTCTATTATCATAATTATCTTATTTGTAGCTTGCACATCTCCCTAGTAATTGGTGAGGCTTTGAGGGCAGGATCCTTATTTTCTCTTTCGTATCTCCAGCCCTGGCACCAGCAAACATTTGTTGATGGAATGTATGAAAGATTATCTGGTACCATCTCCCAGAGCATTGGGCTCCTGGGAACTGTGGCCTGGAAGGAGTGGGGTGCTGGGGCTTCCCATGCTTCTCAAATGCAAATATTTCTGAGAAAGATCACTAGACCAGCCAACCCTCAGCTGGGCTTGGTTGGTGTGCAGCTGAGAGAGACCACCATCTAGGGACCTGGGTTAGGAAGATGTATGCCCTGGGGGCAGAAAGATGGAAAACAACTTTGACCAGTGCCAGCCTAGGCTAGGTCACTCTGAATAACCTTATGGTGTTTTGAATTAATTTTTTTTTAAAAAAGCAGAGCATATACAAATAAATAAAATAACAACAATCATCTTTTAGGCCTCCCAAATCTTGTGTGTTTCTGGTTCTCCATCCATTGATGCCAGAGGTTCCTAAGACTGGTCCATGAAGGCAAAAATAAAAATAAAAAAGATTGCAACCTGTGGGCAAACGTGTGTGGGGAGGGACATGGGAGGGAGGGAAATGCTCACTCACAGCAGACTCCAGGTCTCCCTGCAAGGCTGCGGGCATTTTGTTTGGCCCAGCCTCTCTCCTCCTGTGTCTACCACTGTGGCCACCCGAGGAAACTGAAGAAAGGGCTTCCTCTGGGCTGGTCAGCTGCTGACCTGCTCAGGCTCATGACAGCTTTCAGACAGTGGATCCTCAGCGAAACCCTAAAGAGGATGGCTGAGGCTGAAAAGAGAGGAGGCAGGATGGTTTCTGCAAAGGACCAGGATCGCAGATGCGGCGCTTGGCCACGCTCCCCACCAGTCCGAGCTTGCGTGTGCTCAAATCACTGTCTACGCCGCTGTAGCTGCTGCCTGGCTTTCCCTGTTCCATCTCACCACTGGCACAACCTTGGGGCATGTGCAGAACTGGAAAGAACTTAGGCCGGGTGCAGTGGCTCATGCCTGTAATCCCAGCCCTGTGGGAGGCCGAGGCAGGTGGATCACCTGAGGTCAGGAGTTCTAGACCAGCCTGGCCAACATAGTGAAACCCCGTCTCTACTAAAAATATAAAAATTAGTTGGATGTGGTGGAGGATGCCTGTAATCCCAGCTACTCGGGAGGCTGAGGCAGGAGAATCGCTTGAACCCGGGAGGCAGAGATTGCAGTGAGCCAAGATCATGCCACTGCACTCCAGCCTGGGCGACAGAGCAAAACTCTGTCTCAGAAAAAAAAAAAAAAAAAAAAAAAGCATGTGCAGAACTGGAAAGAACTCAGGCCAGGCGCGGTGGCTCATGCCTGTAATCCCCAACACTTTGGGAGGCTGAAGTGGGCAGATCACCTGAGGTCAGGAGTTCAAGGCCAGCCTGACCAACATGGAGAAACCTTGTCTCTACTAAAAATACAAAATTAGCCAGTTGTGGTGGCACACGCCTGGAATCCCAGCTACTCAGGAGGCTGAGGCAAGAGAATCACTTGAACCCGGGAGGCAGAGGTTGCAGTGAGCCGAGATTGAGCCATTGCACTCCAGCCTAGGCAACGAGTGCGAAACTCTGTCTCAAAAAAAAAAGAACTGGAAAGAACCTGGAAATCACCTGATTTCCATCAACACTTTCACAAGTGCCCGTTGTGTGCCTGACCCTGAGGATACAAATAATGATGCTGATAATTAGTATTAAATATGTGCTTACCTCATGCCAGGCCCAGCCTAAGCACTTTACAGATAACAGCTCATTTAGTTATGATTATAACGCTGGACGACAGATGTTATTCTTGTTACTTTCATTTTACAGATGAGGAAACTGAGGCACAAAAAGGGTAAGTAACTGTCCCAAAGCTACATAGATAGTAAGTGGCAGAGCCTTGATTTGAACCCAAGCAGTCAGACTCCAGGCTCTTAGCCACTTGAGGTGCTCATGGGTTGGTGGGTTTCTGTGGATGACAGACAAGGAAACAGGCCATTTCAGGGATATTATAGATTTAGTTTCTCTAAGCCACTCAAAACAAAATGCATTTGCCTGTCATCAGGGTGTCAGCTGCTAGCCCCACCCTGGGAGTTAGGTAAAGGATCTCTGGAAGACATAGGTAAGCTGAGATTGGAGAAGGGAGAGAGGGTGGAAAGGAGACCCAAGACAAGAGAGCAGCATGGGCAACGGTGTGTGGACAGGAGTGAGGTGCAGAGAAGAGCAGTGTCTGGCCCCGGGGCCGACAGAGAGCTGGTGGTACAGCCAGACCCAGAACCCAGGTCTCCAAAACCCTATACCTATCCCACATTGTCTGTTAGGATTCCCGCTGCAGCAAGCCCAGCCAGTGTTGTAAAACTGCTGCTAAGTACTGGGAGACTCAGAAGAGTAGAATATGGACCTTCCAGCTGGGAGCATCCTACAGATTTGTACGGATTGATGGAGCAACAAGACCAAGTAGTAGAGGGCAATTACTCAGCATTTTGGCAGAGATGAGCAGCTCCTAAATCAGTGCTCGTGGTGCCCTTCCCCATCTTTCAACTTCATTTCTCTCTCTGTCTTTCCCCTCTGTAGTAGGTTGAAAAATTGTCCCTCAAAATACATCCAAGCCAGAGACAGTGGCTTACGCTTGTAATCCTAGCACTTTGGGAAGCTGAGGCAGGAGGATCACTTGAAGCCAGGAGGATCGCTTGAAGCCAGGAGTTCCAGACCAGCTTGGGCAACATAGCGAGACCTCATTTCTACAAAATTTAAAAATTAGCCAGGCATGTTAGTGCATGCCTGTAGTCCTAGCTATTCAGAAGGCTGAGGCAGGAAGATGGCTTGAGCCTAGGAATTCAAGGGTGCAGTAAGCTCCGATCGCTCCACTGCACTCCAGCCTGAGATCCTGTCTCAAAAAAAAAAAAAAAACAAAACTATATCCTAAGTCTGAAAACCTGTGAATATTACCTTATTTTGTAAAAGGGTCTTTGCAGATTTAATTAAGTTTAGGGTTTGAGATTGGGAAGATTATCTTTGATTATCCCAGTGGGCCCTAAATCCAATCACAAGTAACCTTATAAGAGAAAGGCAAGGGATGTTGGCCAGACAGAGGAGAAAGCCATGTGAAGACAGAGAAGAGACAAAGCAGCCACAAGCCAAGGAAGGCCACCAGCTACCAAAACCTGAAGAGGCAAGGAATAGACTCACCCCTTGAGCCTCCTTAGGGAGTACTGCCTTGATTTAGGACTTCTGGCCTCTAGAATTGTGAGAAAATAAACTTCTGTGGCTGTTGCTGTTGTTGAGACAGTCTCACTCTGTCGCCCAGGATGGAGTGCAGTGGTGCGATCATGGTTCACTGCAACCTTTACCTCCTGGGTTCAAGCAATTCTTGTGCCTCAGCCTCCAGAGTAGCTGAGATTACAGACATGTACCACCACACCCAGCTAATTTTCATATTTTTAGTAGAGACAGGGTTTTGCCGTGTTGGCCAGGCTGGTCTTGAACTCCTGGCCTCATGTGATCCACCCACCTCGGCCTCCCAAAGTGCTGGGATTACAGGCGTGAACCACCACACCCAGCCATTGTTGTTTTTTGAGACAGAGTCTTGCTCTGTCACCTGGGCTGGAGTGCAGAGGCATGATCATGGCCCACTGCAGCCTCAACCTTCTAGGCTCAAGCGATCTTCCTGCCTCAGCCTCCCATGTAGCTGGGACCACAGGCACATGCTGCAACATGGGCTAATTTTTTGATTTTTTTTTTTTTTTTGGTAGAGCAAGTCTCATTATATTGCCCAGGCTGGTCTTGAACTCCTGGGCTCAAACAATCCTCCTGCCTCGACCTCCCAACTTGCTGGGATTACTGGCGTGAGCCACTGCACCTGGCAACTTCTCTTGTTTTAAGTCAAGTTTGTGGAGATGTGTTACAGTGGTCACAGGAAACTTAATGGGCCTTCCCCCAGCCCTTTTTTCTCACCTCCTTTTCTGATCTTTCTCCTCTGGGAAAAAGTGAGGAAACAGGGATGGAGAAAGGGGGTTTTTCTGATTTAAGCTTCAGGTCATTTCCACCCTGAAGGTCTTCTATCCTCCTTGGGAGTCTGATCATCTAAAGCCTCCTCTTCTGCTCTTTGCCAAGCCCTATATCCTTATCCTATGTCACCAGACATGTCCTGGCCACAGTCTGGGACATCGCTCAGCCTCTCACTTACACATGGGACTTGGGACCCAGAGAGAGGCTCTGACTTGCCTCAGGTCACACAGTGAATTAGTGGCAGCTCCAGGGCAAAGACAGGTGCATCCTTCTCCAACATCTCTCCTACTTTGTTTCCCAGCTGCTGCTAGCACAGAGCGGGGCTCACAGTAGCCATTTGGTAACTGACCAAGAGAGGCAATATGGGACAATGGTGAACAGCATGGGCTTTGAAAACACATGAACCAGAAATTGAGGCCTGGCTCTGCCATTTACACACTATGCAGCCTTAGGGAAGTCACTTCATCAATCTGAGCCTCAGTTTCCTCATCCATAAACTGGAAATAATAATAGCACTCCTTCAGAGCTATCCTGGAAGACAGTAGAGTATGGATGTTAACAGCATGGGGTCTGGCTGGGTGCAGTGGCTTAAGCCTGTAATCCCACCACTTTGGGAGGCTGAGGCAGGCGAGTCACCTAAGTTCAGAAGTTTGAGACCAGCCTGGCCAACATAGTGAAACCCCATCTCTACTAAAAATACAAAAATTAGCCAGGCGTGATGCCGTGCACCTGTAGTCCCACCTACTTGGGAAGCTAAGGCAGGAGAGTGCTTAAACCTGGGAGGCGGAGGTTGCAGTGAGCCGAGATCTTGCCACTGCACTCCAGCCTGGGCAACAGAGCGAGACTCCATCTTAAAAAGAAAAAAAAAAAAAAAAGAGCATGGACTCTGGAGCCAGAATGCTTGGTTCAGGTCTCAGCTCCATCATACATTAGTTATTTGATGTGGGGCCAGGCATGTTGACTCACACTTGTAATCCCAGCACTTTGGGAGGCTGAGGCGGGAGGATCACTTGAGCCCAGGAGTTCCAGACCAGCCCGGGCAACATGGTGAAACCCCACCTCTACAAAAAATACAAAAGTTAGCCAGGCATGGTGGCACATGCCTATAGTCCCAGCTACTGGGAGGGTTGAGGTGGGAGGATCACTTGAGCCAGGGAGGTGGAGACTGCAGTGAGCCATGATCACACCACTGCATTCAAGCCTAGACTGCAACCTCGAGATTTTTTTTTTTTTGAGATCCTGTCTCAAAAAAATTTCTTTTTGGCCAGGTGCAGTGGCTCACGCCTGTAATCCCAGCACTTTGGGAGGCTGAGGCGGGCGGATCACAAGGTCAGGAGATTGAAACCATCGTGGCTAACACGGTGAAACCCTGTCTCTGATAAAAAAAAAAATACAAAAAATTAGCCTGGCGTGGTGGCAGGAGCCTGTAGTCCCAGCTACTCGGGAGACTGAGGCAGGAGAATGGCGTGAGCCTGGGAGGCGGAGCTTGCAGTGAGCCGAGATCACGCCACTGCACTCCAGCCTGGATGACAGAGCGAGACTCCGTCGCAAAAAAAAAAAAAAAAAAAATCAGCTGGGCGTGGTGGCGCATGCATGTAGTCCCAGCTACTCAGGAGGCTGAGGCAGGGGAATTGCTTGAACCCAGGAGGCGGAGGTACATTTTTTTAATAAATAAATAAAAATAAATAATTTTTTTTATTTGGGCAACTGTGCCTCAGTTTCTCCACCTGTGATTTGGTGATAATAAGAGTCCCTACCTCATAGACTAAATGAGATATTTTATGTGTAAGATAGAGCCTGGCAATATTAACTTCTGGATAAATGATACTTCTCATTAAATAGTACCAGAGGGTTGTCAGAAGCATTACATGACCATGAAAGCAACTAGCTCAGCGATAGGGGATCATAAATGTCTTATAAATGGCACCTGTTGTCTTTGCTGTCACTTCTTACTGAAGGACTGTGGGGAACAGGGCTGCAATCCCCGGGCCCCACAGGTTTCCTGGCCAGGCTGAGGGTCCTCCCATCACCTGTAGGCCCCTTACTTCATTCCCTGAAGCCCAACTTTCTAGAGCATCTTCTGATGTTCCGATGTACGTTATAGATTTAGTTTCTCTAAATCCACCCAAAATGCATTTACCAGTTGTCAACCACTTATCAGCAATTAAGCTTCCATTTTAGATGTCAAGACAGAAATACATTTTGCTGCAGAGTGGGGAGGTGTTCAGACAGGCTGTCAGACTCAAGTTCTTATTGTTCTGTTCAGTTTAGCAAATAATTCATAGACTTATACACTTATATACACTTCCATAGACTTAAAGCCAGAAGAGACCCTAGAGAGGTCCATTTTACAAAAGTGGAAATGGAGGCCCTGGAGATTACAGTGAATCAGGGACAGAGATAAGGGAGGACCATATTGCACGTTTTTATTGTTGCTGTTTGAGACAGAGTCTCTCTCTGTCACTCAGACTGAAGTGCAGTTGTGTGATTGCAGCTCACTAGAGCCTCGACTTCCCATTTTTTTTTTTTTTTTCCCCAAGAAATGAGGTCTCACTGCCGGGCGCGGTGGCTCACACCTGTAATCCCAGCACTTTGGGAGTCCAAGGAGGGCGGATCTCGAGGTCAGGAGATCCAGACCGTCCTGGCTAACACAGTGAAACCCCATCTCTACTTCAAATACAAAAAAATTAGCCAGGCGTGGTGGTGGACGCCTGTAGTCCCAGCTACTTGGGAGGCTGAGGCAGGAGAATGGCGTGAACCCAGGAGGCGGAGCTTGCAGTGAGCTGAGATTGCGCCACTGCACTCCAGCCTGGGCGACAGAGCTAGACTCTGTCTCAATTAAAAAAATAAAAAGAAAAAGAAATGAGGTCTCACTATGTTGAAGAGGCTGGTCTCAAACTCCTGGCTCAAGTGATCCTCCTGCCTTGGCCTCCCAAGTGCTGAGATTACAGGTGTGAGCCACTGCACCTGGCCTGCAGTTATTTTTTTAAGCTTAAACAAATTTGCAAAAATACCACACACATAAAGAAAGTTTACATAATATATCTTACTGTTTAGAAAACAATACTGTAATCCCCGAACCTGCCATCCAGTGCAAGAAATAGAATTGATACCAACACCTGTAAGGCCTCTAATGCTGTATCTGTTTAAATAAGGGGTCTGTACAGCCTGGGCAACATAGCAAAGCCCTGTCTCTACTAAAAATACAAAAAATTAGCCAGGTGTGGTGGCACACTCCTGTAATCCTAGCTACTCAGGAGGCAGAGGTTGCAGTGAGCTGAGATCATACCATTGCACTCTGGCCTGGGTGACAGAGTGAAACCCTATCTCAAAAATTAAAATAAATAAATAAGTAAATAAATAAATAAATGGGTCTGCAGAGGGGTCAGCTGCCCATAGAACACAGAAAGAATCCATTAAAAGAGATTCTTCTAGAAAGAAACCCATGAAGGTAGTTCTGGGTTCTCTGTTCTTCGCTTTTCCTCTATGGTGGAGCCTAGACTGTAAGCTTGAATATTCCATCATCATTTGCTTTTTCTTTTTTTTTCTTGAGACAGGGTCTTGCTCTGTCATCCAGGCTAGAGTGCAGTGGCATGATCACTGCTCACTGCAGCCTTGACCTCCTGGGCTCAAGCAATCTTCCCACCTCAGACTCCCAAGTAGCTGGGACTACAGGCACATGCCACCACACTCAGCTAATTTTTGTATTTTTTGTAGAGATGAGGTCTCACTATGTTGCAATGCTAGAGACAGGGTTTTGCCATGTTGCCCAGGCAGGTCTTGAACTCCTGGGCTGAAGCAATATGCTTGCCTTGGCCTCCCAAAGCGCTGGGATTACAGATGTGAGCCACCATGCCTGGCATCATTTTCAAAACCAGACTTTTTCCTTGGTGATGGTTCTAGCCAAATGTTTTAGCTCCTCAGTGTCATCGTGGTTTCCCGCCATCAGGAAGCTGGTAGTCCTTCTCCCAACTGAAGCGGTCACCACATTTGATTTCCACTATCAGGAAATGAATATATCACTATTTTCATAACAGCTACCATGTATTGAGTGTGTGGTTGTTCTAGGCAGTAGGCTAAGCAGTTTCCATTTTATCACTTAGTTTTCACAAGAATCTTAGGAAATCACCATTAATAAACCTATTTTTCAAATGAAACTGATGCCTAAAGAGGTTTAAAAACTTTGAGTATGTGAGGATGGGGTAGAAGCAAGGATTGTCTTACTCTAGGGTCAGATCTGGGTTTTGTGGGGCCTGAAGCTTAGGCTACTGGGGGGGACCATCTTTAAGAAAATGATAAAAAAGGCCGGGCGCAGTGGCTCACACCTGTAATCCCAGCACTTTGGGAGGCCGAGGCGGGTGGATCATGAGGTCAGGAGATCGAGACCATCCTGGCTAACATGGTGAAACCCCGTTTCTACTAAAAATACAACAAATTAGCCGAGCGTGGTGGCAGGCGCCTGTAGTCCCAGCTACTCGGGAGGCTGAGGCAGGAGAGTGCGGTGAACCCGGTAGGCGGAGCTTGCAGTGAGCTGAGATCGCGCCACTGCACTCCAGCCCGGGCGACAGAGCGAGACTCCGTATGAATTAAAAAAAAAAAAGAAAAGAAAAATGATTAAAAATTACAAATACAAATTTTGGCTGTGTGTGGTGACTCATGCCTGTAATCTCAGCACTTTGGCAGGTTCACTTGAGGCTAGGAATTCAAGACCAGTCCGGGCAACATAGTGAGCCCCGACTCTACTTTGGGAGGCCAAGGCAGGCAGATCACGTGGTCAAGAAAGCGAGACTATCCTGGCCAACACGGCGAAACCCCGTCTCTACTAAAAATACAAAAATTAGCTGGGTGTGGTGGCGTGCGCCTGTAGTCCCAGCTACTCGCTTGAACTCAGCAACCAAGGAGAATCGCTTGAACTCAGGAGGCAGAGGTTGCAGTGAGCCGAGATCGCACCATTGCACTCCAGCCTGGTGACAGAGCGAGACTCCGTCTCAAAAAAAAAAAAAAAAAATTATCAGACATAGTAGTGGCTCCCGTCTGCAGTCCCAGCTTCTTGGGAAGCTTAGGTGGAAGGATCCCTTGAGCCCAGAAATTGGAGGTTGCAATGAGCCATGGTTGAGCCACTGCACTCCAGCCTTGGGGTGACAGAGCAAGACTCCCTCTCTAAAAACAAAAAAAGCCACAAAAATACAAATTTTTATAAGAAAGTGCTGGAGTAAAAGGAGATAATGTGTGACTGAGTGATCTTAACCAATTGCAGTTAAAAAATGTTTTTAACAAATTTTACAAAAAACGTTCACTCTGTGAACACATCATTCATTAGGACCTCCCTCAGCTCTTTGGAAGGAGCTAATAGTGTAAATGAAGGGTTTTGAGGCCACGACTTCATTAGCAACTCAATAAATCCACCTGTGCCTCTGCTGGAGCCGTGGTTTTCCACAAAGAATCGACAGGCCTAAAAGGTCAATAGTGCCTTGGCTGAGAAAGCTTGTGCTCCAGGGAGGAAACCTGAAGAAAGAGGTTGCCAAACTCTTCTTGGGTGGTCATTGATTGCACCCAAATTGCATTTTATGAGACTCTCAGATCCATTATCTCTCTTGGTCTTGGGAAGACAGTAGAGGGAGTTGGGATGGATTGTTCAGCTCTTTGCATTACAAATGTATCCTGGGTGACAGAGAGGGTGTCCTGCAGTTGCTCCCATGCTCCCTGACTCTCTTCTCTCTTCTCATTGTTGTCTCTCTTTAGGCCAGCCCTGTCCAATGCAAAGGCGAGCCCTGGTTCCATGGGTGAGGAAGGGATCGCTGGGTGCTTCCAGGCTGAACCTCTAGTCTGGTAAACATCTGAAAGCAAACACTCCTCTCCCATGAGAATTGGTCTCCTGGAGAGCATGCCTTTCTGAGTGACAAGTTAGTATTCTTCTGTTACCCTGATTTGTATCCTATTTGCTGTGAGATAGCTCTGGTCTTATTTTGCAAAAGGTGCCTTTCCCCCGTCTTGCCCTGAATTGTATTACAAAGCTTCCTCAAATTAGGAAACATTAAAAGGTGCCCAGCTCAGCCCAAGCTTCTCCCCTCATCTTGGAGGAGGAAAGGGGAGCTGTTTCAGTTTATGCTGCCATATAAAGGGCTGTTGTTTGTTTAGGTTGCTGTATTCCATCCCTGGCACTGTCTCCAAGCGTGATACTATGATGAAGCTTGTTTTTGTTTTGTTTTGTTTTGTTTTGTTTTTTACAGCTCTTTTCTCTTTTCCTTCCTTCCTTCCTTCTTCTTCTTTTTTTTTTTTTTAACGAGGTCTTGCTTCATTGCTCAGGCTGGAGTGCAGTGGCATGATTATGGCAGCCTCAACCTCCAGGATCAAGTGGTCCTCCTACCTCAGCCTCGCAAGTAGCTGGGACCACAGACATAGGCTACCATGCCCAATTAATTGAAAAAATTTTTTTCAGCCTGGCCAACATGGTGAAACCCCATCTCTACCAAAAAGCACAAAAATTAGCCAGGCATGGTGGCAAGTGCCTGTAGTCCCAGTTACTCAGGAGGCTGAGGCAGGAGAATTGCTTGAACCTGGGAGGCAAAAGTTGCAGTGAGCTGAGATCACGCCACTGCCCTCCAGCCTGGGCGACAGACTGAGACCCTGTCTCAAAAAAATAAATAAAAACTTTATTTATTTATTTATTTATTTATTTATTTATTTATTGTAGAGATTGGATCTCACTATGTTCTTCAGGCTGGTCTTGAATTCCTGGGCTCAAGCTATCCTCCTGCTTTGGCTTCTCAAAGTGTTAGGATTATAGGCGTGAGCCTCCGGGCCTGGCCTGATGAAGCTTCTTATTTAATTTTTGCTGCACTTAGGATGAATGAAGTGTGGAACCCTGAAAGACTGATTTAGGGAAAATCTATACACCCTGCCCCTAGCAGGTGTCTCTCTGCAGGTGATGGCTGAGGAATGCCGAAAACGTGAAAGCCATGCCCTCCTTCCCCTCAAGGGGAGCTTGCAGATGAATTAGGGAAGGAGAGCTTGTGACAGATTTGGTAACACCTCTCTGACTTCTACCAACAGGTGCAAATTAACCTAATTCCCAAGCCACTATCAAAGTAACATCAAGGTGAAAATAATATACTTGGCCTAGGTGGTTAAGTGGTAGCAGTGATACTTCCTTGATCTGCACGTTTGGACTTGCCCATGTGGGGAGTTATCCAAATTATCCAAAAAAACTGAATCTTAACCCATCTTAACCCATTCTTTAAGACAATTTTCTTGATTTTTAATTAATTTTTTTTTTAGATGGGGTCTTGCTCTGTTGCCCAAGCTGGGGTGCAGTGGCACAATCTCCGCTCACTGCAGGCTCCGCCTCCCGGGTTCAAGTGATTCTCCTGCCTCAGCTTCCTGAGTAGCTGGGATTACAGGTGCACATCACCACGCCTGGCTAATTTTTGTATTTTTAGCAGAGATGGGGTTTCACCATGTTAGCCAGGCTGGTCTCGAACTCTTGACTTCAAGTGATCCACCTGCTTTGGCCTCCCAAATGCTGGGATTACAAGCATGAGCCACCACACCCAGCCCAATTTTTATTTTAGATGGAAATCTTTCTTAAAAGGTTCATGTGCTGCAGCTCTACTGGAAAAGGAAGACGCTGAGTATGCAGTGAAAATCTCTAGACTTTCATCCTGTAAGCTAAGAATCAAAAGTCCCAAATTAAAATCCTAATTTTGCTCTCAAGACAATGCAATTGTTGAGTCCAGGAGTTCTGAGCTGTAGCATACTATGCCAGAATCCTCAGATGGGTTTCGCTATGTTGGCCAGGTTGGTCTCAAACTCCTGGCCTCAAGCAATCTGCCTGCCTCGGTCTCCCAAAGTGCTGGGATTATAGGCATGAGCCACCGCACCCGGCCTGTTGTTTTTGAGACAGGGTCTTGTTCTGTTGCCCAGGCTGGCGTGCAGTGGCACTATCATGGCTCACTGTAGCCTCAGCCCCCTGGGCTCAAGTGATTCTCCTGCCTCTTGAGTAGAAATTTTTTTTTTAATTTTTTTTTTTTTGAGACGGAGTCTTGCTCTGTTGCTCAGGCTGGCAGTGGCGCAATCTCAGCTCACTGCGAGCTCCGCCTCCCGGGTTCACGCCATTCTCCTGCCTCAGCCTCCTGAGCAGCTGGGACTACAGCCGCCCACAACCACACCTGGCTAATTTTTTGTATTTTTAGTAGAGATGGGGTTTCACCATGTTAGCCAGGACGGTCTCGATCTCCTGACCTCGTGATCTGCCCGCCTCGGCCTCCCAAAGTGCTGGGATTACAGGCATGAGCCACTGCACCCAGCCGAGTAGAAATTTTTTGTCTTGGCCTAAGCAGCAATGAGAAACCATGAGTCTATGAGGCTATGATGGCAGAGGTACAGGGTCTTAGACTATGAGATTCAGAAGGCATCGTCAGGACTGTCTAAAACATTCTCTTCTCCCCATCTTTCACATCTTTTGAAATGAAGGCCCAGAAAGGGGCCCAGATGGATTGGGATTCATGAATCTTCAAGCATACACATTTTGGACTGCCCTCTTTAAAGAATGCAAAGTTACCAATACAGAATTAGGTACAGGGCCTTGAGCAGCCCATGCAAATGAGGGCTTGGGTTACAAGCTCACCCTTCTGATGGGGGAATGAATGGGATCTATTTTGGAAAAGAGTGAGCATGGGGCCTGGGGAACGTGTGAAAGGGGATGCCCATCCTCCAATTTGTACCTACTATAAGACAGAACAAACAGAGGAACATAAAGCCGGGGTGCTTTTTAGAGACCACAGAGATTAGAAGGGCTTCTGAGTGGCAAAGAATGATTCAGGTTATAGGACAGTGTGAGGATTTAGGGGATCAGTGACAAAGCTCCCATTTTTGATCCCCTTTCCAGCAAAAGTGATCCAGAATCTGAATGGAAAGGAATCTGGAGATCATCTAGTCCAAACTCCTATATAACACAGTTCGTCTTCAGTATTACCCAAAATGTGTATAGTCTGTGCTTGAACACCGTGTGTCACAGAGAATTCACTGACTCACATCACTCCTCGCCATTGTGCATCAGCTTCAGATATTAAAACGCCTTCCCTTGAACCAAACTGATCTTCTGGCAACTTCCACCAGCTGGGGTAAGTTTGGACTTTTGGGGCCATGGTTAAGTCAATTCCCTTTTCCCCATGGCAATACTTCATCAATAAACTATGGGTTTTTTGCTTTTTTGTTGTCGTTGTTTTTGAGACAGGGTCTCACTCTGCCGCCCAGGCTGGAGTGCAGTGGCACAATCTCGGCTTACTGCAGCCTCTGCCTCCCAGGCTCAGGTGATCCTCCCACCTCAGCCTCAGTCCCAGTAGCTGGGACTACAGGCATGCACCACCATGCCTGTTAGTTTTTGAATTTTTAGTGGAGATGAGGTTTCACCATGTTGCCCATGGCTGGTCTTGAACTCCTGGACTCAAGCAATCTGCTTGCCTCGGCCTTCCAAAGTGCTGGGATTACAGGTGTGAGCCACTGCGCCTGGCCTAATAAAATAAACTATGTTCTATTAGCGCCTGCTTCCTGGGGATACTGTGAGGACTAAATGAGGACCTGCCCATAGTGAGGACTCAGGAAATGTTAGCAATGATTACATAATTTGAATAGCATTCATGGGCTCCATCAACCCTGGCTACTTGCTACCCCCTGGTAATAATAACAGCGAATATTTATTGAAGGCTTACTCAGAGGCCTTGTACCAAGTCTCCTCTATGTAGTCCTCAAAACAACTCTGTAATTTGGATTATGCCCACAGAGAAGATACATCACTTGTCCAAGATGACATTATGGCAAAACTAAGGCAGGAACTGGGCTGTTTGATTCCAAGCCCATGTACTTTGCCTCATCTTTTTTTTTTTTTTTTAAGCGATAGGGGTCTCACTCTGTGGTCCAGGCTGGGGTATAGTGTTGCAATCACAGTTCATTGTATCCTCGAACTCCTGGGTTCAAGGGATCCTCCTTCCTCAGCCTCGCAAGTAGCTGGGAATGCAGACGTGCACCACCATGCCAGGCTAATTCTTTTTTTTTTTTTTTGGTAGCGATGGGGTCTCCTTATGTTGCCCAGACTCGTCTTGAACTCCTGGCCTCAAGCAATCCGCCTGCCTTGGCCTCCCAAAGTGCTGGGATTACAGGTGTGAGCCACTGTGCCTGACCTGCCTCATCTTTAAAAAAAGTTTTAAAATTAATTTTAAATTTAAAAAAATTGCCTCATATTTTGTGCACTCAAGTCTCAGACTATTGCCACTCACCTCTGGGCAGGTTCCAATGGGAAGTGCTCTTCTGTGCGACTCCTCGTGCAGGTCCTTGGGTCCTGGTGTTGGCCACCATAACAGGCCATAGCAGAATGATTTCTGTGGTATCCCTGGGAGCTTTGGCAATTTCAGAGCCGAAGGAGATGCCAGACTGCCTGGCTCCGAAGGGGCTGAGACTGGGTCTCAACTGTCTTTCCTCATTGGATAGCCTACATTAAAGGATCATTTTCAAAAAAGAGTAAAATCACGATTCTCATTGGGATATTAAAAAAACACATGTTAAAGATTTTATTTATTCATTTTTAAAAATTATTTATTTATTTTTTTGAGATGGAGTTTTGCTCTTGTTGCCCAGGCTGGAGTACAGTGGCCCAGTCTCAGCTCACTGCAACCTCTGCCTCCTGGGTTCAAGCGATTCTCATGCCTCAGCCTCCCGAGTAGCTGGGATTACAGGCATGCGCCACCATGCCTGGCTAATTTTTTGTATTTTTAGTAGAGACAGGGTTTCCCCCATGTTGGCCAGGCTGATCCGCCCACCTTGGCCTCCCAAAGTGCTGGAATTACAGGCGTGAGCCACCGAGCCCAACCCCTAATTCATTATTAATGAGGGAGCCAGTAAGCTGTTACAACCAGTTCACAGGAGAATTCAAAGAACAGACACATTTTTTGATCAAAAATATTCACATAAATGTGCAAATGGAAGCAAAATTGGCTTCTTCCGCAGTCAGGGAGAGAAGTTAATGTAACCTCTGCTAGACAGAATTTGCACGTCAATAGACAGGAATTATTTTACCTTGCTATCAGGTTTTTTACAATTTATAGAGTTGTGAAATAGCTCAAAAGCAATGAGAGGCTAGAATCAGATAACCTGGAAGGGTGTGTGCTAGACCAGGGATCAGCAAACTTTTACTGTAAAGGGCCAGATAGTAGATATTTTGTGGACCATATAATTTTTGTTTGAACTATTTAATTCTGTCCTTGTACTATAAAACAGCCACAGATAATACATAAACACATGAGCATGGCTGTATTCCAATAAAACTTTATTTATCGACACTGAAATTTGAATTTTATACCTTTTTTTTTTTTTTTTTGAGACGGAGTCTCGCTCTGTCGCCCAGGCTGGAGTGCAGTGGCGCCATCTTGGCTCACTGCAAGCTCTGCCTCCTGGGTACACGCCATTCTCCTGCCTCAGCCTCCCAAGTAGCTGGGACTACAGGAGCCCGCCACCACGCCCGGCTAATTTCTTTTTTTGTATTTTTAGTAGAGATGGGGTTTCACCATGTTAGCCAGGATGGTCTCGATCTCCTGACCTCGTGATCTGCCCGCCTCAGCCTCCCAAAGTGCTGGGATTACAGGCGTGAGCCACCGCGCCCAGCCTGAATTTTATACAATTTTTACATCACACAATATTGTTGTTCTAATTTTCTTAAGCATTTAAAAATGTAAAATCCATTCATAGGATGAATACAAAAACACGTGGCTGCTGGATTTACCCCATAGGAAGCAGTTTGCCAACTACTGCTCTAGACAATGCAATTTTCCCTTAAAGCACGAATTTTCCCTAGACTCTCTCTATGGTAGGCAGAATAATGATTCCCTAAAGATGCCTATATCTTTTTTTTTTTTTTTTTTTTAACAAAGTCTCGCTTTGTCGCCCAGGCTGGAGTGCAGTGGCGCAATCTTGGCTCACTGCAACCTCCGCCTCCTGGGTTCAAGTGATTCTCCTCCTTAGCCTCTGGAGTAGCTGGGATTACAGGCACACGCCACCAAGCCTGGCTAATTTTTGCTTCACCATGTTGGCCAGGCTGGTCGGAAACTCCTGACCTGAAGTGATCCGCCCGCCTTGGCCTCCCAAAGTGCTGGGATTACAGCCGTGAGCCACCGCACCTGGCCAAAGATGCCTGTATCTTAACCCTGGAATCTGTGAATATGTTATTAGGTTGGTGCAAAAGTAATTGCAGTTTCTGCAATTAAAAATAAAGGGGGAGGGGCAAAAACCGAAATTACTTTTGCACCAACCTAGTATGTTACATGGCAGGAGATAATTCAAGTTTTTCACCAGATGACCTTGAGATGAGGTGTTACCCTGGGTGGAATGAGCCAAATGTAATCCAAAGGGTGCTTAAATGGGAAAGAGGGAGGCTTAGCAGTCAGAACAGAGAGATGGATAGAATCATGAGAAAGACTTGACTATCTATTGCTGGCTTGGAAGTTGGAAGGGGACCATGAGCCAAGGAATGCAGGACACCTCTAGAAGCTGGAAACAAGGAAATGGCCTCTCCCCTGGAGCCTCTGGAAGGAAAATCCTTCTGACACCTTGATTTTAGCCCAGGGAGAGCCATTTTGGGCTTTTTTATTTTTTATTTATTTATTTTTGAGACGGAGCCTCGCTCTGTCGCCCAGGCTGCAGTGCAGTGGCACAATCTGGATTCACGCAACCTCCGCCTCCCAGGTTTAAGCAATTCTCTCCTCAGCCTCCCCAACAGGTGGGATTACAGGCACGTGTCACCACGCCCGGCTAATTTTTTGTATTTTTAGTAGAGATGGGGTTTCATCATCTTGGCCAGGCTGGTCTTGAACTCCTGACCTTGTGATCCACCAGCCTCGACCTCCCAAAGTGCTGGGATTACAGGTGTGAGCCACCATGCCCGGCCCCCCCCTTTTTTTTTTTTGAACTTAAAAAATTTTTTGTGGGTACCTAGTAGGTATATATATTTACAGTGTACATGAAATATTTCAATACAGACATATGGAGCATAATAATGACATCAGGGTGGGCCAGGCGTGGTGGTTCACACCTGTAATCTCAGCACTTTGGGAAGCTGCAGAGGGTGAATCATCTGAGATCAGGAGTTCAAGACCAGCCTGACAAACATGGTGACACCCCAACTCTACTAAAAATACAAAAATTAGCCGGGTGTGGTGGTGTGCGCCTGTAGTCCCAGCTACTTGGGAGGCTGAGGCAGGAGAATCACTTGAACCCGGGAGGCAGAGGTTGCAGTGAGCCGAGATCGGGCCATTGCACTCCAGTCTGGGCAAGAAGAGCAAAATTCCACCTCAATAATAATAATAATAACACCAGGGTAAATGGGGTATCCAACATCTCAAGCATTTGTCCTTTCTTTGTATTACAAACAATCCAATTGTTATCTTTCAATTATTATTTTTTCTTTCTTGTTATATCCACCTGAATTTAAATCTTTCAGTTATTTTTAAATGTACAATAAATTATTGTTGGCTGTAGTCACCCTGTTGTGTTGTCAAATACTAGATCTTATTCATTCTAACTACATTTTTATACCCATTTACCATCCCCATTTATCATCCTCCCCATTACCCTTCCCAGCCTCTGGGAGTTCAATTAATTTTTTTTAGCTCCCAGAAATAAATGATAACATGTGAAGTTTGTTTTTCTGTGCCTGGCTTCTATCACTTAACATAATGACCTCCAGTTCCATCCCTGTTGTTGTAAATGACAGGATCTCATTCTTTTTATGGACAAATAGTACTTCATTGTGTGTATGTACCATACTTTATTTTTATCCATTCATCTGTTGATGGACACTTAGGTTGCTTCTAAATCTTGGCTACTGTGGATAGTGCTAACATGGAAGTATAGCTACCTCTTTGATATATTGATTTCCTTTCTTTTCTTTTCTTTTTCTTTTCTTTTCTTTTCTTTTTTTTTTTTTTTTTTTTTTTTTTTTTTGAGACAGAGTCGCGCTGTGTCTCCAGGCTGGAGTGCAGTGGCTGGATCTCAGCTCACTGCAACCTCCGCCTCCCAGGTTCAACTGATTCTCCTGCCTCAGCCTCCCAAGTAGCTGGGACTACAGGCGTATGCCACCACGCCTGGCTAATTTTTTGTATTTTTAGTAGAGACGGGGTTTCACCGTGTTAGCCAGGATGGTCTCGCTCTCTGGACCTTGTGATCCGCCCCCCTCAGCCTCCCAAAGTGCTGGGATTACAGGCATGAGCCACCGCGCCCAGTCTTGATTTCCTTTCTTTTGGGCATATACCTAGCAGTGAGACTGCTGGATCATATGGTAGCTGTATTTTTAGTTTTTTGAAGAATCTCCAAACTGTTCTTCATAGTGGTCGTACTAATTTATATTTCCACCAAGAGTGTGTGAGGTTTCCCTTTCTCCACATCCTCACCAGCACAAGTTATTCCCTGTCTTTTGGATAAAAGCCATTTTAACCGGGGTGAGATGATATCTCCTAGTAGTTTTGATTTGCATTTCTCTGATGGTCAGTGATGTTGAGCACCTTTTCGTGTATCTGTTGGCCATTTGTACATCTTCTTTTCAGAAATGTCTATTCAGATCTTTTGTCCATTTTTAAATTGGATTATTAGATTTTTTTCCTATTGAGTTGTCTGAGCTTCTTATATATTCTGGTTATTAATTCCTTGCTATTTTGGACATCTGATCTCCAGAACTATAGGATAATAAATTTGTGTTAAGTCACTGAGTTTGTGATAATTTATTACAGCAGCAATAGGAAATTAATACACCCCTTGTGATAAAAAAATCTTGAAAAATGATTGTTTCTGATCACAAAATAAGGCTGGTCTTATTAGGTCTGACCTAATTATATACATAGATGCAACAAGAACATTAATTTATCACACAGACCTTAAAAATTTGCTGGAAATGGGCCAGGCACGGTGGCTCACGCCTGTAATCCCAGCATTTTCGGAGGCTGAGGCAGGTGAATCACCTGATGTCAGAAGACCAACCTGGCCAACGTGGCAAAACCCTGTCTCTATATAAATACAAAAATTAGCCAGGCGTGGTGGCAGGTGCCTGTAATCCCAGCTACTTGGGAGGCTGAGGCAGGAGAATTTCTTGGACCTGGGAGGCGGAGGTTGCAGTGAGCCGAGATTGCACCACGACACTCCAGCATGGGCGATACAGTCAGACCCCATCTCAAAAAAAAAAAAATAGTGGCCAGACGCTGTGGCTCAAGCCTGTAATCCCAACACTTTGGAAGGCCGAGGCAGGTGTATCACGAGGTCAGGAGTTTGAGACCAGCCTGGCCAATATGGTGAAACCCCATCTCTACTAAAAATACAAAAATTAGCCGGGTGTGGTGGCTCATGCCTGTAATCTCAGCTACTCGGGAGGCTGAGGCAGGAGAAGAGCTTGAACCCAGGAGGCGGAGGTTGCAGCAAGTTGAGATCACACCACTGCACTCCGGCCTGGGCAACAGAGCAAGACTCTGTCTTAAAAAAAAAAATTGCTGGAAATTTTCAGAAGGAATCTCAGACTGGACTTTGCTGAATTCCTGTTTACTTGAGCAAATACCTAAGATGTGGGGGCCTGCCAAGAAGTGGCCTTCCTTACTCATCTGTAAGCTGTGCCCCAGGACCATTTTTCTGAGAGGGCTTTGAAAGTGCTGGCTCCATGAAAGCCAAATGTGTTTCCTCAGAAAGACTGGTCATACTTGATTAAATAAGCAACATTTTCAAATATGACAAGGCAAGGCCTTGGTTGCAAAGCCAATTTTTCCAATTATAGTCTGGTGAAAAGGACATTTATAACAAACCTATGCAAATAACTATACTGCCATTCAGCAAAGACTCAGTAAGAGTTTCTGGAAGAGGAGGAGGAGATGGGCCTATGAGAATGAGATATTTTTATTTTTACTTACATATTCATTTTTTAGACACAGGGTGTTGATTCTGTCATCCAGGCTGGAGTGCAGTGGTGTAATCATAGCTCACTATAACCTCGAACTGGGCTCAGGCAATCCTCCTGCCTCAGCCTCCCGAGTAGCTAGGACTACAGGCACATACCATTACATCCATCTAATTTTTAAAAAATTTTTGTAGAGACGAAGTTGTGCTATGTTGCCGGGTGGTCTCAAACTCCTGGACTTAAGCAACCCTCCTGCTTCAGTCTCCCAAAGTGCTGGGATTACAGGCTTGAGCCACCGCACCCAGCCTGGAATGAAATATTTTAAAATGGTATCTTAGGCTGACATTTTGATTTTATGATTAGCCATCATTTCTCCCACTACCTTCATGCATTGCCCCGCCCTCAGCTCCAGGGCTGAAACAACTCAGCAGCTCAAGCAGCATTTTTCCTTCTTTTTTCTAATAAGGATACGCCTATCCTCATTCCTTACACTGAAATTCACTGCTGAGTGGCTGTGCTATTTTTCTTGTTATTTTAACACATTTCAGTATATAGGGTGTTTTTGTTATTGAAAATTGCCCAAAGTGATTTTCCTACTAGTTATTTCTACCTTCCAGTAACCTAAATTCTACCTTTTCAATTTGGATCCATTACCTCTTTGAAAACCCAACTTGGAGACTATATGGTTCATGTAAACTTGTTTTTGAGGCAAAGGGATGACCAGAAATCTAGGACAATTGGCATCAAAATAATTAACAATAGCAATGGATTACAAACCACAGAATAAAATACAAGTCCATGAGTCCATACTGACATAAGTGAATGGGGAGAAGGGAAAGCTCTTCCTTACAGTAGATTGACAACTAATAAATATAAAAGGAATGATGTTAAAACCAGTAGGTGCAAGTTTAATGAGGAACATAGTCTCAAAGAATATCCTCACTAATTGGCCGGGTGTGGTGACTCACACCTGGAATCCCAGCACTTTGGAAGGCCGAGTCGGACAGATCACTTGAAGTCAAGAGTTCGAGACCAGCCTGGGCAGCATAGCAAAACCCCATCTCTATTGAGGCGGCAGGATTGCTTGAACCTTCGAGGCAGAGGTTGCAGTGAGCTAAGATGGGGCCTCTGCACTCCAGCCTGGAGGACAGAGCCAGACTCCATCTCAAAACAAAGAAACAAACAAAAACACAAAGAAAGGCTGAAAGATGATTTCAGATTAAAGGAGACTAAGAGCAGTGTATGATCCTGACTTCGATGCAAGATTGGGAAAAAATTGCTATAAATGACATTACTGGGACAGTGGATGAAATTTGAAAATGGGCAATGAGCTGGATGTGGTGGCTCACACCTGTAATCCCAACACTTTCAGAGGCTAAGGTGGGCAGATCGCTTGAGGCCAGGAGATCAAAACCAGCCTGGGCAACAAAGTGAGATGGATCTCTACATAAAATTAAAAATTTGCTGGGCGTGGAGGCGCGTGCCTGAGGTCCCAGCTACTTGGGGGGCTGAGGTGGGAGGATCGTTTGAGCCCAAGAGGTGGAGGCTGCAGTGATCTATGATCACCCCACTGCACTCCAGCCTGGGCAATAGAGCAAGACCAGGAAAGAAAATGGGCTATGGGAGGTTGTGCCATTGCACTCCAGCTTGGGCAACAAGAGTGAAACTCTGTCTCAAAAAAAAAAAAAAAAAAAAGGTGGGGGGGCTATGGATTAGATAATTCTATTGTATCAATGTTCGATTTTCTGATATTGACAACTGTAAGATAACGTCCTCGCTTTTAAAAGACACACTTGAAATATTTATGGGTACAGGTACACAATGTTTCCAATTTACTCAGAAGTTTTAGGAACACACAAGCACATGCACACACACACACACAGAGGAAATGATAAATAATGTAGACAATTGGTGAATCTGGGTAGAGGGTATAGGAAGTTCCTTGTATCATTCTTGCAACTTTTCCATAAGTTTGAAATTATATAAAAATAAATTATAACAAAAATGGTTGACCAGAAACTTTTTTTTTTTTTTTTTTTTTTAGACAGAGTCTTGCTCTGTCACCCAGGCTGGAGTGCAGTGGCACGATCTCTGCTCACTGCAAGCTCTGCCTCCCGGGTTCATGCCATTCTCCTGCCTCAGCCTCCCGAGTAGCTGGGACCACAGGCACCTGCCACCACACCCAGCTAATTTTTTGTATTTTTAGTAGAGACGGGGTTTCACCGTGTTAGCCAGGATGGCCTGGATCTCCTGACCTCGTGATCCGCCCTCCTCAGCCTCCCAAAGTGCTGGGATTACAAGCTTGAGCCACTGTGCCCGGCCAACCAGAAACTTTTAATTTCACCCCACAGTGCTAAAAATATTCCTAAACTATGAGTCTACTTTCTTGGTTTGGTAAACACTCTCTAAGAAACATAACTGTAGCTCTCTGAAATAATTAAGAAATTCTTCAAGATCCTAAATCTTCAATAACCATTTATGCATGATGAGAAAAAGTTAGTAAATTTAATTTTCCATATAACCAAAACTTATTCCTTTAAGTCATTCTTTTAGCAAGTGTGTGGGAAACTTCTATGTACCAGATACACTCTAGGTGTTGATCCCTGCACTTGTGGAGTTTATATCTAGCAGAGAGAGAGAGACAACAATAAATGTAATTAATAAGTAAATTATATACTGTAGGATAAAAAATGATAAGTGCTGGAGAAGCAGCAGAGCAGATGATGAGAAGTGCAAGGGCAAGGGGGGTCGGGCTGGGCTGCAATCTCAAATAGGGCCGGCCTTCTTGTGGAGAAGGCCTTTGAGTATAGGCTTGGAGGTGAGGGAGTGAGCTGTGCAGATACTCTGCCTAAAGGCTCTCCAGGCAGAGGGAACAGCCAGTGCAGAGACCCTGGGGTAGAAGTTGCCCAGAGTTTCAAGGAGCAGTAAGGAAGCCACTGTGGCTACAGTGAAGTGAAAAAGTAATATTTTAGCTTAAAATCTTCCGCTGCCTTCCCATTTGTCTCAAAAATCCTCGCAGCAGGTTTTAAGGTCCTACAGACCTGATTTCATTACCTTTCTGATTTCACCTCTTACTTCTCTTTTAAGTTCATAAACATTTTTATTTATTAATATTGGAACAAAAATATCTTTTAAAAAATGCATTATTGGCTGGGTACGGTGGCTCACACCTGTAATCCAGCACTTTGGGAGGCCGAGGTGGGCAGATCACCTGAGGTCAGGAGTTTGAGACCAGCCTGGCCAACATGGTGAAACCCTGTCTCTACTAAAAATACAAAAATTAGCTGGTCGTGGTGGTGCATGCCTGTGGTCCCAGCTACTCAGGAGGCTGAGGCATGAGAATTGCTTGAACCTGGGAGACGGAGGTTGCAGTGAGCCAGGAGCACACCACTGCACTCCAGCCTGGTCAATAGAGCAAGACTCAGTCTTTTTTTTTTTTTTTTTTTTAAAAAAAAAGCATTATTATCTTCTCAAACATAAGAGTCACACTTTTTGGACCACAGGTGAATAATTCTGCAGACTATACCATAATGGCACTCATCATAGGTCCTCCTGAGGACTGAATCTGGATGAAGATGTTAGTAACTGTGAATGTGTGAGTTCTATGAAAGACACAGGAAAGTCCAGGGTTGTGAGTACAGACTTTCCCCCCTCACTGCCGGTTTCTCATTTATAGGGTTTTCCCCCAACAAAATATGCAGGTATCATCTGTTTCAGAGAATCATACTTCAGATAATCCCCAAGGTCCCTTTCAGCTCTAGACTGACACCCCATTTTCAGGAAGAAGAAAGCAGCTCAGAAAGAATAAATGAATTGTGTAAGGGACACACCAGGAGAGCTAGGAAACAGGAAAACTTGGAGTCTATCTTAGCCACCAGAAACCACCTGCCCCCAGCCCCCAGCTTTCTCACTCAGCAGCTCATCACTGTATTCCCCAGAGGACAAAAGCACAGAAGTTCTCTCATCTGAAAATAAAACATTTTACCCTATTATTCTCCAGGGACAATTATGGAGCATTTCTCGCTATCATTCTGCAACTCCAAATAAGTTTAGGTTCCCATAGCAACAATCTGCTCTGGAAACTGGCATTGTTCCCCAATCCATGTGGGAAGAAACAAGAGCTTCTCCTAGAACACTCACAGCAGGTGGGAGAGGCCATGGCATGGAGTGTGGAGACAGCTGCTGAGGACTTTGTCCAGCCAAAGGTAAGGAACCTACTTTAGTCACCCCTGAGTGACTAATGCTTGATCATCCTGGATGGACCCCAACAAGGGAAGTCTGCCAAGAAAGTCTCCTCATTGCAGGAAGCATTGAGCCCAAGCAAGAAATTAAGACCCTAAGCGCCATCGAGTCAAAGAAACGTAGACTAAACTTTGCTAAAGTACACAGTGTTTTCATAGCAAAGGTGTTGCAAACACAAAGGTTTAGTTGGTAGACAAATTTAGAGGCCGATCACATGCTGAATGATTTGGGGTTTGTGTACTGATGTCTATAACTTACTCTAGAAGAAAACTGTTCCTCTATTCACAACGCTTCTGACACCAAATGTAAGGGTTTTTTTTTTTTTCCACACTAATAATCAATTCCCCAAATCTCTGGACTCTGAGTGTCCAGAGATTCAGTTCAGTTCTGACACTGACTGCCCAGAGTGGGCGGAGACCCCACAGGTTAAGGGCTCAGTCCTGCAACACTACCCCCAGTTGCAAGGCCTGGCCTCCTCCTATATTTCTGATGGAGCAGCTATAAATTGGGAGTTTCCATAACCCCCTTCATAGGTTCAATAATTTGCTAGAACAGCTCACAGAAATCAGGGAAACTCTTCAGTAGCTTTTTTTTTTTTTTTTAAGATGGAGTCTCATTTTGTCACCCAGGCTGGAGTGCAGTGGTGCTATCTCAACTAATTGCAACCTCCACCTCCTGGGTTCAAGCAATTCTCCTGCCTCAGCCTCCTGAGTAGCTGGGACTACAGGCGTGTGCCACCAAGCCCGGATAATTTTAGTATTTTTAGTAAAGACAGGGTTTTTACTAAAACCCTGTTGGGGTTTTAGTAAAACCATGTTGGTCAGGCTGGTCTTGAACTCCTGACATCAGGTGATCTGCCTGCCTCAGCCTCCCAAAGTGCTGGGATTACAGGTGTGAGCCACGGCGCCCGGCCAACACTTTAGTTTTTATAGAGGATACAACTCAAGAACAGCCAAATAGAAGAGATGCACAGGGCAGGGTAGGATATGAGGGGCGGAGCCTCCCTGTCTTCTCCAGCGGTGCCACCTCCCAGCACCCGGTTGTGCTCACCAACCCAGAAGCTCATCAAATCTCATTGATAAGTTTTTATAGAGCTTAATCTCTGGCTCCCTCTTCCCTTCCTGGAGGTTTGTGGTTGGGGGTAAAAGTTCCAACCCTCTAATCATTTTTATTTTTTTTTTGGTAGAGCCAGGGTCTCACTATGTTGCCCAGGCTGATCTTGAGCTCCTCATCTCAATCAATCCTCCTGCTTTGGCATCCCAAAGTGCTGGGATTACAGGCATGAGTAACCTCACCTGTCCCATCCCGAGACTAAATTTAGAGTCCCTACAGTAAGTCACCTCATTAGCATAAACTGAGGTGTATAAGGAGGGTCCTTACGAATAACAAAATACACTCTTACCAGGAAATTCTCAGGGTTTTAGGAGTTCTGTGCCAAGAACCTGAGCAAAACCAAATATATCTCATCATACCACATTTATTTTGAGATGGATCACAGGAACATTTTCAGAGGGGTATAAACCAAAGCAACTCCATCTTGAATAGGAGCTGGGTAAAATAAGGCTGAGACCTACTGGACTGCATTTCCAGTGGACGGTGAAAGCATTTTAAGTCGCGGGATGAGATAGGAGGTCAGCACAAAATATAGGTCATAAAGACCTTGCTCATAAAACAGGTTGCAGTAAAGAAGCCGGCCAAAACCCACCAAAAACAAGATGGCCATGAGAGTGACCTCTAGTCATCCTCACTACTACATTCCCAACAGCGCCATGACAATTTACAAATGCCGTGGCAACGTCAGGACTCTATATGGTCTAAAAAGAGGAGACATAAATATTCCACCCCTTGTTTAGCATATCATCAAAAATAACAATAAAAATAAGCAACCAGCAGCCCTGGGGGCTGCTCTGTCTATGGAGTAGCCATTCTTTTATTATTTTACTTTCTTAATAAACTTGCTTTCATTTTACTCTACGGACTCACCCTGAATTCTTTCTTGCATGAGATCCAAGAACCCTCTCTTGGGGTCTTGATCAGGACCCCTTTCCTGTAACAATATGATGAATTGATTGATGGGGGGATGGATAGACACATACTATAGTAAAATATTAATTGTAGCACCTAGGTGGTTGGTATAGTCACTGTAAATTTTTTTTAAGAGACGAGATCTCACTCTGTCACCAGGCTGGAGTGCAGTGGCCCAAAGATTTCGATTGAATTATGTTGAAATTATTGAAATATATCTTGGTGTTAAAAGGAACCCAAAGGAATTTTTTTTAAATACCAAATTAAATGTCAGTTATTGTTTTGGAATTGGTTACTGTTACCCTATCATACATTTATGTAAAATAAGCACTTATAAAGGGCAGGGTAGAATTAAACAAGTGTATTTTAGCCAGGAAGTTGAATATCCCAAAAATGGAATCTCAAGCTGGCAGTTTTTGAATGCTACGGCCTATCACTCAAGTCCCGGGGCTGGTGGAATATATAGTTAGAAAATTTAAGCTTGATGCTCCTTCTTTTACAGTGTTCAAAACAAGTGAGGGTCAAGGTAAAAACAAAAAAAATTTAAGGCCAGTCATGGTGGCTCCCACCTATAATTCCAGGTCTTTGGGAGGCTGAGGAAGGAGGATCAATTGAACCCAGGAGTTGGAGACCAGCCTGAGCAATATAGGGAAACCCATCTCTGCAAAAAATTAGAAGAGTTAAAACCACTGGTGTGTACAGTGTATTTGTGAAACGCAGAGTAGCTCACAAAAAAAAATTTATCTTCAAATTTCAAAGATTATTTTATCTCAAAGATTAAATATTTTATCTCAAAGATTGAAATTTGAAGATAAATTTTTTTGTGAGCTACTCTGCGTTTCACAAATACACTGTACACACCAGTGGTTTTAACTCTTCTAGAAAGCAACCAAGACCTATAACCTGTGAAAATGGGGCCACCTGGTGGTCAGAGTTAGGAACAGTCTAATAACGTCTTTCCAGCCGGGCGTGGTGGCTCATGCCTGTAATCCCAGCACTTTGGGAGGCCGAGGCGGGGAGATCACAAGGTCAGAATTTCGAGACCATTCTGGCCAACATGGTGAAACCCCGTCTCTACTAAAATGCAAAAAAGTAGCCGGGCGTGGTGGCACGCGCCTGTAGTCCCAGCTAATCGGGATCCCAGCTGAGGTAGGGGAATCGCTTAAACCTGGGAGGCGGAGGTTGCAGTGAGCCGAGATCATGCCACTGCACTCCAGCCTAGCGACAGAGCAAGACTCCGCCTCAAAAAAATAGAAATAAAAATAACGTCTTCCCTACTAACTTCCCCCCATCCCACCCTACCCCTTTTCTGAACACTATCTACTAGTCCCTTTTCCCACCATTTCTAGTTGTTCAACATTTATAAGGAACCTGATATACTAGAAAGCATAGGAGCTGGAGCCAGAACTGATCACCATACTTCTATTTCTTTATATCCCCCATGCACCTAGTGTTAGTTTTGAACATAAGTTCTCACAAAGACTTGCTCATTATCCAAAAGACTCAGAGACCAAACTGTTTTCCATTCAGTGCCTTCATATACTTAAGATGATTGTTGTCATCTTGTCTAATATGGGAAATCCCAATATTAAACGATTTCTTTCTTAGGGTCTGGAAGATTTTCTCACAATCTTCTAATTGAAACAGGAAATACCCACAGGAGTGGTAACTTAAATGCAAAGGCTTGGGTTCTGATATTTCCTGTTAGTTTCCTAATTATGTGATTTAGGGAAATCACTCCCTTTGAGTCTGCTTTTCTTAGATGTCATCTGCTGCCCTCCTTCTAGGTTGTTGCTTTTTTTTTTTTTTTTTTTTTTTTTTTTTTGAGACAGAGCTCTGTTGTCCAGACCGGAGTGCAGTGGCGCAGCCTCAGCTCACTGCAACCTCCACCTCCTGGGTTCGAGTGATTCTTATGCCTCAGCCTCCAAATTTGCTGGGATTATGACATGCACCACCATGCCCAGCTAATTGTTGTATTTTTAGTAGAGATGGGGTTTTTGCCATGTTGACCAGGCTGTTCCTCAACTCCTGGTCTCAAGTGATCTGCCCACCTCAGCCTCTCAAAGTGCTGGGATTACAGGCGTCAGCCACTGCGTCTGGCCTGGGTTCTTATATCTCATGTCCTTCAGTAGCACCCATCTGTGGCATCAGCAGCTCAGGTCTGGCTTGACTCTCTTCTCTTCTTGCCTCAGCAGGGAGGGCTCTGCCTCAACTCCCTCCAGGGTACAGCAGCAGCTGTAACAGCAGGGAGTTAAGGCAGAAACAAATAGAATATGCCTTTAAAAGCTGATTAAAGACAAAATGAAAGCTGGTAATTAAAAAAAAACAAAACTGGCCAAGGCTATTAAAATTGTTGAATTCACTATGAGTTATTATAAACTCTATAAAGAAGTAAATCTAGTGAGTTAGCCATTAAATAAATAGGCTTGAAACCACCTCCCTGGGCCTTGATCTATAAAATGAAAACATAATAGCATCAATCTCGCAGGGAAGTTCTAAGAATTAGATCTTTGCACAATGCCTGGTACTTGGAAAATACGTTACTATTGCTATTCCTAGGACCATCAGGCACTATGATAGTTTGCTTCAATAACCTTCACAATACCTCAAGGATGTTAATTATTTTGCTCAAGATCACAAAGTTCCGACATAGATCAGACTCCAAAGCCCATAAAACACACACACGCGCGCGCGCGCGCGCACACACAACCTTTATTGTGAAACGTAACACCAATAAAGTGCATGATGCTGCTCAGAGGCCTGCAGAAAAAAAGTGCATGAAACATAGATTCATGAATAATTAGAATGCAAACATCCATGGAATCACCATTTGACTAAAAATAAAAACTCTGGCCGTCCTGTGTCTCTTCCACCTTCCATACCACATGCCCGTCTCTCTCGTCTTTGAGCTCACCACTAGCCTGACGCGTGGAAATCAGTTTCTAGCTTTTCTTTTGTGTCCCATGTGGAATCATACTGTTATTTTTGTCTGGCTTCTTTGGTCAACATTATGTTCTTAAGATTCATCTACGTAGCATAAATTAACTTTGTATAGAAATACACAATTATTGCATTATTTCTTGCAGGGTCTGGAGCAACATCTATAGTCAAACATACTGATATTTCTACAGGAAGCATGGTCAATAAAAACTACGTGTAGCCTCATGTTCAGGTATTGCCTCCAAATGAATTTTGTCTCAAACATGAATCTATGTTTGGGACTTCCTGACACCTGAGATATCAACAATCAGTATATTCCTCTTCTAGTGGACTTTTAAGAAACTTAATTCCTGAAAAAAAATTCAATATTTAAAGCAAACAAGTTTCAAAAATATTCAAACCACCCTTTCTCACCTTGCAAACTTACATATTCTTGTCTCCTGTCTCAGAGGATGTTTTCTTTTCCAAGGTCAACTGGCTCTTCAGGGCCTTCCGTCTCATTCACTCCCATCTTCTCTGGAGCCTTGGTACAAGCCATCATCCCCTCTCCCGTATCTTCAACATTTCCATTGGCCCTCCCGGTTTTTTTTTTTAAAGCCCCCCCACCCAGTCCCTTGTAGTTATCCTTATTTCCTCTCCTTCCTAAGCAAGTTTTTTAAAAAAAATTTTGAGCCAGGGTCTTGATCTGTTGCCCAGGCTGGAGTGCACTGGCACAATCACTGCTCACTGCGGCCTCAAATTCCTGAGCTCAAGCAACCCTCCCACCTCAGCTTCCTAAAGGGCTGGGATTACAGGCATGAGCCACCGTGCCCAGCCACAAGCTTCTTAAGAGTAGCCCTCACTACTCCACTTTCTCACCTCCCACTTACTCAATTCATTAGCATTCTGCTTTCCCCTACCATGGTTCCTTTGAAATTGCCTGGCAAAGGACCATCATATTGCAAAATACTGTGGACACATCTCAATCACCTTTCTCACTCTCTGCTGTATTTGGTATTGTTAACCATTCCCCTCCTTGAATCTTCTCTCCTGTGGATTTATTGTTGTTGTCCCTGTTTCCCAACTTTCTTGGAGTTTTATCTATTGCCTTGACCTCTCACTGGAGCTTCAGAATACATGTACATGGACAGATTTCCAAATCCAACTTTCCAGTAACTCGAGACACATCTAATTGTGCTCAAATTTCTTAGTCACCTCTCTTGGGCCTAGGCCTGTTCCTGCATTCTTTATCAGTGAATAGTTACTATCTACCAGATAATCTAACTAGAAACCCGGTAGTGATGCCATACTCTTACCCTGCCTCCAAATCCAAATTACGTGCCTGTAATTCCAACTACTCTGGAGGCTGAGGCAGGAGAATCACTTGAACCTGGGAGGCGGAGGTTGCAGGGTTGCAGCAAGCTGAGATTGCACCATTGCACTCCAGCCTGGGCAACAAGGGTGAAACTCCGTCTCAAAAAAAAAAAAAAAAAAAAAAAAGGCCGGGCGCAGTGGCTCACGCCTGTAATCCCAGTACTTTGGGAGGCCAAGGCGGGTGGATCACAAGGTCATGAGATCGAGACCATCCTGGCTAACACAGTGAAACCCCGTCTCTACTAAAAATACAAAAAAATTCGCTGGGCATTGTAGCGGGCGCCTGCAGTCCCAGCTACTCAGGAGGCTGAGGCAGGAGAATGGCATGAACCCGGGAGGTGTAGCTTGCAGTGAGCCAAGATCGCGCCACTGCACTCCAGCCTGGGCGACAAAGCGAGACTCCATCTCAAAAAAAAAAAAAAACAGTCTCACTATGTTGCTCAGGCTGAAGGGCAATGGCTATTCAGAGGCATGAACATTGCACACTACAGCCTCAAGCTCCCAGGCTCAAGCAATCCTGCCTCAGCTTCCAAGTGCCACTGGTGTGCATGACCACACCTGGCTTTAGTTGAGCAAGTACTGAGCACCTTACATATGTTAAAACATACTAGAATTCATCCTGGTGTAGATATTAAACTCCCTTTTAGAAAAATGTATGCATAGTGAATGATATATTTACATTTAGGTCAAAATGCTTTTGAAGAAATCACTATAGAGTATTAAAGTGTATCAGGAATCATAAATAGGTATTACTAAGTTTGCATGTCAAAGGTCAGCTTTATACACTTAATAGGAAAGTAGCCTCAAATTCATCCTAAGTTTTGGCAGCCAGCCTCCAAGGTGGCCCTGATGATTCTCACTTCATGGTATTCTAGCCCTGGGTAGTCTCCTCCCATACTGAAGAGGGTTGACCTGTGTGGTCAATGAGATACTGTGGAAATGGAGGCTTCCTATTCACTTTGTGGGGGAAGCCAGCTACATGAGAATATTCAGTATATGCAGAAGTCCACTTGCCTAGGAAGTGAGGTGTAGTCATGCACGTGAGCCACCTTGAAAGCAAATCCTGCAACCCTAGTCAAGCCTTCAGATTACTTTTTTTTTTTTAAAAGACATGGTCTTCCTCTGTCACCCAGGCTGGAATGCAGTGGCACAACCACAGCTCACTGAAGCCTCAACCTGTCTTTCTGCTGGGCTCAAGCACTCCTCCCGCCTCAGCCTCCCGAGCAGCTGGGACTACAAGCGTGTGCCACCATGCCTGGCTAATTTTTAAATTTTTTTGTAGAGACGAGGTCTCACTATTGTTGCCCAGGCTGGTCTTGAACTCCTGAGCTCAAGCGATTCTCCTACCTCAGCCTCCCAAAGTGCTGGGATTACAGGTGTTAGCCACCGCACCCAGCCTGCAACCTCTTAAGAGTCAGAATCACTCAGCTAAGCCACTCTTGGATTCTTCACCCAGAGTAACTGTAGAGGATAATAAATGTTTGTTTTGAGCTGCTAAGTTTTAGGGGGGGTAATTTGTTATGCAACAACAGGTAATGCATAGAAACCTGTCCAATATAACTCATGGAAATTTTGTCTTGCCATTTCATCTATTGGGATGGGAAAAGATTGAAGGACTCTTAATTGTGAACAGTCAAAAGGTTGAAAATGTTTTAAGAAGTTGCTTTAAAGAGCAGCTCATAAATCAATCTCTGTAGGAAAGCTGACAATTTCCAACTATGGGGTACAGAAGTTGGGCCTTAGAGTATACTAGGTAATTCATTTTCTTAAAACTGAGGACCAGACTAGGTACTCTGTACCTCCAGTAAAGATCAATGATCACAAGGGAGAGTCACACAGGAACTAATGGAAGGACCCCAAACTCAGACTCCTGCTGCTCCCCTCTCCTTATTACTCGTCACATGCTTAGTTTTTTAGACCATTTCTGCCAAAGTAAACAACAGTAAATAACAGCTCAACTTACCTTTACATCTGTATTTCCTACTCCTTTTATTTCAGGCACCCATGAGTCAAACCAAACAGAACCAACCACCAGTCAAGAAAATTATGCCTTCTTAAAAACTAATCTATACCTCCTACCACACACACAATGTGATTTTTTATACAAATCACATTGTATTACACTTCAAACATCTCACTTGACTTCTAATTATGAAGGCAGGGTCATGTTTTATGTTTTTGTGTACCTGAGGCTTAACACAGCACCTCTAGGCATATTTCAGTAAATACAGCTGGTATACGTCCTGCCATTTGACTTCTGTATTTTAGTTCCTTCTGCTTTATCATCTTAGAACACACCCTTCTCATATACCTCTGTATCTAGAATCCTGGCTTACTTCAAGTATCATCCCAAAGAAATATTCTAATTTCTACTACCACCTACCCCCATTGTCATCCTACCTCATATAAAACAGAAGTAATCCCTACCTCATCTGAACCCCCACAGAATCTAGATCTCCTACATTAAATCTTAGTTGAATGAATTAAGAGATTGAGTTCAGGACTCGTCTCCTGGAAGTCTTTCTTGAATCTGCCCTCCTTTGCTCTATCCCAACATGCACTACAATGTATTAAATCATTTGTGTGCATGCTCCACCAGCATACCCTTCCTTCTCTGATGGCACCTAGAAAGGATCAACATGCTTGCAGAACACTATCAAAAACAGTGTTACCACACTGACAGTATGGCCATTCTCATCTTAGAAATGCCTCTTTCAACTAAAAATGAATATTCTTTCTTTTTTAGATAGCAGATATATCAATTTACATGAAGAGTTCGAAGGCTAGAACAATAAGCCCAGGTACATTAAGACTAACAGTAGAAAATCGGAGGTACCAAGGCCCTATGAAAACCAAAACCACCCCATCTTCTTTGCTGCTGGCCAGATTTTGGCAGCTGAACTCAGTTAAAGTTCATGTTCCTGTTTTCTTGATAGATGTCAAAATGTAATCTAGAGCCTGCTATTCAGTATCACCTGGATGCCTGTCAGGAATGCACTCTCAAATGGTCCAGCCACCTTAGAAAATAGTTTCCCAGTTCTTTAAAATGTTAGTTACCATATGACCCAATAATTCCACTCCTAGGTATATTCCCAACAGAAATGAAAACATACTTTCACACAAAATCTTGTACATAAATGTTCATAGCTGTATTATTCATAATAGCCAAAAAATGGAAACTGATGCAGGGACACAGAAAATGTGCTATATCCATACAATGGAGTATTATTCAGCCACAAAAAGGAATGAAGTACTGATACATGCTACAACATCAATGAACCTTGAACACTAAGTGAAAGACGCCAGGTACAGAAGTCTATAAAACGTTATGAAATGTCCAGAAGATATAAATTAAGGCAGAAAGTGGATTAACAGTTGCCAGATGCTGGTGGAGGGGGAAAGGGTGGAAGGGAGAGGGGGATGGGGAGTGATAGGTACAAGGTTTCTTTTTCAGCACGGTGAAAATGTCCTGAAATTAGAATGGCGATAGTGGAACAACTCTACATGCTAAAAAACAGTTAATTGGACAGTTTTAAAGAGTGAATTTTATGGTATGTGAAATATATTTCAAACTACTTTTAAAAAAAGAGAAAATAAATTCAAATTCTCCAGGTTGACCCCAGACCTACTAAATCAAAATCTGCATTTTAACAAGATCCCTTGTGATTCCCATACACACTGAAGTTTGAGAAACAGTGATTTAAAAGACACATGGTCAAAATTGTTCCTCTGGTTAATCTCATTCACAGAATAGTTAACTTGATTTCACTAGGGTGAATTTTTTTCTGCCACAATTGCTTGCTATACAATTAAATGCTCATGTTGATTCTACAACTTCTGGTTTTTCCCTCAAAAATTTGCAAAGTTTTAGTACTGGTTGGAACCTGCACCAAACTAGGAGCAAAGCCTTGGCACTTTTTCTTTTTTCTTTTGAGACAGGGTCTCGCTCTGTCGCCCAGGCTGGAGTGCAGTGGCTTGTTCTCAGCTCACCGCAGCGTTGACCTCCCAGGATCAAGTGACCCTCCCACCTCTCAGCCTCCCAAGTAGCTGGGGTGAGAGGTGCACAACATCATGCCCAGTTAACTTTCTGTCTTTTTAGTAGAGATGGGGTTTTGCCACGTTGACCAGGCTGGTCTCGAACTCATTAGCTCAAGCAATCCTCCTGCCTGAGGCCTCCCAAAGTGCTAGGATTATAGGTGTGTGCCACCACATCCGGCACACATGTATTTTTTTAATCCTCAACAGTACTGGGTACATAGAAGATGCTGTCACTTTAATTAAACCACCAGTTTTGAAGGGAGTGGCAATAACATACGTAAAGTGGACAAAGAAGGTAGAGAATCTAATGGGAAATAAGACCAAAAAACTCACTCACTTCAGAAAAGTTTATTAAAGGTAAAATCAGATTTACAGAGTATAAAACAATAAGGGATAGAGGTGAAGAGGTTTCAAACAAACTATGAGTACAATAGGAAGTAAATTACCTACCTGGGGTTCTCACAGCACTTTTTCTTTACTTCTGCACGAAGCCTAATGTGTTTTTTAAAAAATCCTTGGAAAAGTCTCAGCAGTCATATATTCTCATGATTTAGCAGTTAAACAAAATGTCCACAATCCACAAAGAAAGAGGGGTGGACCTAAGTGACAGGGTACTAAATATATATACTATGATAAGCTCTGCTTCCTCTGTTCCAGTTCTTTAAATTTTGTGTCTGTGTTTTTTGGGGAAACGGTTATCATGCAAAATGACTGTCTTGGAAGCAGGAGTTGAGGAAAGGAAATTTTGGGCTCTCTAAAAAGACTTCTTGCCTCCTTGGTGCAGTAAGCAGCATGTCTTGTAAAAAGCCTAACTTCTACCAGACTTATAACCATATTATGCAATTGGTACTTTTTTAACTAAGCAAATTTTATAAAGAATTTGAAACGTTTTGTGGGTACTTATAGCCAGGTACTGCACATAAATATCACACTCAAATTAAGAGTGCAGGCTCTGCAATCAGCCTGTATGGGTTCAAATATTGATCCCAGATCACAGTTATGCAAACTTAGGCCAAGTTACTTAATTTTTCTGCCTTCCTTTGACAATAGCTTTAGTATTAGTACTTACCTCAGAGAACAGTTATGAGAATTAAAAAAATATACGTAGTTTAAAATAGTACCTGGCACACACGAGTATTTAGTGTAGATGCACACAGAGCTTCTTTCATATAGAATGTGTCATATTCAGATTTACACACTAGTTATTAGTGTTAATGGGAAAATGGAATTAGCCTCATTTTATTATATTTTGATTCCCTAAACTACAATTCTATCTGTATCATGTCAATAAAAATGAACTCCTTGAGCACATGAACTATATGCTAGTCTACCTTTGTATACTCCAGGATGGCGGAATGTGTCTTTTTACCACATGAGGTGATGCCATTAGTATATTCCAGGGCCTGGCACGACATCTATTACATGGGTGTGTAATAAATGTGGAATAATTTATTTCTGGTAATTTATGGATTATCTACAAAACCAATATAAGTGGATGTTATTAGAGACCTTTAAAAACCTACAATTTTACTCATATTTGCTGCAAATAAGAGTAATGCAAATGTAATGCTGACTGGAACTTTTGAGGCATTAAAGATTTTTTTCCTATATAGTGAGGAATAAAACTAAGACTTGATTGAAATAACTTTTTTAAAAAAAGGATTTGAGCACAACAGGACAACAAAAATTGGCCCTTTGTACACTTCGGTGCAATTTCTGTCTTAGCTGCTGAGAAGCAGAGGAAAAGCACCACCTTGCTCAGAAACTACCTTCTCCACAATACTGAGAAACACACCGAACAGGGGCAAGGCTTTTTGAAGCTAGGAATAAAGAAGCTGCCCATCTTTACTAATAGGAAACAACGGGTTTTAAGGTACCCAGTAAGAGTCTCTCTTCAAAACAGACATCTCACTTACCTTTTCAGTATACTTCCTAAAAACATTAAAGACAGATGTAAGGCTTAGCTGGTAATTTCCATGAACTCAGTCTTTTCCTCTGACTGTGGTGGAGCAGACACGATTAAGCAGGTTTGGAAATGCTAGAAATGAATTCCTACTTCCCCTTGTATTCTTCAGATCTCATTTTCCCCCAAATTTCTGCAGTGGTTGGCTTCCATTTCAGCATCAGTCACGAAATCTTGAAGGTCAGACACAGTAAACAGGGAAGGACATAAAATTAAGTGATTTGGGCGTAGTTTTGAGTCTCACAACTTTAACAGGGATGAGTCATACATTAAAGTATGTCGAAATAAATTACAAGTTCTGTTCCTTAACGAAAATCAACTCTTAGTCAAGCTAAAGGTATTAGTTTGCTATAGTCTGAAATTCTGTATGTTCCTTTAATAAATGTTGAGGGGAAAAAAGATGTAATTCCCATGAAGACCAAACACAAGTTGATCAATTCAGTGTGAGTCTTTGTCCTTGATTTATTTTGCAGTACAAATGTGTAAAGGAAAAAACAAAGGGAATAAAAAATACTAGCAGATTGTTCTAAGTGATTTTCCAATTTGCCAATCAAATTTGAAGTATTTTATTTACCTACCAATTAAGTCAGAAAGAAGGAAGTGAATGTTAAATGATTATTAGTAGTATAAGCTTTAAGTTTAAAAGATAAGGGTTATTTAATTCAACTGTTTTCTTGGTTATAGGAAATTAGCATTCAAATTAACTTCATTAAGACAGGAGAAAAAATACTGAATAATTCATCTGGATGGAGTTAGCCAGGAAATGTCTTTATATTTTGCAAAATTATAAATTGAAACCAAAATTTGATATACTTCTAGGTTAGCAAACAAAATTCTTTTTATTTGCTTCCTATAAATCATTAAACAGGTTTGCTGTACTCACTGACACTTCAACTCCCTTTGAAACCCAAGTGACAGAACTAGGTCACTACTTTGGGAATGGAATCGTGAGTAGCTAGATCAGAGAAACACTGAGACTGACAAAACTTGCTTTTTTGGAAAATGGAAGAAAAAGTCATCAGTATGCCATAAGAGTTAGAGCATTCTGACCATAAAATCAGGCAGTTATCCTTGCTGACTGGTCCTGGATTCCAAATGACACATTCCTTCTCAATGTATTCAATCCATCAGCAGCTCAGAAGCAATCCACACTGGAGACCATTTAAAAACGTGCATTTTGCAATAACCATTATCTATCTTAGCAGCTAGAAAGGCAAAACAAAAGTTAGCATATCAAACTATCTTTAGGGACTAGAGCAGAATATGAATTCATTAATGATAAATATAATTACTAGAAACAATGAAAACTGATCCAGAGGAATTTTAAGAAAAAAAAAAAACCCTCAAAATGTCTATTATGCCAAGTACGGTCAAAGTATTCAAGCATCCTCCTCCCTCTCCACAACTTCTATTTTTTCCTCTCTTCTCTTTTTTCTTAAAGGGTGGGAGTCTTGCTATGTTGCCCAGGCTGGAGTGCAGTGGCTATTCACAAGTACAGTCATTGTGCACTACAGCCTTGAAGGCCTGGGCTCAAGCCTCAGCCTCCCAACTAGCTGAGACTAGAGGCACATACCACCATCCCTGACTTACAACTTCTATTTTCAGGTTAGCATTCCAGAAGTGTAAGAAGTATAAAATATCATGGATGATATTTAGTATTCACTAAACTGGAAGGAGAGCCAATGAATTTACTTATACTGCTCAATTAAATAATCAACATTGAACTCAACACATCTTCAATCCCAGAAAAATCCATGAATGAAAACTGGACATAGCAACAATTGCTACTGATGCCAGACTGAAATAGCAAAGGGCAAGAGGAATTCATGCTACCTACTCTTCACTTTATAAAGAAAAATAAAGCAAAATTAAATTTAAAAAAGAAAAGGAATTGCATTTTTTCTAAGGAAAAAAACTGAGAAATTAAGACAGAGTTTGCAAATATATGAATGCTGGGCTCAATGTTTGTTAGTTTGCAGTTAAAAAGAAACATTCACAAGGAAAACAAATGTACATGTAAGTCACTTTCAAAGCAAAAAGATACTGCTTGGCCGGGGATGGTGGCTCACGCCTGTAGTCCCAGCTACTTGGGAGGCTGAGGCAGGAGACTCGCTTGAACCCGGGAGGCAGAGGTTGCAGTGAGCCAAAGTCGTACCACTGCACTCCAGCCTGGAGGACTGAGTGAGACTCAGTCTCAAAACAAACCAAACAAATAAAAAAACCAAAGCAAAAAGACACTGCTCAAAGCTAATCCGTGGGCAGTACCTGCATTAAAACTGTTATCTGCAAATAAGGCAAAAATAAATACTGTTTGTTGCAGAGTGGAAATGCATCCTAGATTGGATTAAGCTAAGAGGCTTGAGAGTTGGCAACCACGGACTTCTGCTCTTAGACATCCTGGTTTGTAATATTTTGTTGTTGTGACAGCCAACTTAAGTTGCAAAGTGTATATTTTGAAAATGATCATTCTTCCTTGCATTATAAATTTTCACAGTAAATCTTACCTTCGGGGTCAGTGGTAACACCTATAATACTTGTTTGTATCTAAAATCCTCTAATATCCAATACATTTAATCACAGCCTCACTGACATCTCAATTGCCCTTGAGACTCAAAACAGAGGGGGAACTTCTGAGAAATGTAATTATTATACCTCTGTGCTTAGGTTGAAGACAACTTCATGATCTGGAGAATTAATTACTTTTTGTTTCTCTTCATGCCTGGTTTATAAGAAACTGAACATTGGACATGAGAAAAAGTAGAGGTCCTATCACTTTACAGGTGTTTTTATCATTCATTTGAAGTCTATTCCAAAGACATCAGTTATCCCACATATAAAGGTGCATATAAACTCTCACTTCAAAGTTAAACTACTCTGAGCTATTCATATTTGCATTCTTCTCTAATGGTGTAAATAATCAAGAACCAGAGAAGTTACGCCTTCATCGTAACAGCCATATTTCTCTGGCCTATATAGCAAATCCAGTTACATTTTAAAGTGTGTGCATGGTTCTTTAAAACATTAATTTCAAACACATGAATAACATTATTGTTTTATTTAACTCAATATTCAGTGATCCCTGACTGGGTTGGGCTCAGTAACATGTCTTTCAAAAACAAAAAAAATACTAGACTCATATATATTTTTTGAGTAAAGCTGCTGGCTTTGGCTCCATACTTCCACTCTGTTCTCTTGACTCAGTTCTCAATTCAGGGCCAAAGTCAAGAGCAAAACTGAACCTGTAGGCTAGTCCTTGGTAAAAGTAAGGCAAAATGGCAACTGACTTGGCAATCTCTCCCAATTTGGGGATGCCCTGGACACAGTAAGCAGAGAGTCAAATGTAAACTACGTCCTAAGAAAATGGCAATTTCTGTAGTCTCAGGTCATGAAAATACATTTTTAAAAACTAATTGTCTGTTAAAATTATTTTAGTTGTGAAATGTTAACAATATCAGGATAAGGAGTTAGACAAAAAATCTTGGACATAATTTCCAGTTTTTTCCTATATATACTTTCTCAACAATCTAAAGCCACCAAAATTCTCTTCATGAAGTCTTATCCTATCTGTTGCCTAATGATGATGAAGGAGATCAGATTTGGGATTTACAGATGTCCTCCTCTGGAGATGCTTTTGCTCTGGGACTGATGGATACCAGTGCTGTTAGTCATTTCTGCTACCTGGATACAGAGCATCTGGTGCAAATTTGTGCATCCAGCCTGGCTCCCATTTTTCCCCAACTGCATGCTTAAGGAATGAAATGCTCATTTCATGTTAGTCGTAAGCAATCTACATACAAAGCATATCAGGCTACAAATTACTTAATATGTATTTTTATCATCTCCTACCTCCCTAATGCTGAACCCCACTCCATTCCCTGCAAACTTTTGTTTTAAATTTTAATTTGAAAAAATACTTTTCCTACATAAGTGTCTTCTCCTAACATCTGTGGACATTCTTCCCACTTTCTTTGAAAAAGATATTATATCATGCTTCTGGAAATTAAGGGGAAAAAATCAGTGCTGAAACTAGAGGTTGAAACTAGAGGCAGATCTATAGTAGAAGTATATATTACTTTTCATAAAAATTCTCACCCAAAAAGTCATATCAAAGGGGTTGCAAAGTTTATCTGGTTACCACCCTCCTCCCTTTCTTCTTGCCTTTGGTCCCATGAGTGAGCCTTAGAAATCATGGTCACCAGCAGACTGCCAGGGACAAAGTGAATGGAAGTTACTTTTGAGAAGGGGGATTCAGGCTGGGCATAGTGGCTCACGCCTGTATTCCCAGAACTTTGGGAGGCTGAGACGGGTGGATCACCTGAGGTCAAAAGCTCGAGACCAGCGTGACCAACGCAGTGAAACCCCATCTCTACCAAAAAGACAAAAATCAGCCAGGTGTGGTGGCAGGCACCTGTAGTCCCAGCTACTCAGGAAGCTGAGGCAGGAGAACTGCTTGAACCTGAGAGGTGGAAGTTGCAGTGAGCCAAGATTATGCCACTGCACTCTAGCCCGGGCGACAGAGTGAGACTCAGTCTCAGAAGAAAAAAAAAAGAGAGAAGGCGGATTCCACCTTCCCTTTAGGTAGAGATGTGGCATGGAAGCAGTGACTGAAGCTACTGTAGTTTCATTGGCCAAAGGTTATAAATTTCTAGCCCAAACTTTCAAAGGAAAATGTCACCACTATCTTTTAATCATTGGTAAATCAGTTATTACCCTCTTCCTCTTTCATGAAAATACTAACATATGTACTCTAATACCATGATACAGCGCTATTAATCAGGCCCTTATTTTTCAATCTAAACTGAACTTTCAAGTAACTTTTTAAAAAATGCCAAAGCAAGGAAGAAAAGTGAGAAAATTTGTATTCGATTCTACAGTTATATAATTTGTGGGGGTAGTCACTTTCAAAATAAATGGACATTTTCATATGTCAATAGCCACACTTGTATTATTTACACCATTTCTCCTTGCTTTATGAAACAAAATTTATATATATATATATATCAGATGAAATTTCCTACTGACAACAAATTAATTTCAAAGATGCCTTACCATCTTTGTATTTTTTTTTTTTTACAAAATTGACGAAACTTGTATATATTTACCATATGATGCTTACCATCTTTACTTCTGATTACTCTTAAGCAGCATCTTCTCCTTTCCTCCACTAACTTTTTTAAAAAGTAAATTCTTCAGTGGACTAATGGTTCCATCTGATTGATACCTTGGGTGAAATTCCTAATTTTATCTTGCTAACTTAGTTTACTATAATATAAACAGAATGTACAAAGTGGAATATTTTTAATATATTCTTAATCTCAACCTTTCCTACAATTCCATCAAAGGTTTGTTCTGAAAGATATGATAAAGACAAATCAAAGCAGGAAGAGATCTAGGTTTGTAAAAATACAGTTTAAAAAAAAAAGGAAGAGAATTTATATTATGCATTTGCAGAAGCTCTTGTTCTCACAGATTTTGCAGAACTAGTCCTTTTCAATCATTTAACTAGGAAGTTCTACTCCAAGTGAATAAAGTTTAAGCAAACTTCAAGTAACTCCAAGTAAAAGACATTGAAGATACCTAGTTTCCAAAGAACACTTGTTTGACAGAATTAATGACTAAATTAACCTTAAAATTTAAAAATGTGTGACATACCTTGTTAATAATTAAAATAAAGGCTGTTTTAAAGCAACTTTATGAAGCAAAAGAGTAAGTCACTTCCAAGGTTCCTTGGTCTTCTACAACTTCTAGGCACGGAAAAGAACTTACAAGGACATGCAGGGTTCACTGTGGTATGTCTGTCTCAGGTATGTGAGATATGATATGGGGTTTAAATCCAATAAGGGCTCTGGGGAAATAAGAAAGCATTTAGGGACAAAGCAGGCCTGATTCTGAAAAACTGAAACCATGTTTTAGATTCACGTTTGCTATTCACTTTATGATTAAGTAGTTCAAGTCTTCTGGATAAAATTTCACACAGAAGGGAAATACTATGAAGTCCTAAGTATGTCCTAATGTAACATGAGATAACCTTTCTTGACCTTCGTGATTAAGGGAATTGATGCTCTATTTACAAAAATAAAAGAGAAATGAAATATAAGTAACTGTTTTGGCTTAAACAATATTATTTAAATTGTTTCATAAACAATTTTTTTTCAGATTGAATATGTCAAGTATGCAACTAAACAATAAGAAAATTTTCACAACCCTAATGTTAGAAAATGTTCCATTTTATACTTTTTACCTATGTCCTTCTTCAAGCCTGAGTGCTCCAATACATGCTAGTGGAAAAAAAAATCAAAATTAGCATTAACATAAAGATTTTCAATTAATACTATAAATAGAATCCCCAGGGGGGAAAAAGGCCAGAATAAAATAAACTCAAATATGTGACTGAATGAGTAACCCTTGAGACATACAAAATCAAACTGTATTACTTACCAAACCTCTACACCATCTCCTGACAGATATCCAGAAAAAAACTGGGAAATCTAAAATGTATCATAAATTGGCAGAGAACACTTTAATAGCCCTCCCCCTAAACAATATAATTCAAAATGGAAATTTCTAAAATAATTAAGTATTATCATTCTGAAGTGTCTTATATAATTTCTAAACTTATGAATACATTTCCAGAGTTTTCTGCGCCCAAGGATGCTAAAACCATTCAAAAAGAAAGGGGGAGAAAAAAAGAAGAAAAGCAAAAGTTAAAGCTTATATATAACGAGAAAAATCCAAAACAGATCATAGGGTAGAGAGAAGATGAGGGGAGAAGAAAGAAAGGAAAAGAGACAACACCAAAGTTAAAAAGCAAAGCAAAATGAAAACCTTTTATCTATAGCACTTTGGGGCTCTATTTTGTAAAGACTAGTTATTATGATTTGAATGATGGCTCAATGACTAAATACTTGCTGTAAACTTAAAAAAAAAAAAAAGGTGAATTAAACCTCCCTGAACCTCAGTGTCTTCATCTGTAAAGTGGAATTATTATTTTAAAGAACACCTAAAAAGTACTTTTAAAAAAAAAATTTCAAGATGGCAGTCCTCTCGCCTTGGCCTCAGAAAGTGCTGGGATTATACAGATGTGAGCCTAAAAAGCAATTTGAACAGCACTTGGCACTTACTAAGCACTTAACAAATACTAGCTATTAGAATTAGATAGAGTATATATTTAAATAGTATTTTATACGCTATTTTTATTTTTGCAAGGGAAAAGCAGTGATCTCCCTGAGGGGCTCCCTGAATGGCTGGAATTTCAGCTTCAGGGTTTGACAATGTATCTAATGATATTTAACTTTCAGAATAGCTTCAGGTACATTCTGCAAAATACTCTCTTGACGAAGTAGCTGACCCAAATATGGCAGCACTCCTCTTGCCTGGCATCAATTAATACTATTGATATTAGAAAAGAGATGGAAGGCAGAACGCCCTTAAATATAGTATCAGCACCCTTAATCATGGGTAAACTGAATGCTCAAGTTTGCTGTGGGGATAACCAAATCCACCAAGACATACTTAATTCAACCAACTTAATTTATTTTATTCCTTTCCTCTAAAAAACTCAAGCTCAAGCTTTTGTACATACAAAGAATCACACATATATCAATCACAAAATATGGAAAAGAAAGTATCCTGCAATGCTAAGGTCAGGGGTAATAGAAGCACACAACAGCAGATTAAATTTTAAAAATTTAAACCCTTAGAATAAACCTTCTGGTGTTTTTTTTTTTTTTTAGTTTTTAAATTCAAAACTCCCCACACAGTAAGTCTAACATAAAAAATATATTGTAACTAGCTCTAAAGAGCTAAATATGTATTGCTAGAGAAAGGTAAGAATGAAAAAAAAAACCAGAAAGGTAAATTTTTAGTTGTAGTATCTATAGTTATCACAAACTAGCCATACAATTATCACTTAACCTTTCTGGGCCTCAGTTTTCTCACAGTAAAACAGGGATACTACTACCTAAATCAAGGTTATTGTGGATACAAAGATAATACAAAGCACCTAGCGTCGTGTGTCTGGCATATAATAGTACTCAATCAATGAGTACTATTCCTATAAATGGGGGAGGAAGGGTGTTGGATTAGATATCAAGCCTAAGGTCAAAATATCAAGAAGCCTTTCTTTCATACATTTCCTCAGGAAGAGACAGCTAAGGCATAAACACCATAAGAAGGCACGTCTAACAGACTCCGTCTAAGGCAGTTTATCACCACAATTAAATAATTCTTTTCAACAGTTTTACCTATAGCATGGATAACTACAGCGATATGCACATAGACCACAATAACATGACAGTACCTTTGCTTTCAGAAAACACAACAGAATACGATATGTACCCACCTATGCAATTTTTAGGAATAGAAACAACTGGGAAAACAACTGGGTTGTTTTCTGCCATTTGGTCTGTGATCGTTCATGAAGTGGGATTTTGACAACTGTGAAGCAAGAGACTGCTCTATAATAGTCAAGAGCAGGAAATCGTCAGTTTTGCCCTCCAAACCTCTGAACGCAAACTCTCATATGGACTAATTCTAACCATTTTATTATTTTCTATTTACAGATTTTGTTACCCACAGAATCTAGATATTAAGATTCAGTCCAAATTTGTTGTCTGTCACTTAAATAATTCCAAATACCCCCTGAAGAGGGCCACTGGTTGGGGCCTGTAAGTTATTTTGTACATGACTCAACCATATATTTCTATTATTTCATCAGTGACAATACATTCCAATCTTTGTCTTAGGAAAATGAAATAACTGCCAAAATAATTGCTAGAAAGTAATGGGTTAAAGAAAGGTGGACCAAAGTATGGGGAAAAAAATCAGCATAACCTTCCTAAGGATGACAGAAAAGTCTTGGGCAGAATTGCAGACAGATTGGGAAATTAATAAAAGGTTTAAAGGAAACATAAGATGCCAAGGAAGTATATGAAAGGTCTCAAACTTCAAGAATTTAAACTTGACACCATGACATAGTAGGCATGTGGGTGTCTGTGTGATGATTATGACAATTGCGTAGGACAAATAGGGTAGTATGAGGGATTGGGCAGGATGACGAGGAAGAGGAATAATAATCTAGCAACCAACTTTTAAGGCCCACAGCAGTGCTTCCTACCCTATTAAGTCTTGGATTTTGGAATATATTAGACTAAATATGAATTAATTTTGTCTCCTTTAACAGAACATTAGCTCCATAGGAGAGAGCCTGTCTTACTCACTGACGTATTTTCAGTACCTAGAATATCTAACATAAAAATGACCTTCTAACATTCAATATAGTCTGAATCTGATATAAAAGCTGTTGTAATTAATAAAAGATAATTCACTTACAAAATATTGCTGAATTCCTAGAATCTTTTTAATGTAAGTTTTCTAATCAACCGATTACAACTCCAATCAAGTACTAAACTATAGCTGTTATTTCTTATGGCTGGTCTGGTATTTTTTTCTACATTGGTTCCAAGTCATTATCCTAAAAGAAAGGTTAAAAACTACCACCTTAGGATATTGGATTAATGACTAGAAATATTAAGAAAAAGACATCATAGAGAAGAATCACCACGACTTAACAGAAAATTCAACAAAAAGAACTATTAAGATTTCAATTGGTGGGATCAAAAGGTGTTTCTCAAACTCACAATTTTCATGGCTAAGCCTATAAGGTTTTCTTTCCTTTGCCAAATGTTCCCCCTGTATACCCGTGACTGCACAGTGCCAGTGCCTGGAACACTGATATTCACTACATGTTTCTAAGTGAACAAATGCTTGTAACTGTCTTTTAACATTATCAAGTTTCATGTGATCTGGAGGCACATACGAGATTGTAGACTGAAAGACTGGGGTTAGAGATATGACTTGAGAGTATATTAAAATCCAGTAGAGCCCCAACCAATGGAGGAAGCCCCTAATGAGGGACAAAAAGACATGGGAAGAGGTGTTATAGGGCCAACAAAATACACGGAATTATGGATCAAACAGAACCAGCAAAAGCTAGAACAGTTTGGAAGTTTATCCAACTATGTCAAAAATAAAGGATCAAGAATAACCACCGGGAGGAAAAAGGCAGCTGAAATGACCTGAAGATTACTGCTGCTATCACCCACTGGCTTTGACTGAACAGCAACTAAATTCTGTAACTAATCCCAGGCAGAACACAGCTAGATGGAACCCCAAAGCAACTGAGGGCACCTTGTAAGTCAGATAGATACCCATTTGAAATTCTGAAGTTGGTCTTGGTGCTAAATATAACTACAGCCAGTCTGGCTTTCATTAATACCTTCCAGGTCATTAAATAAGTCCCAGTTCTGATATTGCTGGCTATTTATTCAATCAACAAGATATACATATGACCTGTTACTATTAGAGAACAAATTTTCTTGGCTGGGTGAGGTGGCTCATGCCTGGAATCCCAGCACTTTGGGAGGCCAAGGTGGGCGGATCACTTGAAGTCAGCAGTTCTGAGACCAGCCTGGTCAACATGGTGAAACTCCATCTCTATTAAAAACACAAAAATTAGCTGTGTGTGGTAGTGCACACCTGTAGTCCCAGCTTCTCGGGAGGCTGAGGTGGGAGAACTGCTTGAACCCAAGAGGCGGACGCTGCAGTGAGCTGAGATCAAGCCACTGCACTCCAGCCTTGGCGACAGAGCAAGATTCTGTCTCAAAAAAAAAGAAAAGAAAAGAAAAAAAAAGACAATAGGTTTTCTCAAAGTTAACAGGAGATCAGGATGCCATTTAGCTTTGCTTATGAATTCCACTACAGCCTTTCTCCAGGAATCAAAGTTAGTGAAAAACTACCAGGAAATAAATTCTGGTTCTTTTTTGGGGGGGGACAGTCTTGCTCCGTCGCCCAGGCTGGAGTGCAGTGGCATGATCTCGGCTCACTGCAACCTCTGCCTCCCAGGTTCAAGTGATTCTCTTGCCTCAGCCTCCCGAGTAGCTGGGATTCGAGGCATGCACCATCATGCCTGGCTAATTTTTTGTATTTTTAGTAGAGGTGGAGTTTCACTATGTTGTTCAGGCTGGTCTTGAACTTCTGACCTCATAATCCACCCACCTCGGCCTCCCAAAGTGCTGGGATTATAGGCGTGAGCCACCGCATCTGGCCCTGTTTTATCTTTCTTCTATGATGCATGCCTAGGCAAATCATGAAGTGAAATGGGAATAATGCCCCATTTCTTTTTTTTTTTTTTTGGAGATGGAGTCTTGCTCTGTCGCCCAGGTTGGAGTGCAATGGTGCGATCTCGGCTCACTGCAACCTCCACCTCCCAGGCTCAAGCAATTCTCCTGCCTCAGCCTCCTGAGTAGCTGGGATTACAGGCATCTGCCACCACGCCCAGCTATTTTTTTGTATTTTTAGTAGAGACGGGGTTTCACCATGTTGGCCAGGCTGGTCTTGAACTCCTGACCTCAGGTAATCCACCCACTTCGGCCTCCAAAAATACTGGGATTATAGGCATGAGCCACCGCACCCAGCCTAATGCCTCACTTCTAAAACACACACACACAAACAGAAAGATAACAACTGGGGATAATTTGGAAGGATTTTTTTTTTTAAGGATGATTAACACGACACAAAACCATGGTTAATACATATGCATCCAGCATACTTCATTACCTTCCAGTAGCCACTTCAAAGACGTAATAGAAAGCCAGGGAAGGTACAAAACAGTGCAAAGGAAGTATTCACAGAAATAAAGTGGCTTTTGACTTCAAAGAATAAGAACTCCAATCTGGAGAGAAGAAGTTAAGGATAAAATTGAATTACACGTAAAATTGTAGTAAGTTGCAGATAAAATACCACAGCCTGGCTCAATCTTATTAAAAACAATTTGAAACAAATTCTGAAACACTCTAACTAGGAGATAATTGGAAACTGGCAAAAGTGTTGAATCACAAAATGTTTAGTAAACGTGTGACAAAAGTCACAAGCACGAAAAAAGCAGTTTGAGAAATTAGTAAAGTCTCAAAAAGGGCATTGTTCAATTAGTGAAGGCTTACTGACAGCACACAATTTACAAAACGGAAGTTTCTGAGCTATTGAGAGGCTATCATTAATCTTAATATCACAACAGAAAATAATTTTTGTTCTTATTTCTGGAATACCAGTTGTTGGCCCCACCTACAGTCCCGGGCTGGAGAAACTATTAGCATAACCAGCTAGTGAGTAGTATCCCAGTTTTTCAAAGAAGCCTAATGACATTTACCTAATATGACTGCACAGAACAAGTAAAATCCAGAAGGCAGTACACAGTGGTGTTATATATGAGTTCTGGGCCAGGTGCGGTGGCTCAAATCTATAATCCCAGCACTTTGGGAGGCTGAGGCAGGAGGATCGCTTTGAGCCTAGGAATTCGTGCCACTGCACTCCAGCCTGGGCGACGAAGTAAGACCCCATCTCGTAAAACAAACAAAAAATGAGTTCTGGTATCAGATCTACCTGGGTTCAATACTAGATGGGCGACTTCTAGTTGGCACGCCTTAGACTAAAATATGTGTGTCTAGTATCCACATTTATACTTACTTTACAGGGTTAGTATGAAGTTCAGTAAGTTAACATAAGGTATTTAAGACAATGGCAGCACGCTGGAAATACTCAGTATTAGTTTGCTTTTGAATGAAATTATAACCATTTCAATGTGTTAACCTCAGTTCTCTCATGCTAGAAGTTCCAGATGGCAGTTTATGGGTCTTAGAACTCTTTTTGTTAAAGACAGGGTCTCGTTCTGTCATCCAGGCTGGAGTGCAGCAGCAAGTGGCACCATTATGGCTCACTGGAGCCTCAACCTCCCCGGCTCAAGTGATCCTCCCACCTCAGCTGGGACTATAGGCATGATCTACCACACCCAGCTAATTTTTGTATTTTTTGTAGAGATGTGGTTTCACCACGTCGCCTAGGCTAGTCTCGAACTCCTGGGCTCAAGCAATCTGCCTGCATTGGCCTCACAAAGTGTAGGGATTACAGGTACGAGCCATTGCGCCTGGCTGGTCTTAGAACTCCTTAAAAAAAGAAAATGTTTATGGGTGAAAAATAATAAATAGAGAATGAAGAGCTGAAAAGGCTGGTTTAGCCACTAGGCTAAACTATGTATTCTTAGGAGACATGTAGTCCTGAGTTTTTTGTTTTGTTTTTAAATAGGAGCTATTATCATCTATGTTTTCTTTCTAAAGAAATCACCACAGCAGTCACTTCTGTCAAATGTACTAATGTTCTATAATACAAAAAATGTATATCAGACACTAGATTAACCAGTTTCATAAGTCATAGTGAGGAATGGAAAAGCTTGATTTCATAGGGAACCTTATTAGTTACAGGAAATGGATTAAACTGTTATTTTTGGTAAATCTATTCTATTTTAACCAAGCAACATCTGTATGTCTGTTTTTCTTCAGGGAGGGAGAAATGGTTCAGAAAAGTGATCATTACTTCAGTTCTGACCAAGGATTTCTCACATGAAGCCTTAAGTTTTCAGCAATGGAAAAATAAAAATATTAGGAAACCTACCTTCACCTTTGTTCCTTCAGATTCACACAATCACTCCACCTTTACATTTTAATATTTTCTTTAAATAAAATTTGAACTAGATAGGTGAAAATTCTTAAAAATCAAGTTACTTGATCATATCCAGTGAACATTAAGCTTAATTTTTTTAGTCAGCTAAAAAAAAATCAGAATATACACATTTTACAAACTCTTCTGCTGTCCTAATCTAAATCATATACATTATTCATGTATTGCAATTACAATCTGAATATTTTATTAGGAGCACAGGACACCTTTCAAACTTCCAATGGTGTTTCTGGAACATTTGGTTTGATGATTATCACTACTATTTATAAACCTTTTATTACCTCCTACAATCTTTAAATTATTTGAAGACAATGACCATAACTTACTAATTTTGTATTCCTAACTCCTGAAACAAATACCCAATGGCCATGAAATTTAGAATGACTATCATATCAATTATCAATGTTAGGTATAAACTAGACTTAACATTTTCAATATATGGCTGACTTTGAACTAGTTATCTACATTTGATTGATGATGTTTAAGATCAATCCATTTAATGATATCCCTTCCTAAGCATTAACAGGTTGCTCGAGATGTTACTGCACTTTCTGAAAAGAAAAGAAAGTTAAATACTTTTATAATACTTCTTAAGGACAAAAGCCAGGAAGGGAATTTCTGGAAATTCCTATTATCGTATCACACTATGAAGAAATAAACTAGCAATTGTCATATAGGTCTTGCAATCCTCATTTTCAAGACAAAAAACCCCATGTTACATCAATAAAAACAAGATTAGAATTAAGAATTTCCAACAATATTGCAAGCCATGATAAAGGTTTCAACAGAACTCAATTTGGGTTCTCTTATCTTATTAGAATTAAACATTTTTCTCAAATGTTTATTGGTAGGCAAGATCACATAAGTTATATACTGAGAATAACTCATGTTGAGTGTTCAGCTAGTGGAGTACTCACACTTCTTTATTCAAGGCTACATATATCTATATACACTTAAGCAATCTGCCAGAGCCAGAATCTTTTTTTTTTTTTTTGGAGACAGGGTCTCACTCTGTCATCCAGGCTGGAGGGCAATGGCACAATCTCAGCTCACTGCAGCCTCTGCCTCCTAGATTCAAGTGATTCTCCCACCTCAGCCTCCTGAGTAGCTGGTGCTACAGGTGCACTCCACCACACTTGGCTAACTTTTGTGTTTTTTGGTAGAGATGGGGTTTCACCATGTTGGCCAGGCTGGTCTTAAACTCCTGACCTCAAGTGACCCGCCTGCCTCAGCCTCTCAAAGTGCTGGGATTACAGGCATGAGCCACCATGCCTGGCCCAATTACAATCTTTTGAAAAAATTTTATGAAACATTTATCCTTGTTTTGACTTACTTTCCAGATTAAAAGATAAGCAAGCACAGTGGCTCACACCCGTATAATCCCAGCACTTTGGGAGGCTAAGGCGGGCAGATCACTTGAGACCAGGAGTTTGTGACCAGCCTAGCCAACATGGTGAAACCCCATCTCTACTAAAAACACAAAAAATTAGCTGGGCATGGTGGTGTGCACCTGTAATCCCAGCTACTCGGGAGGCCAGGCAGGAGAATCGCTTGAACCACGGAGGCAGAGGTTGCAGTGAGCCGAGATCATGCCACTGCACTCCAGCCTGGCGAAAGAGCAAGACTCCGTCTAAAAAAAAAAAAAAAAAAAGTTTTTAAAACCATCTTTCTTTCTGTATCAGAGAAGATAACATTTCCTATAAGAATACATATGGAAAGCAGGTTCGCTACACCCACCAATTTTACGGCCCAGCATAGTGGCTTCCGTTATGTGTAATTCTGTATCTTGCATACAAATGCACACACACACTCAGGTCTGATAAGTAAACCTTTTAACAAACTCTTCTATAATGGCCTTGAAAAATATAGGACTAAGTCCCAGCGCGCTGGCTCACGCCTGTAATCCCAGTACTTTGGGAGGTCGAGGCAGGCGGATCACCTGAGGTAAGGAGTTCAAGACCAGCCTGCCTAACGTGGGGAAACCTGTCTCTACTATAAATTTAAAAATTAGCCAGGTGTGGTGGTACGCGCCTGGAATCCCAGCTACTCAGGAGGCTGAGGCAAGATAATCGATTGAACCTGGAAGGCAGAGGTTGCAGTGGGCTGAGATCATGCCACTGCACTCCAGCCTGGGCAACAGAGTGAAACCCTGTCTCAAAAAAAAAAAAAAAAATGTATAGGACTGAAACTAAAAATTAGGCGATAGGATAGCTTAAAATATTTGCTTTTTGTTTTTGTTTTTTGAGATGATGTCTCACTATATTGCCGAGGCTGGTCTCCAGGGATCCTCCTGCAATCTTTCCCAAACAAGTATTAAGTTTACCTAGGTTAAAAACTTTTTTTTTTTTTTTTTTTTTTTGAGACAGGGTCTCACTCTGTCACCCAAGTTGGAGTACAGGGGCCTGATCGCAGCTCACTACAACCTCGACTTCCCAGCCTCAAGTGATCCTCCTACCTCAGCCTCCCAGGTCTGGGTCTACAGAGGTGTGTCACCATGCCCAGCTAGTTTTTTAAATTTTTTGTAGAGATGGGGTTTCGCCATGTTGCCCAGGACAGTCTTGAACTTCTGGGCTCAAGCAATCCTCCCACCTTGGCGTCCCAAAGTGCTGGGATTACAGGCATGAGCTACCATGCCCAGCCCAAAAGTGGCTTCCTAAAGACCAAAATCCAGTACGTTTTGGCTTAAGTTTTTATAAATGATGAAAAAAGAGCAAAACAAATGACAACTATCAACATAAAACAAACAAAAAAGCCTAAGTAATCCTTAATTTCAGACAAAACTATATTAAATTCTAATTAGGTTAGCTTTATTTTAGACATAAAGAGCTTTTAAGTACACATAAACTTTACCACTTAGTTCTAACCTCACATTAGGTCTTTCTAATCTAGCAGTAAAGAATGTACACTTTAAGTCAGGCAGAAGAGGGTTTGAATCCTGGCCTTGCCACTTCATAGACAGGTGGCCAATAGCCACAAATATGAAATTACCTAACCTCAATCTTTGAGTTCCTTATATGTAAAGTAGGTAGGAAAAATATCACCTACCTTGCAGGGTTGTAAACTACATGATATACACAGAATATAAAATGCCTCCTTAGTACAGAGCATGGTACATAGCACTTACACCATAGTAGGTGTTATTAATCTATCATTTTAAAAAAAGCTCACCATGAAAAAAGAAACAGCAGAATGTTTTCCACCCATACTTCATCTACACTATTTTTATTTTTCAAGATAAAATTCTAGAGCTGAAAATCAGACTTTAAAAAAAAAATCACTGTTTTCAGGGATCACCGTCTAGCTCCTAACTTTATATAAAGACGGATACATTTGTCGTCTCTATTCTTCATGAGAATTTCCCAGCTGTTGATCTATGAAAATTGTCTTTATTTTATTTTTTGAGACAGGGTCTCACTCTGTAGCCCAAGCTGTAGTACAGCGGCGTGATCTCAGCTCACTGCAACCTCCGCCTCCAAGGCTCAAGCGATTCTCAAGCCTCAGCCTCCTGAGCAGCTGGGACTACAGGCGTGCACCACCATGCCTGGCTAAATTTTTGTATTTTAGTAGAGACGGAGTTTCACCATGTTGCCCAGGGTGGTCCAGAACTCCTGAGCTCAGGCGATCCGCCAGCCTCGGCTTCCCAAAGTGCTGGGATTACAGGTGTGAGTGACAGTGCCCGGCTGAAAGTTGTTTTTAAAAAGTCACCTTTAGGGCTGGGCATGGTGGCTCATGCCTGTAATCCCAGCACTTTGGGAGGCCGAGATTACTTGAGGTCAGGAGTTTCAGACCAGCCTGGCCAACATGGTGAAACCCTATCTCTACCAAAAATACAAAAATTGTTGGGGCGTGGTGGCAGGTGCCTGTAATCCCAGCTACTCGGGAGGCTGAGGCAGGGAGAGAATCGCTTGAACTCAGGAGGCAGAAAAGTTGCAGTTAGCTGAGATCGCGCCACCACACTCCAGCCTGGGCGACAGAGCTAGGCTCTGTCTCAAAAAAAAAAAAAAAAAAAAAAAAGTTAGGCCTGGCACAGTGGCTCACGCCTGTAATCCCAGCACTTTGGAAGGCCGAGGTGAGGGGTTCACGAGGTCAGGAGCTCAAGATCAGTCTGACCAACATGGCAAAACCCCATCTCTTACTAAAAATACAAAAATTAGCCGGGCATGGTGGCATGTGCCTGTAATCCCAGCTACTCAGGAGGCTGAGGCAGGAGAATCACTTGAACCCGGGAAGCAGACGTTGTAGTGAGCCAAGATCGCACCATTGCACTCCAGCCTCGGTGACAGAGCGAGACTCCATCTCAAAAAAAAAAAAAAAAAAGTCACCTTTAACAATTTTCTTCATTAGTCTGCTTTCACTTACTACCCAAGATTTACTTTGATTTTTTTTTTTTTTGGTGGCGGGGGTGTTGGTTAGTTGGTTGTTTTTTTGAGACAGAGACTCACTCTCTCGCCCAGGCTGGAGGGCAGTGGTGCGATCTCGCCTCAGTGCAACCTCTGCCTCCCGGTTTTAAGTGATTCTCCTGTCTCAGCCTCCCAAGTAGCTAGGTACAGGTGCACGCCCGCCTGACCTCAAGTGATCCACCTGCCCTGGCCTCCAAAAGTGCTGAGATTACAGGAATGAGCCGCCACACTTGGCCCAAGATTTACTTTGAACTAGCTAGTGAAAACCTTCCTGGGGAGACAAAGTTACAGATTCCAAAAATAAAACCATATAGGCATTTTTAGTAACCTATCAATCCTTCCTTTCTGAGCTTTATTTTTATTTTTTCTATAACTCATGTAACTGTTTTCAGATCTAATTCCTAAATAAACATGCCATGACATTTTCTCAGCATCCTGATCTTTTCTGCATATTCCTTCCCATTATTTTCTAGCAATTCCTTGAAACTATTAAAACCTGTTTTTCTAAATTCATTTCATTTTCTTGCAGACAATGTTCCTAATCTTTCCTTGGGGTCCCAAACACTATTAAACATTTGTGGCAACATTTATCATAGTTTTAAATCTCAGACCAACTACATCCAGGCAAATCACTGCAAACATCTGTTGTTATCTTTTCTACTAAGATCATTCTCCAAAATCCCCCAAAATGTGGGATAATCTGTAACTCTGCTACTGAAAGTGTAGTCAGGAACACTGGCATCACCTATGAGCTTGTCAGAAATGCAGACTCTTGCCCATCTCAGATTTAATGAGTCAGAATCTGCATCTTAATCAAAATCCCCAGAAATTCCTACCCACTTCAAGTTTGAGCAGCATTTTTGAATGATGAATTCTGACCTAGACAGCTTAACTAGAAAATTTAAATAATCACCAGAAATTCCTTCAAAATCATTTGGTATGTGCAAGAAATGGTCTTTCATCTTTTCTTTCACATTTAGGAAAGTAAAATAGAAATGACATTACAACTAATGAAGACATCCATATTACTACTCATCAATTAAAAGGAAGTTTCAATGAAAATACTTATTGTTGGTTGTATTTAGATCAAATCGTTTTCCATACCAACTCTATACAGATTATATTTAAATATGACTAATTTGGTAAGGTTCTATTTCTTAACAGGAAGCATGGAAAAATTTCAAAATGACAAGCCAATGCTAAACATGTACCACTTAACCAAAAATATTTAGTTATACGACAGCTAGCTAGAACACCCAAGTCCTTCTGACCAAGCCAATTCAGGTACTTGAACAATAGCCAAATAAATAAGCACCATTCTAATCAATAGGTTCAAATGAAAACAGAATGTTTTGATAATATTTTGAGTATAACACATAACACACAAAATTTTCAAAAGTGATTTAGCTGATAAAAATAGTGGCCTTTTAAAACGTATTAATGGCTGGGCGCGGCAGCTCACGCCTGTAATCCCAGCACTTTGGGAGGCTGAGGCGGGCAGATCACGAGGTCAGCAGATCAAGACCATCCTGGCTAACACAGCGAAACCCTGTCTCTACTAAAAATACAAAAACAAAATTAGCCAGGTGTGGTGGCGGGCGCCTATAGTCCCAGCTACTCGGGAGGCTGAGGCAGGAGAATGGCGTGAACCCGGGAGGCGGAGCTTGCACTGAGCCAAGATCGCGCCACAGCCTGGGCGACACAGAGAGACTCTGTCTCAAAAAAAAAAAAAAAAGAAAAGAAAAGTATTAACTTTGCTTAATCTACTTAAAAACCTAGGCTGAAACTGAAGTTTACAGACTTAAAGGATTCCTAACTGAAGTACAGAATAATCTCCCAAGAACACGCATACAGGAATGTTTCCAAATTCTATTAAACAGTATTGAGATCTGCAATAACGCAGTATTTTTGTAACTAAGGAAATATTACCCCTTAACATACTTAAAAACTGAGCTCCTTTTCTCACCACCGTTACCATACTTGACAATACTGATCCTCACCTTTACCCCATGGGAAAGAATCTTAAAATGATCAAACTCCTTGTTATTTTAAAAGGCATGACTAAACTGTGTCTAATTTAATCTCTTGCCTCTTTTTTTTTTGGAGACAGGGTCTCACTCTGTCACCCAGGCTAGAGTGCAGTGGCAGGATCACAGCTCACTACAGCATCTACCTCCCAGGCCCAAACAATACTCCCACCTCAGCCTCCACGGTGGCTGGGACTACAGGTGTGTGCCACCATGCTCAGCTAAGTTTCTGATTTTTTGTAGAGATGGGGTCTCCCTATGTTGCCCAGGCTGATCTTGAACTACGGAGCTCAAGCAATCCTCCCACCTGGGCCTCCCAAAGTGCTAGGATTACCGGCAAGAACCACCACCACACAGAGCCCCTCCTGCCTCTTAACAAATGGACATCTAGGCCTAAAAGTCACCATTTGGAATTTTAAGTAAACAGCTGAATAAAACACTACTCTTGCTTATGAGCTGGAGGAAATGTCTACACATGGTCTTGATTTTGGTCACAACTTTCAATTATAAGGAAATAAAAATTTAATTTCTTTTCATAGCTATAGACAGAAGATATCTCCCTAGGCGAATATAATATACTCCACAGGAAAATACCTAACAAAATCTTGTTATTTCTAAAACTAAACTAAATAAATTCAGGGCTTTTGGTACAGCTAAAGCTTAAGCAACCCTTTATTTTTGGAAGAAATACATCGCAAATCAGTGAGCTGCCCCACCTTTCATTCCACCTCCCATTCTGCAAACATCTAAAGATGCCCAAGTTTAGATATTTCTGCTGTTAGAACATTCCTTCCTGTTTCAGTGAGTGATCTTTTGATCTTGGAACAAAAAGAACATAACAAAACAAGAACAGTAAATTCTGGAAAACACTAACCAAAAGGAAGTATACTGTCTACTCTTTATTACCTTGAAACAATAGGGTATTCACTTTTTCTTCCCCGTAACTCAGTTTAACAGTCTTCATTTGAAAGAAACAAGGCAGAATACATTACTAGTCCTTCTTAAATGCTTTCTTACTCAATTTGTTTATAGACTATTAGGTCCCAATCATCTTCCTTTTAAATATTTTTTGCTATTAACGGCACTGATTACAGAGGAATCACACATTACTTCAAGTGAATTTCCATTCTGAGTTGCAGAACTTCTATGTTTTTGACTGGTGAGAAACGAAGTACACCCTCAAGAAAAATAAGTCATAAGAAAAACCACTGTATTAGGGCTACCTGCAAGAGAAGAGGAAATCTTATAAAATTAACTTTAAGACACAAAGAGAGAACTCTTTATACAGTACTTCCTGTAAATTGGCAGTATCTCCCGATGATGCATCCAAACTGTCCAACAAAGCTTTCCTCAAATAATCCCCTCACCACTTCTCCTTCACTTGTGGCATGTCACATCGAGGGCACAAGGGCACTGGGGCAATAAAAAGCCTACTGAAAGCACTGTACAAGTGTTTATGTTTGCCCACCTCTGTAGATTCTCTAGGATCATTTCCAAAATGCCACAATTTCCTCACAAAAACGCTAATGGCAGCCTGTTATGCCACAGCCAATATTCCTATCTGCCACCTGTAGATCTAGTTCTAACCTCAGTCAAGCTTCCTGGCAATTTAATAAATCTCTGGGGAGTTCAGCCTTTTCATTTTTACTATCCTACTCCTTCACTACCTTCCTTAGAACAGGTGCAGTATCTAGTACTAAATTTGAAGACAGAAACTCCATTTGACTACAAAAGCCTCAATCACATAACTACTAAATCTGTTTTGCACAATCAAACCCATCACACCCCACCCAAAATCACCAACACAACATTTTGAACATGTTAAATTTTATTAAAAATATTTAACATCGTACAAATATTCCAATACAGTTATGGTACATGAACACTGTACCAAAAGCATGATTTTTATTAAACTGATGATTAAATGGAAAAGGTCTTGCAAATGTCCCTATTTTGGTATTTCTTATGTTACTATATCCATATCAGCAATTTATGTTTGCAGGAGCCTTCAGTCCAATTATAGAAATAGTCTTAGAACATAGTACCTAACATTATAATGGGATTCACTAAGTACAAGTCTACCTACGTTATCGAAGAGGCTAGAGAAGTCCCTTTTGCCCAACCCTCATATGTGAGAAATCAAGAAAAGCAATGTTCATGGGATCCTGACAAATCTACTATATAAAGTGAGAGCCCTTATTTAAATTTGAGCAATTTAAGTTTTTCCCCAGAATGTCTCCTTTGTTGGTTCCACGAAATGTATTTTGTTTTTAGTGTTTAAAGTCAACAAACTGGCATTGCATTTTCCTTAACTTACATAAACTCATCAGAATTACATGAATATTCCTACTGCTTACCTTAAAACTTCCTAAGGAGCATGCTATTTAGTGCAAGTTTTATACCCTGATCCTTTCTGTCACTGACACATGCATAAAATGTTACCTTAACACAACCCTGCAATCACTACAATTCTTAAAAGTATTACATAATTTCATTCTAGTGTTGTACAACTAGTCTATAGCAAACTTACAAGTAAGGGTTTATATTCATGACACTGACTAGCACATTTAACATCTAGGAAAGTCTTTCTAGACTGATATTCTCAACCAATAAAGAAGATACAGTGCTGTAAGAATACTGAGAAGGTTCTTCAGGCATGAAAATCCATAATTACTTTTAATCAGTGTTTATACCATATTACAATTATTTTTTATATGGTATGGTCAGAAATGCCTAGTTACTAAATTTAATTTCAATCTATACCTTACCATCATGGAATCCCCTACAAACTATAAGATGAGGGATTTTAATCTTTAGCAATAATTTAAATATTGACTCTTAATTCTACCAATATCTGCTAATCCTATCAGCTATCCTAGCTTTCACACAAAACACAAGTTGTTCATAGGTTTATGTTTCTGCTATGTTCAAGGTCTTAATATTTCAGCTATGTAATTTCCTCTTGACCCAAAGTCATTGTCTCAACATATCTCTAAATTGAGGTCATTATTGTCAAACTGCTAAAACTTTTTAAAGTTTCATTTTACAGTGTTAAGATTACTTTGGAAGATTTTTAAAAATAGTATCTTTGGTGTTTAAGCCCTCCATTCTATCAATGTCTTCTTGTTTTCACTAAAATTAGTGTGCAATAAATATCTCTTTAAGATGCATTATATGTTAATCTATCCAACAAAATATAGAAAATATAATACTAGACTGAAATGACAGTTAAAGCAAATTTATTGTCTCTCCAACAGACTTTAAGATTATAAGGTGTCTATTTTGCTCACTTAAAATATACCCTGAGTATTTCATTACTTCATACTTGCAGGCCTTTCCTGCTGATCTGCTACCAATTTAAAAGTAAGTGAAGTGTTATTATATGTTCCTATTAAGAACAAAATAATTTAATATTAAAGTCCTATTTTTCTACAAGGCTGACATAATTGCCCACTTATAGGATATGGGCATTCTCCCACACTTAATGCCCCACTACTGATAAAAAAAAAAATAGGAAAAAAAAGTTCTTACCAACAATTCCACTGGTTATCGTCCCCAGCGAACCCCACCTAGCAAGTCGACATCATGACATGTCAGGTCAGGGCAGCCTCAACCTCGCTTCCCTGATAGTCAGGTGATAAAAGGAAGGAGTTAAAACAGGAAAAGTACACTTGCAGATTTCTGGATAACATCTGAAAATGATTAAAAAAACAAAAAAACAAAACAAAACAAAACAAAACCAGAGCTTCTGGTAACCTCTAAATAAAAAAGTATATATATGTACTTTTATTTAAAGAAAAAAAACTTTTCTAGAAGGATTAACAATAATTAACTTCAAATTAAATATTATTAAATTGCTGACCAATACATTGTATATGCAATATTTTTAAAGCTTGGTGTTTGCATATGAAAATTAAGACCTAATCAACAAACTTCTAATATAAAAGTAAACATGTCTGGCTAATGGATTTGTTATTCTGGATTCTCCAGTCAGTCATCCAATCTACTGGTTTCCTCAGAACAACTCCACCCCTAAGTTAACAGAAGCTCCCATTCTTAGAGAAACATAAACACACTTATAAATCCAGTGTAGTCTTTCTATAAGGCTTTTTCTTATTGCTCACTTAAGAGATTCCACATAATAATTGTCCACATAATAATGGACTACACTAATATTAACTTTGGTTAGTTTTCTTTAAGAATATTGGTAGCTCAGTATAATAGAATTATCTTTGAAAAATCAAAATGACAAGTTTTAACATATTTAGAAGCCTTGATAATTGACAAGCAATAGCCTTATAGCAAGTATTTACTGGAAGGGTTTGGTTTTACAAATACACAATTAATAAAACGTAGGTATGATTATATTCAAATGGGCAGGAGGCAAATGATGTAATGAGTTTCAAGAATAATATTATATGGCTTTATGCTAGGAGTGAAATTTTATGTCCCTTCTCTTTTAGAATTTAAAATATATAATTTATTTTTTTGCATGCTGACCTTTTTAAAAAGAATTCATCTCCTAAGTCAGATTTCAAAGTCAAAAGAGAGAAAAATTATCTCCTACTATCAGAAAGCATTGGGCTTTCTTATGCAGAATAACCCCAGTAACTAAAAAAACCTGAAAAACAATTATGCTGAACTCATTTTAAAAAAACTACAGAATCATAACTCATTTTCCTTATCTTTTCACCAAATAAACCTGGATTTATTAGAAATCTGGCAACTTATTAGAACTTTTTTGCTCTTAAAAATTAAAATACCTTCATATAAATACATACATTTAAGCAACTGCTATAAATGAGTGATCAAATAAAAATTAGTATTCCATTATGGGGAGGGGCATATTTGTATCGGTCTCACCAGGGTACCTACAAAGAATAGCTCTATACCTCAATATATTTCCCAACACACACTTTACTGTAACAGGCTCATAAATAAAGCCAAATCAATTAGCTTGGGGAACAAAAAAGATGGAAAGACAGGAGAGCAGGAAACCAAATTCCTTACACTCATAATTTGTACCTAATTTAAAAAAAAAAAAATGCCAATCTAGAATAAAGACCTCCCTCAACTGACATTTTTCAGGTTTATATATTACACTGTTAGATTTATTTATGTGAAAAGTTGAGCTCTGAATCTATTTTCTCTGAATGCTGCTACAGTGTTAATTTACAAGACATGAAAGAAGAAAAGCTCTTGAGTTTTAATGTTTATAGGATTATGCTTTACAATATAAAATAGCCACAAAACCTATAAACCAAATATTAGAGGGTACCTCTGCAAATATATTTTTAATTAGTGAAAAGGACAGAGGAGGAGGTGGCCACTTTAAAATTCAAAATACAATTTGCAATTAAAGGAAAGGATTTTGACATGGAACCCAAGTTTTAATCTTATGTTTTTGCGAGGGTTTGTTTTCTCAGAATCATTTCTATCCCCATTCTTAGCATTCTTTATGACAACTTTGTAGCTTGTAACACCTAATTAAGAAATACAAACAACTCAAATTTTATTTGTAGATTTTGTTCTTTCCAGGAAAAAAATCAGGGTTTTACTTAAGTCTAATTAGATGTATAGTTACAACTTCAAATTGTACTTTCAAAGTTTAAAAGCAGCATTTAAAGAATGTTTGGTGTCTTTACTTGCATACATGGGCATAAGAAAAACAACTGGATCTGTCTTACCAAAGAAATACCCATGTTAACTCAAAACTATCATACAACAGACCGTAATTCCTTTATCAGTTTCCAAAAAACTAAAATATCAATAAGGTCTGTTAAATGACTATACTGTGTAATGAGTGTACTTTGAAAAAGAAATGAAATATATTGACTTTCATCAGTAAATAGTAATCTTAAATTGAAATGAAAAGAAGCCATGAAACCCAATATGATCTAGCCAAGATTACACGGAATTAAGTGGCTTATGATTTTGAAATCTAATATTCCTATCACAAAGACACCAAACAGGAACAAAACACAGAATAATGGTGTATCCATTTTAATTATTCCCCAATGGCTTCTGATATTTTTATCATTATAAAAACATTTGAGAACCACGTAAGAATAAGATGGAGGGGAAAACTTAATAGTAATTGGAAAGTGATTCAGACTTTTCTGTACCGTAAAGCTTAGATTCTTTTGTTCCTCTCATTCTCAAGCAAAAAAGGTCATTAGAATAAATCAGAATTTCTAAAGGAAATAGGGAAATAGATGTTATGTCTTGGCCAACAAAAAATTTAGGCATCAGGGATAGCAGATAAATAAAAATAAACGAGGTGTTAACAGAAAGTCAAAGGTATTACTACTGGATATTTTTAAGCCTCTCTTACAAGGCATGAATGTTTCTCAAAGCAAATTTACATATTAATAGGAAATTATATTCCTAAACCAGTAACTGAAATGGTAGTCACGATCATTTTCACTAAAACTAAAGTCCGCAGTGCAATTGACGCCACAGTACTAACAATTTTCCCTGTATGTACATTCACTTATCCAGCAAATAAGGTCTTCAGTCACAAATTATCCCTTATAAAGAATGTGGGTCAAAATAAATTGCAGTCTGCTTTCCCAGCCACATTTTATTTGTTTTAATGCAAATTATCCAATGCCTGCAGGAATGCTCAAAAGTCTATGAACCTGTTTTTTTTTTTAAATAAAAGATAAAATTTCAAAATTAGAAGAGACTATGAGAGAACACCAATGAAAGTGCTAATTGGAATAAATACTTGAATTTAGACTAATCCTCAGTCTAATATCCACAACACATGTTGGAATAGACAAGAAATTTTGCATGAATTTGATCACTCACATAGGCAGTTATACTTTGAAAACAATATTCCTTGCAAGGATTACGAATAAAATAATGTTTTAGGACACAATTGAATTTGAAATAGGTAATGTTTTGAATAGATTTTTTAGTTTTATTGAAATCTTACATGAACAAGAAATTGGAAATACAATCACATCAAAGAACAAATTGTCACGGCTTTTGACGTTTAAGCCAAACAAATTTTGTAGGGCAGATTTCAAAAAGGTGTGAAGTTATAACAATTTAAAAACACAGTTAACCTACTTCTAGGAATGCAAAACATACAATCATAGGTTATTTTCAATACAAGAAAACTTAAATTTGTTTGCTTTAATTTCTTAAAACTACTAAGACAAAGCACTAGCTTGTATTTTTATTTACAGCATACTCCATACTCCTATGTAATCTATCCCAAATCCAAAAAAATGAAACTGTCCAAAACCAAAGGTTCTGCAAAATCATGATTTAACAGTGTGCCCAGCTTGTTTTGAAGCTAAAATGAAGCCTGAAACGATAAAAGCATTGTAATCCCCAGAATAAGGGAACTCTGCAAGCCCAATAATGTCCAAGAGCATTTATGAAAAGAGGAAAAATAAAAAGACTTGAGTATATACACAATAGTGATTTCTTCAGCCCAATACAAATGGCAGCAAAATGCTACTTAAAGATGAAACAGTTAAGCCAATTTTTTTTTTTGAAGAATGTAGATCTAGAGCCAATCGTATCTTGCCAGTATCATTTTCAAGCCCTTACTTGTCTACTTCCACTGTTGCCCATAAGTATCCTGATAAAATTCCTGGTTGTCATTATTGTAACCATAGTTACCAGAATAGTCACCACCTTGCTGAAGCGGCTGCTGAGCGATGGGTTGGGAACCCCAGTTCTGTTGGTTGTTGGTCTGACGACGCTTGGAATCAGGCTGGTTGTACCCATCTGCCTTTCTCTTGCCTCCTACATTGCCCCCACGATTGCCCCGAGATCCACGGGAACCACGGCCTCTCTGCTGTTGAGCAGGACCCCCTCTGCCACCCCTAGAGCCTCTTGGTGGTCCCAAAGGTGCCCCCCTCTGTGAATAGCCAGCTCTACCTCTTGGAGGTGGTGCTCCCCTCCCCCTTGGTGGTGGTGGAGCACCTCGCCCTCCCCTTCCTCCTCCTCTTCCTCTTACTGCATAGCCATCATCATAGCCGTAGTAGGGATCTTCATAGCCTCCACGATAGTCGTGATAATCATAACCATAGTAATCATCATAGTAATCTTCATAGCCATAGTAATCTGGAGGGTAGCCATATCCACCTCTCCCCCCACCACGACCCCGACCTCTAATTGGAGGTGGCATGCGAGGAGGAGGGTGGTAGTAATAATCTTCATACCTAGCAAAGTAGAGAAGGGAGAAAAGAAAAAACAAATCAGTTTGCTTCAAGACTCTGATTTTGTTTTATTAATCTGATCTCCATTATCAAGTTATTCCTTGTCCAAAGATATATCTACTAAAATGCAGACTCACGCAGTGCTTCTGGAGGCCTGTCTAGCAGCTTGGCGCTCTTTCCTTTTCTTGTCTGGTGGCTTGGCTAAGACTATTTCAATTTCTTCCCCTTCTATTTCTTTGCCATTCATTTCATCCATAGCCTATAAAAAATTAGAAAAATTATTTTACAATGATATAAAACTATATTTTGTTTTATATAGTATGTAAGCTATTATACTTGTGTAATTTAATATACTTAACAATTTACTTCACAATTATTTTAAATGGCAAAAGGTGAATCTAGCCAGAAAGTTAAAACACACACAAAGAAAATACGTTTCCCTTGACCTTATCTTTTTATACATAAATTACATTTAGAACAAAACCGACCACCTGATATTATATTTTAAAAGGTAAAAGGGCTGCCACCTATTGCTGCTCCTTAATTCCAAATAACTCCTTAAAAGATAAGCCATACCAAAGAAGCAAATCCATACCGGGGAAAAATGCCAGTATTAATACGAGCCAGACAAAGATTAACTTCTCAGGATTAGAATTTTAAAATAAACATGTAGCATACAACATACAGGTCTTACACTGTTCTTATACAACGATTTCAAGGATTTGAAGCACAAATGAGGTTACTGAGTGAGATTATCTGTAAAATTCAAGAAGATACTAACACAAAAAAGCCTAGGTTTCCCTCACAATGCTTAACCCATAATGTACTTTGCTTGAACAGTTAAAAGTACAGAGCCAGAAAAGGCCTGGACTAATGAAGACTCAAGCAATTATGTAGAAAGCAGTAATCAAACATTCCATGTTCTAGCCCTTTGTTCATGTTGTTCCACCTAACAACCTCTGCCATACATCAAAAGGTTCAGGTACTCAGTAACAAAATGTCACCTCCTCATGATATTTTATTTTTTGTTTCCCTATACCTTTCCCCACTCTGGGCACACATAAAAAAAATGTTCTATTGGCGCTATCAGTGATTTATAAGTATCTAGACAAAAACGAAACTAGTCCTCAAGACTGCAATTTTCCCTTTTACCACCTCAGCTTTGCGTTGCTTCAGTTAAAGCAACTAAACAAGTTTACAAAAGCTTCCTGGCATAAATTAAAAAATGAAACATCTACCCTCTGCCCTGACCATCCTGGTGACTCCCAGTTCCTGGACTAGATATTTTATAATTTCATAGGCTTCTTTGGCAAACCATCCTATAAATATTTTCAATCAGGACAACCAGTTATTTGAAACCAGTTGAGTCAGGAGGAATATTTAGACAGCATAAAATTATTAGTTATCTGCATTCTATACCAGTGAAATTTCAGAAGCCAGACATGAACGGATAAGAGTATAACAGCATAACAGATAAGACTCCATACTTCAAAGCCAGATTATTACTGAGTTTGTGATCTTGGACAAGTTATGAATTTTATGAACAATACTGCCTCATTAATTAGCTACCATCAATGAGCAAGCCGATTAATTATAAACCAATCAGGGATTCTATAAAGCCTGTTTTAAAAGCAGTAGCCTGGGCAAACAACAAAACCAAAAAATGCTCAAATTAGAGATGGCAGTATCCCACCGACCAAACATGCAGAAAAAGAACCATGCCTGTGTCACTAAGCATTCTGGATCTATCTTCCTAATAACATAAATAAGATTTTAGTAGTGTTTTGTCTTGCTCCCATCCCCCCAAGGAAGGAGAGATGAATAAAAAAAAGAAACTGAAAATTTCACCCATTAAAGATAGTCCTAAACCATTGTCAATAGAAAGCAGGTTTTGTGTTCCAGATACCATATGAAAATACTTTCTTCAAACTTTTCATTATCATCAAAGACTAAATCAACTATTATACACAAGTGATATCTCTAACAATTACTGAAATCAGTAAAACATAGTGAATGCTATTTTAACTCTAAAATGATTAAATAAAGGTAAAACTAATCATACCCTCAAAATATATCTACTCAATTAAACATGGTATACTGTAAGAGTCATGTACACCACTCAGTTTCCTTCATAGGTACACAAACTGAGGTCAACTAAGTAGTTATAATGCATTCATTACCTATTCAGTGTTTACAGCAGCTAATTTTTATACCTTGTAATACCTCCAAGGCATCATGCTATCGAATCTTACAAAACAATACAGAGATTAAAAATAACTTGCCTAAGATCACAAACTCAGTAATAACCTGGCTTTGAAATATGGAGTCTTATCTGTTACATACTATTACCACTTTACAGAGATTAAATAGAAAGAGTTCAGCAAAAGCTGACAACCAATATTGTTTCAGTTTTTAAAGTTACTTTGTGTTTGGCAAGTTTCAAAAACAAAATTCAAATATCAAGAACCAAAATTTCAAAATTCCTACCTTAACAGCTGCTCCTCTGTCTTCAAAATGAACAAATGCATAATCTTTCAACTTCTTTACTCTTTCGAGTTTTCCAAATTCAGAAAATGACTTTTCCAATATTTCTTCTGTCACTGTAGTAGCCAAGTTTCTCACAAACAAAACTTTTACCTAGTAAGCAACAAATAAACAAAACTGTCATTGGCTACTTAATTTTACCTGAAAAGTGTTTCTTCCTGTCTTCATAGCATAGCTTTTCTCCTCTAAAACATTAAGTGCTAAAAGTGTTGTTACAGGTAGTAAGAGAAATTGCTAGGAAAATGACACTGATATCAGTCACCAATTTACAAAAATTATTGGTTCCTGCCTTCTCCTATGTTGTCATTAAAGCACCTAACACTGAGTAGAACCTTCAAGGAACCAACACATAATTATTATTACCAAGTTAATCAACAAATTTAACATGGTTTCCAAGTCCCTTTCAAAACAAGTTTTTCTGTTTCTTTCCTCTAAAACTGAGTAACTTTCAAAAGTTCATACGAAAAAATAAATAAGCAAGAATAACCAGGAAAAAAAAGAGTGAAATTTAGAGGCTGGCCCTACCAAATATAAACAAACTATAATGCTTAAATCATTAAATCAGGTAGTGTTAATTACAAAAAAAGGAGAAAAGCTGGTCCATGCCTTACACTATACACAAGGATAAACTCCAAATAGATTGAAAATTTAAATAATAAAAGGGTGGAGGGAAGACTGTGAAAGTATTAGAACAAGGATGATTCCTTTATATAACACTGGAGTGGGGATGACCTTATGACTTAAAATCTAGGAGCCATAAGAATGTTATACTCAACTACTAAAAATAAATGACTTCTATATGGCAAAAAAATACTATAAGCAAAGACAATAAATATGGATGAAAAATTTGCAACATGTATCACAAACAGCTAATCTTTTGTATCAGAGCACCAGAAAATAACAAAAACCTCAACAACTGAATAGAAAAATAGGCAAAATTCCTGAATACATGGTTCATACACAGAAACACATATGGCTCTTAAAATATATTTAAAGTTCAAACCATTCATAGTAAGAGAAGCAAATCATTAATCATTAATGGCACTGAGACATTTGTTATCAGGCTGGCAAAATTCAAAAGTTTGATTATACACTATTTTGTCAAGAATGAGGAAAATAATTCTCTTGTATTTTGCTGGTAGGAATGTAAAATAGTGTAGCTCCTACAGACAGGAATATGGCAGTATCTTAACAATTACAGATATATCTACCCTTTGGCCCACAATTCTACCCCTAAGAATCTATCCTACAGATATATCTCCACTTGTATCAACTGACATAAGCTTATTCCTTCCAGCATTGTAAGAGCAAAAGATTAGAAACAATATCCAGCTGGTTAAATACACTATAGGCAGGAGAATGGCGTGAACCCAGGAGGCGGAGCTTGCAGTGAGCCGAGATCGCGCCACTGCACTCCATCCTGGGAGACACAGCGAGACTCCGTCTCAAAAAAAAAAAAAAAAAAAATACACTATAGTACCTCCACAGAATAGACTGCTATGTAGTCATAAAAAATGAAGAAGAGGGCTGGGCGCGGTGGCTCACGCCTGTAATCCCAGCACTTTGGGAGGCCGAGGTGGGCAGATCACCTGAGGTTGGGAGTTCAAGACCAGCCTGGCCAGCATGGTGAAACCCCGTCTCTACTAAAAATACAAAAATTAGCCGGGCATGGTAGGAGGCACCTATAACCCCAGCTACTCGGGAAGCTGAGGCAGGAGAATCACTTGAACCCGGGAGGCAGAGGCTGCAGTGAGCCAAGATTACACCACTGCACTCCAGCCTGGGTGACAGAGCAAGGCTCCGTCTCAAAAAAAAAAAAAAAAAAAAACCCAAAAAATGAAGAGGAGCTCTATGAGTTGTAGGATAGGACAACTTACAGTCAATGTGATAAGCAAGTACTGTGCCATAGTTTAGTTGGCAGTGTTTTTTAACTATTTAGTAGTACATATAGTAATGATGTATTTCCTCAGAGCTGATGAAACAGGATGGTGAATAAACAAAAGGTAGATCAGTGGATATGGTAGGCTACCAACATTACTACCACTCATCTAAGAATTAAGGAAGTATATCCATATTTGCCGAAGGAAATACTAAAAGGAAACCAGCAACTATTAAAACTGGATGCCTTATAGGAGACAAAGGGGATTTGGTAGACACAGGGATAGGGGTAGAAAGGAAATTTCTTTGTCTATACTTTTCTATATAACTTTTGAACTAAGAAAACATAGCACCTATCCAAATAAAAAACTAACATTATTGAACAAATTGTTGCTTCAGATAAAGGGCTATCTAATAAGAAGATACTAATTTAAGGAGGAAAAAAACTAACATTTTCCACAAACGCTCCATCCCCTTATTATTCTCAATTTGTCATACTAAGGTCCAGCCTCTATGTTACACAGACTCCCACTGGTTTAGTTGCTTTTTAAAAAAAATTCAACATGGACTTTTCTATGATGAAACAATAACATACTATGTGAAAATTACTTACTGAAATTGTATTTAAAATGTTCAACAGGAAAAAGGGTCCCTTTAAGAGACATATATTTAGGCTTTTAGGTTATGGTACATTGTAAAACTGACCCAACTTGGCAAAAAAAATCTTCAGTGAATTGTAAATTGATAGTGTGAATAACAGAAGCTTTACTCAAATGGATAAACGTTTCTTTTCAATTAGGAAACAATAAAGGAGCTGGGTGGGGTTGCAAGCACCAGTAGTCCCAAGCTACCCGGGAGGCTGAAGCGGGAGGGACGCTTAAGCCCAGGAGTTCAAGGCTGCAGTGTGCTATGATTGCACATGTGGGCAGCTACTGCACTCCAGCCTGGGCAACATAATGAGACCCCATCTTTTAAAAAAAAGAAACAATAAAGGGCTCCATAATATTTAATCCTAAGTTTATAGAGACCTCCTTTTCATTCTGAAACCTGTTTTAGATCTAGGAAAAAGGAGTTACCAGAATGAAATCTTGAAGTTTTCTAACCCTAAAAAAAGATTAGGATGAACTTCCATCTGAGCAGTTACTAAAGGTTATGTGAGAAGTGGCTGGTAAGCAAATTACAAGCTATACTTTCGGTTTTCATGGGATTTTATTCCTCTTTTATAATATTTTATTCCTCTATTATAATATATCTGTAATACTATTTTAAAATATTTTTACAGAAAAAGCAATACAGGCTATACTTAGTTACTACAGGTAGATTCAAAGTTGTGGTGGATCTTAGAGATTGATCCAGGCTCAATAAAATAGATGACATTCATGTTCAGTAGTTTACCCAAAGTCATAGTTGTATTAGGAGAAGAAACAATAGGAATTAAAATCAAGCTAGTAAAAAATCAAAATAAAAACTCAGAGCTATTTAAATTCTCTATCCCTTTCCTAGACACCCATCTACTCAAGGAATACGAGATAAAAGATACTGAGTAGCACTTCTGAGAGCCTCTCTGGTTCATTCTCAATAGAACTTATCTGATTAACCCAAAGATGTCACTGCCAACCCAGACTTTATACAAGTATAAACCAGAGTTCTCCTCCAAACTACTTAGAACGAGGGTTTGCCTCCTCAAATTCTGGAATAAAAACCTTGACTTCTGACTTATCAAGAAGAATCCAACCATTAACTCATGGCCATTCAGAGTTGCTGCCTCCCTGTGAAGGGAAGAGACAACTAAAATGCTCAAGAGCTCATTGCAGCAAGCAGCAGAAATGCAACTCTGAGGCCGGGCGCAGTGGCTCACACCTGTAACCCCAGCACTTTGGGAGGCCGAGGAGGGCGGTTCACAGGGTCAGGAGATGGACACCACCCTGGCTAACGTGGTGAAACCCCGTCTCTACTAAAAATACAAAAAATTAGCCAGGCGTGGTGGCAGGCACCTGTAGTCCCAGCTACTTGGGAGGCTGAGGCAGGAGAATGGCGTGAACCCAGGAGGCAGAGCTTGCCGTGAGTGGAGATCGCGCCACTGCACTCCAGCCTGGGACAAAGCAAGACTCCATCTCAAAAAAAAAGAAATGCAACTCTGATGTGTCCCAGGAGTCGCCCAAAGGAAAACTTAAGAACCAGTACTCAAGGCACCACTATTAAGATCCTGGCAACGCAAGTACAGGAATCAGGAGGGAATTGAGGGCCCTTTACAGGACTTGCCATGCATATTTTGCCACTAACAAATAAGAGCAAACATGACAATCTTTTGCCTTTCTTCATGGGGACAATACACTAAGGGAATCTGATCATTTAAAAACAACAGGCGGGGCACGGTGGCTCATGCCTTAATCCCAACACTTTGGGAGGCCAAGGCGGGTAGATCATGAGGTTAGGAGTTCGAGACCAGCCTGCAATATGGTGAAATGCTGTCTCTACTAAAAATACAAAATTTAGCCGGGCATGGTGGCAGGCGCCTGTAGTCCCAGCTACTTGGGAGGCTGAGGAAGGAGAATCGCTTGAACCCGGGAGGTGGAGGTTGCAGTGAGCCGAGATCGTACCACTGCACTCCAGCCTGGGCGACACAGCAAGACTCTGTCTCAAAAAATAATAATAATAAATAAAATATTTTAAAAAATAAAAACAACTACAAAAAAAGCTTAAAAAAAGAAAAATTAGCTATAAATCTAAATAAAACATAATTCATGGCCAAGTAATAAAGTCATAATATAGTCAATGAAGATTATAACTTATAATCTGCAAAACATTACTTCTCTCTTTACTCAGGACTTTTAAAAAAAAAACAAACCTCTATCCCTCACAGTGCCCAGCACTAAACAAACACCCAGTGTGTATGGAAATACTTAATTGAAGGAATTTCATTTCAGTTCCTTTTGCACATTTAATCTGCAGGAAAAGGGATTGTTAATGGAAATTCCTGGATACCAAGACAGGCTGTTAACTTTAGTGTTAAAGCCGCTCCTTGCCAAACCGTTGAAGTCTAAAGCTACAATTTCTATTTATCATAAAACTCAAAATATTTGAGCTTTATTCTGAGTACAAAATTTAAATGATGACCCTATGCCCATTCCAAGCAACTGTATTTACCTTAGCCATGACTTCTGGATCTGGTTCTTCCACAGGGTCAGCCCATTCAACTGTAACTACATTTCCCCACACTTTTACTTTTCCACTCATCAGCCGGCGTCTGGCTTGTGCTGCTGACTTGTGATCCTCATATTCAAGGAAGCAGAACCCCCGATTCTTCTTTTTGTCATCGGGTTGATGATAGAGAATAACGTCCACCAAACCCTCTGTTAAACCAACAGCCAGATATATAAGCCAAAAGCATCCACCACACATCTAGCGATTAGGCAGACCTAAATCCGCTTGACGATGAGCAAAATATAAGTGAAGCAGCCTCAACATGAGTCACTAATTTTGTAGACAATTAGATCAACATAATTAGATATGGGGTTTGGGACAGTATTTGATGTTCCTTTTTAATTTTAGGGGTTCTGAAGGTACAGCCATATACAACAAATCTACTATATTCTGACATTTAACATGCTACAATGTTTTAGAGCGTTTGATATAACATGACTTTATTAAAGCACTAACAAGGATCTTAAAAACAAAATTAGTAATATAAACCCAAGAGAACTAACTTTTGACAACTAATCATGGCCAAAAATCTTCCTTGAAGCTAACTTAAAAGTTACTATTTTTACCAAGAATGGAAGTGATCACTAAATATTAGTGTTCCTCTGGTCTTAGTCCTTTGCCCTTATCTCTCCGTATGTGTTCTTTCTAAATAATGTCAGCTAGCCCTACTTTTAAATGTTACCTATACCCTCATAAATACTTAGATTTTTTTCCTACCCCAGACTTCTCTAAGCTCTAGATGTGCCTACGTTCTTACCTGATGTATCCTCTTTGATGTCTTAGACATTGCAAATTTAACTTTTCCAAAACTGAACCACCATGGCCAAAATCTGCCTTCCCTAGACTTCCTATCTAATAAACAGTGCCATCCACCTGGTTCTGAAGCCAGAAATTGGTTAGCCATTCTTGATTTCTTCCTTCATCTCTCCTATCCAATTCCAAACTCATTTACTTCTTTCTATCTCCACTGCTATTACCCTAGTCTAATCCTGTATCTGTACTAGTATGACAGCTTCAACTAATTTATCAGCTTCCACTCACACCCCTTCTCTCCAAGCCCCTATCCACAGAGCGCTAGGAATAATATCCCATAAACAAGAAATAGGTGTTATTTCCTGCTTAAAACCTTTAAATACCTTCTCATTATATATACAATAAAAACCCAACTCCTTACATGGCCTACAGAAGCCCTGCCTACTTCATTTCATACAATTCTACTCCTAATTCTACCTTTTAATAATACTGGCCTCCTCAGTTACTGTAATATACTGACTTCTTTCTTGCCTTGGAACCTTGGCACGTGTTGCTGTCTTGGAATGCACTTCCTTTTGCTCTTTGTATGCTACAACCTCTTCATCCTTCAGGTGCTGGTTGACACGTCATCTTATCAGAAAAGTCTTCCAGAACCATGGAAACAGGGATAGTAGCTATTCTCTAGCTAAATATCCTGTATTTCCTGCTTCAGTGTCTTACCACAATGTCTAAATATTCTTTTAATTTTTATTTTTTATATTCTTGGTCTTATCTCCTTTCTCAGTATATAGGATCTATGAAAGCAGAGAATATGTCTCTTAGCCATCAGTGTATCCCAGGCACATAGCACAATGCCAGCACTTAACAGGAACTTTAATAAACACCTGCTGAAAGAATGAATAAATGATCATGAAGCCAGAAGGAGCTATAGATAATAAAGTGATGAGGTCAAAGAACTGTGCCAGCAGGGGTACTTGACAACAGAATATAGCGGGTGGTAGCAGTGGTTACAAAGTGGGACGCTAGAAATCAAGAGTTCAAAGTGCATAGAATTTCTGGTGACTAGATCCAGAATGTAATCTGGATATGGTGGAGCTGAAGTAAAGGACTAAAGATGAGGTAGACATAGAAGTAGGTAGGAGTCTAAAGCCCTGGATGGTTCACCAATGTAGATGTTAAAGGTATTAGAAAGAAGCCAATTTAGGGCAGAAAAGGAAGACAGTGAGCCAGAAGCAATCTTTAGATTAATGAAAGGCTGAAACCACAAGAGCAACGAATGACAGCTTCAACGAAAGGGAAAGGATATGTCTGGATGATAAAAATGTAAAGGAACAGTGGTTTTTACAAGGGGAGGCAGTGGTCTAACGCAGTGTTTTTAAATCATAGGTAGTATTAGATCACAACTGGCATTTTAAAAAATGAAATAGAATAAGAAATATCAAAATAAATCATGTATAATAAATAAAAGTACAGTTTTGTTAAATTGTTTCGGTTATATATAAATGTGTATAGAACTGTGATATAAAATCTACTTCTCAATCAATTCCATGGATTTAGGATTGGATATTTTAAAAAATCTGATCAGCCAGGCACTGTGGCTCACGCCTGTAATCCCAGCACTTTGGAAGGCTGAGGCGGGAGGATCACCAGAGGTCGGGAGTTCTAGACTAGCCTGACCAACATGGAGAAACCCCATCTCTACTAAAAATACAAAATTAGCCAGGCGTGGTGGCGCATGCTAGTCCCAGCTACTCGGGAGGCTGAGGCAGGAGAATTGTTTGAACCAAGGAGGCGGAGGTTGCAGTGAGCCGAGATCGCACCATTGCACTCCAGCCTAGGCAACAAGAGCGAAACTCCGTCTCAAAAAAAAAAAAAAAAAAAAAAAAAAACTGATCTAGACAAGGCAGCAGGGAGAGAGTAAAAACTTTCATCCTCTTGGTCCTAAAATACACTAATTGTCAAGGGGGAAAAAAGCATTCACTTGAGGGCTATAGAGCAAAAGCTCCAGCAAAAGCCAAGGTTCAATTAAGACAAAGAAGTGAAGGGGACATTCCAAGAAATGAAGGATATAAGGGAACTTGCTTAAACCCAAACCACTATAAAGCAGAAAGGAAGCAATTTAGATACTTCAGACCTGAATTCTTAATTTAATACATACAACCCCTCAGTGTTTTTGAGCACTTGTAAGTAGTACAACATACTTCGCAAAAGTAATTTCTAAATACATTTTTGTTTTACCTGTGACTTTACTGAATTCTTCCAAAATGTTTTCTTTAGTCTTATTCTTCGGAATGGATCCAACAAAAAGTCTGTTGTTTGCCACAGAAATGCACACTCCAAGGTGTTTACCAGGGCGAATTTCATAGCTGTCACACTGCAATAAGAAAAGAACCAGAGACCCCAAAACCACCCCAAACTCAGGACAATTGATCTTAATCTAAAAAATTCAACAATTTAAGGCCAAACGCTCCCTGCTTCATCAACTCACCAAGTTCCCTCATGCTTTCCATAATATGAATGTATATTTTAAACTTCATTGTTACAGTCTCTTGTTTTAGTTTGGTTTTGTTAACCTTCACTACTCTTCCATATAAAAAGGACTCACTTTATTGTTTAAAATATCTTATTTCATATTTTAATTTTATCTATCTGAAAATGTTTTTCCACAGATTTTTCAGAAAAAAATACCTGAGACTGATCATTCAGGGTCCTTGGAAATGTAATTGCATATAGGTAAGCCATACTCAAAATAACAATATGTAAAGGGTAACAACTATGTTTAATCAATGCAAAGATATTAGAAAAATTTCAAATTCCACAGAAGTCACAGAATTCTAAATATATAGTTTTAAATTGTCTACCAAACACAATACTTTCAAAATTTTATAAAATTTTGAAAAATGTTTTATTTAAATCACTATAGTGGATTTTCTTGATAAATTGTAGCCCCCTTTTTTTTTTCTTAAGATGGAGTCTCGCTCTGTCATCCAAGCTGGAGGGCAGTAGCACGATCTTTGCTCACTGCAACCTCCGCCTCCTGGGTTGAAGTGATTCTCCTGCCTCAGCCTCCCAAGTAGCTGGGACTACAGGCGTGCGCCACCACGCCCAGCTAATTTTTGTATTTTTAGTAGAGACAGGGTTTCACCATCTTGGCCAGGCTGATCTTGAACTCCTGACCTCAGGTGATCTGCCTGCCTCAGCCTCCCAAAGTGCTGGGATTACAGGTGTGAGCCACCACACCTGGCCAATTTTAGCTTCTTATACTTTAATATTATTTAACCATTAGTTTACTAAGAGATATGATTATTAAAAATAAAATCATCCATATGCTGCCAAAAATGAAAACTTAATATTAAATAAACAAGTTTGAAGAAAAAATCCATAATAAAAACTAAAATCTGGGTCAAGCTAGGAGTGGAACTAATTCAGACACCAGTAATGAAACCAAAGCCTTGATGAAAGAAGTTGACCATTCTACAAAGGCTAGAACTAGACTTAGTGAGGCCCTCAGAAGTCAGGCAAGGGTATGCCAAAAAATAATGACATTGTTATTTTAAGATTCTGAGATAGCTGTGTCTTAAATACAGCAGGAGTGAAGATACATTTGATTTGCAGAACTTTGTTGCTACTACTACTGGTCTGAAATGAGCACCAAGTGGTTAAAGGCCCTAGAGAAAGGAAATTAATATGAGACTGGCTATAAATAGTAGGAGAGGAGAGAAAGATTAAAGACAGAGAAGACTCAAGGGCCAAGAAACATACAGAAAGAACAAAAACACACTTAGAAAATATGAAATAAATCGTATGAGTAGGCTGTAACCAAAATAAAACAGATTCACAACTATTTTCTGAATTGAATCCTAAGTCACTGTCATTCACTATTATGTTCCCCACAGCCCATTCCAGTCTTCATTATACTTTAAGAATCCTAAAGTTTAACATCAAGAATTGACATCCTTTTGCCTAAAACCAAAAGACAGAAATGCATAAGCCAAATACTCATATGAAACTTCTGATATCAATCTAATAGATAACTTCCTTAAATCAATGGGAGACTTTCTATAAAACATTACTTTTTGGGTATTTTCAGTTCTTTTTTACTTTTATAGTCAGAGAAAAATAAACGTCACATACCAACTTGGTCAGTATAAAAACATTCCAAGCAACAACTGAAGAAATCAAAATAATGTTAACTACAAACATTTTTGAATTAAAGTTTATTTCCTCAAATAGTGACTTGCTAGACAGTGGATAATTATCACATACCAGTTTCACGGCTTCCTGTGCAGCTTCCTTTCCACAGAAGGTGATAAATGCATACCCTCTATTCTGACCGGACAGTGGATCCATCATAAGACGTAGATCCCAAATGGGTCCGGCCTTCTCAAAAAGGGGCACCAACTCATCCTCATATAAATCCCTTGGTATTTTGCCTACAAATACCTGAAATAAAACCCCCTTATTAGAATCCAACATAAACATTTGATTTTAGAGCCATAAAGCCTACTGCCTTTTTTTTTTAAAGATGGGGGCAGAAGAAGATGGTTAATAAAGAATGGAAACAATCTGAAACTTACAGTTGACTTGCAGAGCTAATCCTAATTTTTATTATAATGACCTTAGGGTTATCAAAGAACAAGTCTCTTGAAAAATGGAAACTAATAAGAGTGTAAAATTTGTATTTACTCTAAATTTTAAATTTTTATAACTTGACTTTTTCTCATAAAAACAGAATAAAGGAGGCTGGACGCAGCGGCTCACGCCTGTAATCCTAGCACTTTGAGAGGCCAAGGAAGGCGGATCACTTGAGTCTAGGAGTTCAAAACTAGCCTAGGCAACATGGCAAAACCCCATTTCTATTATTTAAAATTAAAAAATTAATTTATAAATTAAAAATAAAAATGAATAAAAATAAAATAATTGAATAAAAGATTGACATAGCTCTCCTCAAGTTATCTCCTCAACTCTAAAATCTTTACTACTTAAAAAGCAACCTCGGCCGGGCGCGGCAGCTCACGCCTGTAATCCCAGCACTTTGGGAGGCCGAGGTGGGTGGATCACGAGGTCAGGAGATCGAGACTATCCTGGCTAACATGGTGAAACCCCGTCTCCACTAAAAATACAAAAAATTCTCCAGGCATGGTGGCAGGCGCCTGTACTCCCAGCTACTTGGGAGGCTGAGGCAGGAGAATGGCGTGAGCCCGGGAGGTGGAGCTTGCAGCGAGCCGAGATCGCGCCACTGCACTCCAGCCTGGGCAACAGAGCAAGACTCCATCTCTAAATAAATAAATAAATAAATAAAAAGCAATCTCAATATTTTTCAGAAACTCCAGTGCTTCAATCTATTCCTTTCTCTATCCAGATATTAAATATTAAATTTTAAGGTATGAAAAAAAACCTCTTCACCATTTGAAGAATTTGTGATCTATCTTTAATTACAAAATTATATATGATTAAATTATAATATACAATGATAAATTAAAAATTATACAGTCAAAAACCCTCATTTGATACCAGATTACAATTTTCTTCAAGTTTTTCCAATGTAAGCAACATTAAAAATGTTTTATGTTGGCCGGGCGCGGTGGCTCACGCCTGTAATCCCAGCACTTTGGGAGGCTGAGGCGGGCGGATCACGAAGTCAGGAGACCGAGACCATCCTGGCTAACACGGTGAAACCCTGTCTCTACTAAAAATACAAAAAATTAGCCGGGCGTGGTGGCCGGCGCCTGTAGCCCCAGCTACTCAAGAGGCTGGGGCAGGAGAATGGCATGAACCCGGGAGGCGGAGCTTGCAGGGAGCCGAGATCGCGCCACTACACTCCAGCCTGGGAGACAGAGCAAGACTCCATCTCAAAAAAAAAACAAAAAATTTTATGTTAAAACATTTGTAATCCACAAAGTCTGAATGAGTAAAATTAGTATTTGCATGACAAATTTTCCAGTGAAACTCATCTACATCACCATTTCACAGTCTGAAAAATAGCTGGAATAATAGGTAAATATAGAAGTAATAATAGCAATCCAATCCAAAATATGCCGACATTATTATGGACATTAAGTTTCTGAAGTTAAGCTCTACAACAGATGTACTATCTAGAGATAATCCTTTCCAAAATAATCAAGACTCACTTTCACTGCTATCTGGTAAAACTTGAGGTATTCTTTTGACTCCTTAGCATGATTCTCACACAATAGTTATTGCAATTCTTCTACCTCCTTAAGGTCCCCAATCCTCATTCACTAAACCTCATTCTAAGGTATCACCTGAGAAAGTCATTGGTTTCTTCATATTCTTACCTCTCACAATGTCTACTTTCACTTCTATCGCACCTCAGAGAAAGAGATCTACCTCCTTTCTAAGGTTAACTCCTTAGCCACAATAAATAAGTCCATTTCTTCTTACCATTTTCTGGAAATAACTGCAAATCGTTATTCCTTCAAACTCTCATATTTTGCTCAGCACCATCCTTCCCTTCCCACTGGCTCCTTCCTGTCTCCAAACAATCCAAAAACAAAACACAACAAAACACCCCTTACTTTAGATTGTATTATATTTATTTCTTTTCACTGATAAATGTTTGGTTTGTTTTTGAGACAGGGTCTCACCTTGTCGCCCAGGCTGCAGCGCAGCGGCATGATCATGGCTCACTATATCCTCACACTCCCAGACTCAAGTAATCCTCCCACCTCAGCCTCTCAAGTAGCTGGGACCAGAGGCTCTTGCCACTATGCCCAGCTAATATCTGGGGGTGGGGGTTGGGGGTAGAGAGAGGCTCTCACTATGATGCTCAGGGTGGTCTCAAACTCCTGGGCTCAAGTGATCTTCCTGTTCCTTTCTTGGCCCTCCAAAGTACTGGGATTACAGGTGTGAGCCACTGTGCCCAGCCTGTTTTGAACACGCCATCCATATGTTTTTTTTTTTTACTCACACAGTTATTATTTTCAACACATCTACTACATGCTTAATACCGTGAAGCCAAAGAGAAGTAGAAATAAGACATCTATGGCATCATCACAACTAGGGATACAAGATACTGTTATATGTGATTTAAGTGATGTCCCTGCAGAACAATCTTTGTAACAAAAACATACTGAGAAAAGCACACAGCATCTATGTTCTCTTTAACCCTCTATAATTGGCTTCTTCCTCTAACTCGAGCTGTATACCCAGATGTCACTAATAAACTTCTAATAACCAAATTCAAGTCTTTTTCCAGGCCGGGCACAGTGACTTATGCCTGTAATCCCAGCACTTTGGGAGGCTGAGACGGGCGGAATACCTGAGGTCAGGAGTTCAAGACCAGCCTGGCCAACATGGTGAAACCCCATCTCTACTAAAAATACAAAAATTGGCCAGGCATGGTGGCAGGTGCCTGTAATTCCAGCCACTCGGGAGGCTGAGGCAGGATAATTGCTTGAACCTGAGAGGCGGAGGTTGCAGCGAGCTGAGATCGCGCCATTGCACCCCAGCCTGGGTGACAAGAGTGAAACTGTCTCAGGAAGAAAAATAAAAGTATTTTTCCCCCTCAGTTCTCATCATCCTTGCCTTCTCTACAAGTATTAACACTGGTGATGCAACTACCACCGTCAAAACCTTTTCTTACCTGAAGTATTCAGAATACCAATCTCATCTTTATACCTTGAAATCTATGATGAAGACATGTTTGTAACAAATGATTTTTTCTAAAAATCAAAATGATTAAAACCCAGCCTTGTCAACTGGCTCCTCTGATTGCCCCCGTCTACCTTTAGAAGAATATAATTTCTGTTTCTCTCCCCTCCTAGCCCCCACCTCCAGGTGACTGAGGAACTACTTCCATAAACAGACATCTCAGATGTTTTCAATTCCTCCCATTACCACCCATATCCAATTAATCTTTAAAGTATCTGCTTGAAGTTGCTCCACGTAAATGCCTAGCCTATACAAACACATGGCTCCCACCCTACTCAGAACTTGTATAATACAAATCTTTCAAGAGACAAGTAATTAGATATACCTTGGACTCATGTGCCATATATTTTTCTAGATTCTAGAAATATAGTGACTACCACAGACAAGGTCTAGGCATTCATGAAGTTTATATTCTACTGAGAGAGACAGACAAAAGTAAACAATATGGGTCATGCGCAGTGGCTCATGTGTGCAATCCTAGCACTCTGGGAGGCCAAGGTGGGCAGATCACTTTAAGTCAGGAGTTTGAGACCAGCCTGGCCAATATGGTGCAACCCTGTCTGTAACTAAAAATACAAAAAATTAGTCAGGCATGGTGGCACAAGCCTGTAATCCCAGCTACTCTGGAGGCTTAGGCAGAAGAATCACTTGAACCAGGAAGGTGGAGGTTGCAGTGAGCGGAGATCACGCCACTGCACTCCAGCCTAGGCAACAGAGTGAGACTCTGTCTTAAATAAATAAATAAATAGTGATTATATGATTTTAAGAGGTATTAAATGTTAAGAAGAAGGAAAAAACAGAAAAAGGGGCTAAATGATGGGGCTGAGTTTTCACTAGGAGGGCTTCCCTACAGGGGTAAATTTGAGCTGAGATCTAAGAGAAAATTAAGTAAAAACCTGAGGAAGGTGAGGGGGCAGTGTCTCATGCCTATAATCCCAGCATTTTGGGAGGCCAAGGCAGAAGTATCACTTGAGGCCAGCCAGGAGTTCTAGACCAGCCTGAGAAACACAGCAAGACTCTGTCTCAAAAAAAAAAAAAAAAGAAAAGAAAAAAGAAGTCTGAAGAAAGAGCATTCCAAGTTGAGGGAACAAGTACAAAAGGCCATGAGACGTGAGATGGGAGTACACTCAACATATCTGAAGAACAGCACACAGGCCAATGGCTAGAATGAAAGTGACAGTGGTGGGAAAACAGAGAATGGGGCCAGAGTAAGTTAAACCATGGTTAGGCATTTCTGCTCCCAGATGTGTTGGGAAGCCATCAGAGAGTTTAGAGCAGAAAAATGACTGGGTATGACTTATGTTCTAAAAGGTACATTTCAGCGATTGGGTAGAAAATGGATGGTATGGAGAAATAGGCTGACTGGTCAGGTGAACAGGGCAATCTGGGAAAGAGATGAAAAGTGGCTTGGTATAGTAGGGTGATAGCTATGAAGGTGGTAAGAATGTGAGCAACAGTGAGTTTTCGGTTATACTGGATTCAAATCTACATTTTAGTTACCTTGAGCAAGTTTCGTTTTGTTGTTGTTGTTGTTGTTGTTTTTGAGATGGAGTCTTGCTCTGTCGCCCAGGCCAGAGTGCAGTGGCGCCATCTTGGCTTACTGCAACCTCCACCTCCCAGATTCAAGCAATTCTCCTGTGTTGGCTTCCTGAGTAGCTGGGACTACAGGCATGTGCCACCACGCCTAACTAATTTTTGTATTTTTAGGAGAGATGGGGTTTCAACATGTTGGCCAGGCTGGTCTTGAACTCCTGACCTCAAGTGATCTGCCAGCCTCAGCCTTCCAAAGTTTTGGGATTACAGGCGTGAGCCACCGCACCCGGCCAAGTTTCTTAAGCAATGAGTCTCAACTTCCTAGTGTGGGTTGGGCATGGTGACTCACACTTGTAAACCCAACTCTCGGGGAGGCCAAGGCAGGAGGATTGCTTGAGCCCAGGAGTTTGAGACCAGGCTGAGCAACAAAGCGAGACCCTGCCTCTATAAAAAATTTTAAAAATTGGCTCAGTGTGGTGCCATGTACCTGTAATCCCAGTTACTTGGGAAGCTAAGGCAGGAGGTTCCCCTAAACCCAGGAGTTTGAGGTTGCAGTGAGCTACGACTGTGCCACTGTACTCCAGCCTGGGCAAGAGTGAGATCTTGTTTTTATAAATAAATAAATATAGAAGAAACATCAACAAATCTGTGGCCAATAAAGTCCCCAATACTATAGTCACGTGAGTCCATGAAGAAACAGACCACGAATCGAAAACACTGGTTTATCTAAGAAACAGGAAATATCTTCATTTCAAGATCAATTTAACTTAGGACCTAAAAAGAATTCAAAAGGCTCAAGTTTTCAAAAACTAATTCAGCACTATTCCTTTTAAAGTTTTTAAGCTCAATTTTTAATTAACTAAAATGAAATAGGAATACTTTCCTTTTATTAACTTTTTAGTCTCTGAGTCATTCTGGATCCATGTGAGCCCTTTCAGAGTAAGCACTCAGTCATCTTCAGGTAACCCTCCTCCCTTTTCAGAACCAACAGAATCTACTGAATACCACAGTAACATTTCTTTCTTCACTCACTGGCCATGAAGACCCAGAAAAAGTTTTAGCTGTCTACAATTTATCCATCAAGTACTTCAACAGTAATAAAGGAAGTAACCAAGTCATTCAACAGTCTTTTCTTTTTTTGAGACAAGGTACTTGCTCTGTCACCCAGGCTGGAATACAGTGGCACAATAACAGCTCACTGTAGTGACCTCCAGACTCAACTGATCTTTCCACCTCAGCCTCCCAAGTAGCTAGGGCCATAGCTGTGCGCATGCCACCATGCCCGGCTAATTTTTTATTTTTTATAGAGACAGGGTCTCCTTATGTTAGCCAGGTTGGTCTCAAACACCTGGGTTCAAATGATTCTCCTGCCTCAGCCTCCTGAAATGCTAGGATTACAAGCATGAGCCACCACACCCAGCCAACAGAGTCTTTTGGGTATCTATTAGGATTCTTATATTATCTAGCTCCTACTTACATTTACTATCTTGCAAATATATCAGTTTCTCATACATAATACAATTCAGGTGCCACAAAGTCATACTTTAGGGCTCTGTTAAATACACTGGGGTTCTGTGACACCACCATGAATAAACCAAAGAATGAGATCTCAATCTACCATTTCTTTTCATTACTCTGCAAAACATCAGTGGTAGGCTCTGCAAACAGATAAGAATTTATTATACACAGTCATGACCTCCATGAATACTGCTTACATTAATGGAAACGAGTAAAAACAGAACTTGGCCAGGCGAGGTGGCTCACTCCTGTAATCCCAGCACTTTGGGAGGCCGAGGCGGGTGGATCATGAGGTCAAGAGTTTGAGACCAGCCTGGCCAACATGGTGAAACCCCGTCTCTCCTAAAAATACAAAAATTAGCTGAGCATGGTGGTGCATGCTTGCAGTCCCAGCTACTTGGGAGGCTCAGGCAGGAGGATCGCTTGAACCTGGGAGGCGGAGGTTGCAGTGAGCCGAGATCGTGCCATTACACTCCAGCCTGGGCGACAGAGTGAGACTCCATCTCAAAAAAACAAAAACAAAAACAGAACTTGCTTCCCAAAGCAGCTTAACAATACTAGCTGAAGAATACAAAAATACTACAACTAGAGTAGGTCTGAGAGCTTAGACACATTAAAAAATATATTTCAAAATTACTACCTATCATCCTTGCATATTTCTCATCTCAGAACAATACTTAGCAACAATGTCTGTTAATGAGTGCTCATCTAATGGGTTAATTTACAGATTTTACCCAAAAATGAGATATCATAGTCCTCTCATAATTTTAATACTGCACAGTCTCAGGCACTGACTCTAACTTCAACCTCCTCAATCAAGACCTAAAAATGTTTAATGATGACTGAAAGAACATATAAAAGAACAAAATCCAAACCTCACAACATCAAAAATCACAATTAAAACCAATTTATTATATCTACTAGCAACACATTAAAAACCTATTTTTCCTGAGTTTTCAAAACTTTGTCAACAAGTACTTGCACAATCTCATGAACTTTATGAGAGAAATCTGAAACTTTCCATTAGGACTTTGCTGAAAGTGATTGCTTGACAGGAGTGGTTTTAGGCTAGTGATCACATATAGGGATTTTGCTGGAATCATATTTGCTGTATACAACAACATTTAACATACAGAAGAATGCATCTTTCTCCTAAAGGAACAATGCAATCTAAGAGAATGCGTATGTGTTTTACAATTAACATATCAACTATTTGTTTCGAATTGGTTATCTCCGAGTTTATTAGGCCAGACATGGTGACTCACGCCTGTAATCCCAGCACTTTGGGAGACCAAAGTGGGAAGATCACTTCAGCCCATGAGTTGGAGACCAGTTGGGCAACACAGGGAGACTCCATCTCCACAAAAAATTAAAAAAAAACAAAAACAAAAAATAGCTGGGCTTCACTTTGGGAGGCCGAGGCAGGCAGATCACCTGACGTCAGGAGTTCGAGACCAGCCTGACCAACATGGAGAAACCCCTCCTCTACTAAAAATACCAAAACTACAAAATTAGCCAGGTGTGGCGGTGGATGCCTGTAATCCCAGCTACTGAGGCTGAGGTAGGAGAATCGCTTGAACCCGGGAGGCAGAGGTTGCAGTGAGACGAAATTGCACCATTACACTCCAGCCTGGGCAACAAGAGCAAAACACAAAATAGCTGGGTTTGGTGGCATGAGTCCATAGTCCCAGCTACTGGGGAGGCTGAGGCAGGAGGGCTGCTTGAGCCAGGAGGAGTCTGAGGCTGCAGTGTGCTATGATCACACCACTAAACTCCAGTCTGGGTGACAGTGAGACTGTTTCTTAAAAAAAAAAAAAGGTCCCTGGTGTAACAGGTTACTTTTCAGCACATAGTTTTCTCCATTTGAAGGATGAGCAGGAGTTCATGACCCGCCTGGCCAACTTGGCGCAACCCCGTCTCCACTACAAATAGAAAAATTAGCCAGGCGTGGTGGCAGGCATCTGTAGTCCCAGCTACTCGGGAGGTTAAGGCAGGAGAATCGCTTGAACCTGGGAGGCAGAGGTTGCAGTGGGCTGAGATCCCACCACTGCACTCCAGCCTGGGCGACAGAGCGAGACTCTGAACGGAGAGAGGGGAGAGGGGAGGAGAAGAGAAGGAAGGAATAGAACAGGCTAGCAATAAGGCAAATGGAAAAAGCTTTAAGAAGACAGATGGGGAAAGAATTGCTTCTTTGTTCAAGTATGGACTAACATACTCAATCTTTTATCTGATTCCACATCCTTCCCTTGTGCAATCCACGCCCATCAGTAATATCTCTCCATAAATACTAAGTCCCTTCTGAGTGATAGGTGAGGCAAGGGAGAGGACAAGCACAGTTCTAAATTATTGATACATAAAAAAAAAAAAACTTGGCCAGGCGCGGTGGCTCACACCTGTAATCCCAGCACTTTGGGAGGTCAAGGCAGGTGGATCACCTGAGGTCATGAGTTCAAGACCAGCCTGACCAACATGGTGAAATCCTCTTTAGTAAATACAAAAAATTAGCCAGGTGTGGTGGTGCATGCCAGTAATCCCAGTTACTTGGGAGGCTGAGGCAGGAGAATCGCTTGAACTTAGGAGGTGGAGGTTGCAGTGAGCCGAGATTGCACCATTGCACTCCAGCCTAGGCAACAAGAGCAAAAATTCCATCTCAAAAAAACAAAAAACAAAACCAAAAAAAACAAAAACAAAAACAAAAAAACTTGGTTGGGCACTGTGGCTCATGCCTGTAATCCCAGCACTTTGGGAAGCCAAGGCCAGCAGTTCAAGACCAGCCTGGGCAACACAGTGAGACCTGGTCTCTACAGAAACAAAAACAATCCCCAAAAAGCAAAAACCAAAATAAAGCAGCCGGGTGTGGAGGCTAATGCCTGTAATCCCAGCACTTTGGGAGGCCAAGGTGGGTGGATAACTTGAGGTCAGGAGTTCGAGACCAGCCTGACCAACATGGTGAAACCCCGTCTCTACTAAAATACAAAATTAGCCAGGTGTGGTGGCACGCACCTGTAATCCCAGCTACTTGGGAGGCTGAGGCAGGAGAATCACTTGAACCCAGGAGGCCGAGGTTGCAGTTTGCTGAGACCGTGTCACTGCACTCCAGCCTGGACAACAAGAGCGAAACTCCATCTCAGGGGAGGGGAAAAAAAAAGACAGAATAAAGCAATTGCGTCTTCCAAATAACTTTACTCCAAGTATCTAAAATGGTGTGCTGCTAGTAGCATGGTTTTAGCAACCTGTTCCAAAAACTCTATATTATATTCCTATATAAAGTGTTCGGGTATCTACCAGTCACAAGATTATCCATCCTCATGATGGCAGCAAAATACAAATGGATATCTAAAAACTAACAACAGCTACACTTTGAAAGGGATCAAGAATTTTCCCCCGTCTGTACAGTATCTGCATAGTAGGTAAAACACTTTCCAAACTGGAAAGATCTTGGTAAACTGCTAAAGAACACTTACCTCCGTTCCAATTCCAGGTTGCACGCCAGAGTACACACTGTCTGGTGGAGGACCACCATACTTCCTCTGTCCTGTGGTTACATCCAGAGTATAACCAGTTCTCTCAAGCAAGGCCTAGAGATAATTATACATCTCTTTATACTTGAATACTAAATCTCACACACAAGCATCAGTGTATTAATCTTTTCCAAAAAGGACTCCAACTTCCTAGGAGATATATTTTTATGGTTAGGTAAAAAAAAAGTCAAAATTCGCACTGGTTCCCCATACATGTTTCTACTGGTGAGTCTTTTCAAAATGTTCTCTATCCTTAAAAAAATTAGCACAAGTCTTACCTCCTTCATGCAGCTTCTCTCATTTACTATTACTCACATCCATTTCTCCCTACTGTCTTTTCTTTTTTTTTGAGATGGAGTCTTGCTCTGTTGCCCAGGCTGGAGTGCAGTGGCATCGTCTCGGCTCACTGCAACCTCTGCCTCCCGGGTCTAAGAGATTCTCTTGTCTCAGCCTCCCAAGTAGCTGGGATTACAGGCATGTGCCACCACGCCCAGCTAATTTTTGTATTTTTAGTAGAGATGGGGTTTCACCATGTTGGCCAGGCTGGTCAGGAACTCCTGGCCTCATGAGATCTGCCTGTCTTGGCCTCCCAAAGTGCTCGGAGTACAGGTGTGAGCCACTGTGCCCAGCCCCCACTGTCTTTCTAGTGTACTTTTTTTTTTTTTTGAGACGGAGTCTCGCTGTGTCACCCAGGCTGGAGTGCAGTAGCGCGATCTCGGCTCACTGCAAGCTCCGCCTCCCGGGTTCACGCCCTTTTCCTGCCTCAGCCTCCTGAGTAGCTGGGACTACAGGCACCCGCCACAACGCCCGGCTAATTTTTTGTATTTTTAGTAGAGACAGGGTTTCACTGTGTTAGCCAGGATGGTCTCAATCTCCTGACCTCGTGATCCACCCGACTTGGCCTCCCAAAGTGCTGGGATTACAGGCGTGAGCCACCATACCCAGCCTCTAGTGTACTTAAAGTTCCATAATTTAAGCTTGATTTTGTTTGATCCTTCTGTTTTGTACTCCTGCCATATCATAAGCTCCACAAGAATCAGATAATCAGACAAGAATCATACAGTACAGACTAAAAATATTTGGCAATTACCAAATAAGTATAGTCAGGTTCCGAAAAATAAGTAAAATCTTGTGTTTCCTGACTACCAACCTTCCTTACATTCTATTACGTATTAAGAGCAATCATAGAAAAGAAGATAATCTCCTTGCTCTCAGGAATTTATGTTATAATTGAGGCAACATCTATATAAAGAGCTTAGAGAAGAAAAGACACAATGGTAAACAAAGAAACACAATCTACCTAGAAAAGAGAAATTTACACTTCAGTTTTTTGTTTTTTTTTTTTTTTGAGACGGAGTCTCGCTCTGTCGCTCAGGCTGGAGTGCAGTGGCGCGATCTTGGCTCACTGCAAGCTCCGCCTCCCGGGTTCACGCCATTCTCCTGCCTCAGCCTCCCAAGTAGCTGGGACTACAGGCGCCTGCCACCACACCCGGCTAATTTTTTGTATTTTTAGTAGACAGGCGGCTTCACCGTTGTTAGCCAGGATGGTCTCGATCTCCTGACCTCGTGATCCACCCGCCTCAGCCTCCCAAAGTGCTGGGATTACAGGCGTGAGCCACCAAGCCCAGCCAGGTTTTTAAAATTACACAATGTCAGAACAATAAGAGACTTTAGATATCATCAACTTCAGTGAACACTAGGATTTCACAGGGATGCATGCCTTCGGCCTTCCATTCTTCTACCTTAGACTGAAACAGAGCCATAAATGTATTATAAAACAGGGGTCCCCACACCCCTGGGCCACAGACCCGTACTGGTCCATGGCCTGTTAGGAACCGGGCTGCATAGCAGGAGGTGAGTAGCGGGCAAGTGAGAACAAAGCTTCATCTGTATTTACAGCCGCTCCTCATCCTCCCTATCATTGGCATTACTGCCTGAGCTATGAGCTCCACCTCCTGTCAGATCAGCAGCCGCATTAGGTTCTCACAGGAGCGTGAATCCTATTGTGAAGTGTGCATACAAGGGATCTAGGTTGCATGCTCCTTATGAGAATCTAATGCTTGAAGATCTGTCACCATCTACCAGTATGCCCAGATGGGACCATCTAGTTGCAGGAAAACAAGCTCAGGGATCCCACTGATTCTACATTATGGTGAGTTGTATAATTATTTCATTACATATTACAATGTAATAATAATAGAAATAATTTCAACATAAAATAACTATTTCTAATTAAAAAGTCTATCACAGGCCGGATATGGTGGCTCACACCTGTAATCCCAGCACTTTGGGGAGGGTGAGGTGGGCAGATCCCCCAAGGTCAGGAGTTTGAGACCAGCCTGGCTAACACAGTGAAACCCCGACTCTACCAAAAAATAAAAAAAATTAGCGGCCAGGCACGGTGGCTCACGCCTGTAATCCCAGCACTTTGGGAGGCCGAGGCGGGCGGATCACGAGGTCAGGAGATTGAGACCATCCTGGCTAACATAGTGAAACCCTGTCTCTACTAAAAATACAAGAAAAAAAAAATTAGCCGGGCATGGTAGCAGGCACCTGTGGTCCCAGCTGCTCAGGAGGCTGAGGCAGGAGAATGGCGTGAACCCAGGAGGCAGAGCTTGCAATGAGCTGAGATCGCGCCACTGCACTCCAGCCTGGGCGACAGAGGGAGACTCCGTCTCAAAAAAAAAAAAGAAAAAATTAGCTGGATGTGGTGGCGCACGCCTGTAGTCCCAGCTACTCAGGAGGCTGAGGCAGGAGAATCGCTTGAACCCAGGAGACAGAGGTTGAAGTGAGCTGAGATGAGCTGAGATGGCGCTACTGCACTCCAGCCTGGGCCACAGAGTGAGACTCTGTCTCAAAAAAAAAAAAAAAAAGAAAAGTATGTCACTACAGCAAGACACGAGTATCCATTTAACTAAGGAATTAGGTTCACTGGTCTTTCATTAAAAGCTGTATATTTACCTTTCAAAGCTGTTTATCTAAGTAATAAAATGGTAATAATAATAATGGTTCATGGTTATATAGTTCTTGCTACATTCCAGGCATTATTCTAAGTGCTTTATATATGTTAATTCATTTACTCCTTACAATAACTCTGTAAGGTAGTCACTATTACTATCCCCATTTTATAAATAAAGAAACTGAGGTAACTGAATATTCAAAAGGAGGAAAGCAGTTATAACAACTTTTTATCAATTATAACCTTTTTATCAAGAGAAAAGAAACAAAGTGGCTGGAAAATAACTGAACCAAGAGACATTACTGGATCAATCCAAGAAACTACCAGCAAAGCATCAATAAATATACGTCATTCATGGCCACAAAAGAGGGTATGAGGAAGAGTATGAATTAGGGCTTTTCATTAAACATGCAATTGAGTGTCGATCCCCAAAATTATCCTTCTTATGTAATTCCTCTAAATTATTTCATTTCCAAACACTAGTTTTGAAAAGTGAAACTTTCAGCTGGGCGTGGTGGCTCACGTCTGTAATCCCAGCACTTTGAAGGCCGAGGTGGGCGGATCACAAGGTCAGGAGATCGAGACCAATCTGGCCAACATAGTGAAACCCTATCTTTCCTAAAAATACAAATAATTAGCTGGGTGTGGTGGTGCATGGCTGTAATCCCAGCTACTTGGGAGGCTGAGGCAGGAGAATGGCATGAACTTGGGAGGTGGAGCTTGCAGTGATCCAAGACTGCGCCGCTACTCCAGCCTGGGCGACAGAGCAAGACTCCGTCTCAAAAAAAAAAAAAAAAAAAAAAAAAAAAAAAGTGAAACTTTCTAGGAAACATGGAAAGAGGCATTTGACCTCATCATTAAATGCAATTTCATTACAACTACCCAAGTCAAGTTTTACCTTGATCTTCGCTTCATCAGGTCCCTTTGTGGACTCTTGCACCTTGCTCCCCTGTTTCTCTCTCTGCCTGTAGGTCTTCATAACTCCACATAAAAATGCACTTTTGTTCTAGAACAGACAAGTAATTCAATAAAAAGAATCACCAAAAATATCTGAAGGGTCAGACACATAATTAAATTTAAATTTCAGAAAACCAGGATTTTAACAAAAGATTTACTGATTCATTCAACAAGTATTTGCTGAGTGGTTACTATGTGCCAGAGATTGGAGGAGACAGCAGTAAGGCAGTATAGACCTCAGGGAGCTTACCTTCTACCCTGGGAAAACACAGTCTTCCACTTGTTGATATGTGACTGCATCTAGACTGTCTTTGCCAGATGTCGGAAACTATTCCTCCCACCTACATTTTCCTCCAAGATAATAAAACAGGATCAAATAACCCCCAAATGTTAAAAAGCTGAGTAACATGTAAAAACCTATAGTAACAACCATCAAAACTTGGCTTTAATTTTAAGTTTTTAAAATAACTTACTGCACAAGGGGGTGGGAGGAAACTTTTGCTTTTTACTTGGGCTTCTGAAACTCTGCCACAAGCAGATCTTTTTTTCCTTTAAACTAATTTTTTAAAAGAAGAGGTAGTTGCAAACAAAAAATACCACTTCTCCATAGGAAAAAAAGTAATAGTAAAATAATTTCAGATTACTAATTGTTCAAAGACATTTCTGAGTAACGACCTTACCTGAACATGTGATAAGTCACTTTCCTTGAACTGCTGTAGTACAGACAGAGCTCCTTCTTCATTAAATTCCCTGAGAGCATCAATTGCTCTTTCATCAAGATCGACATAAGCTACCAATCCTAAAAATTAAATTGAAAGGCGTAACGTTATTGCAACAAAAGGGGTAATCTAAGCAATACTGACGTTTAATCAAGAATTGTTACATTCAATATGATCACTAACAAATTGTATTTTCATTTAACTATATGCATATACGCAGCTATCCAAATACTACATAGAAAGGTCCAGGACAAATATGAAAATAAAGATAAAATGTCAACAACCAAAAACATGAATTTCAATCTCCATATCCACAAACCTCCCCCGCCAAATCCTAACATCCATTTCCCACTCCCCCAAAGGTATAAGTCTTGAAAGTTAAATCTGACATACATACTGTATTACAGATTATGCATTAATATAACAAATTTTGGTTTATATTAGAGTGATAAGAATACATTGCGTTTTCCAAGGATAAACCTTCAAATTACAGACGGTTACAGTTGATGCTAACCACCTAAGAGGTGGAGGAAAATCTGAAAACAAATTTTACTAAGTAATTCTTTCCACTCTCCAAAAAGTGTCAAAAGGCTTTCCCTCCTGAACACCAAAGATAAACTGAAATGCATTTGTTTATCTGAGCATCCACTTTGCTGCAGTCAGAATGTGGAAAGGCATAATTTTAAACTTCTACAAATGCAAGTGCAGCTTGATTAATCAATTCTGAAAGTCATACTTTAAGGCATTCTTTGTTCTTCTGAAGTGACAAGCTGAGATTTAAAAGATGCTGTGGCATTCACATTGACTGTCAAGAACGACAATCTTTTTCAAATGGCAATAAAGACTTTATGGTCTTACAAGTAAACTTGACAGAAAATATATACACTGCATTTCATATATGTAGTATATTCAACTGCACACAGAACATCTACTAAGTTTAAAATATAATTTCTTAAGTCTGTTAAGTTTGTGTCATATTTATATATGGAATATATTTCAGAATTGATCCAACGTAAAATGGAAGTATTTCGTAGATTAAAACCCCCAAGTTCATATGAACATGAAAAGTGACTCCATTTTGATAAAGCTAAAAAGAACTTTATTCCACATAGTAAATTTTAAATAAATGTAATGCCACTTCCAAAGTTACTTTTTAAAAAAGTTGCCATGATTTGTTTCAAAAGCTCGAAATGAGCATGTGTAAATAACTGGAGCTGCCTCACTTGAATATTCCATACCACCACCCAAAGCCACAACTCAGGACACCCATCAATCCATTTTGTCAAACCAAGTCTACGCCCAAACCATCAGCCTCTTATCAATAACAAAACACTCTACAAGAGAGCATCTCTAAGCAGATCACTGCCAATTCTCTATGGCAGAATGTCACAGAAAGTTCCTGAGGACTGATTTTCAAATGCGACCATGACCCAGGAGTCATTTTTATAAGTCATTTTAATGTCTAAAATTATGCTAAGCTTCCCAGATTTAAAAATTTTTTAAGGACAAAAAAAAAACAGCTATTTGTTACTACTGTACTTAAGACACATTTGTGAGTGAGACAATTCAATTCTCTCTCAGAATCTGAATAGGCACACACAACACAGAGGAAGAAAGTTTCCATCTATGTCCCCAAAGGAGGAGGACACATTCATTTATGAACAACGCTCCCTAAGGGTAAATATTTCTCTCCCTCTTTAAAACTTCAAACCACTTACAACCAACTATATTAAGATGTTCAAATTTGCTTAAGCACTTAACCATGGCACTTCTGGATTAAAAAAAAAAAAAGAAGCAGCTGTTACAAACCAAACACTTCCAAATTACGGAGAGATGTGGATTTCTATTAGAAACTAGACAAGCCACAAACTCTCAAGGAGTCTGACATTTATTATGGTTTCAGATGATACAGCTATCCTCTTATTATGCCACCTAATCAGACCTAAGCTGATTTAACAATCACTTTAAGAAGGTAAAAGTAGAAAAGCAAAAGCAAAATGATGACTGATTTCGATTAAGAAAAAAACGTAAAATTTGGTATGCAGAAACATACATTTTTATGGGTGGTAAATCTAAGACAAATCGATGTGCTGTTCTGAAACAACTAAGACTGCATATTCAACACTAAGAAGGCTTCAAAATAATGAAATAAGAGTATCAAAGTCAAACCCAATATGCCTTCAATGAAGGGAAAGTAACAAACATTCAGCTCTACAGATCAGAAACAATAAGTATTATTTAACCTTAAAAAACTATAAAATTCAAAGTGGTTTGCCCTCACTTTCATAACCAGTCAGAAACAAGAAATGCATATTATACCTGTCTGAAATATTTCATCAAGTCTTTCTGCCACCTTCTGTGGGAGGCCTGCCTCTATCAGTGTCTTGTAGTGTTCTGTGTGAGTTACACTGGAAGTATCCATTGGTTCTTCCTCTTCTTTTAACTGTACCGCATTACCATTCACCTGATTAGCCATTTTATTATGCTGCTGGAAAAAATTCAGGAGCTATATTACATTAAGCCAGAAATAACTAGTTTGTAGGACAATGCATGATTTATCTAAACTAATTTGTATACATGCTGCTAATAACCTCTATCAAAATAATAATTTATTCCTCCTGTGATGTATCTGACCTAAATTGGCAATAATAATCCTGTAAAACCATAGAAAATGTACATGGAAGCATTAGATCTTTAAGGAACTTCATGTACACCGGGTAAAATAAAGGCTTTAATTTACTGAAGGTAGAATTGCTGATTAACAAAAGCAGCTGTTCTGTCCTGGTGAAAAGATCAAAATCACTACAAAATCCTTTACTAAAAAGCCCCTCAGCTCTCGGGTCTTACACAGTTTTAAAAAGTTTTGTTTTAAAAACAGAATGAACACCCACAGACCACTTAATCAAGATTTAAGGACTTTCAAATTTTCCTGGCTCTGCTTCAAATACAGTATCGGTGTGAAATAAGTGCCCTGTTTTCTCTAGTTCAACATGCTAGTGGTTTGGGTTTTCTCCACCTAACAATACAAAACGAAAACAAAAAAAACCCAACTTGACATTAATTTTTGTTCTAAGATTAATTCGCTATTCCCACAGATTTAAAAGAAAAAATGACCAAGTTTAAAAGCGAAACAATTGTTTTCAGTCCAAATAAAATACTAAGTGAGCTATAGTTTAGGTTGCTTCTCAAAAAAAAAAAGAGTACATGTTGAAATTTTCATATCAGTAAAATAAAGATGTAAAAACATACTGAAGAATGGACAACTTCTTCCAAATATTTCAAAAACCGTTACCTAATTAGGCTAAACTTCAGCCAGATTTCTCAGATTAACCTATCAAAAATAATTTTGTACATTCAGCCTGTAGGTAATGCTGAAATGGACTGACTCCCTGAAGAGAGAGAGTAAACAATAAACCATACAAGGCCAGTCTGTATACTGCCTCAAAAGACAGGGAATTAAAGTGCATTTGTCTGTGGTGAAATTACAATGTGATGAAGATAATAGGCAGCAGAACAAGACATTGCAACACATACTAAATAAAAGACATAAAGGTGGATCTCAAGAAAAAGCCTACTTTTCTTGATGAAACTCAAGATACCTAGTCATCTATAAAGAAAATACAAGTCTCCTACAAAGTACTAAGACACATAAGATAACCACACTTCCCGACAGCTTATCGAACATTGTGCAAATGCACCAGGTGCAGTTTTCTGGCTTAAAACAACTTCTTTTCATTTCAAAGTCCACTGATACTTAGTTGAAGTTAACGAAAGAGGGAGGAAGACCAAGAGGGGAAGGAGGTAATAGAGAGTAGGAAGAAGAAGAAAATGCAAAGGGTTACTCTGAAAATGAGATAAACATGACTCCTCACAATTACAAAACACTATTAAGACTCGATAGCCCTTAATAGACGCAGACTGTGGTTAAATTCTGGGTGGATGTTTCTCAAGACAAGCTTCAAATTCTGATGAACTAGCAAAAACGGAAACATTCGAAATGTCACACTTTTGATCAAGAAACTGTATTGTGTGAGATGAATACGTTTACTGATTAACACAACCTATTTCTATAAAGATGCATCCTAAAACACAAAATCTCCTTGCGAACATAAGGTTCTGTTTTCCCATGCTCCCCCATCCCCACATACTACCTTAAGATCATCAGAACTCAAAAGTTCTCAGTATCACAAGACCCTTACAGCATTGCACCTAGGAATACTATTAGTCACAGAAAAGAGGCAAATTTTTAACAGAAAAGTTCAATGAACATCTGTTAAGGTGGGGTTTTTAAGTATGTGTAAAGCAAAAAGACAAGTTGTGTATTAAGTACAAGACAGAAATATTTATGCCTACCATTTCATTGCAAAGGCTCTACAAGTTGATACTGAAATTGGTTAAAATTTTCAAAAAGTTTGTAAATTTTAACAAAAAAACCGTAAAATAATTAGATTCCAGAAAATAAAACCTTCGGATCAAGGAAAGCCCTCTCTCTTCAAGCCAAATACAAAGTGCTCATTTTAAAAAGACTTTTTATGTCATATGAGACCATTTGAAACTCATGTCAATTCAACACAATGCCACACAGCCAAACCATATTTCTGGATGCAGCAAATATACTAACGTGACTGGAGTCACTCGATCTAAACATTTTTGCAAAAAAAAAAAAAAAGGAGACATTTAAAGATTTAAAAGGGCTGCTGGGAGATTCGGGATGTCAGCACTAACTCCTCCCTGACTTTTTCTGAACCTCTCTGTGCAAATTCTTCATATTAAGAGACGGGCTTTAAAAGAACCAACGAAATGAGACTAACGGTTATCTCATGGCTTAGGAGTGTCGAGCTCTCATCCTACGACTGACTCATGAGACATCAATTCAGCCACTTGAGGACTGCAAAAATCTCAAACAGGTAGTGTGAAAGGACTGAACCTTCCAAGAAGCCCTGGGCTTTTTTAAAAATTTGGCAATACGGCCACTACCGTATAAGAAAAAGGATCGCCTTTCCAATCTGGTGCGCCTCTGACAGTCTCAGAATTATCCATTTCAGGCGCCGCTTGGAGCCTAAGTTCTACGGCCTCTAGTAGTCATTTTTTCCTTCAAATCTCAGCCCGCGGCATGCAGAATGTGGGAGGGGAGGGAGGCTTCCCACACAAATCGGCCTTTCGGTTTCTGCTCACACAAAACTTTTCTCCCGGCTCAGATAACCCTGGGATCTGCACCCCGCCTTCCCACCCCCACCCCCATCCCCTCAGGCCCGTCCGGATCATCAGCACATCCCTCTCGGGCTAGGCCGGCCGCGGCGGGAGCGAAGCGGCTCCGGCGGGGAGAAGCGGCAGGGCCGCGGGCGCCTCAGGCCCTTCGCGGGGTCCGGCCGCAGGGAGCAGCGAGCGGAGGCGGGAAAAGCACGGCCGGCCCCAGCAGGCCGCGTGGAGAGCGCCCGGCGGGCCGGACCGCGGGCTAGAGGGGCGGGGGGAGGAAGAGCGAGGGCGAGAAGCGTTTCGGCCGGACTAGGCCCACAGCCGCGCGGCCGGACTAGACCGAAGCCGCCCCCAGCCCGTCCCCACCCCCACCCCGGGGCCTCGGAGCGCAAACGAAACGGGACCAGGCACGGAGCCCGGGCTGAGTCGGGTCGGATCGGGGCTCCCGGCCCCTCCCCCCACGGGCCGGCGCGAGACTCACCAGGACAGAGCTGGGGCCGGCAGCCGGGCCCGTGAGAATCAGCGCGAGGCGCTTTCAAAACGACTAGAAATGGCGCGCGCGCCACCCCCTCCCCCCCCCTCATGGACTGAGACGCGATCCCGGCAGCACGCGGGGTTTCCCGGAACTGCTTCCAGGGACTCCGAGCTACGGGGCAATCGCTTGGCGAGGCGGCCTGACAGGCAGCTCAGACGACCAGTAGTATCCAGGCAAAACGGACCACGCCGGACGACTCGAGAGCCAATCGATGAAGCTGCCGGCTGAACCAATGAGGGTGCTCAGCGCCGCTGGCTGGGGCGCCTCCGGGGCGGGGGCAGGCACACAAAGGGGTCTGTGGTGGAAGCCCTTGGTGGCTGCGAGGCTTGGGGGCACTGGGTCCTGGGTGGACGAAGCTCCTCCCTCTTCGTCTGCCGCCGATGCGAGACCGAAAATCTAGGCCTCGCGCCGCGTGGCCGCCTCCGGAGCCCCGCCCCCTACGGTCAGCGCTGGCCCAGCTCCGCCATGGCGCTTGCGTCCCGCCACCGGCCGCCCTTAGCCCCCGAGTCCTCCCTCGCACCCCCGGGGCCGGCGTTCGCCCCAGACACGCCCATGGCCACGCGTTCGGGCCTCTTTCGGTCATCTTTTCGCCTCTAGTGAGCACACGATTTAAGGATGATTTGGCTCGTCATTTTGCTGAGGATTTTGTCTAGATAATCATTCCTTGGAACGATCGGAGAAATGCCTCTTTCCCTCCCTGGCTGCCGTCCACACATCGTTGGTGGCAGACTGTGAGGGAAATCGTTAAAATGACTCAAAAGCAATGTGTAACACAAGTGATAGAGCAGGGAGCTTTTCCCCACAGGGTTTGGAGCTACTTGATATTCATAAAATAAAGCAGCTATATACATCTCTGAAGCCAAAAGAGCCATGCAGGGGAAAGGGGTAATTCCCAAAGGACACTGTAATTCTTGTTAGTCCTAAACCTATTTCTCACCTGCCATTCCTACTGATTTGTTCCCTGTCCTTAGTCCAAACCTGTCTCGTCTCACAGAAACCTTCCGAAGTCACTTCTGTGATGCAAGCCCTTTTTTCCCAACCCCAAACTCCAATGCCCACCCTTAGGAAGTGGAGGAAGTCAAGCAGTGGTCTGCAGGATTTCCAGATGCACTCAAGGATGATGAAATTTCTCAGAACCTACAAACCTAGATTTAATTATTGAAAACGGGCGGGAAGCGGTAGCTCATGCCTGTAATCCCAGCACTTTGGGAGGCCGAGGCGGGTGTATCGGTCAGAAGTTCGAGACCAGCCTGATCAACATGGTGAAACCCTGCCTCTACTAAAAATACAAAAATTAGCCCCGTGTGGTGGCACGTGCCTGTAAACCCACCTACTCCGGAGGCTGAGGCAGAAAAATCGCTTGAACCCGGGAGGCGGAGGTTGCAGTGAGCCAATATCGCACCACTGCACTCCACCCTAGGCAACAACAGCGAAACTCCGTCTTAAAAAAAAAAAGAAAGAAATATTGAAAACGACTACTATGTGCCCAGTACCAAGTTAAATCTCTGGGTAGATCCAAGTTTTGTGTTATGGGGTGTGAGATTTACAGAAATGCTGGGAGTCTTAGGCCGGGCGCGGTGGCTCACGCCTGTAATTCCAGCACTTTGGGAGGCCGAGGTGGACGATCACTTGAGCACAGGAGTTCGAGACCAGCCTGGCCAACATAGTGAAACCCCGTCTCTACTAAAAATACGCAAATTAGCCAAGCGTGGTGGCGCGTGCATGTAATTCCAGCTACTTGAGAGGCTGAGGCAGGAGTATCGCTTGAACCCGGGAGGCGGAGGTTGCTGTAGCCGGGATTGCGCCATTGCACTCCAACCTGGGCGACAAGAGTGAAACTCCTTCTAGAAAGAAAGAGAGAAAGACAGAGAGAGAGAAGAAAAGGAAAAGAAAGGAAGAAGGAAAGAAAGAGAAATGTTGGGAGTCTTTAAGAAAAATCATATTAAATGACGAATACAAATTTAGGAACAGAGTCTTGGAAGGGCATTGTGAAAGTGAGGGAGGACCCCGAAGCTTAACTTTTATTTTTTTTAATAGAGACACGGGAGGTGCGGAGGGAATCTCGCTATGTTGCCCAGGCCGGTCTTGGCCGGTCTTGAACTCCTGGCCTCAAATGATCCTTCTGCTTTGGCCTCCCAAAGTGCTGAGATTACAGGCGCCCAGCCTGAAGCTTAAATTTTACTAGCTTCACATAAATCTGCCTCTAGCGCCATAATTCTTAACCTATTTTGTGCCATTTGGAAGTCTGGTAAAAGCTATGAATCTCTTCTCAGTTTTTAAATGCATGAAACAAAATACAGAGCAATACAAAAGAAACCATTTATATTGAAATACAATTAGGAAATATATTTTAAAACACATTCGTGATATAGTAAGGTTTTACTTTTTTATTTTTTATTTATTTTTATTTTTTTATTTTTTTTTTGAGATGGAGTCTCGCTCTGTCGCCCAGGCTGGAGTGCAGTGGCGCGAACTCGGCTCACTGCAAGCTCCGCCTCCCGGGTTCATGCCATTCTCCCGCCTCAGCCTCTCGAGTAGCTGGGACTATAGGCGCCTGCCATCATGCCCAGCTAATTTTTTTTTTTTTTTTTTTTTTTTTTTTTTTAGTTGAGACGGGGTTTTCACCGTGTTAGCCAGGATGGTCTTGATCTCCTGACCTCATGATCCGCCCGCCTCGGCCTCCCAAAGTGCTGGGATTACAGGCGTGAGCCACCGCGCCCAGCTTATTTTTTTATTTTTTTTTTGAGACAGAGTCTCGCTGTGTCGCCCAGGCTGGAGTGCAGTGGCGCAATCTCGGCTCACTGCAAGCTCCGCCTCCCGGGTTCACGCCATTCTTCTGCCTCAGCCTCTCGAGTAGCTGGGACTACAGGCACCAGCCACCACGCCCGGCTAATTTTTTGTATTTTTAGTAGAGACGGGGTTTAACCGTGTTAACCAGGATGGTCTCGATCTCCTGACCTCGTGATTCGTCCGCCTCAGCCTCCCAAAGTGCTGGGATTACAGGCGTGAGCCACCGCACCCGGCCCAGCTTTTACTTTTTAATTTTTTTTTTTTTTAAACATGTGCTCACTTTATCACCCAGGCTGGAGTGCAATAGTGAAATCTGGGCTCACGGCAACCTCTGCCTCCAGGGCTCAAGCGATCCTCTGACCTCAGCTTCCCCAGTGGCTTGTAGGAACTACAAGCGTTGGCCACCGCTCTGGGCTAATTGTTGCTTTTTTTTTTTTTTCTTTTTTTCAGAGACGGGGTTTCACCATGTTACCCAGGCAGGAACTTTTTCTTTATTAACACAATAACTATTAAGATCTTAGAGCAGGTCTAATAACTACAGAAATTGTAGAGTGATATTTCAAGAAATCCATGAGTAGTAAAGTGATATGAAAATGATTTCTATTGGTGACAGAGGGAAAGCTGTTACTAATTCTACTGTGATATGTTGTCTACATTCACAATGGGGGAAAATGCTAAATTTCAGTTAGATGTTAGAGAAAACAAAGATGTAATTTTTTTTCCCCATCCAAGTTAAAGTACTCCTTACTTCCATTCAGAGACTCCTTCAAGTCCATTGATGAGAACCCGTGGGTCAGATATGTAATTTTCTTTTTTTTGAGACAGTCTCACTCTGTGGCCCATACTGGAGTGCAGTGGAGCAATCTCAGCTCAATGCAACTTCCACCTCCCGGATTCAAGCGATTCTCCTGCCTCAGCCTCCCAAGTAGCTGGGATTACAGATGCCTGCCATGACATCTGGCTAATTTTTGTATTTTTAGTAGAGGCGGGGTTTCACCATGTTGTCCAGGCTGGTCTCAAACTCCTGACCTCAAATGATCCGCCCACCTCGGCCTCCCAAAGTGTTGGGATTACAGGTTTGAGCCACCGCACCTGGCCTAAATATGTAATTTAAAATGATTCTATCACCCAGTATTTTCTGGGATAATATTTCAAATGTTCTGCTATGTAGTCATCAAAGGTATACTCCACATTTCAGACCATATATCTTGATTTTTTTACTTGGAAAGAAAATTATTGTATAGATACAGATATTCATGAATTCAATATTCCACAAATATGTATTGCATGCCTCTATATAAAAATCATGGAGTTGGCCAGCACGGTGGCTCATGCCTGTGGTCCCAACACTTTGGGAGGCCAAGGCAGGCAGATCACCTGAGGTCGGAAGTTCAAGACCAGCCTGACCAACATGGAGAAACCCGGTCTCTATTACAAATACAAAAATTAGCTGGGCATGGTGGCGCATGCCTGTAATCCCAGCTACTCAGGAGGCTGAGGCAGGAGAATCACTTGAACCCGGGAGTCAGAGGTTGCGGTGAGCTGAGATCGCGCCATTGCACTCCAGCCTGGGCAACAAGAGTGAAACTCCAACTCAAAAAAAAAAAAAAAAAAAATCATGGAGTTAAGAGTAGAGAAAGCCAGGCGCAGTGGCTCATGCCTGTAATTCCAGCACTTTGGAAGGCCGAGGCAGGTGGGTAACGTGGTCAAGAGATCTAGACAATTCTAGCCAATATGGTGAAACCCCATCTCTACTGAAAATACAAAAATTAGCTGGGCGTGGTGGCGCACATCTGTAGTCCCAGCTACTTAGGAGGCTGAGGCAGTAGAATCGCTTGAACCCAGGAGGCAGAGGTTGCAGTGAGCCAAGATCACGCCACTGCATTCCAGCCTGGCGACAGAGCAAGACTCCATCTCAAAAAAAAAAAAAAAAGCCAGGCACGGTGGCTCATGCCTGTAATCCCATCACTTTGGGAGGCTGAGGCGGGAGGACTGTTTGTGTTCAGGTGTTCAAGACCAGCCCAGGCAACATGCTGAAACCCCGTCTCAACAAAAGTTGCAAAAATTAGCCGGCTGTGGTGGCACATGCCTGTAGTACCAGCTACCCAGGAGGCTGAGGTAGGAGGATCACTTGAGACTGGGAGGTGGAGGTTGCAGTGAGCAAGTGAATGCACCACTGCACTCCAGCCTGGGCAACAGAATGAGATCCTGTCTTAAAAATAAATAAATAAACAAACAAATAAATAACCTAGGGAATATAAAATGAATAAAACACAATCCCTGTCCTCCATCCTAGGTGAGAGGTAGGACAAGTATAAACATTTAAAAAAAAATGGGGGCTGGGTGCGGTGGCTCATACCTGTAATCCCAGCACTTTGGGAGGCCGAGGCAGGTAGATTGCCTGAGGTCAGGAGTTCGAGACCAGTCTGGCCAACATGGTGAAACTCTGTCTCTACTAAAAATACAAAAAATACAAAAAAAAAAAAATTAACTGGGTGCGGTGGCATGCACCTGTAATCCCAGCTACTCAGGAGGCTGAGGCAGGGGAATTGCTTGAAGCAGGGGGGTAGAGGTTGCAGTGAGCTGAGATCGCATCACTGCACTCGAGCCTGGGCAACGGAGTGAGACTCCATCTCAAGAAAAAAAAAAATGGGTTGCTAAGGGAAGCTCCAGCTATACCCATAATTTCTGAAATTAGGTAACATAGTGCAGCCAGGCCCTTCTGCATCTCTTCCCTGTTACAGACCAAACCTGATGTCTGAGCTGGTATATCAATGAATATACTTTTGCTTCTTATAACAATTATAGGGGCCAGGCATGGTGGCTTATGCCTGTAATCCCAGCACTTTGGGAGGCCAAGGTGGGCAGATGTCCTGAGCTTAGGAGTTTAAGACCAGAGTGGGCAACATGGTGAAACCCCATTTCTACAAAAAATACAAAAATTATGGCTCACACCTGTAATCCCAGCACTTTGGGAGGCTGAGTCAGGTGGATCACCTGAGGTCAGGAGTTCGAGACCAGCTTAGCCAACATGATAAAACCTTGTCTCTACAAAAAATTAGCTGGGCATGGTGGCTCACACCTGTAGTTCCAGACACTCGGGAGGCTGAGGCGCGAGAATCACTTGAACCGGGGAGGTGGAGATTGCAGTGAGCCGAGATTGTGTCACTACACTCCAGCTTGGGCAACAGAGCAAGACTCTACCTAAAACAAAACAAAACAAACAAAAAAACGAAGAAACAAAAAAAACTAGAATCATTTTTATTATTTTAAAACACTTTGCAAAATGGTGGAGTTCCAACTAAGATTGACCAGCACTTAAGCTGTTTGTCTTTCATTTATACCTCCTAAGATGATGCTTCTTTTACAAAAATAAAATGCCATGTGGATGACTTGCAAATGGCTTATAGTTAGCTTACCCCAAGATCTTATTGCAGTGCCTGCCTTATCATTATTTTTTTAATAATTTTTTTTTTGAGACGGAGTCTTGCTCTGTCACCTACGCTGGAGTGCAGTGGCACAATCTAGGCTCACTACAACCTCCACCTCCCAGGTTCAAGCGATTCTCTTGCCTCAGCCTCCTGAGTAGCTGGGATTACAGGCACCCACCATCATGCCCAGCTAATTTTTTATTTTTGTACAGATGGGGTTTCACCATGTTGGCTAGGCTGGTCTTGAACTCCTGACCTCAGGTGATCTGCCCTCCTTGGCCTCCCAAAGTGCTGGGATTACAGGCGTGAGCCACCATGCCCAGCTTTATCATCATTTTTATAGCATTTTTTCTTTTGAAGATTATCCTTGAGCTGGTCTATTGAATGCCCTTCTAGTTCTCAAATATATCAAAGCCATTTTAAAATGAAAAGAAAGTGTATTTCCATTTTAGTGGCACTATTGCTACCATTTTTGAGCTCCTACTGTGTGTCGAGTGTTCCACATATGCTATCGCTGATCCTTATATGGAACCTGCAACCTCAGTAATATTATCCCATTTTATTGAGGAAATAGGCTTACAGAGATTGAAATGTTCGCTTAAAGGCACACCACACTCCTGAACCAAGACTCAAACACATGTCGTCTGTGTAACTCCAAAGCTACTTTACCGAGCAACTTTTCAATTATTGTCTCAGTGTTGGCAGATTCTTCTCTTGAAGGTACCAGTCAAGTAATCATATAGGTGGCCAGGAGTGGTGGCTCACATCTATAATCCCAGCACTTTGGGAGGCTGAGGCAGGTGGATCGCTTGAGTGCAGGAGTTTGAGACCAGCCTGGGCAACATAGTGAAACGCCATCTCTACAAAAACTACAAAAAATTAGCTGGGTGTGGTGGCACACAACTGTAGCTCCAGCTACCTGGGAGGCTGAGGTGGGAGGATCACCTAGCCTGGGGAGGTCAAGGCTTCAGCAAGTCGTGTTTGCACCACTGCAATTGGCCCTGTCTCAAAAAAAAAAAAAATCGTCTGTTTGATCTGATGAATAAGTTAGAAAACACTAGTTAGGGACCAAAGCCAACTGTGATATAAGATAATGAGTTCTCACATTTACCTTGTGTGGTTTGCAAATTGGCCTTATAACACAATTTAAACTTGTTCTGAGAAATGAACAGTGCAAGAATAAAATTGTAGCCTCACAAGGTCTCAACTTTGGAAAGCAACACCCGTTTGGGTAGATTTGTTAGAAAAGAACATGTCTTGGCCAGGCGCAGTGGCTCACTGCTGTAATCCCAACACTTCAGGAGGCCTAGGAAGATGGATCTCATGAGGCCAGGAGTTAGAGACCAGCCTGGCCAACATGGTGAGACCCTGTCTCTACTAAAAATGCAAAAATTAGCTGGGTATGGTGGTGCCTGCCTGTAATCCCACCTGTAATCCAGTGATAGAGCAAAACTCTGTCTCAAAAATAAATAAATAAACAAATAAAAATAAGTCCTCTTATGATTGTTAAATCCAATTTAAGAGTGCTGAACACTCAGTCACAACATTCTCTCATTCCACAACAGTGGAATTCCCTGGCAACTCTTCACCAGGACTTTGGTGCACCCACTCACTGACAGTAAACTCTGGAGCCTTTTTCTTTTAAGCCAGGTTCTCACTCTAGTCTGTTGCCCAGACTGGAGTGCAGTGGCACCATCATGGCTCACTGCAGCCTTTACCTCCTGGGCTCAAGTGATCCTCCTGCCTTGGCCTCCCAAAGTGCTGGGATTACAGGCCTGAGCCTTTAAAAAGTCTGCAGGTGGCTGGGCGTGGTGACTCATGCCTGTAATCCCAGCACTTTGGGAGGCTGAGGTGGGAAGATCACTTGAGCCCAGGAGTTCAAGGCTGCAATAAGCCTTGATTGTACCACTGCAGCCTGGGTGACAGAGTGAGTCCCTGTTTCAAAAGAAGGGGGGGGAGGGGGGAAGGGAGAAAGAGGCAACAGCAACAGCTGCAGCCTAATTCCATCAGTTGAATTCTAGGAGACTTGTACATAACTCCATTGAGTTCTCATTATTATCAGGCTTCCCTATAGACAGACAGAAGAGCCACATGCTGCAAATCTTTGGTGGAGGTGTTGCTGTGAGGTTTTCACTAAAATCTGGTAGAAATCTAAGATAAGTATTATTACTCATATTCAAATATACAAGTTGAATATACAGTTCCACAATTCAGATTCTGCAGGGATTGTGAGTCCTGTTCCCAATATCAGTGTAGTGTCATGGAGTAATTATAGCATTCAGTATAACTTGCATATGTTTTGAAAATTCAATAAAACAATAAGAATTGGTTATAAATAGATTGTGGATATAACTAAATTCTCACTACCCTAAAGTTAAAATATCCATTAGAGGCTGGGTGGCTCACGCCTGTAATCCCAGCACTTTGGGAGGCCGAGGCGGGCGGATCATGAGGTCAGGAGATCCAGACCATCCTGGCTAATACGGTGAAACCCCGTCTCTACTAAAAATAGAAAAAATTAGCCGGGCGTTGTGGCGGGCGCCTGTAGTCCCAGCTACTCGGGAGGCTGAGGCAGGAGAATGGCGAGAACCCGGGAGGCAGAGCTTGCAGTGAGCCAAGATCACGCCTCACGCCACTGCACTCCAGCCTGGGCGACAGAGCAACACTCCATCTCAAAAAAAAAAAAAAAAAAAAAAAATCCATTCGAGGAGGGGGCAAGTGCTCTCTAATTATCATTAATGATAACACTTTGCACTTAACAGTTTTCCCCTGTAAATGAGTTTCAAGTACTGTATCTCATGAGATATCTCTGCTGCATTTGAACATCTTAAAATGTGCCATGACCTTGGCTTGTGACTCTCCTCTCCTGGTTCTTCTCCGGACCCTGTAATACGTCCTTGTAGGTCCTCTCCTCTGCCCATCATTATCTGTTGGTGTTCCCAGGACTTCATCCCTGACAACTGTTCTCACAATGTGCCACGGTCATCTCATTCACTTGCATGGTTTCACTACTACTACCATCTCCGTGCAGATACTAGGTATTCCCATCTCTCTTTTTTTTTTCCTTGTATGTATTTATTTTTAATACAGGGTCTTGTCACCCAGGCTGGAGTGCAATAGCACGATCTCTGCTCACTGCAACCTGTCTCCCAGGCTCAAGTGATCCTCTCACCTCAGCCTCTCGAGTAGCTGGGATTACAGGCGTGTGCCACCATGCCCAGCCAATTTTTCAAAAAAATTTTTTTTGTAGAGATGGGGTTTTACCATGTTGTCCGGGGTGGTTTCAAACTCCTGGGCTCGAGCAACCCACCCTCCTTGGCCTTCCAAAGTGCTGAGATTACAGGTGTGAGCCACTGTGCCTGGCCTATTCCCTATTTTTTTTTTTTTTTTTTTTTTTTTAGCAAAGTTTCGCTCTTGCTGCCCAGGCTGGAGTGCAATGTGCAATGACCTGATCTCGGCTCACTGCAACCTTTGCCTCCCAGGTTCAAGCGATTCTCCTGCCTTAGCCTCCCGAGTAGCTGGGATTACGGGCATGTGCCACCATGCCCAGCTAATTTTGTATTCTTAGTAGAGACGGGGTTTCTTCATGTTGGTCAGACTGGTCTAAACTCCCGACCTCAAGTGATCCGCCCGCCTCGGCCTCCCAAAGTGCTGGGATTACAGGCGTGAGCCACTGCTCCCGGCCTCCCATTTATTTATAGTACCACGTTTGGTCCTGAGCTCTGGATTCATATTCCCAACTGCCTGCTGGGCATATGAATATATGCTTGGATGTAACAGTTTCCTCAAACTAAATGACTATAAGATGATTTTTATCTCCTACCGTGTGATCCCTTCCTCACTGAGCCCCACTCATAGCGACCCCCTGGTGGTGGTTTCTCCAGCATACCAACTGCTGCTTCAGCATCTTCACATTTGCTCTTCAATAAACTGAGTAGTTAGAACACTTACCCCAGATATCCTGATGTCTTAGTCAGAGATATGCTCAAACGCCACCTCTTTAGAGAGGTTTTCCATGACCACTTCCTCTAAAAGCAGTCTCTTTTATTTGTCTTCATTATGCTTGTTACCAGCTAACATTATACATGTCTTTGTTTATTGTCCCTCTCCCCAGAAAATAGAAATTCAACAAGGGCAGATTCTTTGTCTCTTTCGGTTTTATACCAGGCACATAAGTTGGTGCTCAATGAATTTTTTTTATTATTTTATTATTTTTATTTTTATTTATTTTTTTGAGACGGAGTCTCCCTCTGTTGCCCAGGCTGGAGGGCAGTGGTGCAATCTCGGCTCACTGCAATCTCCACCTCCTGGGTTCAAGTGACCCTCCCACCTCAGCCTCCCGAGTAGCTGGGACTACAGGCATGTGCCACCACGCCTAGCTAATTTTTTTGTAGTTTTAGTAGAGACGGGGTTTCACCATGTTTGTCAGGCTGGTCCCAAACTCCTGACCTCGTGATTTGCCCACCTTGGCCTCCCAAAGTGCTGGGATTATGGGCATGAGCCACTGCGCCTGGCTTTTTTTTTTTTTTTTTGAGACGGAGTCTCACCCTGTCACCCAGGCTGGAGTACAGTGGCCCAATCTTGGCTCACTGCAACCTCCGACCCCCAGGTTCAAGCAATTCTCCGGCCTCAGCCTCCCGAGTAGCTGGGATTATAGATGCCCACCACCACGCCCAGCTAATTTTTGTATTTTTAGTAGAGATGGGGTTTCACCATGATGGCCAGGCTGGTCTCGAACTCCTGACTTCAGGTGATCCACCTGCCTCAGCCTCTCAAAGTGATGGGATTACAGGCATGAGCCAGAACGCCCGGCGGTGCTCAATGAATTTTTGTTAAGTGACTTCATTTACTTGTAATCTTTATCCCCAGTCCCAGACTCCTCCTCTTTGCATGTTCTGGTTCCTTTAATAGCATACTCTGCCGAGTGCATTGGTTCATTCCTGTAATCCCAGCACTTTGGGAGGCTGACGCAGGAGGATCCCTAGAGCCCAGGAGTTCAACACCAGCCTGGGCAACATAGGGAGACCCCGCCCCTACAAATAATAAAAAACAAAATTAGCTGGGCATGGTGGTGCATGCCCGTGGTCCTAGCTACTGGGAAGGCTGAGGTAAGAGGATCCCTTTAGCCCAGAAGGTTGAGGCTGCAGTGAGCTGTGTTCGTGCCACTGCACTCCAGCCTGGGTGACAGAGTGAGAGTCTTTACCTCAGCTTTAGCTGGAGGATCTTAGATGGGTCACATTACTTCTGGAAGCCTTCTTCCTCTTTCCAGAAGGCCTCACCAGATGCACTAATGACAGAATTTCTACGGTTCTTTTAATGAGTACTGGCCGGGCGCAGTGGCTCACAGCCTGTAATCCCAGCACTTTGGGAGGCCGAGGTGAGCTGATCACTTGAGGCCAGGAGTTCGAGAGCAGCCTGGCCAACATGGCGAAACCCCGTCTCTACTAAAAATACTGAAACAGCTGGGCGTGACAGCAGGCACCTGTAATCCCAGTTACTCGGGAGGCTGAGGCACAAGAATCAGCTTGAACCTGGGAGGTGGGAGTTGCAGTGAGCTGAGATCACACCACTACACTCCACCCTGGGTGCCAGAGTGAGACTCTGTCTACCAAAAAAGAGTAGCTTGGTGTGGTGACAATCAGAAATATGAAGGGAATAAAATTTATGTATATTCTCCTTATTTTATTGTTGCCTGCTTATTCTACGCCAAACATTTGCTGGGGGTTGAAGACACAATGGTGAGCAAGACAGTGACTTCTTCAAAGATATCAAAGTTTAATGGAGGAGACAAAAAAGTAAGCAGGCAATTACAAAACAGGGATAAAGTGCTTTGATTGGGATAAACCCAGGAAATACAGAAAAGGAACACCTGATCCAGTCTTATGGGATTGGGAAAGGTTTCCTAGAGCAAGTCAGGTATTTGACCTGAAGGCTGAGTAGGAGTTGGCCAGAAGCGTGGAGAGAGAGATGCAGCTTGGAGTGTGCAGGAAAGAGCAAGTGCAGGAAAAGAGGAGGGAACCAGAGCTGGGGAGAGCGGCAGAGGCCAGATCATGAATGACCTCCTCAGAAATCACGCCAAAGGAGGTTCACTGTTTGCTGCTGGCAATGGGAAGCATGACAGGGCTTTACACAGAAGAGTGGCATGAAAGGATTTGCCTTTCAGAAAGATTGTTCTAGCAGAAAGGGAGAAAAGACTGACGGGAATCAAAATAGAAAAGAGGAGACTCATTAGGAGGTCGTTTCAGTAAGCGAGATATGGCCCAGTGATGGTCTGAATAATTGCTGCTAATAATTTGAGCCCCGTGATCTCATTTAATCTTTGCAACTCTATGAGGTAGACATAATTACTCCCATTTGCGGATGGGGAATCCAAGGAACAGAAAAGCTAAATAATTGCCCAAAGTCACATGGTAAGTGGTGGCAGCAGAGAGAGCCAGGCAGAAGGATCTGAGAACTATTTAGGAGGTGGTATGGGCATAACTGGATACATAGTTATACAATATTTGTTACTGATTTGGGGAGGGTGGCTAAAGGAACGGGAGTTAAGTATGATATGCAAGTTTCTAGCTTGGATAAGTGGGCAATGACTGAGTTAGGAACAGGAGAAGCAGGCAGGGAGTAGGGGAAAATGTGGCAAGTTGAGTTCAGGGTTTGATTTCAAGATGTCTGGGTAATTTCCTATTATCATTTTTTAACTTAGTTTTGTTATTTTGTTCATGCTTTGATGGATAATTTCCAAGCAGAGCTGTCCAGAAAGCAGCTGCAGGGGCTGGTGTGAAACTCTGCCAGATTTTGGTGTCATCAGCCTCAATCTTTCCCAAAAGGAAAAAATAAAACAAAACCACTTTTAGAGAAGCTGAAAATGATATAAACTTTGGGAATGAAGCATTTAGAAAAACAGATCATGCAATGGGATTTCCCACGGACCCATTTTAGGTCATTACAGGGTAATTGTCTCCCATTAATTCAGCTGTTTTTCACTAACGATCTTAACAGTCTTTCAGTTCTTGAAGTCTCCTATTGATAAGCAGGGCCTACATCTGCTACTCTACTGCAGAGGTGGGTATCTAACAACTGCTTCCAAAGAGTCAGTTTCTCCCAGGGCTTGGGAACTCCTTTGGGAGCTACACTAACTTCTAAAACACCAGGGAACCACTTAACAAATTATCATTTCAGTGCACTCAGTGATATCCTAATGGCCTGGAAACACAGTCCTAACCTACCTCTAGGGTCTTAGAGAACAGTTCACACAGAAGGAAATTTGCTCAATAATAATAACAATGTCAAGATACTAACATATCAAATAGTCTTAGAGGGAGGCTCTTGAGCTACACTTCTCCAGGTGAATTAGCATCTTCCCTTAACTTTCCTTCCCAGCAATGAAAAATGCTCAACATGCAGTAAGAAGAGTTGTTTTTTGCTTTTGTTTTTAAGGGATGAGGTCTTGCTCTGCAGCCTCGAACTCAGCCTCAGCCTCCCAAGTAGTTGGGACTACAGGCGCTTGCTACCACGCCCGGCTAAGAGTTTACATGTATATATACTTTTGGCTGCTCTATAGATAGAGTAGGGTTCACCCATAGGCAGAGTGGCCTAGAGTAGCCTAAATAATATTCTGGGGCCAGGCCTGGTGGCTCACACCTGCAAGCCATCATTTTAGGAGGCTGACTCGGAGCACTTGAGCTGCAGAGTTTGAGACCAGCCTCGGCGAAATATGGAGACCCCATCTCTAAAAAAATAATAAAAAGAATTAGCTAGGTGTAGTGGCACACACCTGTGGTCCCAGCTACTCAGGAGGCTGAGGTGGGGAGGATCACTTGGGCCTGGGGAGGTCCAAGCTGCAATGAGCTGTGATCATGTCACTGCATTCCAGCCTGGGTGACAGAGCAAAACTCTGTCCCCCCCCCCAAAAAAAAAAGTGTTGTTTTTTTTTTTTTTGATAAAGTTTCTCTTCTTTGCAAGTCTTGGCTACAAAATTAAAAACGTTTCTTTGATATTTATATTCTCCCCCAATATAAAACACTTCCATCCCTACCTTTGCCAAGGCTGGCTGTCCATTTAAAAAAAGATTTGAGAGAAAATTACTTGTAAGTAATTTGAAAATTGTGGCCACACCCTGGTAATACCTAATTACAGCCTTAGGCAGACTGTACAACTGTGTTACGAATAGAGAACCTTTGCTTCTAAGAAGTATCTGTTCTAGGAACCCAATCCTAGTGTGGTAGAAACTGTTATAGTTGTATTTTTGTTTTGTTTTGTTTTGTTCGAGATAAGAGTCTCGCTCTGCTGCCCAGGCTGGAGTACAGTGGTGTGATCTCGGCTCACTGCAACCTCTGCCTCCCAGGTTCAAGCTATTCTCCTGCCTCAGCCTCCCAAGTAATGGGGATTACAAGCGCATGCCACCACGCCCAGCTAATTTTTGTATTTTTACTGGAGATGGGGTTTCACTAGATTGGCCACACTGGTCTCGAAATACAGACCTTAGGTGATCCACCCGCATCAGCCTCCCAAAGTGCTGGGATTACAGGCATGAGCCACCGCACCCAGACTTAGTATTCTTAATGAATACTCCAAAATATCTCCTTAAAGCAACAAGGCCTTCTCTCATTTTTCTTTTTGGATTTTTTTTTCCTTCCCCAAAGCTAACGAGTCACCCATACCAAATATTCCTATGTGGCTTCTGTCACCAGCATAACCTTCGTAGAAAACTACTCAGGTTTTTTCATCTTCCCAAGATACGGCAATAACCAAAGGGCTCAAGATACTGTACTCCCAAATTCCTACAGAACATCTGTGTAATATACCTGTACATCTGTACGGAATGCATCAGTGTAAAGACAATCATGCCCAATTTTAATGACTCTGATGAAAAGCCATTAAATGAATCAGTGCTGGGTTACTAAAATAATTCTCAGGTTTGCTGACTTTAAAAATTATATTTTTAATTATAGAATATTGTTAGAATAATACAAACACTAGGATAACTGTGACCAATACCATAAGGAAAACTGTTCTACATATTGATTTGTTCATTCATTCTCCACAACCATAGAAAACAGGCACAAAGTGTTCACGGGATGTGCAGAGGCAGCCAGGGACTTGGGAGCAGAAGGCATGCAAAAAGCATTAGTGAAGGGAGTCTGATGCATGAGTTCTATACAAAGTTCAACACAGCAAACGGGCAACAACTGGCAGAAAGAGGAGACAGCTGGTGTGGCCCTTGTCCTTTAAGTTTCCCAGCTAGATTGTTCATGTATGGAGATAGCTGGGTGCTTAGAAGCCTTGTTTTAAGCCCTTCACCTCCAAGAAGCCAAAAGCAGCAGCAGGAACTGGTTGGGGTGGGGCAAGAACAGTAGGGAAGGAAAAGGGGGTGAAATACAGTTAGGTCATAGAAATGCGGTCATCTATGGCCACTCCCAAGCTGATACCCATAGTGGCTCACAGAAGCAACAGGAGAACTTTGACATTTATTAAAACCATCAGCAACATATATGAGAAAAGACATATTTGAGTTTAGTTACCAAGAACATGTGTCACCCGACAATTAAAATATGGATACCCACAGTCTGCTAGATTTTGTAAATAACAAAAAAAAATGCTCCTTGCCTGAGTTTGTCCTTAAAAAGGAGTGGCAACATGAAGGAACCCCCCTGGAAGATGGGTTACTTTAAAGGTTGTGTTATTAACAAGTGATGTGGTCCCACACAGCTGTGGGTCACAATAACTCATTATAGTACCCACCCAGAGAGACCACTGGCTCCTTTAACACCAAGTCCCAAAAAGCTATGGCAAAACATTTTAAAAATGTTACAACATTCACAATAAAGAACAGTAGCAATAAAGCACAGTAGAAATAAACTGGGGGTACTCTCAAAAGATATTCCTCACTCCAGTCCCATTTTCTGGGCACCAATTCCCTTCCACCCCAACATGCTTGGATAGCATCAACACTTGAGATATTTCTTAATTCCTACCTGGACTGAGATTAGGAAAACTGACACTACTGGGCTTAAATTGGGCGAACTGTTATTTTAACCACTTATATCTGTAGGGTGGGAGGATGGAAATACATTCCTACTGAGGTTCGTTAATTCCTTCTGACTAAGCCAAAGAGTTCTTCATTGCCATAGAAGATAATTCATTCTGAGAATAGGACAATCGACCTATTTGTCTGGTCATTATCTTCCACAATTGACAAACACATACAAACAAGTGCTTAGCTCTGTACAAAGACAGACCTTACAGGAGAGTGCACACTAAAGCACTAGTGTTTAAATTATTTTCCATAATGAAAAAAGGACATTTCTCACATTGGAGTTATGTCTATACTTCTGTCACATGACTCACATCACCCAAGAACATGCTAAGTCTCTGTAAATTCAGTTTCTATTAGAAAAACCACAGGAATACACATTACTGTACATACACATGCCCTGATGCAAGCTAAGATAAACACTGGGATGTGGCCCTTATCAAATCTTAGAGTTAGCAGGACAGGAAGAGTTGATCTTAGAGGGGAAAGAATACACAAACGACCTACATTCCTTGGGAAGGGACTCTGTGGTTCCTTCCCTGAAGGACTCAATTCCACTTGCTCCTTACACTTAACTGTCACTGATGGTCCTATCTTTTCTTGAAGATATTTTCTATACAATATTCCCTATAATGATCCCCAAAGAAAATTCATAAATCTGATTAATGGCAGTAATAACTGTGGGCATCTTCTGCTAAAGTCACCATCATTGATTGGTCCTTGGTCCCCAAACCTGTGTCTCATTTTTCCTTTCCAACCGTATCTTCAGTTAGCTTTCACAAAGATGCAAGCTTTAAAGGAGCTAATTAGAAACAATGAGGAGGAGAAAAGTTACAATCATTGCCTTCATCGTGCAAAATCTTGCCCTCAGGAAGATGGAAAAGATACAAATGCATGAGCAACTCAAGGAAAAAGCCCTTTGGAAGGGAAGATGTGTGTGCCCAACTACTATGGTGTGTGAATAGGTGTGGCAATTTAGGCAGAGTCTCTAGTTGCCTTTTTCCAAAGCAGCCATGACCACCCTATTACAGTCCCACGTTTCACTTAGCATAGTTCCTTGGGCCAAGGATGGGAGAAAATAACATTGAAAGATTTACTCCATTTCCAGGCCTGGGCATTCACCAGCATTTGTCCCCTGGTCTTCAGATTTCCAGTTACTTGTGGGGCTGATTTTAATGAAGTAACCCATTGAGTGAATAAAAATCACCATTTTGGAGGAGATAACATTCCCAAAGCTGAGGGTCAGAATTTCACATGGCTTGTCATCTCTGATGGTTTAAATTGTGGCCCACAACTAGGAGAGTATGATAAAAGCAGCTCAGTCTTGAGGGCGTTCATTGATATCAAATAAAATTGTATCTTCAAATGAATCATTTCTCAGCCATCATAATTACAGGACTTAGTCCGTATGAACTCTCTTATGTTTAATAAGAGCTGAGCTCCTGCTGAAACTCTTCTCACATTCGGTACATTCATAAGGTTTCTCTCCCGTGTGAACTCTTTGATGTGTGATGAGGTTGGAACTCTGGGTGAAACCTTTCCCGCACTGCACACACTCGTAGGGCTTCTCCCCTGTGTGGGTTCTCTGATGTTTAATTAGATCTGACCTTTCACCAAAGCTTCGCCAACACTCATTACACTCATAAGGCTTCTCTCCAGTGTGAATTTTCTGGTGTGTGATGAGATGAGAGCTCCGGCTGAAGCTTTTCCCACAAGCATTGCATTCATATGGCTTCTCTCCAGTGTGAGTTCTCTGGTGCTGAACCAAGTGTGAGATGCGGCTGAAATTTTCCCCACATTCGTTACAGTGGTACGGCTTCTCTCCCGTGTGGGCTCTGCGATGACGCACAAGGTCGGAGTTCTGACTGAAATTCTTCCCACACTCATCACACTTGTAGGGCCTCTCCCCTGTGTGGACTCGATAGTGTTTGATGAGATCAGATCTCTCACTGAAGCCTCGGCCACATTCGTTACATTCATAAGGTTTCTCGCCTGTGTGGGTCCTCTGGTGCTGAGCTAGGTGAGAGCTCCGGCTGAAGCTTTTCCCACACTCCTCACACTCATAGGGTTTCTCACCACTGTGGGTCCTTTGGTGTTGGATTAGGTGAGAGAGACGGCAGAAACTTTTTCCACACTCGTTACATTTGTGAGGCTTCTCTCCAGTGTGGATTGTCTGATGCTGAATCAGGTGAGAACTTCTTCCAAAACTTTTCCCACACTCGTTACAGTCATAAGGCCTCTCCCCAGTATGTGTTCTTTGATGCTGAATAAGGTGTGAGCTGCGACTGAAGCCTTTTCCACATTCATAACATTTATAGGGTCTGTCTCCAGTGTGGGTCTTCTGATGTCGATTAAGGTCTGAGATCTGACTGAAGGCCTTTCCACAATGAGAACATATATGATAGCGGATGCCTGTGTGGACTTCTTTGTGGACAAGTAGATCAGTGACTTGTTGGAGAGGATAGCTTACCCACTCTTCTGCTGTTAAATCTCCCCATTGTCTTTCTGACCTATCTCCACTTTCAAAGCCCTCTTCACTTTCAGGATTTTCCTCAGCATTCTCAGCAGGTCTTTCAGATGTAGTCCCAAATTGTACATCTTCACTAATCTCTTGCTTGGGATTTACCTCGTTCTCACTCCTGATCTCAAAATCTGTAATAAAAAGTAAACAATAAGACTAGTAAGTACAAAAATTACCTATTGTGTGCCAGGCACTATACTAAATTTTTTTTTTTTTAGACAGAGTCTCACTGTGTTGCCTTGGCTGGAGTGCAGTGGTGTGATCTTGGCTCACTGCAACCTCTGCCTCCTGGGTTCAAGCAATTCTCCTGTCTCAGCCTCCTGAGTAGCTGGGACTACAGGTGCACGCCACCACGCCCAGCTAATTTTTTTATTTTTAGTAGACACAGGGTTTCACCATATTGGTCAGGCTGGTCTTGAACTTCTGAGCCACTGTGGCCAGCCTAAATTATTTATATTCTTCATCACATATATTCTTTATCACAGCTATTCTGAGAGTCAGGAATTGTGATTATTTCTACTTCATTAACGAGAAATCCAAGACCCAGACAAGTGAATTGACTTGCTCAAGGCCATAGTAGATGGTAGAGCCAGTATTCAAACTCAGGTCTGTCAAAATTAACGTTCTGTATCGCTGTAATTAATGATTCATTAAGAAAACTATACAGGCCAGGTGCCGTGGCTCACGCATGTAATCCTAACACTTTAGGAGGCCAAGTCAGGAGGAACACTTAAGGCCAGGAGTTCAAGACCAGCCTGGGCAATATAGGGAGAACCCATCTCTACAAAAAAATTTTAAAAATTAGGTGGATGTGGTGGCATGCAACTGTAGTCCCAGCTACTCAGGAGGCTGAGGTAAGAGGATCACTTGAGCCCAGGAGTTCAAGGCTGCAATAAGCTGTGATTGTGCCACTGCACACCAATATGGGTGACAGAACGAGACCCTGTCTCTTAAAAAAAAAAAACTATATATATTTGTGTTTTGAAAGAACACTGGAAGCAGAAAATATGAGACTCTAAATTAGAATATCTAAAAGGCAAGATTCTAGGTATTTTGTGAGTATGTATTTTTTAACTTGCCAAGTCTTCATCATTAGTAGCATCATAAAATATTTACTAAGAAGCCACTGTGTTTTTGTTTGTTTGTTTTGTTTTGTTTTTTGAGATGGAATTTCACTCTTGTTGCCCAGGCCGGAGTGCAATGGCGCAATCTCCGCTCACTGTAACCTCTGCCTCCTGGGTTCAAGCAATTCTCCTGCCTCATCTTTCCGAGTAGCTGGGATTACAGGTTCCCGCCACCACATCCAGCTATTTTCTTGTATTTTTAGTAGAGACAGGTTTTACCATGTTGGCCAGGCTGGTCTTGAACTCCTGATCTCAGGTGATCTGCCCGCCTCGGCCTCCCAAACTGCTGGGATTACAGGCGTGAGCCACCGTGCCTGGCCAGAACCAACTATGTTAATATGGAGAAAAATGAATCTTTACCTATGTCATAGTTGACAGAAAAGTGACTGACAAATGTCACTTCCTACTTTTCAGTGACCTTTTAATGAAAATAGGAGTGGGAAAGTTGAAGAAGGAAAAAAGATGTCTGGCTGAGAACATTCTTGGCATTGTCTAAGTATATTTCACATGCAGTCTTTAAATGAAAATCAAAATACACAACCACTGTCTACAAGGAGTTTTATACCAGACACTGCATTCTCCAAATTGGGTTTCTTAGTACACTCTTCAGAAAGAAAGTATGTATTTTGGGAGAAAAGGGTTCATGGATAAACTGGGTTGGTAAATGGTACATACAATATCATTTCCTTCAAAATTCACAATGCCTAATAACACATTAAAGGTTCTAAGGAATCCTGAGGTAAAAAGGCCTTATAAGGCCAGATGCAGTAGCTCAGGCCTCTAATCCCAGCATTTTGGGAGGCTGATGCAGGAGGATCACTTGAGCCTAGGAGTTTGAGACCAGCCTGTGCAACATAGGGAGGTCTCGCTTCTATTAAAAATAAAAAGAGGCAGGCCAGGCGCGGTGGCTCACGTCTGTAATCCCAGCACTTTGGGAGGCCGAGGTGGGCAGATCACGAGGTCAGGAGATCGAGACCATCCTGGCTAACACGGTGAAACCCCATCTCTAAAAAAAAAAAAATGCAAAAATTAGCTGAGTGTGGTGGTGGGCGCCTGTAGTCCCAGCTACTCGGGAGGCTAAGGCAGGAGAATGGCGTGAACCTGGGAGGCAGAGCTTGCAGTGAGCTGAGATCACGCCACTGCACTCCAGCCTGGGCAACAGAGCAAGACTCCATCTCATAAAAAAATAAATAAATAATAAAAAAATAAAAAGAAGCTGAGCATGGTGCCTCACGCCTGTATTCCTAGCACTTTGGGAGGCCGAGGTGGGCGGATCACTTGAGGTCAGGAGTTCAAGACCAGCCTGACCAACATGGTGAAACCCCGTCTCCACTAAAAATACAAAAATTAGCTGAGCGTGGTGGCATGCAACTGTAATCACAGCTAGTCGGGAGGCTGAGGCAGGAGAATTGCTTGAACTCAGGAGGCGGAGGTTGCAGTGAGCCAAGATCGGGCCACTGCACTCCAGTCTGGGCAACAGACTGAGACTCTATTTCAAAAAAATAGATTAATTAATTTAAAATTTTTTAAAAAATTAAAAGAATTAGCCGGGCAAGGTGGTACGCATCTGTGATCCCAGCTACTCAGGAAGCTGAGATGGGAGGATGACCTGGGCCTGGGAAGTCAAGGCTGCAATGAGTTGTGATCGTGCCACTGCACTCCAGCCTGGGCAACAGAACAAGATCCTGTCTCCAAAAAAAAAAAAAAAAAGCCTTGTAATCATTTTTAAACCCATTCCCATTGCCAAACTTATTTGGGCAAGAAACCAGTTTTTTGGCGCTTCCATCCTTCTAACAAGTGCTTTTGGGGCTAAACTGTAGAATTGTAAATTCACATTTTTTAAAGATTGTCATTTTTTGCTTTTGTTGGATTAAGTGGAATATTTGGGTTACAGACTGCAATAGATCTGGATAGATAACTATTTATGGTTACTTTTATAAAGAAAGGATTCAAGAAACTAGGGACATCAGAGAAAGCTCAAGTTAAAAAGGAAAGCCCTCAGAGTTGCCTTTTGTTCTGAAAAAGGCTATGGGAATAAAGATTTCAAAAACAGGATTAATCCTAATGAATGGCAGATGACCTAGTGACCCATACACGCTTGCTAATGTCTGTCAAGTCTTGACAGGAGGCAAAGTGAGGCAAAGTGAGTCAAAAGACCGTTCAGCTCAAGAATACACTCTTTATTCTAGTTACACCCAGACCAAAGTACAGCAAAGAGAGAAGACAGGCTTGCAGACCATGAAAAAAAAATCAGCTGCCCTCTCTAATAGAATTTGTGATCTATTTCAGCATTCTTGTGGAACAGCATTTGACACACTACAAATCTATCATCATCAACACTGAAACATCTCTAGATGAGAACCTACTCAGCTAAGGAACTTGAGGCAAAGCTAGGGCTCTGAAGCCAAAACAAACACAAAAAGGTGGCTTTCGCCCTCCCATGAACCTGGGTTAGAATCCCCTCATCTTTTAGCACCCTAGAGTAAAAGCACTAGTTACGGGGGCATTTATATTCTGGCAAGCACTATTATGCCAGACCTGTTTGGTCAGTGATCTGTACAAACAGGCTGGAGATTGGAAAATGACTCAGGGCACAAGAAATCTGAACGTCTAAAACGTGCAGAAGCAGTTTTTTTCTTTTTAGACAATATGACCTGGATGTTCCCACATTCAAAGATCTGCCTGAGGACTCATGTCAAGCCAATATCCAATTAAGTGCTTTAAAAAATCAAACCACTAGGCTGTGTTGAAAGAACTAAGTCATTTTGACACGATCTCAAAAACGTGGAGGCAAAGAAAGGTAGAATCCTTACTTACCTAGTGAGACAACATTTCCATAATTCTCCTGCATAACATCCCGGTAAAGGTCCCTCTGTGCAGCGTCCAGAGGTCTCCATTCTTCCCGGGTGAGATACATGGCCATATCTTCAAACGTCACAGGTGCCTGAAATCACACGATACTTCCCTACTATTCTGTATTTAGGACTTCTTGAAATTAGATACATGATTAGAAATATTCAGGAGGAAAAATATATTAAATGTGACCTATAGAGTCCAAATAAGAAATAAACAAGCAAAAAAGAGATGTGGTAAAGAAGGCAGCAATTTATGAGCTGATTGCTCTGGTCCCATGGCCAGCTATCCTTGCCCCACTCAGGAACTTTATCCTCTGGCTGTGACTTTCTCAGGACATATCTGGCACTTGCATCGCTCCATACCTTTACTCATCATGTTCCTCTTTTCCTGGAATATCCTTCTCACACTAGAGAAATTCTACTACTCTTTAAGGTCCCACTGCAGTACCAACTGTTCTTCAATGCCCCCTACCCCTCTGCACGGCTCCACTCCCCTTGGATGCCCCAGATAGACTTAATCACGCCCACTTCTTGGGAGTGATTCCCACACTACTGCACTTTGTTCCTACAGCAAGTAGAGCACTTACTACGTTGTGCCACGCTTAAGTGGATGCGCCTTTCTCCCTACAGACTGTGAACTGTGAGCTGTGAGCTAGAAGGTAGCGTCCATCTCGTCCATCTTTTATCTCCCCAGTATTTAAAGGTATACAGCAGGTGTTCGATATATGTTTGTTTGTGACTATACTGGCCTGGTACTAGGCCCCTGGAGGCAGAATATCGAAGCCAGCGAATTACTAATCCCAGGGAATTTCCCACAGGGACTTGCAGAGCAGAGAAACGCCGGACGAGGTGGGTAAGCAGAGACAAGGTCTGAGAAGCCACCTCCGGCTTACCTGGGACCCAGCCATGAGCAGGGCGGCTGCCATCTCGAGCACAAGGGTTCGCCTCCAGGGAGAGAGAGCAGGAAAAGCAGCTAGCAGACAGCGCTGAAGGAGGCGAAAAGCAGGGCGTGAGGCACGGAAAACAGGCCCTGCCCACTCCCCAGGGCTGGAGTTTTGGCCCCAAGGCGGGCAGGGAGGGCCCTGGACCAGGGCCGGGTCACTCTCCTCCCTGACCCTTGAGCGCGACCCGCCCTCTGGGTCTCCGCCACAGCGGGGTGGAGGCAATGCCGGAATCTACTAGGACAGCCCCCTGGCTGGGTCCCTCCCGCGCCGGGGGTTAGACCGCCGCTGTCTCAGGGAGGAGGCGCTCAGCTCAGCCCAGGGAACGCCTCCGCTCTGCCATCTCGAGGCCGGGTCCTTTCCGGCAGCTGCCTCAGCCAATCAGCGAGCGAAGTTCGTGAACCACTCTGCCAATCAGAGGCGGAACACTATGCCCGCCTCCCACAGCCTGGCCAAGAGCCTCTAGTGCGCCTGTGCCTGCCCCCATGGCCTGCCGGGAGTTGGAGTTCCACTCCCGCGTACAAAAGCTAGCCAGAGGCCAAAAGCCAAGGAGGGAAAAGAACAAAAGGGTGAAAAAGTAAGCGCGTCCTCCCAGTCAGGGCGGAGTATTCTCGCTTTTTTCTTATGGAGACTGCAGCACGATTAAGCTAGAGGCTGCCCTGCTTCGCCTCACGTCCCTAGAAGCTTCTCTTGAGTCGGGCCTTATTATCTGCGAAGTCAGGCCAATTTAGGCGCTGGCCTGCGTTGAGCTGAGCTAGAATTAGCCCCTGCTTGACAGCACAGGCCGGAGAGGGAAGCGGCAGCCGCCCACTCCCCAGGGGAGACTCGGAGGCTGCGCTGGAACTTTGAGCCCCGCCCACGCACTACATGTCCCAGCAGCGCCTGCGGCGGCGCGGCTGTGTACGGAATACAACTCCCGAGAGGCCCCGCGCCGCCCCGCGCCGGGGCGACTCGGGAGTGCGGTCGGCAGTAGAGCCTGGCGGTGTCTCGGCTTCAGCGCTTTAACCCTGTAGGGGCGTGCGACTGCGTCCTTCTCAAGGGGGCGCCCCTCGAGCGGCGGGCTGAGTGGCGTCCAGCGGCGGGGAGGCGAAAACCCTGGGGGACTCAGAAGCGGGTGGCGGTGTAGGGCGTGTAAGGAGGAGATAGCCAGGCCCCTGGGTGGGGTGGGGAGGGGGGCGGGGGCGGGCCCTCCTTAGCGTCCCAGAGGGCTTGTCTGCTACAGGGGCTCCCAGCGGCCTCCCGCACCGAAGGGACCCTGGGCGTCTGAGGCCCTGATCCGGGCGGGCCTTCAGGATGTTAGCAGTCCCTGTCCGGTTGAAGGTAGGAAGCCGAAAACCCGAGTGGGGGACGAACAGACTTACCTCCTGTCCCGCAAAAGATCCACTAGATCGTCGTCTCCAAAACCTGAGAGACCGCGAACGGATTCCAGAGCCGCAGCGTTCTCTCAGACCTGGCGTTCAGAAAGATTCTAGAGAGCACGGGCAGGTCCCGGAGGTCTCAGACCCGCAGGTAGATCTCGAATTCGTAGACTTGCAGGCGAAGCCCAGATATCGTAGGCTGATCCTAAAGACTCAGATTCCCGAGGCCTCAGACTCGCAGGCAGCTCAGAGAAACCACAGGCTCATAGGCAGATCCCTGAGACCACAGAGGCTGGCCAAGAAACCACCAGCAACTAAGCTGCATTCAGCTGGAGTTCCTCGGAACGGGAGGACTCGCAGCTCTCCCTTTCCCCAGCCAGGATGAGGGAATTAGACAATGGAAGTCGAGCACTGGGGAAAGCAGGCATTCTGCGTGGGGAAGAGCTCCCAGCTCGCTGTAGCCTTGGAGAGGGAAGTGATGGAAAAAGAATATAGCAGCTTATTAGGGACTCCCACCCTCTTCAAGTTATAAATATCCCCAGAACCTTGGCTACGTGCCCGGAAGCCTGTTGTCTCTAACTGTACAGGAGACTTCTCTGCCTGGGCTGGGAAAGGGGCCTTTCTTTTGTTTTGCAGATAGATCCACCCACTGAGGAACTTGAAAATTTTTTTCAAACATAACTCCAGGCCTTGCTTTTATTAGTGAGTGTCCTGTTCCCAGTGCCCGGTTATTTATGATTAAATTACTCAAGTGTCTAAAAAGAACAGAAGGACCCGCCCCAGCCATAATGCAGACTTTCCCATTCCTTCTCTTTCCACCCGCAACTGTGGGGCTAAGAATTCTTAAGATGTCACAGAATTATACCATCCTACCTCATCTAAAGTCGATCCGAGGCTGGTCCGATGGTAGTGGGTTACCAGAACTTAGTAACATTAATAACTCTAAAGTTAGTATACAACCCCCCACTGCTAAATTTGGCTATAAAAATAAAATTGATCTGAGCACCATATAAAATGGAATCCTGGAGGGTCCCCTAGAGGCAGTATCCCCAGTGGAAAGAGCGTGGGCCTCAAGGTCAGACAAGCCTGGTTTGGAATCCAGGCTGTGTATCCTTTGGAAAGTCATTGAATCCAGGCGCATTTCCTTTTCTCTAAAATGAGGGTCATCATACCTAAGGATGTTGTGAGGCGTGAGTGAGATGATGAAAGCGTTCCAGAGAGTGCGCTCTTGGATGATAGCCGTTACTTTTTATTAACCCTGGCTTTGGTGGTAAGGGAAACTTCCAGAAATGCTTGTGGGTATATTGGATAGCTCAGAAAATCTGGGAAATCAAAGTGGCTCAATAGCTGTGAGGAACTGTGGGTGACTTTATCCTCACATCGTGTTTCTTCCAGAAATTCAGACGCAACAGAGGTTAGGCCAGTTTGGTGGGTTCCAGTGAGCGGTGTGTTGAGCCTAGTAGAGCATAGGTACTTGGGGTTGCCAAAACCCCAGCAAGTTGAGGCTTCACGCTCAGGGAAACTTCTGGGTCAGAGGTTAATAACCACGCTCCTTGTAGCGAGGAGGAGGGGAGCCTTTCTGACTAGCTGAAGTAATTGCAGGTTTCTAACTGGGCCTAAGGTGAGCTGAGGGCTTGAGCCCCTCAGCCCAGCGGGGGTCCCTTTTCATCCCTTCTCTGACAGATTGCTTTGTAAACTTTCTTAGGCCTTCCCCCCACCCCTTTGCCCCAGTGCTTTAAGCCCTTCTTTGTCTTCTTGCTGTTTTTTTTATTCCTCAGGCCTGCGGGGCGGGGGCGGGGTGGCGCCCAGGACGACTCCCCGGGCTCAGCTTGGCTGCCTGCCTCCTTCTGTAAGTGCTTTTTTTTTCTTCACCTGGGACCCTCTAGAGGTTGGAAAGAGAAGAGAGGCTGGGAGCGGATGGAAAGCATGACTGCATCTGGAGCCCCTGGGGGGAGTGGGGAAGAGGGAGTGGAAGGACAGTGGCTGAGGGGCTTCCTGTTGCAGCCTTCAGCTGGACTCAGGGTTGGGGTCACTGGAGGAGGAGGTGGCTTCCTGCCCCATTGTTCTGGACTGCAGTGTTTCTTGGGAATACTTACTGTATGTGGATTTTCAGTAACCAACTTGGAAAGCTGTATTTGTTCCCATGATTCAGCAAACAATGAGTACCTACTGTGTGCAGAAGCAGCAGGACAGCCTGTCATCACTGGGAAAGAGGCCAGAAGAGCCATTTGGCCAGGGTCTCCAATTTAGGCTTTCAACATTATCTCTAAAGAAGGTTATACATTATGTCGGCTCCACTGGCTGATGGGATCAAAGACCCTCCTTGTATATCCTTAAACCTGTACTCTATTACCAGGCCACTGTGCCTGTGGAGCACTGTAAGTTCCTACCTTTTAATAAATTTTATAATTATCTTGTGAGCAGCACAATTGTCATAGTTTTTTGTATCAGAAACATTAATTTGTTAAACATTTTAAAGCATGCCTTGATGTGTGTAATCCTGTTTTGTCATCTCTTCATTTTCAAACAGATGGGGCACCTCAAAAAATCAAAATGACCTGGGCTTCTCGTGAGCCCTGCTAGGAGGGGTGATAAAGGCTCATCACTGCACAAGGAGTTGGGGACGTGGGGGACACACTGACTTGCAAACAGTCATTGCAGTCCAAGTGCTATAATAAGGGGTGAGCTCGTCTGCACCCAGGAGGGGGTGGACTCCTAGCTGGCGTGGACGGGGGGAGGCTTCACGGAGGAGGTGACATCTGAGCTGGTAAGACTGTAGGAGTTTGGAGGTGGAGAAGGTGGGAGGGAAAGCATTCCAGTCTTCAAGAACAGCATGTGCGAAGGCACGGAGGCGTGAAAGGCCAGAGCATGTTCCAGGCTGGTCAGGATTGGTTATGGCTAGAGGGAATAGTGTGGGGGTGGAGCAGCAGGGGGAGGAAGCAGAGCACGGAGAGTCTCCTATGTCCCCTTGCCTGTCTCCCTGTTTGTCTCTGCCTTTGGCTGTGAATCGCAATGCTAATGATGAGGTAAAGATGCGGGGCTGCCCAGGGACTGGCCTGGGGTGAGGGAGCAGATTGACTCTGCAGAGGAGGGGGAAGTGGAGATGATTGGGAAGCTCTTATGACCTCATGCACTTCAGCTGGTTTTCTCCAAAAAGAATCAATATTTTCTAAAAATGTAGACAATTGCATTAAAAATGCAATACAGACTTATTTAGTATTATTTGGCCTACTTAAAGACATCAAACAGACCCATACTCACTGAACCCTATTCTGTACCAGCTGCTGAGCTGGGAAATAGGACACCACCCCTCACGACTGCAGGGCTGCTGCGTGGAGTAAATGTGAGAATGGTACAGAGGATGGCCTTGGCATACCATGGCCATCACTATTATGCGGGGAGGGAAAACACATCACAGATGTTCTGTGAGGTGAACATATTGCAAAGTGGCTCAGAGCATGACCTGGGCTCTGGGTTCAAATCCAGGTTCTTTCTCCAAAAACAAATGACTTGGCTCACGCCTGTAATCCTAGCACTTTGGGAGGCTGAGGTGGGCGGATCATGAAGTTGGGAGTTCGAGACAAGCCTGATCAACATGGTGAAACCCGTAGCTACTAAAAATACAAAAATTAGCTTGGTATGGTGGCATGGGCCTGTAATCCCAGCTACTCAGGAGGCTGATGCAGGAGAATTGCTTGAACCTGGGAGGCGGAGGTTGCAGTGAGCCAAGATTGTGCCACGCAGTCCAGCCTGGACGACAGAGTGAGATTCTGTCTCAAAAAAAAAAAAAAATTACTCTCAGAACCTTAGTTTTCTCAGTCTGCAAAGACTATAATAATACAAATTCATAGAAAGTAGAATAGTGCTTTCCAGGGCTTGAGGGGAGGAGGAAATGAGTTATTTAAGGAGTATAAAGGTTCAGTTTGCAAGATGAAGAGTTCTAGAGACTGGTTGTACAACAGTATGAATGTACTTAACCTTACTGAATTATATACTTAAACATTTTTAAGATGGGCTGGGTGCGGTGGCTTATGCCTGTAATCCGAGCACTTTGGGAGGCTGAGGCGGGTGGGTCACATGAAGCCAGGAGTTCCAGACCAGCCTGGCCAAGGTGTTGAAACCCCGTCTCTACTAAAAATACGAAAGTTAGCTAGGTCTGGTGGTGTGCACCTGTAATCTCAGCTGCTTAGAAGGCTAAGGCACAAGAATCACTTGAACCCACGAGGCGGAGGTTGTAATGAGCCGAGATCGCGCCACTGCTCTCCAGTCTGGGCAACAGAGAGAGACTGTCTCAAAACAGATTTTTAAAAAACTGCTAAGATGGTTTATGTCATGTGTAGTTTACTACAATTTTTAAAAAACAGTATAATAATAGTAACCTAGTTCATGAGGTCAGAGGGCTCACTGAGGCAATCAATGTAATGTGCTACCCTGTACTCATAGTAACAATAGCTAATATTTACTAATCGGTCACTATGTGTCAGGCCTGATTCTGCTGCTCTCTTTGTATTAACTAAATGAATCCTCACAACAACCCTTTGAGCTAGGAGCTGTTATTACCACTGTTTAACCGATGAAACCAGAAGCATGCAGAAGTTGTATAATGTGCCCAAGATACCCAGCTAGTAAATGCTCAATGATTAATAGATATTACTGACACTGTCATACAAAGAAATTTTAAAGGAATCATCATCATGAAGGTTGAATGCAATGTGTGCTAAGAGAATTTCACGATGCTATGGGAGTTCTGAGGAACCATCTCATGTTGCTAGGGGATCGGAGACCTCATAAGAAGATGTGCATCTGAGGTGAGCCTTGAAGAATGGATAAGATTTCGATCTGGCTGAGGAGAAGGAAGCAGTATAGGTATTCACAAATGGGAAGGCCCATTGGGTATTCAAACACAGGGCAAATATCTCCTTTAGCCTGGAGCATAAGGGACAGCAGAGGTGGACGATGAACCACCAAAGCCAAGCAGAGGGCAAGGGCCTGTCAGGCCTCTGAGCCCAAGCCTGCACGTATACATCCAGATGGCCTGAAGTAATTGAAGAATCACAAAAGAAGTGAAAATGGCTGGTTCCTGCCTTAACTAATGACATTACCTTGTGAAATTCCTTCTCCTGGCTCAGAAGCTCCCCCACTGAGCACCTTGTGTCCCCCGCCCTTCCGCCCCGGAAAACAACCCCCTTTGACTGTAATTTTCCATTACCTACCCAAATCCTATACAACGGCCCCACCCCTATCTCCCTTCACTGACTCTCTTTTCGGACTCAGCCCGCCTGCACCCAGGTGAAATAAACAGACTTGTTGCTCACACAAAGCCTGTTTGGTAGTCTCTTCAGACGGACGCGCGTGGCAGGGCCCATCGGCACAGTCAGACATAAAAGCCTCTAGGCCCCCTCGCCACCCCCAGAAAAGGCAGAGGGCAGATAGAGCTTTGAAAATCAAACCAAATAGTTGAATTTTGATGGCTGGTGGAACCTGCTGAAGACAAGGAATGATGCTCAGAGTCAGGCAGGGTAGATGCAGGGAAGATAGTGCTCTGAGTTGGAGGATCAGTAGAAGACCTTTGCACCAGTCCTAGAAAAAAAAAAACCTGGGCCGGGTGCAGTGGCTCACGCCTGTAATCCCAGCACTTTGGAAGGCCAAGGCAGGCGGATCACAAGGTCAGGAGATCAAGACCATCCTGGCTAACACGGTGAAACCCCGTCTGTACTAAAAATACAAAAAATTAGCCAGGCATGATGGAGGGTGCCTGTAGTCCCAGCTACTCAGGAGGCTGAGGCAGGATAATGGCATGAACCCAGGAGGCAGAGCTTGCAGTGAGCCGAGATCGCGCCACTGCACTCCAGCCTGGGTGACAGAGAGAGACTCCATCTCAAAAAAGAAAAGAAAAAAGAAAAAGAAAAAAGGAAACCTGAAAGGCCATGTTGACAGTGATGGGAATGGAGATAAGGGTTGGTCAAGGGAGAGACTATAGAATTGGGAAATAAGAGAAGAGGACAAGGGGAAAGGGTCACAGATGGTTTTAAGGAATGAATTAGCTGACAAATAGGAAAGACAGAAGAGGGGACCAAAGAAAGAAAAGATGCATGGGGTGCAGTGGCTCATGCCTATAATCTCAACACTTTGGGAGGCCCAGGTGGGAGGATCGCTTGAGGTCAGTCAGGAGTTGGAGACCAGGCTTGGTAACACAGGGAGACCCCCCTCGCGTGCCCATCTCTACAAAAAAAAATTTTTTTTTGAGACGGATTCTCACTCTCACCCAGATCGAAGTGCAGTGGCACTGTACTGCAACCTCCACCTCCCGGGTTCAAGCGATTCTTGTGCCTCAGCCTTCTGAGTAGCTGGGATTACAGGCATGCGCCACTGCATCTGGATAATTTTTGTATGTTTAGTAGATGTTTAGTACATGTTGGCCAGGCTGGTCTCGAACTTCTGATCTCAGGTGATCTGCCCGCCTTGGCCTCCCAAAATGCTGGGATTACAGGCATGAGCCACTGCGCCTGACCAAAAAAAAAAAAAAATTAGCCAGACGTGGTGGCATGTGCCTGTAGTCCCAGCTACTCAGGAAGCTGAGGTGGGAGGATCACTTAAGCCTAGGAGTTCAAGACTGCAGTGAGCTATGATCACACCACTGCACTCTAGCCCAGGCAACAGAGTGAGACCCTGTCTCTCAAAAAACAAACAAACAAACAAACAAACAAACAAACAATGTCGGGGTATGGTGGCTCACACCCGTAATCCCAGCACTTTGGGAGGCTGAGGTGGGAGGATCACTTGAGCACAGGAGTTCAAGACCAGCCTGGAAAACACAGCGAGATCTCATCTCTACAAATAAAAAAAATTAGTGGGGGGTGGTGGTGCACAGCTGTGGTTCTAGCTACTTGGGAGGCAAAGGCGGGAGGATCACTTGATCCTGAAACATCAAGACTTCGGTGAGCTGTGATTGCACCACTGCTTTCCAGCCTGGGTGACGGGATGAGACCCTATCTCAAAAAAAAATTTTTAAATTAAAAAACAGAGATGTGAGTTCAATTTCAGATTAACTGTATTATAGCATTGAAAGGGTCAGTGGGGTGCTTGCGAGGAGTTATCCAAATAGGCACTTGGCAATGTAAGTCTTGAGCTAAAGAAAAAACGAGGCTAATAAGAGATTTGGTAGTCTGGATGAAAATACTAAGAAAGACTTCTCATCCTATACAGTATTTTAGGTTCCTGGAACCTTTTTAAAACACCCAAATTGGCCATAGGATCTTCAACGACCCTCCATTCTTCCATTTTCAAGTTTGTTTGTTTGTTTGTTTGTTTTTGAGGTAGAGTCTCACTCTTGTCACCCAGGCTGGAGTGCAGTGGCAATCTCCGCTCACTGCAACCTCTGCTTTCTGGGTTCAAGTGATTCTCCTGCCTCAGCCTCCGGAGTAGCTGGGATTACAGGCGTGTGCCACCATGCCCAGCTATTTTTTTTTTTTTTTTGTATTTTTAATAGGGATGGGGTTTCACCATGTTGGCCAGGCTGGTCTCGAACTCCTGACCTCAAGTGATCCGCCCACCTTGGCCTCCTAAAGTGCTGGGATTACAGGCGTGAGCCACCGCAGCCAGCCTATTTTCAAGTTCTTTTGGCCATAACATTCTGGTGACCTCTTTCATTCCAAGCATGTTGCCTGTTTTACCTCATTTGACCTTGTCTTTTTCCTCCAGTATGGTAACCACCTCCCCTCCCCTAGGAAGCCCTCCTGGGTGGCAGAGGTGAATGCTAACTCCTTGTAGCTCGCACCTTCTTCATCTTTGGTTATGAAGGAGATGGGGTTAAACCACTTGTTCCAGCCAACAGCATGTGGAAAGACTCTGTGACAAGGAGGAGCACATCATGTCGTGAAGAACTGAGAGAAGGCCAGTGTGATTGCAGCACAAAATGCGGGGGCGAGGTACAGGCCCGCGCTGCAGGGCCGTGTAGACCTTGCCAAGAGCAGTAGGGGGGGAAAAAAAGAAAGGTTTTAAATGGGGGTGTAGAGTGGAGGATTCTAAGGATCAGTTTTACAATGTGGAAAAGCCTGTTCTGGTCAGTTGGATCCGGAGTGGACATGGGAAGGCCCGCAGTGAGGGTTTTGCCGCCTGCTGATGACAGTCTGTGGCCTATTCATACTCTTTTGTGTCCTTTTGTGAATGTGGATGTATACTGTATAGATGTGTGGACTTGAGCTGACTTGTTCTTTTGCTGTTTAATCTGACTCATCTCCTTTGTAAACAGTAAGGTTATTGAGGGTGAAGATTGGTTTTCTTTTTTTTTTTTTTTTTCTATGCTCTAAATCCCTATGCTATGACACAGGAAACACAAGTTATTTAGATTGTGACTACTGAAAATCGCCCCAAGGTGCCGCATTTATAAAACTCACCCAAGGTTGGCCGGACGCAGTGGCTCACGCCTGTAATCCCAGCACTTTGGGAGGCTGAGGCGGGTGGATCATGAGGTCAGGAGTTCGAGACCAGCCTGACCAACATGGTGAAACCCCGTCTCTACTAAAAATACAAAAATACAAAAAAAAAAAAAAAAAATTAACCAGGCGTGGTGGCAGGTGCCTGTAATCTCAGCTACCCAGGAGGCTGAGGCAGGAGAATTGCTTGAACCCGGGAGGTGAGGTTACAGTGAGCCGAGATCACACCACTGTACTCCAGCCTGGGCGACAGTGCAAGACTCTGTCTCAAAAAAAAAAACCTCACTCAAGGCCAGGCGTGGTGGTTCACACCTGTAATCCTAGCACTTTGGGAGGCTGAGACGGGCGGATCACCTGAGGTCAGGAGTTTGAGACCAGCCTGGCCAACATGGTGAAACCCCATCTCTATTAAAAGCACAAAAATTAGCCGGGTGTGGTGGTTCCGGTACTGGGGTTCTAGTACTTGGGAGGCTGAGGCAGGAGAATGTCTTGAACCCGGGAGGTGGAGGTTGCAGTGAGCCGAGATTGCGCCAGCCTGGGCGACAGAGCAAGACTCTGTCTCAAAACAAAACCAAACAAAACAAAAAACTCACCCGAAAGTAACCTTTATTGGCCTTATTAAATTGACAGTGGTTGCTTTTTGTTCTGCTTTTGGCTTCTAGACATTTGGATGGAGGATTACATAATACAGAGAAAAATCTGGACATCTAAGGCCTTCCTACTCAAAGTGTGGTCTGTGGACCAGCTGCATTGGGGTTAGAAATGAAAAATCAGCTGGGTGCGGTGGCTCATGCCTATAATCCCAGCGCTTTGAGAGGCTGAGGCAGGAGGATTGCTTGAGCCCAGGAGTTTGAGACCAGCCTCGACTACATAGGGAGACCCCATCTCTATAAAAAATAAAAAATTAGCCAGGCGTGGTGGTGCATGCCTATAGTCTCAGCTACTCCAGCAGCTGAGGTGGAAGGATCGCCTGAGCCTAGAAGGTCAAGTCTGCAGTGAGCCATGATGGCATTACTGCACTCCAGTCTGGGCAACAGAGTGAGACCCTGTCTTAAAAAAAAAAAAAAAGAAAAAGAAAAAAAGAAAGAAAGAAATGAACAATCTCAAGGCCCACCCCAGACCCATTGAATTGGAATCTGCATTTCAGCACAATGCCCAGTGAATTCTCACCTGTATTAAAGTTTAAGAAACATCTGGGTTTCTAAGCAACATCCCCCTGCATGTCTGTGGATAATGTTGGTCCCTCAGATGTATGTGGCATTTATCGCATCCCGTCTGGTGTGGAAATCTGTGCCTATGGTTTCTTTCCCTGCCAGGCTGTGACTTCCTGGAAGGTAAGGGCTGAGCGCTGTGTATAGCTCTGGATCTCTTATAGCACAATGACAGGAAGCAGAAGACCTGGGTTTCTGTCCTGGCTCTGCCATTTATGAGCTCTTTGTGTTGTATCATCTGTGAGAGGATTTTCGATCTTTCCAAGAAAGGGATTCACCCCAAATCTAACTATTTAAAAGTCAGAGACAGGCCAGGCGCGGTGGCTCACGCCTGTAATCCCAGCACTTTGGGATGCCAAGGTGGGTGGATCACCTGAGATCAGGAGTTCGAGACCAGCCTGGCCAACATGGTGAAACCCCGTTTCTACTAAAAATACAAAAAAAATTAGCCGGGTGTGGTCGTGGGCACCTGTAATCCCAGCTACTCAGGAGGCTGAGGCAGGAGAATCTCTTGAACTCAGGAGGTGGAGGTTGCAGTGAGCCAAAATCGTGCCATTTCACTCCAGCCTGGGCAACAAGAGTGAAACTCTGTCTCAGAAAAAAAAAAAAAAAAGTCAAAGATGGGGCCGGGCACAGTGGCTTATGCTTGTAACCCCAGCACTTTGGGAGGCCAAAGTGGGCGGATCATTTGAGGTCAGGAATTCAAGACTAGCCTGGCCAACATGGTGAAACCCTGTCTCTAATAAAAATACAAAAACTAGCCAGGTGGTAGTTGTGCGTGCCTGTAATCCCAGCTACTCAAGAGGCTGAGGCAGGAGAATCACTTGAGCCTGGGAGGCAGAGGTTACGGTAAGCCAAGATTGCACCACTGCACTCCAGTCTGGGTGACAGAGAGAGACCCTGTCTCAAAAATAAATAAATAAATAAAAATAAATAAAAGTCAAAGACGGTGGAAGACTCCTGTACCTAGTTTATTTCCGGGCTTCATCTACAGGAGAAGGCACTTATGGATGGAAGGAAGAAGACAGTAACCAATTCTAGAGTAAATGATATCCAAGGTATATGAGGAACTTGGGTTATAGTTGCCCCAACAGCTTCCCCAAGGCTTTTCTAGAAGTTTCCAGCTTTGCTGAAAGTTTCTGTCAGCATCAAAAGCAAGCCGAGGCCAGGTGCGGTGGCTCACACCTATAATCCCAGCACTTTGGGAGGCCGAGGAGGGTGGATCACTTGAGCCCAGGAATTCGAGACTAGCCTGGCCAACAGGGCGAAAACCCGTCTCTACTAAAAATACAAAAAATTAGCCGGGTTTGGTGGCTTATGCCTGTAGTCCCAGCTACTCAGGAGGCTGAGGCAGGAGAATTGCTTGAACCTGGGAGGTGGAAATTGCAGTGAGCCAAGATCACACCACTGCATTCCAGCCTCTAAAAAACAAAACAAAACAAAACAAAACAAAACAAACAAACAAAAAAAGCAAGCCAATAATTATCATGGGAGAAGTACGGCAAGGTCTCTGTGCTCTGCAGATGTGTTCTGAAGCTCAGGTCACAGATGGAGCTGTGAGGGACACATTGCTAGGGCCTGGGCAGGTTCTGAGGCTCAGGACTTTCAAGGGGCCATGGAAGTCAGAGTGCTGCTGTAATCTTCAGAAAGCCCACTCAAGAAAGCCCACTCAGAAAGCCCAGCTCAAGAGGATCTGTTCCCTGCCTAGAGGGATATGATCTGGAGTCCTCAAAGGCCCCCACAGCCAGGTGTGAACAGGGAATAGCAGAGAGTTTGGGAAGAGATGAGGAAAGAGTAGGGAAGAAATATTTCTATTAGGCCACTGCAAAAGTAACTGCAAAAACCACAATTACTTTTGCAGCAACCTAATACGTAGTATGGAAGTAATATCTGCTGAAGCCAAATGGTGTGTCAACTGTTCTGCACGTGTGACTCTGAGGTGGGGGTGGGGTAAGGTTTGTGTTGATCTGGCATTTTTCAATTTGGAAAAGCCTGGGAGATCCAGATGGGAGAGAAGGAACTCAAAGCAAAGGTCTGCCAGCCCACTGTCAAAGATATGACACCTCAGGTCTAAGGCGCTGCAGTTTCTTTATTTTTTCTTTTTATAGAGATGGGGTCTTGCTGTGTTGCCTGGGCTGGACTCAAACTTCTGGGGTCAAGCGATTCTCCCACCTCAGCCTCCCAGAGTTTGCAGATTACAGCCATAAGCCACCGTGCCTAGCCCTCTGCAGTTTCTAAAAGAGGTTCATCAATACAGATTCTCAGCATCATTCTCCAATTAGGCTCCCCCATTAACCAATTGTTTCTAATGACCGATTATTAATTTGCAAGATAATTCTTCCTCTAACTCATACCATCCCACTCAGAGTTCAGTATTTTCCTTCACTTTAATTTTTATTGCTTCTCCAGTTCAGACAATTCAGCGCTTCCTCTTTCTTCTTCCTCACCTTGTTCATGGCTGGCTGTTCCATCAGCAGAACTACAAAACCAGAAAGGCAACAAAATTTGAAAGGTTTCTCGGCATCCTCCAAGGAGGCTGTGGGGGAATATGAAAAAGAAGGTGGTGTCTGGAGCCACACAGACCAGAGTCCAAAGCCCAGCTCTGCCATTATTAGCTGTGTGATCTTGAACAAATCACTCACCTATAAAATCAGCTCATAATGCTTGTGAATGTGAGAATGATATCAGGTAATAAATGAATGGCAATTCGGTGCCAGGAATGTGCTGAGCTCTCAATTTATGGTCAATAACATCACTGGGATGGCTACTAATCACTTGGTTAGACTTTCGGTCTCCCACATGGCAACGGAGACCAACTGAAAATGTGTTCAGAAGTCTGTAGTTGTTACCTCTAGTGGATCCTGTCCCTCCAACTAGTAAGAGTCAAGGAGGAGGAGCTGGATTTAAAGCATTCAGAATGTCCTTTCTCTAACAGTAACAAAATCACAAGCGCTACATTTATTGAGCATTTATTCTGTGCTAGGCAGTATTAACATGTATTAACTCATTTCACCCTTACAATCACTCTGAGATAGGCACTAATATCACTCCCAATTCTTTTTTTTTTTTTTTGAAATGGAGTTTCACTTGTCACCCAGGCTGGAGTGCAATGGCATGATCTTGGCTCACCGCAATCTCTGCCTCCTGAGTTCAAGCGATTCTCCTGCCTCAGCCTCCCGAGTAGCTGGGATTACAGGCATGTGTCACCACGCCTGGCTAATTTTGTATTTTTAGTAGAGACGGGGTTTCTCCATGTTGGTCAGGCTGGTCTCAAACTCCCGACCTCAGGTGATCCACCGGCCTCCCAAAGTGCTGGAATTACAGGCACGAGCCACTGCGCCTGGCCTATCACTCCTATTTTTACAGGTAAGGAAGCAGATCAGAGAGGTTAAGTGACTTGCCCAAACTCCCGTAATACTAGTAGATGACATACCCAAAACAGTAAGAATAGTGGTTTTATGTACCAGGCATGTCTGTGCTCAGGGCTTTTTTTGTATGGTTGTATAATTTGTTGACTGCACAAAAGAGCCTGGCCAAAGGGGCAAGCTGAGGCTGAAACATAGCCCCTGCTCTGTTTGCTCCGTACCCTGGCATGAGGCTGTGCCGCCTGGAGGAAGGGACACGTTTTCCTAATTTGACAAAGATGCCATATGAGCTCTCAGAGGCTCTGTTAATGCTTTATGTGTGTTACCTTCTCTACTCCTCAAAACAGCTCTGTGGGCTAGATATGAATACCCTCATTTTATAGATGAGGAAATCCAGGCTTAGTGAGTTCAGGTCACTGAGTTAAGTCACTTGGTAAGGGATAAAGCTAGGATTTGAGCCTGATGCCGAAGCCCATGCTCTAAACCAGTAGGCCACTATTACTGGCCCCATCCCTAAGTGCTCAATAAGTGAAAAAAGGAAAAAATACATAATCATCTGGTTTTTACCTTAAAAAATATGGCAGTTCTAATGAGGCCCCAGTAAGGGCTACTGAGGTCCTTAGTAAGAAAAATAATTAGAGGCTGGGCGCAGTGGCTCATGCCTGTAATCCCAGCACTTTGGGAGGCTGAGGCGGGCGGATCACGAGGTCAGGAGATCAAGACCATCCTGGCTAACATGGTGAAACCCCGTCTCTACTAAAAATACAAAAAAATTAGCCGGGCGTGGTGGCCGGCGCCTTTAGTCCCAGCTACTCAGGAGGCTGAGGCAGGAGAATGGTGTGAACCTGGGGGGTGGAGCTTGCAGTGAGCAGAGATCACACCATTGCACTCCAGCCTGGGCAACAGAGCGAGACTCCATCTCAAAAAAAAAAAAAAAAAAAAAAAAAAAGTAAAAGAATTGATCAGGAAGTCGGAGCATCGGCTTTCAGTGCTCCAAACTGTGGCTTTATGCTTATTAACTATTTCCATATTTCAATTTCCTTGTCTGAAAGTAAGAATAACATTATAAAGGAAGAATTCTTGTAGTTGTTTGCAAAGTGTTTATGCATACATGATAACCCTCATATCAAAATGATCCTCACATCATCAAACCTTGGAGAAAGGCATTATTATTACTTTTGCTCAATGAGGTGAGTAACATGCTCAGGATGAGTAGGGCAGAATGGGACCTGAAACCAGGGATCCTGACTTGTCTTGTACTTCTTGCTAAGTACCTTAGAACTTTTGGAGCACCTGCAGCCTGCCTGGTGGCCCAGACATCACATGGTGCACGTGCAAGTCAGATAGCAGTTGGAAACTGACAATAGTCACGTGACCACACTCTGTTCCTTCAGGAGACTTGGCAGGAAGGAGCACTCTGGGAGGAGTCTTTGCTTGGCTCCCATGCGTGAAAACAAAACTTCTGCCTTTGCAGGAGCTGGGGCAGTCTGAGTTACAGACTTGGGTAAGACTTTCAGAGTTTCCTTAGGAGGGAAGGATGACCTGGTGGCATTTAGGTTCAACTCCTTTCTGACAGGGCTCAGCCTTCCTGTTTCCCATCCCTGGCTGTGGCCAGGTTCAAGGAAATACCATCTGTGGAAGCACTTTCCAAAGAGGCGTGGTCCAAGTGCAGAATGTTTTTCCTCTCCTCTGTGGATCTCAGGAAGCCGATTCCATCTGTGCTCAAATGACAGACTTGCTCATCCTGTGATAAAATGTGGGCTGCTGCCCCCACCCCAGCTTGGTGCCCTTCTAAAATGAAAACATGCATGTGTGTTCTCTCCCCACCTCCCCAACGGCAATCCGCCACTATCTCTGGCTCTGCAGACCTACTCTGTGCAGGCTGGCAAGTGCTGCCATGCACAAGGCCCCTTCTGGGTTGTGGGTATACTACGCCTTATGCAGGCGAGGTATGTGGATGACAGGGAAGGGGGAAATACATAAACATACAGACCTTCCAGCGATTGCCACATTCATTGCATAAGACAAAGGTAGTCATGGGCTCATCAGCACTGCGTGTCTGCACCTAAGAGAGAGAAGAACCACTCATGAAGTCACTCCCCTGTTCTAGGACCTGCCATGGCTCCCACTGTCTTTAGGAGTAGGTCCAAATCCCAGAGGTTGGCACTGAGATTCCCACCCCCCGCTGGCAATTTCCTTATCACTGACAACTCCATAATATTAGTATTATGCTTTCCTCTCCTCTGGCAGGCAGTCCATCAGCTCACTCCCAGTATCTTACTGGCTTAACCTGGCCTTTTGCTCTTCCGCTTTTTTTTTTTTTGACAGTGGAGTCTCGCTCTGTTGCCCAGACTGGAGTGCAGTGGTGCCATCTCGGCTCACTGCAACCTCCACCTCCTGGGTTCAAGCAATTCTCCTGCCTCAGCCTCCTGAATAGCTGGGATTACAGGCGCCCGCCACCATGCCCGGCTAATTTGGACTTTCACTCTTGTTGGTCACTCTTGTTGATCTTTTGTAACAGATCTCTCTTCTCTTGCCTCAAGACTTATCTCCTACAGGAAGTATTCCCTGACTCACCCCTGAACACACCCTACTGGACAAGTTCACAGGAGTGAGCTGCAAGCAGGCTTAGTGGTCTAGTTCATCTTCCTTATTTTACTGGTGGAAGACCTGAGGCCCAGAGAGGGAAAGTCCTAAATATCAAGCAATCTGCCTGCCTCGGCCTCCCAAAGTGCTGGCATTACAGGCGTGAGCCACTGAGCTGGCCCAGCCTAGAGAGGTTTTCTTTTTGTTTGTTTGTTTGGTTTGAGACAGAGTCTCCCTCTGTCGCCCAGGCTGGAGTACAGTGGTGCAATCTCGGCTCACTGCAGCCTCCACCTCCCAGGTTCCAGTGATTCTCCTGCCTCAGCCTCCAGGGTAGCTGGGATTACAGGCACATGCCACCATGCCTGGCTAATTTTTTTTTTCTTTCAGATGGAGTCTCACTTTGTCGCCCAAGCTGGAGTGCAGTGGCGCGATCTCGGTTCACTGCAAGCTCCACCTCCCGGGTTCACGCCATTCTCCTGCCTCAGCCTCCTGAGTAGCTGGGACTACAGGTGCCCGCCACCACACCCTGCTAATTTTTTGAATTTTTAGCACAGACGGGGTTTCACCGTGTTTGCCAGGATGGTCTCAATCTCCTGACCTCGTGATCCGCCCGTCTTGGCCTCCCAAAGTGCTGGGATTATAGGCGCGAGCCACCGCGCCCGGCATTTTTGTATTTTTAGTAGAGATGGGGTTTCACCGTGTTGGCCAGGCTGGTCTCAAACTCCTGGCCTCAGGTGATCCACTCGCCTTGGCCTCCCAAAGTGCTGGGATTACAGACGTGAGCCACCGCACCCGGCAAAGCCTAGAGAGTTTTAACCCTTTCTCCCCTCTGGCTCTTCCCTAAGCTTCTCTCTGATTTTCCACCTCTATGCCCCTGCGGCCTCCTGCACCTCCGGCCCGTCCCCTCACTGTCCATACCTGGTTATAGGTGCAGTTCTTCTTCTTGCATTTGCTGCACTGGAAGAGGTCAGTGGTGGTGCCGCCAGTCTTGGCCATCTGGTGCTCACGGATGGCCTCCTGGGTCATGGCATTCCTCAACTCCCTCAGTTCATCACTGGCCATTTCCTGGAGAAAAAAGAGTCTGCCCTTCAGGGCTGAGGAGTTGCAGGGGCCCTGCCCTACACCCGGTTTCTAGAAAGCCTGAACAGAAAAGGAGGTAACATGCTTTATTGACTGCAAGGAGCTGGAGGGAGGCCTGGATTCCGGGTCCTGCCCCAGCTGGGAGAAAGCTGTCCCCGCAGAGTCCTCCTGCCGCCCACGGCTGCAAGGTCATAAGGCACATTCAGGTGAGCAGCAGGCAAACAGCCTCTGCCCGAGGACGAGCACTCCTGTGTACATTTCTTCAGATCTGGGGCTCATCCTGCCTGCCAGGACCTTGGCCTTGGCCTGAACCTTCCTGCTTGAGCTGACTTGATCACTGCCACCTGGTCTATGATGTTCCCCTTAGCCTTCCTCTCTAGACTTGACCCAGTGCTCTTTTACGCTGTGATCACTGCCCTGCTATTCTGCTTAGTGGGAACCTTGGCGCAACTACCCATGACTTGCTGCTGCTACCCCCATCCTGAAGCTCCTGGGCTCACACAACTAACTGTTCATCTGATGAGCATGCACCCAAGATCATCTTTTTCTGAGAGTTTCTACAGAAGAGTCTCCAGTCTCCCACCAGCTCACAGTAGACACTCCGGGTCTGCATCACCCACACCTTTGCTTTCTCTGTCCATCTCCCTGGCCACTTGTCTCCCCTTAAGCCTCTGCCAGAGGACAGCAGAGAGGGAGCTCCAGTTAAGGGTTGGTGGAAGGGGAAGGAGGGTGGCTGACGCGAATGTCAAAATGAGGATTTTAAACTTTTTTTTTTTTTTTTTTGAGATGGAGTCTCGCTCTGTCACCAGGCTGAAGTGCAGTGGTGCGATCTCGGCTCACTGCAACCTCCACCTCCCGGGTTCAAGCGATTCTCCTGCCTCAGCCTCCCGAGTAGCTGGGACTACAGGCTCATGCCACCAAGCCCAGCTAATTTTTGTATTTTTAGTAGAGATGGGGTTTCACCATGTTGGCCAGGATGGTCTCGATCTCCTGACCTTGTGATCCGCCCACCTCATCCTTCCAAAGTGCTGGGATTACAGGTATGAACCACTACACCTGGCTTAAACATTTTAATTGTTGCTGTCTGTCCTGAGTCCTTAAACCATGGAGAAGAAAGCTGGCATAAAGGTCAAAGCATTTTAGTGTGCTCACCTTTCATTATAACCACTTAGGCTTCTTGATAAAATGCAGATTCCTATGAATCTGAATTGCTAAGGGCAGGCCCAGGAATATGCATTTTTTAAAGTTATTTATTTATTTGTTTATTTTTGGGACAGGATCTTGCTGTCACCTAGGCTGGAGTGCAGTGGTGCGATCGTGACTCATGGCAGCCTCAACCTCCCCAGGCTCAAACGATTCTCCCACCTCAGCCTCCCAAGTAGCTGGGACTACACCCAGCATGCACCACCAAACCTGGTTAATTATTTTTTGTATATTTTTGTAGAGATGGGGTTTTCCCATGTTGCCTAGGCTGGTCTCCTGAGCTCAAGTGATCTGCCTACTTTGGACTCCCGAAGTGCCGGGATTACAGGCATGAGCCACTGCACATGGCCAGAATATGCATTTTCACTAGTGTCCTCAAGTTATTCTGGTACGTATTAATGTTTAAGTCCTAGTGTGTTAAATTCAAAGGCTAGGCCCTAATCAATGACAGGAGAATATAGAAAAACAAGTCAATGAAAGCCATTTACCCATATGAGTAAAAAGTAGCTGACTTTAATTTGAGGGGATTTTCCAGAGCATAAAGCATTTGCCCATTCAAAATTTATTGGATGTGGCCAGGTGCAGTGGCTTACACCTGTAATCTCAGCACTTTGGGAGGCTGTGGATCACCTGAGGTCAGGAGTTCGAGACCAGCCAGGCCAACATGGTGAAACCCCATCTGTACTAAAAATACAAAAAATTAGCTGGGCGTGGTGGCGGGCACCTATAATCCCAGCTACTTGGAAGGCTGAAGCAGGACAATTGCTTGAACCTGGGAGGTTTAAGTTGCAGTGAGCTGAGACTGCACCATTGCACTCCCACCTGGGCAACAACAGCGAGACTCTGTCAAAGAAAAAAAGCCAGGCATGGTGGTGCATGCCTGTAATCTCAGCTATTTAGGAGGCTGAGGCAGGAGAATCGCTTGAACCTGGGAGGTGGAGGGTGCAGTGAGCCGAGATCACGTCACTGAGCTCCAGCCTGGGCGACTGAGTGAGACTCCGTCTCAAAAAAACAAAAACAAAATCTATTGGATGCCAATTTACTGAATGCCTTTAACTGTATCAGTTTGCAGGTAAACCAGCTTTGGTTGTGGGGATGCCTTGATTTGTAGCGTTTGTCAGCTTCCCTGGGACAAAATGCTATGGTCAATGGGACAAAATTCCATGGCCAATTTCAAGCTGCTAATGTGATATAACTGAACGCAGAGTTGGGAAGAGCTACACATCACCAGCTCCCTTGAGCTGGTAGGAGCTAGCTCAAGCATGCTACTGCCTCTGAGTCCAACGGATTCAGAAAAGAAGATCTGGTTCCTCCTCCCAAGTAGTGCTAATCTGATAGGGTAGCCAAGCATTTACACGAGATTGCAAGAGAGGGAAGGAAGTACTAAAGTGAAGGCATATAAGGTGCAGGGGAAAGCAACAGGGTATGGTGGTTAACTGTTTGGGGTCTGGTGGGTCATGAAGAAGCTAGTACTTTAACCAGTCTTGAAAGATGGGAGTTCCTGGGGTGGGTGGTGGCACATTCCAGACAAATAAAACAGCAGGGCCGGGCGCAGTGGCTCACACATGTAATCCCAGCACTTCAGGAAGCCGAGGCGGGCGGATCACCTGAGGTCAGGAGTTTGAGACCAACCTGGCCAACATGGCGAAACTTCGTCTCTACTAAAAATAGAAAAATTAGCCAGGCATGGTTACATGGTTACAGGTGCATGCCTGCAGTCCTAACTACTTGGGAGGCTGAGGCAGGAGAATCTCTTGAACCTGGGAGGTGGAGGTTGCAGTGAGCTGAGATTATGCCATTGCACTCCAGCCTAGGTGACAGCCAGACTCCATCTCAAAAGAAAAAACAAAAAACAAAAAACAGCAGGCACAAAAGATCAGAGGACAAGAATAGCATGTTTGGGGAAAAGTATTTGGGGTAGGTTTAAGTCAAGCGTGGGAGATGTGGCTGGAGGTCAGATTGTGGAAGGAAGGTCTTGTGTGCCAGCTAAGAAATAGAGAACAGAAAAATCTATCCAGCCACATGCCAATTCATTGACTTCTCTGCCCTGCCTCATTAGAATGAGGCAGCATCAGAGACACGGAGAATAAGCACAACACTGTAGAAAATAAGGTGGAAAATGAAGGAAATGAGAGTCAGAGACCACAATTCTATCCCTATTTGTTGAGCCCTGTGATGTACCAGACACTGTTGTCAGTGCTGGGTGGACTGTGAATGCCGGTTCTCAGGGGACTGACAGGATGCTATGTCCACTCAGCAGCGCTCATGGGTATCTCAGAGCCTACTCCATTCTTTGCTATGTCTGAGTAGGGAAGAAAAGAGAAGAAGAAAGAATGAGGGAGTCAGGTAAACAAGGAAAGAGGCATAAAAAGGGAGTCAGGGAAGGGAGTCCTGAGAGAGACACCGTCCACATGGGTTCCTGATGGGCGCTTCCCCTCACAGCAGGCAGCCCAAGCCCAAGCTAAGATTTTTCTTTTTTTTTTCTTTTTTTCTTTCTTTCTTTTTTTTTTTTTTTTTTTTTGAGATGGAGGATCTCAGCTCACTGCAGCCTCTGCCTCCTGGGTTCAAGCGATTCTCCTGCCTCAGCCTCCCGAGTAGCTGGGACTACAGGTGTATGCCACCACGCCCGGCTAATTTTTGTATTTTTAGTAGAGACAGGGTTTTGCCATCTTGAACTCCTGAGCTCAGGAGTTCTGCCCACCTCGGCCTCCCAAAGTGCTGGGATTACAGGCATGAGCCACCTCATGCTGCCTGTTGAAATCCTAACCCCAAGGCAATGGTTATTAGGGGGTCTTTGGGAGGTGATTAGCTCTCAAGGGCAGAGCTCTGGTGCAGGGGATTAGTGCCCCTCTAATAGGGGCCTGAGAAAGACCCCTCCACCATGTGAGGTTACAGTGAGAAGATGGCTGTCTATGAGGAAGCAGGCCCTCACTAGACACTGAATCTGCTGCTGCCCTGATGTTGGACTGTCCAATCTCTAGAAATGTGAGAACTAGGCCAGGTGTCATGGTTCACGCCTGTAATCCCAGCACTTTGGGAGGCTGAGGCGGGTGGATTATCTGAGGTCAGGAGTTTGAGACCGGCCCGGCCAACATGGTGAAATCCCATCTCTACTAAAAATACAAAAATTAGCCAGGCATGGTGGCACACCCCTGTAATCCCAGCTACTCGGGAGGCTGAGGCAGGAGAATCGCTTGAACCTGGGAGGTGGAGGCTGCAGTGAGCCCAGATTGTGCCACTACACTCCAGCCTGGGCAAAAGAGTGGACTCCACCTCAAAAAAACAAGCAAACAAAAAAAAGAAATGTGAGGAATAAATGCCTGTTGTTTATAAACCACCCAGGCGATGTTCGTTATAGCAGTCTGAACTGACGAAAGACACACTGTAAAGCCAAGTTGCAATTTATAACTCCAGGCATATGTTGCTATTTACCCCAAAAGATCAGATATTTTAAATTAGGCAGAAAGATAACCCTGGTCTACCTGTGCCAAGTTCCCCATTTCATCCTAAAGCCAAGGCTCTTTGCTGTTTGTTTTGGGTGTTTGAGGAAAGCAGTGAACCCTCTCCTCAGAAGAATGTACATACACACACTACATAACACAGACACACACTTCCACATGCCACACATACACAAACCACACATGCCACACATATGCTAATCACACACCACACACATACTTCACATGACATCATACACACACACTCCACACATCATACACACACACTCCACACATCATACACACACACTCCACACATCATACACAAAACACACTCCACACATCATACACACACACTCCACACATCATACACACCACACACACTCCACACATCGTACACAAAACACACTCCACACATCGTACACAAAACACACTCCACACATCATACACAAAACACACTCCACACATCATACACACCACACACTCCACACATCATACACACACACTCCACACATACACACACACACTCCACACGTCATACACACACACACTCCACACATCATACACAATACACACTCCACACATCATACACAATACACACTCCACACATCATACACACACACTCCACACATCATGCACAATACACACACACTCCACACATCATACATACCCACTCCACACATCATACACACCACACACACTCCACACGTCATACACACATACACACACTCCACACATCATACACACACACACTCCACACATCATACACACCACACACACTCCACACATCATACACAAAACACACTCCACACATCATACACACCACACACACTCCACACATCATACACACACACTCCACACACACACACACTCCACACATCATACACAGTACACACTCCACACATCATACACACCACACACACTCCACACATCATACACACACTCCACACGTCATGCACAATGCACACACACTCCACACATCATACACACACACTCCACACATCATACACACCACACAGACTCCACACATCATACACACACACACACTCCACACATCATACACACACACACTCCACACATCATACACAGTACACACTCCACACATCATACACAAAACACACTCCACACATCATACACACACTCCACACGTCATGCACAATGCACACACACTCCACACATCATACACACACACACTCCACACATCATACACAGTACACACTCCACACATCATACACAAAACACACTCCACACATCATACACACACTCCACACGTCATGCACAATGCACACACACTCCACACATCATACACACACACTCCACACATCATACACACCACACAGACTCCACACATCATACACACACACACACTCCACACATCATACACACACACACTCCACACATCATACACACACTCCACACATTATACACACCATACACACATTCCGTACATCATACGCACCACACACACTCCACACATCATACACACACACTCCACACATCATACACACACACTCCACACATCATACACAATACACACATACTCCACACATCATACACACACACTCCACACATCATACACAATACACACATACTCCACACATCATACACACTGCACACACACTCCACACATCATACACACCACACACACTCCACACATCATACACACCATACACACTCCACACATCATACACACCACACACACTCCACACATCATATACACACACACACACTCCACACATCATACACACCACACACACTCCACACATCATACACACCACACACACTCCACACATCATACACACCACACACACTCCATACATCATACACACATACACACACTCCACACATCATACACACCACAAACACTCCACACATCAGACAACACACTCCACACATCATACACAGTGCACACACAGTCCACACCTCATACACACACACTCCACACATCATACACACACACACACTCCACACATCATACATATACACACTCCACACGTCATACACACACACACTCCACACATCATACACACATACACACACTCCACACATCATACACACACTCCATACATTATACACACCACACATACTCCACACATCATACATACACACACACACTCCACACATCATACACACACACACACTCCACACATCATACACACATACACACACTCCACACATCATACACACACTCCATACATTATACACACCACACCTACTCCACACATCATACACACACACTCCACACATCATACACAATACACACATACTCCACACATCATACACACTGCACACACTCCACACATCATGCACACACCACTCCACACATCATACACACACGCACACTCCACACATCATACACACACACGCACTCCACACATCATACACACATACACACACTCCACACATCATACACATACTCCATACATCATACACACACACTCCACACATCATACACACACACTCCACACATCATACACAATACACACACACTCCACACATCATACACACACTCCACACATCATACACATCACACATACTCCACACATCACACACTCACACTCCATACATCACACACACACTTTCCACACATCATACACGCCACACACACTCCACACATCAGACACACACACTCCACACATCATACACACACACTCCACACATCATACACACCACACACACTCCGCACATCACACACACACACTCCACACATCATACACACACACTCCACACATCATACATGCCACACACATATACTATACACCAAACACACCTCATGCATCATACACACCACACGCACACCCACTCCACACATACACAGCCCCCACACTCCACACATCATATATATCAGTGGTTCCCCAACATTTTTGGCACCAGGGACTGGTTTCCTGGAAGACAGTTTTTCCACGGACAGGGTGGGAGATGGTTTCAGGATGATTCAAGTACGTTACATTTATTGTGCACTTTATTTGTATTATTATTACACTGTGATATATATAATGAAATAATTATCCAACTCACCATAATGTAGAATTAGTGGGAGCCCTGAGATCCCTTGTTTTCCTGCAACTAGATGGTTCCCACTTGGGGTGCTGGGAGACAGTGACAGATCATCAGGCATTAGATTCTCATGAGAAGCGTGCAACTTGGATTCCTCGCATGCACAGTTCACAATAGGGTTCGTGCTCCTATGAGAATCTAATGCCGTCACTGATCTGACAGGAGGCGGAGCTCAGGCAGTAATGTGAGTGATGGGGATAGGCTGTAAATACAGATGAAGCTTCGCTCAGTCGCCCACTGCTCACCTCCTGTTGTGTGTCCTGGTTCCCAACAGGTACCAGCTGGTGGCCTGAGGGTTAGGGATCCCTAATATGTACCATACGCACATGCTCCATACATACACGCACATACATACCACAGACACACTCCACATATACACACCACACACACACCCCACATATACCCTCTACACACCTCACACATCACATGTACCACATAGACACGCACTCCACACGTACAGCCCCCACACATGCCACACAACCTAGCTCTGGGGCCAGACACCTTGCCTCGTGGCTTCAACTCTTTCTAGCTGTGTGCATGGGCAAATTCGTTTACTCCTCTGAGCCTCAGGATCCTCATCTGTAGAATGGGGATAATACACCTTTCTATCTCAGTTGGTGTGAACATAAACTTGGCCAATTCGCTGAACACACTTAGCACAGCACTTAGAACCTATTAGCTGTGTTCAGTATCCTGCTAGTCCAGAGCCAGGTGGGGAGGCTGAGATGAGGCTGGTTGGAAAAGCTCCCTGGCTCATTGCTGATGAGTCACGAGCCACTGACCCTCTGCACTAGGCAGGGCTAGGGGGACCTGGCTTCCTGCCTCACCATGCAGATGCCCTGCTCTCACCTCTGCCGTCATCTTGGCTATAAGCCCTGCGGAGATGGCCCCACTGAGCACGTTCCGCCGCAGGCCGGGATTCCTGGGGTCCTTGAGGTTGCTTATGCGGCTGCGCACGCGGTTCCGGTACTTCATGTCCGTGCTCTTGAGCTCTTGGTAGATATGTGACACAGTCAAGGGCCGGCCAGCCATTCATGGAGGGGCACAGAAGGGTGCAGGCCTGGCCCTGATGCCTGAGAGCTCCAGAACCCTTTCTTCCTCTCCTTGGACTTCTACAGGAGTTGGGCCCCTCTTTTGTGACCTCTGACTCTCCAAGTGGGGATGTCTCTTGGGCATTTGCGGTCAGCCAAGTAGCAGAGAAAGAAAATAGCTTCTGGGGTAAGATCAGATCATAGCAAGCACTATAGTGTCAGGGACACCAGGACCCTGGGTTTGTCTGAGCCTCTTGTGTGACCTCAGGTGAGTCACACAACCTCTACACGCCTGAGTTTCCTTATTTATAAAATACAAGGATTCTGTGAGCTAAGCCACGTGATGCACTAGTGTGGTGTCTGGGATATATCAAATGCTCAACATGTATGGGCTGCTAAGATGATGACAAGGATGCGGATAACTTCTAGTTTGGAAGGGCCCCTGGAGGTTGTGAGTCCAGCTGTCAGAGGAAAAGATTAAGAGCCACATGTTTAAGGCTCTACGAAGTATTGCAAAAAAGAAACCACTGAGCTTTGTTTAATCTGGTGTTCCCAGTGAATTTGATTATAGAGTCCCCTTCCCCTCTGTCCTTTCCCCTACAAGACCTGTTACCATCCCATGGAACCCACGCTGGGAATTGCTGGTCAGAGTTACTTCTCCCATTAACAGATGAGGCAGCTGGGGCTTAGAAAGGGTGTAGGACCTTGCTCAAGGCCACCGGGCAAATTCCCGGCAGAGACAGGGCTGGAAGCCAGACCCCTCCTGACGGTAACTCTCTCCACTCACCCGGCAGGAAGTCATCCCTGGCCACCAACCACAGAGTTTCTGTCCAAACACTGCATCCTAGGCAGGCTTCCGAGCCTCCCACTCCCTCCACCCTCTGGAGGAGCTTGGGGAACACAGCCTCATTTTCTTGGTCTCCTGAGCCAAAGAAGATCAGGAAGACAAAGCTGTTGCTGGGAAAAGCCATATACAATAAAGAGACTGCGGAGAATGTGGAAAAATGAAAACAGATGACTTGCTAGAAGTGGTGGGAGGGGAGGTGGTATTCTTTCTTTTTTCTGTTATTGTTTTAATGTTGTTTGTACAATAAAAGTGTGAAAAGCAAAGAATATGCCACAATGCATGTGAAAGCCAAAAAATGTGTTTTAAAATGTACCACTTGGGATTCCTGGGGTGTATTGATATGTGGAGCCAGCAGGGCTGGCGATACTTTCACCAGCCTCTTTCTGACTCCGTCTCCATGTCCCAAGGCCACAGAGGGGATGAGGCGGAGAGCAGACTGGGGGCACCGGCCCCTCAGAGAAACTTTTGGCTGCATTGTTAGCACAGGGCCACTCCAAAGAGGACAGATTTATTTTAGGACATAGAGCAGTCAAGCCCCCAAATGTACCCTCCCCCTGACCTCCAGCTGGCTAAGAACAAAGAGCTAAAGTGTTTGATGCAGCTTTGATTTCCTCTCCTTTAGAAGAGGGACATTCAGGCTGGGGGTGGTGGCTCACGCCTGTAATCCCAGCATTTTACGAGGCTGAGGAGGGAGGATCACCTGAGGTCAGGAGTTCAAGACCAGCCTGGCCAACATGGTGAAACCCCATGTCTACAAAAAATACAACAAAATTAGCCAGGTGTGGTGGCGGGCACCTGTAATCCCAGCTACTTGGGAGGCTGAGGCAGCAGAATCACTTGAACCCAGAAGGCAGAGGTTGCAGTGAGCTGAGATCATGCCACTGCACTCCAGCCTGGGCAACAGAGCAAGATTCCATCTCAAAAAAAAAAAAAAAAAGGAACTTTCAGTGGATGGAGGAAAGGCTGGGAGTGGAACTTTGTACTGGACCATCTGCTGTTGTTTCAAACTGGACTTAAAGGTGGAAAGGACCTGCTTGGAGGGATGACTGTTCAGGAGAAAATGAAGATGAAACTCATGATAGTTCTGATACCTTGTGTTCTGCCTTCCAGAATTAACAGGAAATGATGAAAATGTACTTTTTGAGGTGTTGAATGGCTCCAGACTTGTTGAGGTATTGCTGATTAATCATTAAATGAGAGTAGAGAGAAACCACCAGAAAATAAGTTGGAGGGAATTAGGGTAGGCCACAGGAAGGAGATGGAAACGCAAATTTGTCGTCTGCAGATTGGCCCCTGGCTCTCCTCAACAGACCCTGCTGAACTCCACAGGTAGAACCCAGGAGCCCTCAAAAGGGTCGCTCACACCTCGGTGTGACACTTAGACTTCCTGTCCCCTGACTGTCTCCCCGCTCCAATACCATGCAAACCTTTGTCTCTAGTAAAAGAAGCTCCATGTTTTCATTCAGTGGGGGCCAAGTGGGGTGGGATTTTTTTTCTCCCAAGCCAAACACCTTTTGGTGCAACAGATCTATGAATACATCCCAGTGGTGGTCACCTCTCCTGTCTACACAAGGCCCCTTTCAGGTGAGAAGTTGGGGAGCAGGGGGCACATGGAAAGGATTCAATACATGGAATCCAAAGACAAAGTCTCCAGTCCCGCTTTAACAGTTCTGAGCCTCAGACTCCTCATCTGTAAAATGGAAAAAGTCCCTGCCTCACAGAGAATGCTGTGAGAGCTAACAGAGGTAGGAAGTGTCAATTGGCCATTGCAGTGCTTGATATATATTTGGGAGTAAAAAAACGGAGGGCAGGGCACTGGGTGTGATGGCTCACACCTGTAATCCCAGCACTTTGGGATGCAAAGGTGGGTGGTGCATCACCTGAGGTCAGGAGTTCAAGACCAGCCTGACCAACATCGTGAAACCCCTTCCCTACTAAAAGTACAAAATTAACCAGGTGTGATGGTGCATGCCTGTAATTCCAGCTACTTGAGAGGCTGAGGCAGGAGAATCGCTTGAACCCAGAAGTTGTAGGTTGCAGTGAGGCGAGATTGCGCCATTGCACTCCAGCCTGGGCAACAGGAGTGAAACTCCGTCTCAAAAAAAAAAAAAAGGGAGCTGTTAACATCAGAGGATGGGAGAAGGGAAAAGGCTGAGCATGGGAAATGCTGACCTCTCAATCTAGTCTGTTCCTGGAAGTAACGACTTGGCCAACTGAGGCACGCTATTACACAGCCTAGCTGGCACAGCCGCTGAGCCTCCAGGTTCCAGGGTCACACTTTCTGGGTTCAGATCCCATCTCTGCTACTACTGTTAGCTGTATGGGCTTTGGGAAATGATTTGACCTCTCTGAGTCTCAGTGACTTCACCCATGAAACTGGATAAATCAGGGAACTTACTGTGGGGTTGTTATCAACACTGAATGAGGTACTGCTCATTTTCAAGTTTTGCTGGCAGGTGTAAAATAATAATGAA